>NC_092130.1:2915000-3661999 GCF_043159975.1 Macaca nemestrina
AGGCGTGAGCCACCGCGCCCGGCCCTGTGTACCTTCTTAAGTCACTTCAAACTGATTGTCATTGGCCCAAGTGTAATCCTTCTTTTTTTTTTTTTTTTTTTTTTTGGAGATAGAGTCTCACTCTGTCACCTAGGCTGGAGTGCAAAATGTTGCAATCTCGGTTAACTGCAACCTCCGCCTCCTGGGTTCAAGCAATTCTTCTGCCTCAGCCTCCTGAGTAGCTGGGATTACAGGTGCTGCCACAACACCCAGCTAATTTTTGTATTTTTAGTAGAGATGGGGTTTCATCATGTTGGCCAGGCTGGTCTCGAACTCCTGACCTCAAGTGATCCTCCCACCTTGGCCTCTCAAAGTGCTGGGATTACAGGCATGAGCCACTGCACCTGGCAATCCTTGATTCTTTTCATGTCACCTAAAAAGATCACATTCTCTTCATTTCCATAGTCAAATTTCAGGCCTCTTTCTCAATACCCTTGAAAATTGTCAGAATCAAAATGGAGTCACTGAGGTTAAGAAAATCCTGACAAAGAAAGCCAGGGAAGGCTATGAAGAGAAGGTTCTCACACTTTTATGCCTGAGAATGAAAAAGACTCTACAAAAACCACAACCTTGCACAAAGGCCATCACAACCTTACAAAAAAAACACTTCTGCAAGTATATCTGCCCAGCAACTGCCCATCCAAACGCAGCCAAGTATCACCCTTATTGTTGATCTTTGTAGCCAAGGATAATTTTTTTTTTCTTTTTTGTGAGACGCAGTCTCACTCTGCTGCCAGGCTGGAGTGCAGTGGTGCAATCTCGGTTCGCTGCAATCTCCGCCTCCCGGGTTCAAGTGATTCTCCTGCCTCAGCCTCCCAAGTAGCTGGGACTACAGGCGGGTGCCACCATGTCCAGCTAATTTCTGTATTTTTAATAGGGATGGGGTTTCACCCTGTTGGACAGGATGGTCTTGATCTCTTGACCTTGTGATCCGCCCACCTTGGCATCCCAAAGTGGTGGGATTACAGGTGTGAGCCACCATGCCCAGCTGGATAATTATTTCAAAAACAATTATGTAATCCTCCTCACTTTTCCCTTAAAAACTTTTGTCTTCCTTTACCTCCCTGAATATGCATATACTTTAACTACAGTATTTCCTGTTGCAATGTCCTATTCCCCAGTAAACAGTTCTTTTAGACAGCCTCTCTCTGTTTGTCATTTAGGTTGACAACCCTAAATGGGCTCTGTGCTTTCCACTTTAAGATCATGCAGGCTGGGCACAGTGGCTCACACCTGCAATCCCAGCACTCTGGGAGGCCAAGGCAAGCAGATCACTTGAGGTCAGGAGTTCATAACCAGGTCGGCCAACATGGTGACATTTGACAGGCTGGGATTACAGGCGCACACCAGCATGCCTGGCTAATTCTTGTAGTTTTAGTAGAGACGGATTTTCACCATATTGGTCAGGCTGGTCTCGAATTCCTGACCTCAGGTGATCCGCCCACCTTGGCCAACCAAAAAACAATCCCCTAAAGCAAGAATGTTTCCAAGTAACTTCATAGCAAAGAGCAAAACCCATCCTTTGTTAAAGGAACACATAATACCCAGACCCCCAAAATATAAAATGCACAATGCTGGTGTTAGCCGAAGAACATGAGATCCATGGAAGAAGGAAAGACTCTCTTCAGAGGGAGAAGCAATTCTGAGACTGGGGAACGCGGCTTCCAGGGAAATTGAAAGGGCATACTTGGCAGAGGGAGAGGAAGCTGGTATCTAGGTCTTCTAGGGTTAACCTTACATACAGATTGAGCAGGGTTGGAGAAATCTATGAATATTCACGAGGGAAGGCAGGCGCATGTGCAGTGGGTAAACATATCTAACATGCCATATTTACTTTGGGGTGGGGTTTTTGTCTCTTTATGCAGAAGGTGAACTGTAACCAGGCACGGTGACTCACGCCTGCAATCCCAGCTCTTTAGGAGGTCAAAGTGGGTGGATTACTTGAGGCCAGGAGTTCAAGACCAGCCTGACCAACATGGCCAAACCCATCTCTACTAAAAATACAAAAATTAGCCAGGCATGGTGGCGGGCACCTGTAATCTCAGCTACTCAGGATGCTGAGGCAGGAGAATCACTTCAGCCCAGGAGGCAGAGGTTGCAGGGAGCCAAGGTCGCACCACTGCACTCCAGCCTGTGGGACAGAGCAAGACTCCGTTTAAAAAAAAAAAAAAAAAAAAAAGTAGCGAACTGTAGTGCACAAAGACAGTGCATAGTCTCTAGAATGGTCAAAACTGGCCTGAGGTTAGGGGCTATTTACCGGTAAAGAATGCTTTTTTGGCTGGTCCTCTGTCCAATTAGAGTTGTGTTGGGACCATCAGGGAGGCCCAGTCAGCTGGGGTCAGGCAATGTCTTAGGGTCAGCTGGGAAGTTTCCAGCTGTAGTTGTTTTGGCAATGCTTTTCAGGAGTTGGTTTCTGCTTAATTACAGGAAAGAACCTTATGGCAATTAACGCAGGAATACGTGCCTGACTCACCCTCCTGGCCATGAGATTCTGTTTTGGGTGTGTCCCACCCACAGTGGGACTCTGATGAAGTCCCACTTCATCTGTATGTTGGGAAATGTTTTAACACTGATATTGGGACTCAGACATTGAAACCTCAAATACTGGCTCTATGACATGCTGAGAAGCCTTAGGAGCAGCCTCAGAATCAAGGCCCTTCTCATCTTATTTTGTTCCTCTGCCAGGAGCAGGGAGGGACACTAGAATTTAGAAAGCTCCTCCAGCCGGGCGCAGTGGCTCACACCTGTAATCCCAGCACTTTGGGAGGCCGAGGCGGGCGGATCACAAGGTCAGGAGATCGAGACCACGGTGAAACCCCGTCTCTACGAAAAATACAAAAAATTAGCCGGGCGCGGTTGTGGGCGCCTGTAGTCCCAGCTATTCGGGAGGCTGAGGCAGGAGAATGGCGTGAACCCGGGAGGCGGAGCTTGCAGTGAGCCGAGATCGCACCACTGCACTCCAGCCTGGGCGACAGAGCGAGACTCCGTCTCAAAAAAAAAAAAAAAAAAAAAAAAAAAGAAAGCTCCTCCAAAAGAAACGCAATGGTCTTGAGACTCCCTCCCTCGGGATCTCAAAAACCAGGAAAGATTAACCACCAGAGAGAAGAACGGGGAGTGATCACCACATTCAGTCTTTTCCTCTGTTCTTCTTAGGGCAGCTCCAAGAGGTTACCTAAGAAACTTCACCTGCATAACATGACAGTCTTTGTCGTGTGAACCATTGTTACACCAATTGTGAACCAACGTTCCTGTAAACCAGTGTATGAGCACTGGACCTATTAATTCCATTTCTCCTTCCCCTATGACTTGGACATTTAAGTCTCAATCATCTGCCCCTCTTTGAGTTCATATTTTGTGTGGATCCCATGGGCACGTGTGCATGTAACAAATTTACTATGCTTTTCTCTTGTTAACCAGTTTTGTGTCAGCTGTGATCCTTTACAACGGCGAGGAAAGGGATTACCCCCTTTCTGGCCCCACACTGGTCTTCTACCGAAAATTACCAGGCATGCAACGAAAGGGAGCTAGAATTCACCTCTAGCGGAGAGAATAAAAAAGACTCAGATTGATGCAGATAATGAAAAGCTTTAAAACAGCTATTACAATTAGACTGCCTATGGTCAAGCGTGTAGAGGAAGCAGGAGTGTAAGATCATCAATGGACGAGAACTGCAAAATACAGTGACTGAAAAAAAAAAATCAGTGAAGTCACACTATCCCGTTAAACCCAGGAATTCTAAAGCAATAGCACATCAAGCCCTTCAGTATATTTCTTTTTTTTTTTTTTTTTTTTTTTTTTTTTTTCTGAGACGGAGTCTCACGCTGTTGCCCAGGCTGGAGTGCAGTGGCGCGATCTCGGCTCACTGCAAGCTCCGCCTCCTGGGTTCACGCCATTCTCCTGCCTCAGCCTCCTGAGTAGCTGGGACTACAGGCGCCCGCCACCGCGCCCAGCTAATTTTTTGTATTTTTAGTAGAGACGGGGTTTCACTGTGGTCTCGATCTCCTGACCTTGTGATCCGCCCGCCTCGGCCTCCCAAAGTGCTGGGATTACAGGCTTGAGCCACCGCGCCCGGCCGCCCTTCAGTATATTTCTAAGAGTGAAATGAGAAAGGTCACAGGTGAAGTCTCACCCATTTCCCCACGTGAAGTACAAATGCTCATGTATATACAGTTTACACACATCACTAGTAAGACTAGGATGACATTTCATGTCAAACAGGATTAAAATCAAAGCAACAGTCCCCAAACAGTTGATGTTCAAACACCAGAGCCACTCCCAAACCATCTGTACAAAATAAGGCTGTTTTTAATGCCACTATGCCACCTTGTTCAAGAAGCATTAGACAGCCGGGCGTGGTGGCTCACGCCTGTAATCTCAGCACTTTGGGATGCCAAGGCAGGCGGATCACCTGAGATCAGGAGTTCAAGACCAGCCTGGCCAACACTGTGAAATCCTGTCTCTACTAAAAATACAAAAAAATTAACCGGGCGTGGTGGTGAGGCTACTCCACCCCAGGTCCCTCTGTGGTTGTGGAGTAGTCACTGAGTATGCAAAAAACTCACTCAAAGGGTATTGAAATAAAGTAAAATGTGTGCTTCTGTTGCGGGAAGTCAGGGACCCTGAATGGAGGGACCGGCTGAAGCCACGGCAGAAGAACATAAATTGTGAAGATTTCATGGACATTTATTCGTTCCCCAAATTAATATTTTTAAAATTTCTTATGCCTGTATTTACTTTAATCTCTTAATCCCGTCATCGTCATCTTCTTCGTAAGCTGAGGAGGATGAATGTCACCTCAGGACCCTGTGATGATTGTGTCAACTGCACAGATTGTTTGTAGAGCATCTGTGTTTGAACAATATGAAATCTGGGCATCTTAAAAAAAGAACAGGATAACAGCGATGTTCAGGGAACAAGAGAGGTAACTTGGAACTGGCCGCCGGTGAGCTGGATAGAACAGAGCTATATTTCTCCTCTTTCAAAAGCAAACAGGAGAAATATCGCTGAATTCTTTTTCTCAGCAAGGAACATCGCTGAGAAAGAGAATGTGCCCTGAAGGTAGGCTTATAGACGGCCCCTTTAAGGCGTGCCGCCTTTTAAGGTTGAAGCCCAAGGGATGAAATAAGCCCTGGTCTCCCGTAGTGCTCCCAGGCTTATTAGGATGAGGAAAATTCCCGCCTAATAAATTTTGGTCAGACCAGTTGTCTGCTGTCAAACCCTGTTTCCTGATAAGATGTTATCAATGACAATGCGTGCCTGAAACTTCATTAGCAATTTTAATTTCACCTTATCGGGTGGGTGCTGTGATCTCGCCCTGCCTCCATTTGCTTTGTGATATTTTATTACCTTGTGAAGTATGTGATCTCTGTGACCCACACCCTATTTGTGCACTCCCTCCCCTTTTGAAAATCGCTAATAAAAAACTTACTGGTTTTAAGGCTCAGGGAACATCATGGATCCTGCCGACATGTGATGTCTCCCGTGGACACCCAGCTTTAAATTTCTCTCTCTTGAGCTCTTTCCCTGTATTTCTCAAACTAGCCGAGACACTAGGAAATAGAAGACAACCCACGTTAAACATCGGGAGTGGGTCAATCCTTACTTTCCTAGGGCCAGTATATCAAAGTGTTGGTTTACACGTTTTATGTCAGCTTTTCAATATCTGCACAAATTCCTGCCGGCATTTTTATTGGGATTGCTGTGCATTAATAGAGAAGTTGGGGGAAATCGACATCTTAGCAATATCAACCTTCTGATCCATAAAAAGTTGTTGGCTTAAGTATTATTTGATCTTCATCAGAGTTTCGTAGTTTTCAGCATATGGATTTTGCACATATTTTGTTAAATTTACGCTGGTGTACTTTATTTTGTCTTTTTCTTTTTTTTTTTGGCTACTGTAAATGGTATTCTTATAACTTAAAATTCCAGTTGTGGCCAGGTGCAGTGGCTCACGCCTGTAATCCCAGCACTTTGGGAGGCCAAGGCAGGCGGATCACAAGGTCAGGAGATCGAGACCATCCTGGCTAACACAGTGAAACCCTGTCTCTACTGAAAATACAAAAAAAATTAGCCAGGCATGGTGGCGGGAGCCTGTAGTCCCAGCTACTCGGGAGGCTGAGGTAGGAGAATGGCGTGAATCCGGGAGGCAGAGCTTGCAGTGAGCCAAGATTGCGCCACTGCACTCCAGCCTGGGTGACAGAGCCAGACTCCGCCTCCAAAAAAAAGAAAAAGAAATTCCAGGCTAGGCGCGGTGGCTCACGCCTGTAATCCCAGCACTTTGGGAGGCCAAGGCGGGCAGATCACAAGGTCAGGAGATCAAGACCATCCTGGCTAACACAGTGAAACCCTGTCTTTACTGAAAATACAAAAAAAATTAGCCAGGCGTGGTGGTGGGAGCCTGTAGTCCCAGCTACTCGGGAGGCTGAGGCAGGAGAATGGCGTGAATCCGGGAGGCAGAGCTTGCAGTGAGCCAAGATTGCGCCACTGCACTTCAGCCTGGGTGACAGAGCCAGACTCCGCCTCAAAAAAAAAAGAAAAAAAAAATTCCAGGCTGGGCGCGGTGGCTCACGCCTGTAATCCCAGCACTTTGGGAGGCCAAGGCGGGCGGATCACAAGGTCAGGAGATCGAGACCATCCTGGCTAACACAGTGAAACCCTGTCTCTACTGAAAATACAAAAAAAATTAGCCAGGCATGGTGGCGGGAGCCTGTAGTCCCAGCTACTCGGGAGGCTGAGGCAGGAGAATGGCGTGAATCCGGGAGGCAGAGCTTGCAGTGAGCCAAGATTGCGCCACTGCACTCCAGCCTGGGTGACAGAGCCAGACTCTGCCTCAAAAAAAAAGAAAAAAAAAATTCCAGGCCGGGCGCGGTGGCTCACGCCTGTAATCCCAGAACTTTGGGAGGCTGAGGCAGGTGGATCACAAGGTCAGGAGATGGAGACCATGGTAAAACCCCGTCTCTACTAAAAATACAAAAAATTAGCCAAGTGTGATGGCAGCGCCTATAGTCCCAGCTACTTGGGAGGCTGAGGCAGGAGAATCGCTTCAACCCAGGAGGCAGAGGTTGCAGTGAGCCGAGGGCTACTGCACTCTAGCCTGGGTGACAGAGTGACACTCCGTCTCAAAAAAAAGAAGAGAAAAATGGGACATGAAGTAAACTGATATGATTAAAAGAAACTACATCAAGTGAATTCACTATAATGTCTCCAAGCAAGGCAAGATCACCCTCTTCAGATAAGGAATGAGAGGCTACTTATTTTGACCAAGTTAGCTCCACAATTTGGAGAACCAAGGGCTACATGGATACTCGTTTTGTTTCCCCACCCATCCCCATCACTGCCAAAAAAATACTTGAGAACCCATTATTTCCCAATTCATGCTTCTACTTTCATATAAAAGAAAAGTTGATACTCCAAAATCAACTTAAATTTTAATTAACCAAATACAATCTTCCTAAAGAGAAACATTTCACAAGAGTTAAGCCAACAGAAAGATAGGGAATATGAAACAACAAAGAACATCGGTTGTTTGAAAAGATAACAAAATTGGCAAATGTTTACTTAGGCTAGGCAAGAAAAAAAAGAGAAGAGAATCGAATTACTAAAATCAGCAATAAAAGAGAACACATCACTGCCAGTATCACAAAATAAAAATGATTAAAAGAGAATGCAATGAAAATCTTATGCCAAAAAAATTAAGATAGCCTAGATAGAATGGATAAAGTCCTAGAAACAGACAAACTAAACCAGAGTAAAGGAGAAATATAAAATATAAATAGATCTACAGAAGGTGAAAAGATCAGATTGTAACTTTAAAAACTTATAATAAAAATCCCGTATCAGGGAGCTTCCCAGGTGAAGTCTATCAAACACTCTGAGAAATTAATATCAATTGTTCACTAACTGTTGCAGAAAATAAAAGGGGAGAGAACACTTCCCAATTCATTTTATAAAGCCAGGATTACTATGACACCAAAACAATATCACAAAACAATATAGACCAGTATCTTTCATTATTTTATAAAATCAAACATACTCAACAAAACACCGCCAAATGAAATCCAGCAACACATAAAATAAATTATGCACTATGTGCAAATGTGCTTTACCCCAGGAATGCACCACTGATTTAATATTTGAAAAATCAATTGGCACAAACACCACATTAATAGAATAAAAGACACAACTATATGAGCATCTCAACAGAAATAAAGCATTTGAGAAAATCCGTATTTTTGCAAACCTTCTCTCCCTCCTGCTCACCTCCGTTCCTCTCTCATCATCCTCTTTTCCATCCACCCAAAAACGTTTCCCCACTGTCTTTCTGCAAAACCTTCTCTTCCCCCGTTCACCACCCTGTTTTCCCCTCCATCTACTCCCCCAATTTTTTTCCCACCATTTTTCCTCACCGTCTTTTTGCAATGTCTTCTGCTCGCCATCCTCTTTTCCCTTTGGCACTAACCACTTTCTGTACCCCTCCATCTACCCCCAAACTATTTTCCCCTTCCTACCGCTGCAGCTGCACTGCAGTCTCCGTGGCCACCAACTGCAGCTAGGCGAGCAGTGGTGCCAAAAGCTACAAACCTGGAGCGTGTGGCGGTGGTTAGCCCTGGTCCTGGTCCTCTAAATTGGGCACGGAGAAGCTCACGGAGCAGACACAGAAGAGCCTGCGATAACCTGACTCCCCTTCAGCACCATTTATATACTGAGGTTATGCACATGCGGTTCCTGGACTACATGTTCTGATTGGATATGAGAAAAACCAGAGGACTACTCTGATTGGACTTTATTAGCATGTTCTGATTGGATGAAAGCAAGTCTTAGGACAACCAATCAGAGTATGAAAATAAAGTCCAATCAGAGAAGGTCTAGAGGTTTTCTGTCATCCAATCAGAACATGTAGTCTAGAAATCATGCGCATAATCCCATGTGCATGTTGGGAAGGCCTCACATGGATTTAGGCTCTTTTGTATCAGCCTGCCTAGGTAGTCTGTTTCCGGCTTTGAGGACCAGGAGAAGGAGGCGCTGAGGCACCTGCTGCATGCTGGAGGCTGGAGCCTTGCAACACCCGTGGCTTGCCTCGCTACATTTGGTGGTGGCGAGAGAGAATGCAGCATGCGGGAGCATATGAGGGCAGCCAGAGAGGTAGGAGGGTCGCCAGAGGAGTAATAGGGTGGTAGAAGGGTGGCTGGAGCAGTAGAAAGGTGGCCGGCAGGAAAGCTGCTCCTGACCAGCTAGAGGACGAGAAGTGGGGGCCACCTGTGCATGCTGGAGGCTGGAGTCACCAACCAACATCTGGCTGTTGGTGGTGGTGTCAATGGAGACTGCAGCTCAGTTTAGAGTGGAAGAAAGGTGGCAGGGTAGGGGTAGGTGCGCTGTCTGCAGCTGCACTGCTCATCTTGGGGAGGCGGGTTTGGTGTGCTGTTGGGTCTGCACCTCCTGCTGCGGGAGGCTGGCGGTTCTATCCGGCTTTGCATTGCTGGCAGTGGCGTGGGGTTTGGCTGCACTATCCGGGCCTACACTGCCCAAGGTTTGGGGGGGGGGGTTGGAGGTAGGTTGTGTGCGCTATTGTGCACTGCTGGTGGCGCTGAGGGTGGGTTAGGGGAGCTATCAGATGCTGCACTGCCCAAGGCAGAGGGTAGGTTGGGTGAGCTATCCGGGGCAACTCCTCCTCGCCCCACTCTCACAAACCAGCACCCAGACTGGTGAGTGCAAACACACATGCACACACTTACACACAGTGTACACTCATGTGCACACACAGATACTAATATGCTCACATACTCAAGATACACGTACATTCACATGCACACATACACATGTAATCACATGCACACTTTTGTGCACACACATACACTCGCATGTACATGCACACCCATACAGGCACACTCACATGTACATGCACACCCATACAGGTGCACACCCATACAGGCACTCACACACATTAGCATTTCCTGTTTAACGTTTTCTGTTTGCTCCTGGTGAAATTGAGTGCCAGGAAATACTGGCTAACCCTTGTGATGTCATCAATAGGCATTCTGGGGGGAGTTGGGTCATGGCCATGGTGTCAAGTTTTGAAGAGGTTTATCCTCGTGTAGGTTTCTTTTTTTTTTTTTTTTTTGAGACGGAGTCTCGTTCTGTTGCCCAGGCTGGAGTGCAGAGGCCGGATCTCAGCTCACTGCAAGCTCCGCCTCCCGGGTTTACACCATTCTCCTGCCTCAGCCTCCCAAGTAGCTGGGACTACAGGCACCCACCACCTCGCCCAGCTAGATTTTTGTATTTTTTTTTGTAGAGACGGGGTTTCACTGTGTTAGCCAGGATGGTCTCGATCTCCTGACCTTGTGATCTGCCGGTCTTGGCCTCCCAAAGTGCTGGGATTACAGGCTTGAGACACCGCGCCCGGCCCCTCGTGTAGGTTTCTTAGCATGAACTAGGTCTTCCCTGAGAGTGACATCTGGCCCCAGCTCCATGCACTCCTCACCAAGTCCCATTGCCTGTGCATCCTGTGCTTCATCTTCCCAGGCTGGCTTCAGCAGTGGCCTGTGACATCGGCTGCAGAATCATCGAAGTGTGGAAATAGAGATCAGAACTTTACATGACTGTATTTTATTTCACTTTTTAAAATTACCCATTTTTTGTATCTGTTTAATAATGTTTATATTAGTGGAGTTGAGCATTTAAATGATCATTAAATAAAAATGTAGTACGACTGCATGCTCAGAAAGATTGTGCTTTTAGCTATGTTACCTGGGAAGCTTGGTGGTCACTTTTCTCTGTGTCTTTTCTTGGACAATCTTTTGGACCCTTCTCCAGTCAGGTGTGATTGTTTAACAGTACTCATCTCTCTTCCTTCTAACCCCATTCTTAAAAATCTTCAGTAGCTTCCCTGTGTTTTTAATACAGTCGTGAATATGAGTGTCTTGTCTTTTTTTTTCCTTTCTTTTTTTTTTTTTTTTTGTGAGACAGAGTCTCACTCTGTCGCCCAGGCTGGAGTGCAGTGGTGCAATCTTGGCTCACTGCAAGCTCTGCCTCCCAGGTTCATGCCATTCTCCTGCCTCATTCTCCTGTAGTTGGACTACAGGCACCTGCCACCATGCCCAGCTAATTTTTTGTATTTTCAGTAGAGATGGAGTTTCACTGTGTTAGCCAGGATGGTCTCGATCTCCTGACCTCGTGATCCACCCGCCTGGGCCTCCCAAAGTGCTCGGATTACAGGTGTGAGCCACCGCGTCTGGCCGAGTGTCTTTTCTTAAAATACGTAAGATTTATCTTGCATCTTTTCAGCCTTACCTCTTTCTACCCCATGACTAGCACCCTGGCCTTTGAATTTCTGGGATGAGGCTCCATCCTGCAATCTGTTTTCCCCTTGCTTGGTAAAGTTGCTTCTTTGTCCTCATTGCCCACCTGTTCAACCTCGACTCATTCCCTGGGACTCTTATTAAGTAATATATTCTCTGGTAGTTCTTTCCTGATCCCGTAGGCTTGCTAACTAGTCCTATAGCATCTTGCATTTTTGGTGACTACAAGAGAGCAGGGAACGTGTCTGGGTTCTCGAGATCCAGTGGTGTGCTGGTAAATGCTTAACAACTGACTCTCTGAAAAACACAGAAGTTGGCTTATAGTATTTGCACATTTCTGTGTTGTAAGTAGGAATATCGTGCCCAGATTCAAGCTACCAAGCTGATGTCACTGAATGATGAGTTGGGATGAGATGCGTGCTGGCACACCATCACAGGATAATTCTTTTTTTTTTTTTTTTTTTTTGAGATGGAGTCTCGCTGTGTTGCCCGGGCTGGAGTGCAGTGGCCGGATCTCAGCTCACTGCAAGCTCCGCCTCCTGGGTTCACGCCATTCTCCTGCCTCAGCCTCCTGAGTAGCTGGGACTACAGGCGCCTGCCACCTTGCCCAGGTAGTTTTTTGTATTTTTAGTAGAGACGGGGTTTCACCGTGTTAGCCAGGGTGGTCTCGATCTCCTGACCTCGTGATCCACCCGTCTCGGCCTCCCAAAGTGCTGGGATTACAGGCTTGAGCCACCGCGCCCGGCCATCACAGGATAATTCTACTGTACAGATTGACTAGATGCACCATGAACATAGACAATAAAATATACTGAAATAATTAGAATATGAGGAGTCTTAAATATTATAGTTTCAATATAATTTAGTTGGAAGTTCATAGAATGCATTTTAATAATAATGACTTTAAGAATAAACTCTCGGCCGGGCGCGGTGGCTCAAGCCTGTAATCCCAGCTACTTTGGGAGGCCAAGGCGGGCGGATCACGAGGTCAGGAGATCGAGACCATCCTGGCTAACACAGTGAAATCCCGTCTCTACTAAAAAATACAAAAAAACTAGCCGGGCGAGGTGGCGGGTGCCTGTAGTCCCAGCTACTCGGGAGGCTGAGGCAGGAGAATGGTGTAAACCCCGGAGGCGGAGCTTGCAGTGAGCCGAGACGCGGCTGCCGCACTCCAGCCTGGGCGACAGAGCGAGACTCCGGCTCAAAAAAAAAAAGAGTAAACTCTCAGAAATTCCTGAAACTGTAATAACCTGTTCTCATGCAATGGTTTGAGCCAGGACTAGAGATCCCTTGTGTCAAGCACAGGCAGGTCACATATTTTCATTGATGGCAGACATTGGAATAAGCCAATGTGTATGTGTGCTGCCATTTCTTGGAATTTACTGTGCTCTTGAATTATCAACTTACTCTCATAGAACTGGGATGTTTTGCATTGTACTAGCTTTTATATGAGAATGTGTATACTGAAGAGAAATATACACAAGTGCAACTACTGAAGGCCACTCCAGTAGTGCAACTGATTTACTAAGGCATTAACATTGATCGAATGAAGTTTAATGACAACCGATTGGCTCGGATAAATGATAAGACATTAATCTTGCTTTGTTGGGTAGGCAAAGTGGAAGGAACAATGGTGAACGTTTTATTGCTTGGAATGCCCATTTTGCTTTTCATCTCATTTACCAATCGTTAAGAGGTGAATTATCAGAAACACACTTTACTAGTATTTGCCTGCAGCTAGTTAATTGGTAGTTTTGACTGAATTACTTAGTTCAACCCAAGTTCCTAAATGGATTAAACATTTGACTGAAAAGATTCTTTAAAAGAAAATACAGACTATTTCACAAGATTATAATGACACGTTGTGTGGAAATGTAGATTGGGGCACTCAACACCTTTCTGTTAATCCAAGTAAATGTTACTAACATGGATATAAGAGTAAATGCCATCAGGGTTAACAAAAGTTGGTGCAAAATTTAGACGTTTTAAGAGCCATGTCATAGGGGATTTCAAATATTATTTTCTAAAGATTAACTGTTAACATTTAGGTCCTATAAAGAAAAAGTTTTCAAATGCCCTAGAATATAGTATTTTTTTGGTAATCATTGTTTCTAGATGAAACAGACATTCTAAACTTTATTTCTAAAAATCGAAAGCTATTAGAGCCAGAAAGGTTTTTAAGAGTGAATCTAAGCCCTCTTTGTTATGGATGAGGAAACTGGAGCCACATGTGAGTATGGACAGCCCTGCTCTGTTTGAATGTGAGTATTGGAATGTGTGGTTTACCGTTTGAATGACGACCTGAGCAGGTAAGAGCTTGTCGTCGTTCCAGATGGTGCGCAGGCCTACACTGGACTCTATGCTGCCCCATCATCCTGGATGACTCTCTCCTTTGTTATATTTGCAGAGAAAGCTAAGGAGGCATATTAGAAATCCATAGTAATGTAGATAAATTTTGTAAAATCAAATGCGATGGGTCACCATTCCTACTTAATTCAGAGCAAAAGAAGGGATTTTTTTTTCTATTTTTTCGCATCTTGCTTGCCATTGTGAAAGTGGCATTCAGCTTTGAATCGTTTGCAGTGACATGATTTTCAATATTGTCGTCTGTGACATTTTGACAGTTAAAATGCCTACTGGAAACGCTGCAATGCTTTTTCTTCTTTTCATTCCCGCTGTCCTATCTGCGTTGTCCTATCGGTGGGCCTATTTGTGTGTGTTGGCTAGGAAGCCACAAACGGGTTGCATTCTTTTTGCTTGGTTGTCAGACTGGCAGAGTTACTGATAAAAGTTTTCATCTTTAGAGTTGTAAATGTGCTACTTAAATATTAGAGCTATTTTATCAGTATTGAAGTGTTTCATTTGCCTAATTAAAAAGCAGCCAAGCATTTGTCTGATTTTCCGTAAAGATTCCGTAAAGAATTCCGTAAAGATTTTTATCTTCAAGCCACAAACTTCTGCCTGCAAAAACATGAACCCAGTGAGAAGAAATGAGCAGAAAATTAATGTAAAAGTTAAACTGAAGCCAGTGATACTGCATTGTCAAATCTATTTGTCTGAGGACAATCAGCTGTGATTGAAGATCGGACAAGAGAAGTCACCCCCTGAGCTATACTTGATTTGAGTCACCACAAGGGGTGACTGTGCTAGGCCAGGAGAGTAGAGAGTAGGTTAGCGTCTCACTTCCCCCTGGGTCTTGAGCACCCTGTAAACTTTTGAGCTGCTGTGCCTTTTACAACAACAATAGTCAACCTTGTTCTCAGGCTGCAGCCCAGAAATGTGTAGAACCCCTGCATTGGTTGAGGCATCTTTGGATCCAGAGACTTGGCTGGGATCTTGGGGCCCTGCTGCTTGCTAGAGTCTGAGTAGCATCTGGGTAGGAACCCGAGAGGACTCCCTGGCCTCTGGACAATCTGTGATGAGAGATGGAGGATGGAGAAGGCAGAGCCTTGTGTCCTTCAAAGATCCTGAGAGCCAGAGCCACAGGTAGGTCAGCTCAGTGGGAAGGAGAAGGGATTCTGGAAGCCAGTCCTTCATGGGATGGTCTCCAATAACAGAAATATTCATGTACGCCACTAAATGAACTGTGAGAAAACCCTCTTTGAAAACTCCTAAAAGCATTCATGTCTTTTTTTTTTTTTTAATCAGAGAAAGGGTCTTGCTGTGTGGCAGAAGCTAGTTTCAAAATCTTGTTCTCAAGCAGTCCTCTGGCCCTCAGCCTCCCAGGGTTGGGATTATAGGCATGAGCCACCATGTGTGACACCTAAGAACTTAGGTTTGTGGAAATTCCTCTCAACTCTGTAGAAATCAAGTTGTAATTTTGGCAGTGGTTTGAGATTTTAAATCTGTTTCTGAGTATTTGCCAGGTTTTTCATGGAAATTTAGAAGACTCAGGTCATGGAATATTAACAGAGTGCATTTTAAACAGATCCCCAGGAGTAATTACTTTTTTAATTTTAATTTTTATTTCAATAGTTTTTGGGTACAGGTGGTTTTCGGTTACATGGATGTGTTCTGAGATTCTAGTGGGTGTGTCACCCAAGCAGTGTACACTATACCTAATATGCAGTCTTTTATCGCTTATCCCCCTCCCATCCTTTCCTCTCCAAGTCCTCAATGTCAATTATATCATTCTTAGGCCTGTTTATCCGTGTAGCTTAGCTCTCGCTTTTCAGTAAGATACTTGGTTTTTCATTCCCAAATTACTTCACAAAGAATAATGGCCTCCAGCTCCCTCCAAGTTGCTGTGAAAGGTATTATTTTGTTTTTGTGTCTGAGTGCTATTCCATGGTGTATATGTACCACATTTTCTTTGTCTACTTGTTGGTCGATGGGCGCTTAAGTTGGTTCCACATCTTTGCAATTGTGAATTGTGCAAACATGCATGTGCATGGGCCTTGTTCACATGATACTTCTGTTCCTTTGTGTAGATACCCAGTAGTGGGGTTGCTGGATTGAGTGGTAGTTCTACTTTTATTTGTTTAAGGAATCTCCACACTGTTTTCCATAGTGGTTATACTCATTTACATTCCCCACTAGAAGAGTAAAAGTGTTTCCTTTTCACCACATTCTTGCTAGTATCTACTGTTTTTTGACTTTTTAATTATGGCCATTTTTGCAAGAGTAAGGTGGTATCTCATTGTGGTTTTGATTTGTCTTGTCTGATGATTAGTGATGCTGAACATATTTTCATGTGTGTCTGCATGTATATCTTCTTTTGAGAAGTGTCCATTTATGTCTTTTGTCCACTTTTTAATAGGGTTATTTATATTTTGTGTATTGATTTGAGTTCCTTATAGTTGGTAGATATTAGACCTTTGTCAGATGCATAGTTTCTCTCATTTCATAGGTTGTATGTTTACTCTGTTAATAGTGTCTTTTGCTATGAAAAACTCTTTCGTTTAATTAGGTCCCACTTGCCAACTTTTGTTGGTGTTGCAGTTGCTTTTGAGGACCTAGTCACAGGTTCTTTCCCGAGGCTGATGTCCCGAATGGTATTTCCTAGGTTTTCTTCTAGAGTTCTTAACGGTGTGAGGCCTGACACTGAAATCTCTGATCCAGTGACGAGACCCATGATCTTCATGAGACTCATCTCACAGCAGCAGCGTCCACGGGGTCAAAGGAAAGGGAGACTCATCTCACAGCAGCAGCGTCCATGGGCTCAGAGTAAAGGGATGGAGGAATATCTACTGTGCAAGAGTCACGGTTCTTTTTTTCTTTTTTCTTTTTGTTCCCGGGGGGTGGGGATGGGCTCTGTCACTGAGGCTGAAGTGCAGTGGTGTGATTATGGCTCGCTGCACTCACCCTCCCAAGTGATCCTCCCACCTCAGCCCCCTGAGTAGCTGGGACTGCAGGCATGCACCACCACACCTGGCTAATTTTTGTGTTTTGTGGTAGAGATGGGGTTTTGCCATGTTGCCCAGGCTGATCTCCAACTCCTGTGCTCAAACAATCCACTTGCTTCAGCCTTCCAAAGTGCTGGGATTACAAGCCTGAGCCACAACGTCAAGCCCAGGTATTGCTATTCTTAGATTTAAAAACCTTTAAAGCAATAAAAAGTAGGACAATAAAGGCCATTACATAATGATAAAGGGTACAATCCAACAAGACCTAACTATCTTAAATATACATTCACCCAATGTTGGAACAACTGATTCATAACACAAGTTCTTTTTGACCTACAACATGTCTTAGACAACCACACAGTGATAGTAGGAGACCTCAACTCCCCACTGACAGCCGTAGACAGATCATTAACACAGAAAATGAACAAGGCAACTGGACTTAAACTCAACACTTGACCAGTTAAACCTAATAGTTTTCTACAGAACACTCCACTCAGCAACCACAGAATATACATTTTTCTCATCTGCACGGGTAAGACTCGCTAAGATCAATCACATGCTCAGTCATGAAGCAAGTCTCAATAAATTAAAAAAAACCTGGAAGGGCCCAGTGGCTCACACCTGTAATCCCAACACTTTGGGAGGCCAAGGTGGGTGGATCATGAGGTCAGGAGTTTGAGAACCAGCCTGGCCAACATGGCTAAATCCCATCTCTACTAAAAATACAAAAAATTAGCCAGGCATGGTAGCAGGTGCCTGTAATCCAGGCTACTTGGGAGGCTGAGGCAGGAGAATCGCTTGAACCCGGGAGGTGGAGGTTGCAGTGAGCTGAGATTGTGCCATTGTACTACAGCCTGAGAGACAAGAGCAAGACTCCATCTCAAAAAAAAAGAAGGCAGAAATTTAAAAAATCTTTCAAATTTATGAAAATAGGGACATAGCTTACCAAAGATTTCTGGGATCCAGCTAAAACAGTGTCAAGAAAGTGTGTATCGCTGAACGCATTCATCAAAAAGTCAGAAAGATCTCAAGTTAACAATTAATTTGCTACATAAAGGAACTACAAAACCAACGAAACTCAAACCTTGCAGAAGCAAATAAATTGGAGAAGAACTTAATGAAATTGAGATGCAAAAATCTATACAAAAGATTAATAAAATCAAGAGTAGCTTCTGTGAAATAGTTAAGATTCATAGACTGCTAGCTAGATAAAGGAAAAAAAAGAGAGGATCCAAATAAATATAATTGGAAATGACAAAGATGGCATTACAGCTGATCCCACAGAGAATACTAGAACCCTCAGAGAATACGAATAAACAATGCTATGCACTTGTGCACAAGTTAGAAAATCTAGAGGAAATGGATACATTCTGGAAACACACAGTCTTCCACAATTGAATCAGGAAAAGCTTGAAACCTTGAACAGAACAATATTGAGCTCAGATTGAATCTGTAATATAAAACCTACTCAAAAAAAAGGCCTTGCACCAGATGGATTCACAGCCAAATTCTACTGGATGCATAAAGACGAATTGGCAACAATCCTGTTGAAACTTTTTTTTTTTTTTGAGACGGAGTCTTGCTCTGTCACCCAGGCTGGAGTGCAGTGGCGCGATCTCGGTTCACTGCAAGCTCTGCCTCCTGGGTTCACGCCATTCTCCTGCCTCAGCCTCCCGTGTAGCTGGGACTACAGACACCTGCCACCACGCTCGGCTAATGTCTTTTTTTTTTTTTTTGTATTTTTAGTAGAGACAGAGTTTCACCGTGTTAGCCAGGATGGTCTCAATCTCCTGACTTTGTGATCTGCCTGCCTTGGCCTCCCAAAGTGCTGGGATTACAGGTGTGAGCCACCGCACCCGGCCTCTACTGAAACTATTTTAAAAAATCAGAAGAAGAGAGGCTCCTTCATAATTCATTCTCTGAAACCAGCATCAGCCTAATACTAAAATCTGACAGAGACATGACAATGAAAGAAAACTTTAGGCCAGTATCTGTGGGGAACATAGAGGCCAAAATCTTCAACAAAATGCTAGCGAGCTGAATCCAGCAGCATATGAAAATGTTAATTCACCATGATCAAGTAGGCTTTATTCTGGGGATGCAAGGTTGGTTCAACATTTGCAGTAACAAATGTGATTCACTACGTGAACAGATTAAAAGCCAAAACCATATGATGATCTATATAGATGCAGAAAAAAACTTTTGATAAAATGCAACATTCCCTCATGATAAAAACCCTAACAGGCTGGGCACGGTGCCTCCCAACACACTGGGGAGTGAGGCGGGAGGATCACTTGAGCCCAGGAGTTCAAGACCTGCCTGAGCAACATAGTAAGACCCATCTCTACCAAAAAAATATAGATAGATAGATATGTATATACACGTGTGTGTGTGTGTGTATATATGCCCTGTGTGTGTGGTGGTGCATGCCTGTATTTTCAGCTACTCAGGAGGCTGAGGCAGATAGATCACTCGAGCTTAGGAGCCTGTGGCTGCAGTCAGCTGTGATCACATCACTGTACTTCAGCCTGGGCAACAGAGTGAGACCCTCAAAAAATCAAATCAAATCAAATATAAAATAACTGAAACGTGAGGAGCACAGTAAATAATACAAAGAAGGTGGGAAACATCTCCAGCAGGGAGATGTGTGTTGTTTCCCTATGTGTCCATGTGTTGTTGTTATTTAGCTCCCACTTATAAGCAAGACTGTGGTATTTGGTTTTCTGTTCTGCATTAGTTTGCTAAGGATGATGGTCTCCAGCTCCATCCATGTCCCTGCAATAGACATGATCTCGTTCTGTTTCATTAGTCTGCAATATCTGCGTATTCCCACCTACTACCTGACCTCTTCAGCTAATCCTGTGTCACAAGCTAAGATTCTGTGACTTGTAGCCTCCACTTCAGGGACTATATTTTATTTTGTAGCTGTTGTATTCTGAGCCTTGATTTTAGTGGTCCAAGATTACAGCATCAGCTTCCAAAGAGAATGCAAGAAGAGAAAGTCAAGAAGAAAAAAGCATGATCAATATGCCTCTTAAAGAAGGCTCTTACAAGCTGCTAAATGATGTTTTGCTTGCAAATCATCAGCTGAAGGTAGAGACAGGGCCTTCTCTAACTAACAGGGGGCTAAGAAATGCAGTCTCCATCCTAGGGAGCCATATGCCTACTCCAAAAATGGGGTTCTATCACTTTGGAAGTGAGAGTGGTAACTAGGGAAGACCAGCAGTGTCTGCCATAGAAAGGTATCAGTATAATTCTCATTTCGAAGATAAGAACACTGAGGCTTAAAGACGCTGAGTGCTTCTTGAGAGTAAGTGGTAAAGCTGATTCCAACCCATGTGATCTGTCTAGTCTAGTACCCATTAGTTCTTCTTCCCGATCCTCTCCCTCCTCCCACCCTCCACCCTCTCTTCAGCCCCAGGGTGTGTTTTTCTCCTCTATGTGTTCATGTGTTCTCATCATTTGGCTCTCATTTATAAGTGGGAATATCCCATATTTGTTTTTCTCTTCCTGTGTGTGTTTGCTGAGGATGAGGGTCTCCAGCTCCATCCATTTCCCTGCAAAGGACATGATCCCATTGTTTTTTCTGGCTGCATAGTATTCCATAGTGTATATTACCACATAGTCTTTATCCAGACTTCAGTGTAAAACCCAAAACTATAAAACCCTTGACAACAGCATAGGCAATACCATTCAGGACATAGGCATGGGCAAAGATTTCATGACAAAGACACCAAAAGCAATTGCAACAGAAGCCAAATTTGACAAATGGGATCTAATTAAACTAAAGAGCTTCTGCACAGCAAAAGAAACTGTTAGCAAAGAGGCAACCTATAGAATAGGAGAATAGTTTTGCAAACGGTGCATCCCACAAAGGTCTAATACCCATCATCTATAAGGAAGTGAACTTAAATGAATTTATAAGAAAAAAAAAGGTGGCTAGATGAACTGGCAGTTGAAGTTTCAATTTTGCGAGAAACCTTCTCCTCCACGATCCCCTTGCTATGGACTGTTTGTATCTCCCCAAATTGTCAGCACTGGAGTTCCAAGAAGACTGGAAGCATTGGCGGTTGCAGAAAAGCAGGGGGAAGCTGTGGCAGCCCAGGCTGAGCAGGTGCAGGAGTTCCAGAGCCTCGAGGCCATGGCCTGGCCTGGACTGATGCATCCTGGGAGGTGGAATCAACCTGCCATGCGCAGTGTGAGCAGCGGGCGGGGCCAAAGCTTCTGCCCGCACGTGGTGCGCATGTGTGTTCCCCTCCCTCCCCCACCGTCTCCATGGAGGCAGCGGGGCGAGTGTGGCCTGGCATGGCGTCCACAGTGAGGAGAGGAGCAGAGCTCTGGTTCCCTCGGGACCCCGCTGGGTGCCACTGGCAGCTTCCAGATGACTTGGGCCCCTGTCCTGGGGAAGAAACGGCTCCCGTCCCGGTGCTGCCTGCCGAGGAGGGAGCTTCCTTCCGTGCGGGCTTCTCCACAGCGCGACTGCTCCAGCATTTTTCCTTCAGGGTCAGGATAGAAGGTTTCATTTTCTTCTATGTTCTGTTTCTTCTTGTCAGGTTCTCAGGCGTTTTGCTCTTTCTCTGGTAGTATTTTGGTCTTTATTTTTCGTGGTTTTCATTTTCCCGACAAGGGCTTTTGAGGGTGGCAACGTAGCAGGCTGTGGTATTTTTAGGGGTTCAGGATTTTTTCTCGGGGAAACTCCCCCATGTACATAGAGAGGGAAGCTGCAGCTGCTGGAATAAGGAGAAACCCAGCCCAGGTTGGGGTCGGGGCCAGGCCCAGGTTTGGCTGCAGGTGTCCAAGCCTCAGGAGGAGGAAAAGAGATCCTAGCTGTCTCCAGGCTTCCATGGGTTTGAAAATGTGCGTTCCAGCTGTCAGGACACGGGCTGCTTTCCTCCATCCCCGGCAACAAGTGTCCCCTCTTGTACATCCTGTCGTGGCCGCCCGACGGGGTAGGGAGCCTCACTGCAGTTTAATGTTGTCTTTGCAGAAATATATTTCAGGGTCCCTGCCCAAGTTTCGGGGGATCATTTGTTCTTTTTTCTCATTGTTGCTACTGAGTACTGTATATATGCTCTGTATTTTCCGTAACAAGCCCCTAGCAGATATGTGAGTCCCCCAAACCCTCTTTCAGCCTTTCTCATTGAGTTTGCCATTCCCTCTGCGGTGCAGCAGCTTTTCAGTCTGCTGTAGCCTTGTGTGTCTATTTTTGTTTTTGTTGCTTGTGATTTTATTGCCCAAGTAAAAAAAAAAAGAAAAAAAAATCATTCACATATAGTTTCCATTCTCAATGAAATTTTACCCCTATGTGTTCCTTTTTTCATTTTCTTTCCTTTGTTATTTGAGACGGGGTTTTCACTCTTGTTGCCCAGGCTGGAGTGGAATGGCACAATCTCAGCTCACCGCAACCTCCGCTTCCCAGGTTCAAGCAATTCTCCTGACTCAGCCTCCCTAGTAGCTGGGATTACAGGCAGGTGCCACCACGCTGGGCTAATTTTGTATTTTTAGTAGAGACGGGGGTTTCTCCATGTTGGTCAGGCTGGTCTCAAACTCCCGACCTCAGGTGATCCGCCCACCTCGGCCTCCCAAAATGCTGGGATTACAGGAGTGAGCCACCACGCCCAGCCTTCATTTTCTTTTCTTTTTTTAAACTCTGTCCAACCTGTGGACATGGATTCAAGTTGCCCTGAAAGTAACCTCCCCTATCTTTGCTTACAGGAAGTTTTTTATTTTCATGGTTTCAGGTCTTGTGTTGGGGTTCACTTTGAGTTGATTTTTTGCATTGTGTAACACAGGGTTCTATTTCATTCTTTTGCAATAGGGATATTGTTTTTCTCAAAACCATTTAATGAGAACATCTCCTATCCCCATTGTGTCTTTCTGATCCCTGATGCTGATTCCATTTGCTATGGAGGTATACCCAGTAGGGGGATTGCTGATTATATGGTAGTTATATTTTCTTTGAGACAGAGTGTTGCAGTGTTGCCTAGGCTGGAGTAACATTCATTCCAATAAGACCAAAATGGCACACTGCAGCCTGGACCTCCCAGGATCAAGTAATGTTCTCACCTCAGCTTCTTGAGTAACTGGGACTACAGGCGTATCTCACCATGCTTGGCTAATTTTTTTTTTTTTTTTAAAGAGATGAGATTTTGCCACATTGCCAGGGCTGGTCTCGAACTCCTGAGCTCAAGCTGTCTGCCCACATTGGCCTCCTACTAGTTATGTTTTCAGTTTCTTGAGGGACCTCCAACTGTTTACCATAGTATATATACTAATTTATTTTCCTGCCAACAGAGTGTAAGAGTTCCCTTTTCTCTGTATCTATACCAGCGTTGTTCTTTTCAAAAATTTTTTTTATGGCCAGGCACAGTGGGTCACACCTGTTATCCAGTACCTTGGGATGCTGAGGTGGACAGATCATGGAAGTCCAGGAATTTGAGAGTAGCCTGGGCAACATGGCAAAACCCCATTTCTACAAAAAAACAAAAAACAAAAACACTAGCCAGGCGCGGTGGTGCGTGCCGGTAGTCCCAGCTACTCCGGAGGCTGAGGTGGGAAGATCATGTGAGCCTGAGACGTCAAGACTTCGGTGAGCAGAGATCTTGCTGCTGCACTCCAGCCTTGGGGACAGAGTGAGTCCCTGTCTCAGAATGTTTTGTTTTAAATCTTTTTAGTGACATTCATTTCACTAAGAGTGAAATGGCATCTGAATGTGGTTTTGAAGCACATTTTTCCTGATGAATGGTCATGTTGAGGACCTCTTTTACCCGTCGGCCAATTTCATGTTGTCTTTGCCGAGATGTGTATTCAGATTTTTTTGCCCAGTATTAATTTAGATATATATTTTTATGCTCAGAATTTGTTTTCTTTATACATGTTGGATAACATCCAGTTGTCACTCATAATATACTCAAATTTTCAAACAGTTTTGTTTTTGAGACGGAGTATCACTCTACCATCCGGGCTGGAGCCCAGTGGCACCTCACGCGAACATGCATTTTGGATACCTATGGCTTTGGGATGTAATTCGATATCAAGGATTGTAAGCCCTCCAACTTAGTTTTTATTTCTCAGGATACCTCAGATATTCAGAGCCGTTTGTGGTTTCAGGTGAATATTAGCATTGTGTATTCAGATTTCTTAAATTTTTTGTGTATAATAGAGTACATTATTAGAGGGCATGCTGAGACATTTTGTTTCTCTGCGATTTATTGATATGTGTATATTTTGAGTAATGATCAAACCAGGATACTTAGCATATGTTTCCGAAGATCAGGTATTATTTCTCTGTTGGGAGAACAAATTGTTCCCTTCTAGCTTTTTTGAAAAATACAACACAATATTTTATTAACCAGTCACCCAGCTGTGGTAGAGAACACCAGAATGCATTTCTGTCATCTAACTGCAACTAGTTTCCAAAATGAATCTTTCACAGCAAACCACTCCTGGGCTTCTACTTCTTGAAGGTAAAGGTTTTTGGATTCCATGTAAGTGAGGTGATGCTGTGGTTGTCTTTCTATGCCTGGCTTATTTTACTTAACATAGTATTTTCCAGGTTTGTCCATGTTGTTCCAAATGGAAAGGACATGATTTGCGCGTGACTGAGGAGTGCTGTGTTGTGTGGACATCCCACAGTTTCCATATCCCTTCGTTGGGATGGTCAGGTAGATTGATTCCCTGTCTTGGGTATCATGAATAGTGCTTCATTAACCACAGGAAGGCAGGTAACTCCTTAAAGGACAGGTTTCCTTTGCTGTAAATGTACACCAAGTGTGGGAATGACTAGATGAACTGGTAATGGCAATTTTTATTTTTTGAGGAAGCTCCAACTTTTTTTCACAGTATGTACGCTAATTTTCAATGCCACCAATAGCATATAAGAGTTTCCCTTTGCATGAATCTACGTAGGCCCCTACCTTCCAAAACTTCTATTGCTCCTTTGAGTACTGCTCATTCTCAGTGGAGTTTGACAGTATCTTAGTGTGTGTTTGGCATGAGAGTGATGTGGTGCCACTCTTCTTTTAGCTGAGAGTCAGTTTCATGTTTTCTTTGTAGAAGTGGCTACTGCAGGTCCTTTGCACATTTGTAGCTTGTGTATTTGTTTTTATCCTTTCCCTGCACTTAGTACCTTTAGTTTCTTTTCTTTTTTTTTTTTTTTTGAGACAGAGTCTTGCTCAGTTGCTCAGGCTGGAGTGCAGTGGCACGATCTCGGCTCACTGCAGGCTCTGCCTCCCGGGTTCACGCCATTCTCCTGCCTCAGCCTCCCGAGTAGCTGGGACTACAGGCGCCCGCCACCACGCTTGGCTAATTTTTTTTGTATTTTTAGTAGAGACGGGGTTTCACCATGTTGACCAGGATGGTCTCGATCTCCTGACCTCGTGATCCGCCCGTCTCGGCCTCCCAAAGTGCTGGGATTACAGGCCTGAGCCACTGCGCCCGACCTGTACCTTTAGTTTCTTGAATAAGTTAGATGACAACCCCTTTCAACTTTATGATTTTGCATAATTTTCCCGTAATCATCTTTTTCCCCAAGATAGGATGCCTTCTCTTGGGGTTCATTGTTTTTTCTCCCATGTAGAGAGGTCTAAAGCGTTTCTTAGTCTCAAATGCTGATATTTGCTTTCGTTAGCAGTGATTTCTGCGTCCGCTGAGGGGGAGAAAAGGGGGATGGTGAAGCCATTGTATTGTCTGTGGGTACACAGATTCACGTTTTCCCACAAATAAATGCTGATCCTGTGTTTTCCCCTTGGGAGTTTTTCAGTTTCAGGATTGAATTGGAGTGTTCAGTTGGTTTTGCGTTGATTTTTATGTATTATGCAACATAAGGGAACTGTTTCAGTCGTTTGCACATGAATACCCAGTTTTCTCAACAGTTATGCCTTGGTGAGCTTTTGCAGACTATGTTTTCACTGTGTGAAAGTTTAGGTTGATTATTTGGCTCCCTAATTTTGTCCATTCAGTGTCTTTCTTTATGCCAGTAATGAATTGTTTGGATCACTACAGGTTTCCTGTTTTCCTTTTTTTTTTTTTTTTTTTTGAGACGGAGTCTCGCTCTGTCGACCAGGCTGGAGTGCAGTGGCCGGATCTCAGCTCACTGCAAGCTCCGCCTCCCGGGTTCATGCCATCATGCCATTCTCCTGCCTCAGCCTCCCGAGTAGCTGGGACTACAGGCGCCCGCCACCTCGCCCGGCTAGTTTTTTGTATTTTTTAGTAGAGACGGGGTTTCACCGTGTTCGCCAGGATGGTCTCGATCTCCTGACCTCGTGATCCGCCCGTCTCGGCCTCCCAAAGTGCTGGGATTACAGGCTTGAGCCACCCGGCCTCTTGTAGGACTTTCATAGTTTGAGGTCTTCTACTGAAATCTTTCATTCACTTTGAGTTAGGTTTTGCATGTGGTGAGAGGTGGGGCTCCAGTGTTAACTCTTCTGCTAGTCACGCATCCTGGCACCATTCACTGCATAGCGAGTCCTTTGTCCATTGCTTATTTTTTTGGAGTTGGTTGAAAGCCAGATGATTGCTGTTGTGCAGGGTTACTTCTGGGTTCTCTGCTCTGTCTAGGTGGAAGTGGGTCTGTAGCTTTGGGATGAAATTTGAAAGTGGGGAATGTGCTGCATCTGACATAGTTTGGATTTCTCAGGCTGGCTTTGGAATTTTAGGGCATTTCATGGTTGCATGAGAATTTTCGCATTGTTTCTTTACATTTCTTTAAATACAAACTTGCCCCATAGTAAAGGTGCACAACTAGAGGGTAGAGGGTAGAGTGGGACGTTTTGGTCCATGTATGCATTGTGTCATGACGGAATCAGGATACTTAGCATTTCTTTTGCCTCATAGAGTTGTTTCTTTGAGGGGAGGACGTTCAGAATCCTCCTTGTTAGCTGTCCTGAAAATTACCCTCTGATAATATCCCTAGTCACCCTGCTGTGGAATCGAACTGCGGGTTTTATTCTCATAAAGTGTGGAACTTTGTACCCATTTCCCCACCCAGGCCCCACCTTCCCCTCAAACCCTGGTAAGCACTAGGGTGCTTTCTAGGTCTATGAGATAAAGATTTTTAGATGCCTCATGAGTGAAGTGATGCAGTGTTTGTCTTTCTCAGTGTAGCTCTTTTCATTTACTATCATTTCCTCCAGGTTCAACCATGTGGCTCCCGATGCATGATTTCAGTATCTGTGTCTGGCTGAAGAGTGTTCCATTGTGAATGGACACTGTGGTCTCTGTGTCCCATCATCTTTGGATGGATGGGTAGGTTGACTTCTCATCTTCGCTATTGTGAATAGTGCCACAGTCAGCATGGGAAGGCAGATAACCTCTTCCATGGACTGATTTCTTTTGCTTTGAATGTATACCCAGCAGTACCATGGCTAAATGAAATGGTAATTCTTTGTTTTCAGTGTTTTAAGGAACCTCCAGCTGGTTCCTGTAGTTCCAAAATATTCCTACCAGCTCTGGATAAGATTTCCCTCTCTGGAAACCCACACTAGCATTTGTCTGTTATATGTATGTTCACTTTTTGGTAATATTCATTTCAATTAGAGTGACATAGTATGTGAGTGTTTTTTTGATTTCCATTTTTTTCATAACTATTGGTGTTAACCAAGTGTTTGTAAACTTGTTTTCAATTTCATGTGTCCTTTGAAGAGAAGTCTATTCAGGTTCTTGGCCGATTGGCAATGGTTTGGTTATCAGTTTCTCTGGTTTTTTGTTTTGTTCTTTGCTAGTTAGTGGTGTCAGTACTATACCTTGTACCTTTTCCAGAACAACCCCTTGTCAGCTGTGCGTTTCCCCAAAGCTCTCTTCTCATCTTCAGGGTGCTCTTTGTTTTCTTTATTGTTTCGTTTGTGGGTACACGGTCTTCCCACATGTGTAGAATTCCCTGGTTGCCTGTGATGCTGGTGATTAATCAAGACAAAACATACCCACTACTATGGCAATCTTTTGTCAATAATTTTTCCCTTGTATTTTTGTGGTGTTTTGTTTTCAAACTCTAAACATCCATATGTGTTGTTCGAAGTATACACACAGGCTAGGTTTTCTTTTTGTTGTTGTTGTTTTTTTTTATTTTAGAAGGAGTCTGACTTTGTCGTCGCCCGGACTGCCAGAATGGAGTACAGTGGTGCGATCTCAGCTAACTGCAACCTCCACCTCCTGGATTCAAGTGTTTCTCCAGCCTCAACCTCCGGATTAGATGGGATTACAGGCGCATGCCCCCGCCTGGCTATTTTTGTATTTTTAGTAGAGAGCGGGTTTCACAATGTTGGCCAGACTGGTCTCGAACTCCTGACCTCAGGTGAGTCACCCACCTTGACCTCCCAAAGTGCTGGGATTACAGGTATGAACCACTGCGCCTGGCCAGGTTTTCTTTTAGTAGCTTAATGATTTTGGGTTTTGGGTATAATCTGTCATCCATTTCAAATTGTTTTAAGGTGTATTTTGTACCACAGGTGTCCTATCTCATTCTTTCGCATGTGGATATCCAGTTTTCAATACCATATATTGAATAGCCTCTTGCTGAGACCAGCTTGGTTGGGGAGACCCTAACCCAGTGGCGCTAGAGGAATTAAAGACACAAACACAGAAATACAGAGATGTGAAGTGGGAAATCAGGGGTCTCACAGCCTTCAGAGCTGAAAGCCCCGAACAGAGATTTACCCACATATTTATTAACAGCAAACCAGTCATTAGCATTGTTTCTATAGATATTAAATTAACTATAAGTGTCCCTTACGGGAAACGAAGGGATAGGCCGAATTAAAGGAATAGGTTGGGCTAGTTAACTGCAGCAGGAGCATGTCCTTAAGGCACCGATCACTCATGCTATTGTTTGTGGCTTAAGAATGCCTTTAAGCAGTTTTCCACCCTGGGCGGGCCAGGTGTCCCTTGCCCTCATTGCTGTAAACCCACAACCTTCCAGCTTGTGCATTAGGGCCATCATGAACATGTCACAGTGCTGCAGAGATTTTGTTTATGGCCAGTTTGGGGGCCAGTTTATGGCCAGATTTTGGGGGGCTTGCTCCCAACATGTCTCCCTTCTTAGACTTGCAAAGAGATAAAAGCAAGGCTAGCTTTGGGACGGTGAGCTGCTTCTCACAGGAGTTGGGATCTGCATCTGCAGACTATACAAAGACAAACAACATAGATTAAAAGCACGGTCATCATTGAAATGACAGAGCTTCCAAGTGTTTTTATCCATTTTAATGGGTTACTAGCTGCTAATTTATCTGCAGCTCCTTTAAGCACTCCAGTTCCTGGCATTAAGGTCAGGTGTGCCTGGGATGCTTTAAATGTTTGTTTTTTTAATTTTGCTATATCCAAAAACAAGTTTGTAGAGTGTCCTTCTAGATGCTTTTTTATTCTTTGCCAAATTTTGATCTTTTTAAGAGCATTTAATAGTTTCCACAAATCCTTATATTAAGCTCCTAGAGCAGGCCATATCATTTGAGGTTGAGGTGCCACTATACTGCCGTGGCTCCCGATGATAGGAAGTTTTGCTGTACTTCTTTTTTTTTTTTTTTTTTTTGAGACGGAGTCTCACTCTGTCGCCCAGGCTGGAGTGCAGTGACAGGATCTCAGCTCACTGCAAGCTCCGCCTCCCGGGTTTACGTCATTCTCCTGCCTCAGCCTCCTGAGTAGCTGGGACTACAGGCGCCCGCCACCTCGCCCGGCTAGTTTTTTGTATTTTTTTAGTAGAGACGGGGTTTCACTGTGTTAGCCAGGATGGTCTCGATCTCCTGGCCTCGTGATCCGCCCGTCTCGGCCTCCCAAAGTGCTGGGATTACAGGCTTGAGCCACCGCACCCGGTCTGCTGTACTTCTTATTGTTTGTACCATGTGACCGTTTTGTTCAGATCATCTGAACATAGTGGGCACGCAGACTGAGAGGTGCAATTCAAGCTAAACATCCCCTTAGGGGACCAATTAATAATGATTCCGGAGGAATCTTTGTGCAGCACCTCTGCCTGTTCTGCAGTGCAGTCTTCCTAAACAAGTATGTTCATTTTTTCTAACTGGGTCCAATCCTGTTTACAAATAGGTTTTTGAGGGTGGTATGCCTCAATTATAGGAGCAGATTTGTTATGGTGAATACTGAGATCAGAAAGCATGTGTAACTGTGTCATAGAGTGATTACATCCAGGCATTATTACCAGCCCTTAATGAAGGAATACTCATGGTAGTGATGATAACCGCTATCATAGTTACCATTAAATTATTCATTGTGACTGCTTGTCCCGCTTTCCTCAGGTTTTCTTCTGCCATCTGTGACAGCTTCCTGATCTGTCCCAGGTGGGTGGCTGTGTTCGATGGGTGTTGCTCGTGACAGTTGGGGTCCTCCTCAGCGTCAGTTTCGACATGGCTGCAACCAGGGGGTCCTCTGGGTCTGCCCGGAGTCTCTTCCTTGGCATCTGGCTCATGATAAGATTTCAGGTGTCTTGATGGTATCCAAATCGGCTGTTGGTTTTGGCTTGGAGAAATAAAGCATACTCTCTACCCCAAGTTATTATTTTACCTATTTCCCAACTTTTTGTGATCGGATCTCTCCACCAAATCAGTTCTGTTTCTGTCTTTGCAGCTGGTTTCTGTAGATGCTGTTCAGTTGCTGATAACATCTGGCCTTTGGGCAGGCTCAAAAAATTTAAAGTTAATAATGCTAGGTTCAGTTGCATCTGTGGCGTTTTATATACTCTGTCTCCCCCTTTCTGCTTTTGCATCTGCTGTTTTAGGGAGAGATTCATTTTTTCCACTGTGGCTTGTCCTTGAGAATTGTATGGGATACCAGTAATGTGTTTAATATTCCACATAGAGAAAAAAGTTGCTAGAGCTTGGCTAGTATAGCCTGGGGCATTATCTGTTTTAATAGAAGCTGGAATGCCCATCACCGCAAAACACTGCAAAAGGTGACGTTTAACGCAGGCAGGAGGCTCTTCTGATTGGCATGTAGCCCAGACAAAGTGAGAAAAGGTGTCCACACATAGATGTACATAAGCTAGTCTCTCAAACGAGGGAGCATGTGTGACATGCATTTGCCAAATAGAGTTAGGTTCCAGTCCTTGAGGATTAACTCCTCCTGTAAAAGATGAGGAGTGTACCATTTGGCAAGTTGGGCATCGCTGGGTAATAGCTTTAGCTTCTTTCCAGGTAATGCTGTATCTGCATTTGAGACCAGAGGCATTAACATGGGTTAAATTGTGAAAGTGTCTAGCATTAGATATTGCAGTAGCAACTAGGCGATCAGCCATTTGATTCCTTTCAGTCAAAGGTCCTGGAAGAGGTATATGAGCTCTAATCTGATGTAAAAAGTGTGCATTCTACTCCTAACTGCTCTTTGCAATTGGGTAAATAAAGTCATCAGTTGTTCATCTGTGTGAAATCGTAACTGAGAATTTTTCATTAACCATGTGGAGTGAACCATGTATGAAGAATCAGAAATCACATTAATAGGCATATCAAAAGTAATCTACCTCAATTACAGCTACAAGCTCCGCTTTTTGAGCTGAAGTATGGGGCGTCTGGAAAACTTTACCTTTTGATCCAGAATAAGAAGCTTCACCATTACTAGACCCGTCTGTAAAACAATGAAAATGCTTAGCAGGCTGCAGGTTGTTCACCGCAGGAATTGTAAATGCAAACCATTCACAGGCTTGCTTGGCTAAAGGGATAGTAAAGAAACAGTCTTTTAAATCTATGACTATTAAAGGCCAGTTTTTTTGAATTATAGCAGGAGAAGGCAATCCTGGCTGTAATGCTCCCATAGGTTGTATAACTGAATTGATAGCTCTTAAGTCAGTTAACATTCTCCATTTACCTGATTTTTTCTTAATTATGAAAACTGGAGAATTCCAAGGAGAAAATGTTGGAGCTGTGTGCCCATTTTCTAATTGTTCAGCACCTAATTTCTCCAAAGCCTCCAGTTTCTCTTTACTTAGCAGCCGTTGTTCTATCTAAATTGGCTTATCTGCTAACTGTTTTAAAGGTATAGGTTCTGGAGGCTTAACAATGACCGCCATCAAAATTTTTTCCTAATCTTCGGTGGGAACCTTTTAAACCTTGCAAATTTTTTTCTAGTCCCATACCAGGGACATACCCCATTACATGCATCATATGTTGGCTTTGAGGGCTGTATAATTGTTCTGGAATTAGAACTTGTGCTCCCCATTGTCATGATAAATCTCTTCCCCATAAATTTATAGGTACAGAAGTTGTAATTGGTTGAATAGTCCCAGGTTGTCCATCGGGCCCCTCACAATGCAAAATATAACTACTATGATATACTTCAGCAGCTTTAGTAACTCCAACTATGTTAAATTGAGCTGGTTGAATTGGCCACATGCACGGCCAGTGCTGTAGAGAAATGATTGAAATGTCCGCTCCTGTATCTACCAAACCTTTAAATTTCTTTCCCTGAATAGTTACTTCACAGATGGGATGTTTATCAGTAATTTGATTTACCCAATAAGCTGCTTTGCCTTGTTTATTTGTGCTTCCAAATCCTCCTGTTCGTTTAATTTCACTTTTTCCCATTTCCACATAGGGCACAATCAGGAGCTGTGCTATGTGCTCTCCTGGCTCTGCTTTCCAGGAAACAGAAGTAGATATAACAATATGAATTTCCCTTTTGTAATCTGACTCAATGACTCCTGTATGTATTTGTACACCTTTTAAACTTACACTAGACCTTCCTAAAAGTAATCCTTTTTTCCCTGCTGGCAAGGGTCCACAGACTCCTGTTGGGACCTTTTGCGGGGATTCTCCAGGCCAAAGGCTCACAGCTTTTGTGCAGCATAAATCTGCAGCACTGCCCGCTGTGGTGGGGGACAGGCATTGTACAGGGGTGAGGGAATGGCCTGAGCTGGAAGTGCCTCAGTTTAGAAGGGGACCTGGGATGGTTCCCTCATGGCGTTTCCCAAAATCGGGTTCCCTTCTTTATCAAACTTAGAGAGATACTAGCCCAGTGTTTTCTGTTTTTACATTTTGGACATATTTCAGGCTCAACAGTTTTCTTTTTTCCCCTGAATGGCGGCCTAACTCATTGATTTTTTTCTACATTCTTTTTTAGTATGACCATGCTTCCCACAGTTAAAACAAGCTCCAGGAAATGGAGCGTTTTCTTTATCCACTCTCAGTCTTGCCATTGCGTGTGCCAACAAGGTAGCTTTATGCAGATTACCTCCAATACAATCACAGGCCTTGATATCATCAACTAAATGTGCTTTGCCTCTGATAGGTTGCAGAGCAGCCTGGGAATCGGGATTAGCATTGTCAAAAGCTAATAACTGCAACACTATATCCCGAGCAGCCAAATCTGCAATCATCTTTTTAAGAGACTCCTGTAACCGAGCTATAAAATCAACATATGTTTCTCTTGGTGCCTGTTTTACAGCACTAAAGGAAGGGTATTGTTCCCCACCTGAAGTGATTTTTACCCAAGCTCTAATGCACACCCCTCTAAGCTGTTCTATGGCATCATTCTGCGTCACCAGTTGTGCATCTAAACCAGCCCAGCCGCCATCCCCCAAAAGTTGGTCGGCAGTTATATTAATTTGAGGTTGGGCCTGGGCGTTGCAAGCAGCCTGAATGGAAGCTTCATCTGCCCACCAAGTTTTAAATTGTAAGAACTAAGCAGGAGTTAGACAAGCTCGAGTAAGTGTGTCCCAGTCAGTAGGAATCATCCGACTGGAATTCTTTAACAGTCCCATTACAAAAGGAGAACCTGGTCCATACTGACTTATTGCTTGTCTGAATTCTTTGAGTAATTTAAAAGGAAAAGGCTCAAATGTAGCTGTAATATTTCCCTGTTGATCTGGGGGGTGTATTCTAACAGGGAACTGCCAGGCCCCTAAATCACCCTCTCGTGTAGCTTGCTGAATTCCTGCCTGAATAGAACTAAGAGTCATCACTCGAGACGCTGCTCAAACAGTCACTGGGGCAACTACTTTTCGCCCAGTGTCCTCCAGAAAAGAAAGATCTAGAGAGTCATTTTCTTCAAAATAATGAGGGGGTGCAGAAGGGTAGGGATGAATCTCTCCTTCCTTTGCCGCTTTAGCTTTAGCTGGCAAATAAACATGCTCTGTAACCTCTTCTGTTACTTTGCTATACTCTCGTTCCTCCTCATCATCAGTGTGAAAAAGTTCCAAGGTGAAACGAACCAGACCCCACACCTGTCCCATTGTTACCCTGAGGCTTCCGAGCTCCCCTTCTTACTCACCACGGGGATTGTTTTAAGAGTACTCGGTTGTCCTCCAGCTAGTTTTCCGTTCCAACCATCGTTCTGGCGACCCTTCGACCTGGTTTGAGCCCTCACGAATGGACACCACTTGCCGAGACCAGCTCGGTCAGGGAGACCCTAACCCAGTGGCGCTAGAGGAATTAAAGACACACACACAGAAATACAGTGTGAAGTGGGAAATCAGGGGTCTCACAGTCTTCAGAGCTGAGAGCCCTAACAGAGATTTACCCACATATTTATTAACAGCAAACCAGTCATTAGCATTGTTTCTATAGATACTAAATTAACTAAAAGTATCCCTTATGGGAAACGAAGGGATGGGCCGAATTAAAGGAAACGGTTGGGCTAGTTAACTGCAGCAGGAACACACCCTTAAGACACAGATCGCTCATGCTGTTGTTTGTGGCTTAAGAATGCCTTTAAGCAAGGCCGGGCGCGGTGGCTCAAGCCTGTAATCCCAGCACTTTGGGAGGCCGAGACGGGCGGATCACGAGGTCAGGAGATCGAGACCATCCTGGCTGACACGGTGAAACCCCGTCTCTACTAAAAAATACAAAAAACTAGCCGGGCGAGGTGGCGGGCGCCTGTAGTCCCAGCTACTTGGGAGGCTGAGGCAGGAGAATGGCGTGAACCCGGGAGGCGGAGCTTGCAGTGAGCTGAGATCTGGCCACTGCACTCCAGCCTGGGTGGCAGAGCGAGACTCCGTCTCGAAAAAAAAAAAAAAAAAAAAAAAAAAAAAAAGAATGCCTTTAAGCAGTTTTCCATCCTGGGCAGGCCAGGTGTTCCTTGCCCTCATTGCCGTAAACTCACAACCTAGCCAGCTTGGGCGTTGGGGCCGTTATGAACATGTTACAGTGTTGCAGAGATTTTGTTTATGGCCAGTTTTGGGGCCAGTTTATGGCCAGATATTGGGGGGCTTGCTTCCACCAGACTCTCCCTTTCCCACTGTGTTTCCTGCATTGTTTTTAAATGTGTTCACTGTAGATGAATTTGGATTTATTATTTGACTCCCTCATTTTGCCCGTTGTCCTGTGTTTCTGTGGCTATGCCTGTAACATATCGGTTGCATCCCTATAGCTTTGAGATGTAAATAGGAATGAGGTCTGTGATGCATACCACATAGTTTGGGTTTGTAAAGATAGCTTTGGAAACCCAGGGCATTTCATGATTCCATGGGAATTTTGGTAGAGTTTATTCCAACTTGGTTGTAATTGCTGTAGAGTATATGTATACAATTGGAGGATGCAAGGGACATCTTGACATAGGTATACACATCGTAATACATCATGGGATTTAACATTCCTATTACCTAGTACAGTTATTAGTTATTTGTGGAGAAAAAATTCAGTCTTCTCTGCCTGCTATTTTAAAGATTATGCTAGGATATTGTGAACCCTATGGACCCTGCAATGCAATAGAACACTGGAATTCAATCTTCTCATCTAAGTATCTCTGTACTCATTTCAGCAGGTGTGTTTCTCTGAACACCTGCTTTGCCCTTCTGCTTGCTCCTGTGCTGCAGCCTCAGCAGCATTCTGCTCACCCTTGCCACGCTGCCTTGGGCCGTGGGAGGCTGCACATGCTGTGGCCTCAGACTGGAACTCTCTTCTCCCTGCCTTTCCCACATAATTCCAATTCTCCTTCACATCCCTCCTCACCTGTCGCTTCCTCAAGGAAGCTTCTCCCAAATCTCTTTCACTAGATCAAATTCCCATCTCTCAGTTGCATCTGACTGACTATGCTTCCTAACACTTGCCACTGTGACAGTTTTATAGGTGTGGTTATATAGCTAACCCCTGACTGTAAGTTGACAGAAGTTGTGTCTGTGTTGCCTCACCGTTGTATCTCCAATGCCTGGCATGTAGTTGAAGCTTAGTAAATCTTTAAAAGTATGTAATTCTCTTCAGATACCTCTACTTAAAATTGCAATTCACCATGAAGCCAAGGGAAAGAAGAATTGATTGCATGGAAGGTGAATCTGCTTTAAACAGATAACTCTCATATAAATCCGTGGGTCTCTTTCCTGTAATGCTGTGACCCCAACTAGTAGGGAGACAGTGAAGCCAGAGAGTATCACAGTGGCTTCCTCCAAGGCTCTGAACCCCAGACCTGGGTATACAGAAACCAGAGTTGAAGGCAGGCCCTGAGCTCAGACTTTAGGTCTATTTCCCACCTTACTAAATATTTATGTATGTAAAACTATATATATAACTCTCTATATAACTCTCTTCTCTCTCTATATATAGATATATATATTTAGATACAGGATCTCATTCTGTCATCCAGGCTGGAGTACAGTGGTGCAATCATAGTTCACCGAAGCCTCAAACTGCTGGGCCCAAGGGATCCTCCTGTCTCAGCATCCTGAGTAGCTGGAGTACAGGTACATGCCACAACACCCAAACTTATTTTTTGTAGACATGAGGTCTCACTCTGTTGCCCAGGCTGGTCTTGAACTCCTGGCCTCAAGCTATCCTCTCACCTTGGCCTCCCAAAGTGCTGGGATTATGGGAGTGAGCTGCCATGCTGGCCAGGAGTTCTGTATATGTTCTAGATACAAGTCTCTTTTCAAATATTTGACTTGCAAAAATATTCTCTCCTTCTATGGTTTGTAACTTCACTTTCTTGATGGTGTCCTCTGAAGCAGGAAAGTTTTGAGTTTTGATGTAGTACAATTTATATATTTCCCTTTGTAGCTTATACTTTTCTTGTCACATCTAAGAAAATATTGCCTAATCTAAGGTCACAAAGATTTGCACCCCTGTTTTCTTCTTAGTGTTTTGTTTATTTATTGAGATGGAGTCTTGCTCTGTCGCTCAGGCTGGAGTGCAGTGGCCCGATCTCAGCTCACTGCAACCTCTGCCCACTAGGTTCCAGTGATTTTCCTGCCTCAGCCTCCTGAGTCACTAACATTATAGGCACCTGCCGGCACGCCCAGCTAAATTTTGTAATGTTAGTAGAGACAGGATTTTGCCATGTTGGCTAGGCTGGTCTCAAACTCCTGACGTTGGGTGATCTGTCTGCCTCAGCCTCTGAAAGTCCTGGGATTACAGGTGTGAGCCACTGTGCCTGGCCTCTTCTTAGGGTTTTAGCTCATAATTTATAATCCATTGTAAGTCAACTTTTGCATATAATGAGGTAGAGGTCCAACCTTATCCTCTTGTATGTGAATATCTAGTTTTCCAAGCATCATATATTGAAAAGACTATTCTTTTCCCATTTGATTGTCTCAGTTGACCACTGTTGAAAATCAAGTGACCATATAAGTGAGGCTTTATTACGGGACTCTGAATTCTGCTCCGTTGATCCACGTCTATCCTCATGCCAACACCACATTGTCTTGGTTACTGTAGCTTTGTAGAAAGTTTTGAAATCCGTAAGTGTGGGTCCTCCACCTCTGTTCTTCCTTTCAAGACTGTTTTGGCTATGTTGGGTCCTTGCATCTGTATGATTTTTTTTTTGTTTTTTTTTTGAGACAGTTTAGCTGTGTCACCCAGGATGGAGTGCAGTGGTGCAATCTCGGCTCACTGCAACCTCTGCCTCCAGGGTTCAAGCAGTTCTCCTGCCTCAGCCTCCCAAGTAGCTGGAATTACACATGGCCCCCACTACATCCAGCTAATTTTTTGTATTTTTAGTAAAGACAGGGTTTCACCATGTTGGCTGGTCTCAAACTTCTGACTTCAGGTGATCGGCCTGCCTTGAACTCCAAAAGTGCTGGGATTACAGGTATGAGCCACCGTGCCTGGCCTCAAGTTTGTTGAGTATTTTTATCATGAAGGGGTGTTGAATTTTATCAAATGCTTTTTCTGCATCTGTTGAGATTATCATGTGGCTTTTGTTCTTTATTCTGTGGATATGGTATATTGCATAAGTTGTTTTTCAGATGTTAACGCAACCTTGCATTTCTGGGATAAATCCCATTTGGTCGTGATGTTTAATCGTTTTTATACATTGCTGCATTCAGTTTGCCAGTATTATGTTGAGGATTTTTGCATACGTGTTTAGAAGAGATAGTGGTCTGCGGTTTTGTTGTAGTGTCTTGGGTTTTGGTGTCAGGAAATACTGGCTTCACAGAATGGGTTAGGAAAAGTTCTTCGTTTTTCTGGAAGAGTTTGTGAAGAATTGCTATTTTTGAGCTTGGGCTTTTTTTGTGTTTAAAATTTTAAAATTACAAATTCAATATTTTTGCATGTTATATTTCTAGTCAAGTTTTCTATTTATTCTTGAATCAGTTTTGGTAGTTTGTCTTTCTAGGAATTTGTCCATTTCATCTAAATTGTCTAATTTGTTGGCATATGGTTCATAGTATTTCCTTAAAATTATTATTTCTGTAAGGTTAATATGAATATTCTCTCTTTTATTCCTGATTTTATTCATTTAAATATTTATCTTTCCCCCCACTTTTCTGACCATCTAGCTCAAGACTTGATTATTGTGTTGGTCTTGTGAAAGAACAAAGTTTTGGTTTTATTAATTTTCTCCATTTCTCTTCTTTAGATCACTTACTTTTGTTCTAATCCTTATGATTCCTTCTCCTTGCTTTGGGTTTAGTTTGCTCTTCTTTTTTTCCAAAATCTTCACATGTAAAGTTAGGTTATGGACTTTATCTTTCTTCCTTTCTTTTTTTTTTTTTTAATTATACTTTAAGTTCTAGGGTACATGTGCACAACGTGCAGGTTTGTTACATATGTATACATGTGCCATGTTGGTGCGCTGCACCCATTAACTCGTCATTTACATTAGGTATATCTCCTAATGCTATCCCTCCCCCCGTCCCCTCCCCACAATAGGTCCCGGTGTGTGATGTTCCCTTTCCTGTGTCCAAGTGATCTCATTGTTCAGTTCCCACCTGTGAGTGAGAACATACGGTGTTTGGTTTTCTGTTCTTGGGATAGTTTGCTGAGAATGATGGTTTCCAGCTGCATCCATGTCCCTACAAAGGACACGAACTCATCCTTTTTTATGGCTGCATAGTATTCCATGGTGTATATGTGCCACATTTTCTTAATCCAGTCTGTCACTGATGGACATTTGGGTTGATTCCAAGTCTTTGCTATTGTGAATAGTGCCGCAGTAAACATGTGTGTGCATGTGTCTTTATAGCAGCATGACTTATAATCCTTTGGGTATATCCCCAGTAATGGGATGGCTGGGTCAAACGGTATTTCTAGTTCTAGATCCTTGAGGAATCGCCACACTGTCTTCCACAATGGTTGAACTAGTTTACAGTCCCACCAACAGTGTAAAAGTGTTCCTATTTCTCCACATCCTCTCCAGTACCTGTTGTTTCCTGATTTTTTAATGAATGCCATTCTAACTGGTGTGAGATGGTATCTCATTGTGGTTTTGATTTGCATTTCTCTGATGGCGAGTGATGAGCATTTTTTCATGTGTCCGTTGGCTGTATGAATGTCTTCTTTTGAGAAATGTCTGTTCATATCCCTTGCTCACTTTTTGATGGGGTGGTTTTTTTCTTGTAAATTTGTTTGAATTCTTTGTAGGTTCTGGATATTAGCCCTTTGTCAGATGAGTAGATTGCAAAATTTTTTTCCCATTCTGTAGGTTGCCTTTTCAGTCTGATGGCAGTTTCTTTTGCTGTGCAGAAGCTCTTTCGTTTAATTAGATCCCATTTGTCAATTTTGAGTTTTGTTGCCGTTGCTTTTGGTGTTTTAGACATGAAGTTCTTGCCCATGCCTATGTCCTGAATGGTATTACCTAGGTTTTCTTGTAGGGTTTTTATGGTTTTAGGCCTAACATTTAAGTCTCTAATCCATCTTGAATTAATTTTCGTATAAGGAGTAAGGAAAGGATCCAGTTTCAGCTTTCTACTTATGGCTAGCCAATTTTCCCAGCACCATTTATTAAATAGGGAATCCTTTCCCCATTTCTTGTTTTTGTTAGGTTTGTCAAAATCTTTCTTCCTTTCTAAGGTTGGCATTTATAGCTGTAGTTTTCCTCTAAGCACTGCTTTGACTCTATCCTGTAATAAACTTTGATATGTTGTGTTTTCTCTTTTGCTTATAGTAAAGTATTTTCTAATTTCTTTTGTGTTTTTGTAACTGGTGTTTTTTTTTGTTTGTTTGTTTGTTTTTGAGGTGGAGTCTCGCTCTGTCGCCCAGGCTGTAGTGCAGTGGCGCAATCTCGGCTCACTGCAAGCTCTGTCTCCCAGGTTCGTGCCATTCTCCTGCCTCAGCCTCTCAAGTAGCTGAGATTACAGGCACCCGCCACCATGCCCAGCTAATTTTTGTATTTTTAGTAGAGAAAGCGTTTCACCATGTTAGCCAGGATGGTCTCAATCTCCTGACCTCGTGATCCGCCCGCCTCGGCCTCCCAGAGTGCTGGGATTACAGGCGTGAGTCACCGTGCCTGGCCATGAAGTCCTTGTTTAATCTTCATATATCCAACATCCTCATGAGGCCCTAAGCTCCTGAGACCAAGGTAGGCATCTCTACCACCTGGGACTGTGCCAGCCACAGATGGGAACTTGGAAGATGTTTTCTCAATGAACAAATTCATCAGAAGAATACTTCCAAAAGAGGAAGAATCCAGTGGCAAATTTTAAGAAAAATGGGCCAGGCGTTGTGGCTTACGCCTATAATCTTAGCACTTTTGGAGGTCAAGATGGGAGGATCACTTTAGTCCAGAAGTTCGAGACCAGCTTGGGCAACATAGAAAGACTCTGTCTCTACAAAATGTTAAGGAAAAATAGCCAGGTGTGGGGGTGCACGCCTGTAGTCTTAGCTGCTCTGGAGGCTGCAGTGGGAGGATCCCTTGAGCCTGGGAAGTTGAGGCTGCAGTGAGCTGAGATCATACTGTGGCACTCCAGCCTGGGCAACAGAGTGACACACTCTAAAAAAAAAAAAGAAGGGGAGTCAAGCAAGGTGGCTCATGCCTGTAATCCCAGCACCTTGGGAGGCTGAACTAGGAGGATCGTTTGAACCACCTGCTACAGGATATGAGCCTGGTCATGTTTCTCAATTCCTATGAGCTTTAGTTTCCTCCTTTGTAGGAGATAATATCACCCATGCTACAAGTTCGTTGGGTGGGTTATAAACAAACTGGCACACAGTAGGCATTCAGTAAATATTACCGTAATTCTCACCATTAATATTTTAGAAGCCTGTTTCCACTCACATTGTAAGATTGTCCTGGTAAAAGCAAGCAGTATTGTTTTCCTTTGTGTATAAATTTCATAACCAAGAGTGAAACACGTTGAACAAAAGACAAATGCTTTGCCCTGTATCTATTAATCCATTGAGGGCTGTCCAGCAATTTATGTATAATGCTGACATACATAGCAAGCTCTGATATGACTTATGTGAGCACGGGTACAGAGGCATTTGGTCTGAGGGACAGGGCAAGATAATCTAGGCAGTGGTGCTTTGGTTTACTCAACAAATATTTTCTTTTTTGTACTAGAGAAACTTTTTCTTTCTTTTTTTTTTTTTTTTTTCATCGCCCAGGCTGGAGTGCAGTGGCGCAATCTCTGTTCACTGCAACCTCCACCTCCCAGGCTCAGTGATTCTCGTGTCTCAGCCTCTTCCAAGTAGCTGAGATTACAGGTGTGTGCCACCGCGCCTGGCTAAACTTTTTGTACCTGTAGCAGAGACAGGGTGGTCCGCCAGGATGTTCGCCAGGCTGGTCCCGAAGTCCTGACCTCAGGTGATCCACCCACCTTGGCCTCCCAAAGTGCTGAGATTACAGGCATGAGCCACCCCGCCTGGCCAAGAAACTTCTTTGCTGTGTTATTCATATGTTGCTGCTATTCTTACATAAAATTGGAAAGCTGCAAGACAGCTTTTCAACGAGTATTTTCTGACTCTCTGTGCCAGGCATTTTCTTGGGACTTTAGATATAGTGGTAAATAAGGCAGTTCCTACTTCCTTTTTTTTTTTTTTTTTTTTTTTTTTTCGTTTTGTTTGAGTCGAGTTTCGTTCTTCTTGCCCAGGCTGAAGTACAATGGTGCCAGCTCAGTTCACTGCAACTTCTGCCTCCTGGGTTCGAGCAATTCTCTGTTCCAGCCTCCCAAGTAGCTGGGATTACAGACGCCAGCCGCCGCGCCTGGCTAATTGTATTTTTGTAGATGGGGTTTCACCATGTTGGTCAGGCTGGTCTCAAACTCCTGATCTCAAGTGATCCACCTGCCTCAGCCTCCTAAAGTACTGGGATTACAGGTGTGAGCCACCGTGCCTGGCTGACAGTTCCTACTTTCAAGGAGCTCAGTCTAACAGGCGGAGCCAGAGGACATTTTAACCCACTTGCTGATGGATTGTTAGTCAATTCCAGGAGGTCAGTTGGCAACTGTTGCTCAGTTCATGGTTTCCTTTGCATCCCTGACCTCACCTTCTTCCTTGAACACCTTCCCCTCTCCCCTCCAGCATGGCTAGCTCCTATTTCAAGAATCAGTGCAGATGCCACCTCCTCTTGAAGCGTTCCCCATCCCCCAACCCACCACAGGAGGCTCGCATTTCCCCGTATGCTTCTAGTATTCTGATGCTTTCCACAGACTTCATGGTTGTCTGTTTAGATGTCCATCTGCCTTCTACACTAGGAATCCCTCCAGTGCAAGGAAGATTAGCTTTTTCTTTAAAACCCCAGTAGCAGCCACCCAGGCCCCATGAAATTGCTAGTCCCCACCCACTCCCCGAGGCAATTCTGCAATACTGCCACTACCCATTTCATCCCAGTTTGCCTGAATATGGGCAAATATCGATCAGAAGAAGACACGGTATGAAATCAAACTTTATTGAAGACTTCAAATAATGGAAGGGACTTTCAGTGAAGCAAACAGGAAGGAAATTAAGAACATAGGTATCCATTACTTCATTCACATGTTTGCAAAACTTCTGTGTCAGGCATGATTCCATGCCTTGGTAATACTGCTGCAGTAAATGAGACGAAGGCCCTACCTTCAGGTGCTTGCGTTCTTGTGAAGGGACAGCAAATGGGTACATCCGACACTGATTGAAATCAAATGTGATTTCAGTCAGTGATAAGAGCTGTGGTTATGATAAATCAGGTTGATGAAATGGAGACGCCCAGGAATGGGGTCTTCAGTGGAGTGAGAGGAAAGATATTTGGCCAGATTTCCCCTTAAACCAGGGTTTGAAGCCTGCTTTGCCAGATGGTAGTAGCTCCCTCTTCCCCCGCCACCACAGGAATTTAACTGTATGTCTTACAAATTTGTAGGCAAACTCCTGTGAGGGTTGGGGGAAGCAGGAGCAAAGCTGGAAAAGAGGGGGTGGGCAGTGGCATTCTCGCCTCAGCTGCTGCCCAGATGGGTGTGAAGGAAGGTGTGGGTGCAGCTTGCTAATGAGTGTGCAGCACGGGGCCGCTACAGACAGCTCGAGCTGTGGGTGTGAATCACCCATCTTGCCTCACCTTTCCTGCTCAAGTGCACAGAACGCCTCACACACCTGCTGCCTGGTCAGCTCGTCCCCACTTTGGAGGGGTCAGTGAGGGTTTCTTTCTTTCTTTTTTTTTTTTTTTCTTTGTGAGATGGGCTCTCGCTCTGTCTCCAGGCTGGAGTGCAGTGGCGCGATCTCGGCTCACTGCAACCTCTGCCTCCCGGGTTCAAGCGATTCCCCTGCCTCAGCCTCCCCCGTAGCGGGGACTAGAGGCACACGCCACCATGCCTGGCTAATTTTTTGTATTTTAGTAGAGACGGGTTGGCCAAGATGGTCTCGATCTCTCCTGTGATTTGCCTGCTTTGGCCTCCCAATGTTCTGGGGTTACAGGCGTGAGCCACCGCGCCTGGCCCACTGACGGTTTCTTTGGGCGGTAACAGGAGATCTTGTTCTAATTATCATAATTACAATTCTCCTTCCCCAAGAATTCGAGACAGAGGGACAGAGGAAACGAGCTGGTTTTGTTCTGTTCTCTGTGTACGCACAGTTCCACTAAAGCAAATTGCAGTGTTCTTGCTTATAAAAGTATCATATTCTTCTGATGCCTCCCAGAATGATCCAGCCAGCGTTTTGCAAGGTAATATGCTGCTCACAATCAAGTCAGTGACCCACCTGTGACTTGTTTCTTTTTTTCTAATCAGAGAGAACTTTGTTTTAATTCCATTATTGGGGAAGGAGGGTGGACTGAGTTTTTGTAATCCCAGCTACTGGGGAAGCTGAGGCAGGAGGATTGTTTGAGCCCAGAGTCTGAGATCAGTCTGGGCAAGAGGGAAACCATGAACAAAAGAGAGAGAGAGAAAGGAAGAAATGAAAAAGAGATAAAGAGAAAGAGTGAAAGAAAAAGAAAGAAGAAAGAGGAAGGGAGGGAGGGAGGAAAGGAGAAGGGAGCAGAAGAGGAAAGGGAAAGGGGGGAGGGAGAAAGAGAAAGTAATACCAGCCTGGACTGCAAAAGAGATGGGTCTCTGAGATTCAGGAATTTCCGTATTTTACCGCTGGGCCTCAAGTTTCCTCCTTTCTGCATTAGAGAAAACAGTAGCTTTCAGAGTTTTGAGGATTAGGTGAGATGCCTACCATATGGAAATTGTACCTAATGATGGCAATGAGCTCAGAGGGTCCTGTTCTATTCTACAGAAAGGATTGAGCCCCTATATACAATGTAAAGTGAAACGGAGTAAAGTGAAACGGAGTTAGTTTTCCCAGTGACTTCAAAAGAAAAAAGGAAGAGGTTTCTTAAAAAACTAAATATATGACCGGGCGCAGTGACTCACGCCTGTAATCCCAGCACTTTGGGAGGTCAAGGAGGGCAGATCATGGGGTCAGAAGTTGGAGACCAGCCTGGCCATCGTGGTGAAACACCATCTACAAAAACTAAAAAAATTAGCTGGGTGTGGTGACGCACACCTGTAGTCCCAGCTACTTGGGAAGCTGAGGATGGAGAATCGCTTGAACCCAGGAGGTAGAGGTTGCAATGAGCCGAGATGGCACCACTGCACTCCAGCTTGACCAACAGAGTGAGACCCTGTCTCAAAAAAAAAAAAAAAAAAATTAGAATAATATACAATTCAGTATTTTAAAATACATTTAGAGTTTTATAACCATCACCAAATCTAATTGTGGAACCCTTTTATCACCCCCAAAAGAAACCTTCTATCCATCAGCAGTCACTCCCATTTTCTCACCCTCATCTTTCCTAATAATCTGTCTTATGTCTTATAAATGGAATCACATAATATGTGGTCTTTGCAACTGGCTTCTTTCACTTAGCAGGTTTTGATGGCTTGTTCATGCTGTAGTGCACCTCACTACTCCATTCCTTCCTACTACCTGAATAACACAGTCCTTCTCCCTTATTTGTGGTTTTGCTTTCTGCAGTTTCAGTTCTGCACAGTCAACAGTGGTCTCAAAATATCGCAGAAGTTTCAGAAATAAAAACAATTCCAGAAATAAACAATTCGTAAGTTTCATCTTATTTATTTTGAGATGGAATCTTGCTCTGTCCCCCAGGCTGGAGTGCAGTGGCATGATCTCGGCTCACCGCATCCTCTACCTCCTGGGTTCAAGCGATTCTCCTGCCTCAGCCTCCAGAGTAGCTGGGATTACAGACACATGCTACCAGGCCCAGCTAATTTTTGTATTTCCGTAGAGATGGAGTTTCACCATGTTGGCCAGGCTGGTCTTGAACTCTTGGCCTCAAGTGGTCTGCCCGCTTCGGCCTCCCAAAATGCTGGGATTACAGGCATGAGCCACTCTGCATGGCTGCAATTCATAAGTTTTAAATTGCCCAGTGTTCTGAGGAGCCTGATGAAACCTCACACCATCCTGCTTTCTCCTGCCCACGTGAGTCCTCCCTCTGTCCGGCATATCCATGCTATAAGCACTCCCTGCCCTTAGTCACTGAGCAGCCATCTGGGACGTCAGATCAACTGCCACGTACTGTAGGGCTTGTGTTCACGAAATTCTTACTTTACTTCACAGTGGCCCTAAAGTGCAAGAATAGTGATGATGTCATATTGTTATAACTGCTCTATTTTAGTATTAGCTGTTATTGTTAATCTCTTACTGTGCCCGATTTATAAATTAAACTTTTTCTTTTTTTTTTTTTTTTGAGATGGAGTCTCGCTCTGTCGCCCAGGCTGGAGTGCAGTGGCGCGATCTCCACTCACTGCAAGCTCCGCCTCCCAGGTTCACGCCATTCTCCTGCCTCAGCCTCCCGTGTAGCTGGGACTACAGGTGCCCACCACCGCACCCGGCTAATTTTTGTATTTTTAGTAGAGACAGGGTTTCACCGTGTTAGTCAGGATGGTTTCGATCTCCTGACCTCGTGATCCACCCGTCTCGGCCTCCCAAAGTGCTGTGATTACAGGCGTGAGCCACCACGCCTGGCCTAAATTAAACTTTTTCATAGGTACATATGTATAGGAGAAAACAGTACGGTCCCTCACTGCTTAGTGACAGGGACACATTCTGAGACACGTGGTCCGCTGTTGACCAGAATGCCCTTATGTGGCACCTGACTATACATGTAGGGTTTGATACTGTCTGTGGTTTCAGGCATCCACTGGGGGTCTGAGAATGTATCCTCTGATGATAAGGGGGAGCTACTGTATTCTGTTGCACGGATTCACACCACATTTTATTTATCCCTTCATCCATTGATGAATATTTGGGTTCATAAAGCTTTGTGAATAGTACTGCTGTGAACATGTGTGTACATGTTGGAACACTTGTCAACATTCTTGGGTATATATCTAAGAGTGGAATTGGTGGGTCATAATGGGGGTTTTATTTATTTTTATTTTTATTTATTTATTTATTTTTGAGGCAGAGTTTCATTTCACTCTTTGGCCCAATCGGGAGGCAGTGGCACAATTTCCCCTCACTGCAACCTCTGCCCCCACTAGTTCAAGCGATTCTTCTGCTTCAGCCTCCTGAGTAGCTGGGATTACAGGTGTGCACCACCACGCCTGGCTAATTTTTGTATTTTTAATAGAGATGGAGTTTCACCATGTTGGCCAGGCTGGTCTGGAAACTCCTGACCTCAGACGATATACCCACCTTGGCCTCCCAAAGTACTAGGATTACAGGTGTGAGTCCAGCCAAGAGTTTTATCTTTTAATTTCTAAGGAACTGCCAAACTGTTTTCCAAGAGGCTGCACCGTTTTACATTCTAACCAGCAATGTATGAGGATTCCAGTCTCGCCGCATCCTTGCCACAGTTTGTTCTTATGTCTTTTTGATTATAGCCATCCTACTGCGTGTGAAGTGGTATCTTATTGTGGCTTTGATTTGTGGTTCCTTAATGACTTAATGACATTGAGCAACTTTTCATGTGCTTATTAGCAGTTTGTGTATCTCCTTTAGAGAAATATCTATTTGTCTTTTGCCTATTTTTAAATTAGATTATTTATATTTTTATTACTAGTTGTAAGGGTTCTTTATGTATTCTGACTACTAGACCCATGTCAGATATATAATTTGCAAATATTTTCTTTCATTCTGTGGATACTTTTTTTTTTTTTTCGAGACAGAGTCTTGCTTTGTTGCCCAGGCTGGAGTACAGTGGTGTGATCATGGCTCACTGCAGCCTTGAACTCCTGGGTTCAAGCGATCCTCCTCCCTTAGCCTCCTGAGCTCAAGTAGTTTGGATTACAGGTGCACACCACCATGCCTGGCTACATTTTTAATTTTTTTGTAGAGTTGGGGTCTTGCTATATTGTCTGGGCTTATCCTTTTTTAACGTAGGCATTTATAGCTATACTTTTTCCTCTAGGCACTGATTTTGCTGCATTCCATAAGTTGTGGTATGTGTCAGATTCTATTTCATTTATCTGAAGTGCTTTGTAGTTTCCTTTTTCTTCTTTGACCTATTATTTTAGTCCATTTTGTGCCACTATAACCGAGTACCTGAGACTGATTAATTTATAAAGAATGGAAATTTATTCTCTCATAGTTCTAGAGGCTGGGAAATCCAAGATCAAGGTGCTGGCAGGTTAGGGCCTGGTTTCTCTGCTTCCAAGGTGGTACCTTGAACCCTGTGTCTTCCAGAGAGGAGAAACACCATGTTCTCACCTGGCAGGAGGTGGGGGCTGGGAGAGAGAGAGAGAAACCACTTCCATGGGCCCTTTTTTTTTTTTTTTTTTTGAGACAGAGTCTTGCTCAGTCACCCAGCCTGGAGTGCAGTGGCGCGATCTCAGCTCACTGAAAGCTCTGCCTCCCGGATTCCTGCCATTCTCCTGCCTCAGCCTCCCAAGTAACTGGAGCTACAGGCGCCCGCCACCTCGCCCAGCTAATTTTTTGCATTTTTAGTAGAGACGGGGTTTCACCGTGTTAGCCAGGATGGTCTCGATCTCCTGACCTCGTGATCCGCCCGCCTCGGCCTCCCAAAGTGCTGGGATTACAGGCGTGAGCCACCGCGCCCGGCTTATGGGCCCTTTTTACAGTGGCATTTCCATTCCATGCGGGCAGAGCCTCCCATTGGTCCTCACATTGGTCCCCACCTCCCCATACTGTTCCATTGGGGATTAAGTTTTCCAGACATGAATTTTGGGAGATACATTCAAACCATAGCATCATTTGTTATTTAGGAGTGTGACATTTAATTTTTCTATGTTTGTGAATTTCCCAAATGTTCTCCTGTTACTGAATTCTAATTTCTCCTGTGGTCCCAGAATGTACTTTATATGATTTCAATCCTTCTAGATTTATTGAGGTTTGTTTTACGTCCTAGCACATGTTATGAATGTGCTGTGTGTGCCTGAGAAGAAGGTGTGTTTATTGAGGTTTGTTTTACGTCCTAGCACGTGTTATGAATGTGCTGTGTGTGCCTGAGAAGAAGGTGTATTTATTGAGGTTTGTTTTAAGTCCTAGCACGTGTTATGAATGTGCTGTGTGTGCCTGAGAAGAAGGTGTGTTTTGCCTCTGTTGGTTGGAGTGTTCTGTAGATGTCTGTTAGTCTGGCTGGGTTAACAGTGTTCACATCTTCTATATCCCTGTTGATCTTTCATCTAGCTATTGTATCTGTTCCTGAAATTTGGGTATGGAAGCCTCCAACTATCACTGTTTAATTGTCCATTTCTCCTTTCAGTTCTGTGGTTCATTTTTGCATCATGTTCTGGGTCTTTTTTTGTTAGTTTCATATGTTTATAACTGTTATGTCTTCCTGATGAATTGACACTATTCATTATAAAATGTCCCTCTTTATCTCTTGTAACATTTTATTTTTTGAGACAGGGTCTCACTCCGTCACCCAGGGTGGAGTGCAGTGGTGCCATCTCTGCTCACTGCAAGCTCCACCTCCCAGGTTCAAGTAATTCTCCTGCCTCAGCCTCCCTAGTAGCTGAGATTATGGGCGCCCACCTACTGCACCCGGATCATTTTTGTATTCTTGGTAGAGATGGGGTTTCATCATGTAGGCAAGGCTGGTCTCGAACTCCTGACCTTAAGTGATCCACCCACCTCCTCCTCCCAAAGTGCTGGGATTACAGGCGTGAGCCACCATGCCCGGCCTCTTGTAACATTTTAAAAATCTGTTTTGTCTCATATCGATCCAGCCATTCCAGTTTGCTATGGTTGCTGTTTACATGATATGTCTTTTTCCCATCTTTTTACTTTCAGCCTGTATCTTTGAATCTAAAGCGTATTTCCTGTAGACAGCATGCAGTTTTTTTTTTTAACCAAGTCTTACATCTCTGCCTTCTAGTTGGATTGTTTAATCTGTTCTGATTTAAGGATTTTATTATATGGTTGGATCTGTGTCTGTCATTCTTGTTGTCTATGTCTCCTGTCTTTCTTTGTTCCCCCCTCTCTTCATTTGCTGTATGCCCTTAGGACAGTTTCCAGACATTTTATTTATTTATTTATTTAGAGACAAAGTCTCACTCTGTCACCCAGGCTGGAGGGCACTGACACAATCTCGGCTCGCTGCAACCGGGAACTCCTGTGCTCGAGGAATCCTCCCACCTCAGCCACCTGAGTAGTTAGGACTGCAGGTGCATGCCACCACGGCTGGCTAATTTTTAAAATTTTTCTGGTAAACATTGGTCTGACTTTGTTGCCTAGGTTGGTCTCAAATTCCTGGGCTCAAGTGATCCTCCCGTTGTGGCCTCCCAACATCCTGGAATTACAGGTGTGATCCACTGCACCTGGTCCCAGAGACGTTAAGTGGTATGTTTTTAGTAATTTTCTTCGGTTAAGTGTTGTTTTGCTGGGAAGAGGATCCGCTGAGCTCCCCACACAACTGTTTCTTATGCACATGTAAACTGAGAAGCACTGCTCTACTTTGTAATACTCATAGCATCCAGAACAATCTGTAGCTGCTAAAACAATTATAGCTGCTAAATAAATATTAGATACTCAAGTAAGTGAATAAAAGTTCTGGCTTGGAATTTGATTTGTGATGGGTTGAAAGTCATTTATAATTGCAATTGTGTGTGTGTGAGAGAGACAAACGGCGGGGTTGGGGGGCAGGTCTCTGCATTAGAAGCTAGGAAGGAATTGAGTACCTAATATATATTTGGGGAAAAAGAATTATAACCAAAAACTGATCAAGTCTTTAGTTGTAACTACCAATTTCCAGGAAATACAAGAAATAGAGGAACATATTAACTGATAGCACAGGGATACCATCAGCCAAAACCAGGGCAAATTACCCAGTTTCTTTTTTCAACAGATATATTGAGAAGGAAAAAAAGCTAGAGGGGAAACCTACAGACGACAAATGCTTGAGACATATCTTCTGATTGTAATATGCAGGTCTCCTGATTGTAATATGCAGGTCTTGTTTGGATTCTGATTCAAATAATCTTTTAAAAATGTGATGTAAGAACTGGAAAATGTTAAACTTGCTGGATATTTGATATTAAACAGTATTTTTTAAGTGGCCAGGCACAGTGGCTCACGCCTGTAATCCCAGAATTTTGGGGGGCTGAGGCATCCGGATCACTTGGTCAGGAGTTTGAGACCAGTCTGGCCAACGTGGAGAAACCTTGTCTCTACTAAAAATACAAAATTAGCCAGGCGTGGTAACACATGCTTGTAATCTCAGCTATTTGCGAGGCTGAGGCAGGAGAATTGCTTGAACCCTGGAGGCAGAGGTTGCAGTGAGCCGAGATCGCACCACTGCACTCCAGCCTGGGTGAAAAGAGCGAAACTCTGTCACAAAAAAGTTACGCATGACAATAGCATGATGGGTTTTAAAAATTCCTGTTAGATGGGAGGCCGAGGCGGGCGGATCTCAAGGTCAGGAGATGGAGACCACAGTGAAACCCCGTCTCTACTAAAAATACAAAAAATTAGCCGGGCGCGGTGGCGGGCGCCTGTAGTCCCAGCTACTCAGGAGGCTGAGGCAGGAGAATGGCGGGAACCCGGGAGGCGGAGCTTGCAGTGAGCCGAGATCGCGCCACTGCACTCCAGCCTGGGCAACAGCGTGAGACTCCGTCTCAAAACAAAAAAAAAAAAAAAAGAAAAAAAAAAAAAAATTCCTGTTAGAGTTATATACTGAAATATTTATGTCTAGAATGGTATAATGGCTGGGGTTTGGGGTATGTTTTTGTTTTCGTTTTTGTTTTTGAGACCGTTTTTCACTCTTTTACCCAGACTGGAGTGCAGTGGTGTGATCTCAGCTTACCACAACCTCTGCCTCCCAGGCTCAAGCGATTCTCTTGCCTTAGCCTCCCGAGTACCTGGGATTACAGGCATACACCACCACACCTGGCTAATTTTTGTATTTATAGTAGAGACAGGGTTTCACCATGTTGGCCAGGCTGGTCTCGAACTCCTGACCTTGAATGATCCACCTGCCTCGGCCTCCCAAAGTGCTGGGATTACAGGCATGAGCCACTGCACTCGGCCGTGTTTTTTGACATCAAAATAACATGGCAGAGATGCATGCATGTGGCTACTGTTGAAACAATATTGGCCTTAAGTTAATCACTGTTGAAGCTGGTTAATGGGCACGTGGGAGTTCGTTATACTATTTAGTCTATTTTTGCATATATTTACATTTTTTCCTTGAAAAATAAAGTAGATCTTCATCCATAGTTCCTCTAGGTGCCTTTCAGAGGCTAATGAAAGTCTAGTTCAGAGAAATAAATGCTCATCTCAGGGCTCACGGACTCCCAGAGAGAACATTTCAACAAGTAAACATTAGCAGATGTGTAAACAAAGAAGCCAGCATGAACAATACAGCAGAGCTAGACCCGTAAAGACCGCAGTCACTGTATGATCCACTGTAGTACGCTTAATACATTTAAACATACCAGGCTGGGTGTGGTGGCTCATACCTATAATCCCAGCACTTTGAGAGGCTGAGGTGGGCAGATCACATGAGGTCAGGAGTTTGAGACCAGCCTGGGAAGATGGTGGAACCCTGTCTCTACTAAAAATATAAAAATTAGCCAGGCGTGGTGGTGGGCACCTGTAATCCCAGCTACTCAGGAGGCTGAGGCAGGAGAATCTCTTTTTTTTTTTGAAATGGAGTCTGGCTCTGTCGCCAGGGCTGGAGTACAGTGGAACAATCTTGGCTCACTGCAACCTCTGCCTCCCGGGTTCAAGCGATACTCCTGCGTCAGCCTCCTGAGTAGCTGGGATTACAGGCGCCCACCACCATGCCCAGCTAATTTTTGTATTTTTAGGAGAGACGGGGGGGTTTTACCATGTTGGCTAGGCTGGTCTTGAACTCCTGACCTCAGGTAATCCACCTGCCTCAGCCTCCCAACATGATGGGATTACAGGGGTAAGCCACCACACATGGCCTTATTTTTCACCTTTTAGGACATGCATGTGTTCCCCATGGCTGATGACATCTTCCTTGGCTGGAGTGCAGTGGCATGATCTCAGCTCACTGCAACCTCCGCCTCCAGGGTTGAAGCGATTGTCCTGCCTCAGCCTCCTGAGTAGCTGGGATTACAGACACACGCCACCACGCCCGGCTAATTTTTGTATTCTTATTAGAGGTGGGGTTTCACCATGTTGGCCAAGCTGGTCTTGAACTCTTGACCTCATGATCCACCTGCCTTGGCCTCCCAGTGTGCTCGGATTACAGGCTTGAGCTACTGTGCCCTGTCCAAGAATCTTAATTTTGAATAGAGATTACAGAAATGGATTATGGTTTAGTGAAAGTTGGATTTGTCCCAAAGTTCTTGGAGTTACCATCCTTTAGTCTTTCTTGAAACAGCTATGGGGAGAGGGTTCTGAGCTCAGGTGTTTACCCTCACAGGGTAAGCTTTCCCTTGAGCCTTGGGTCTGAGCTAGTGGAAGGCGCCTCGTGTGTGGTTCCTTAAGGCCTGGTGAGGAGGGGCTGCGCAGACATGGCAGGATGTCCTCCTGCCAGCCATGGGGAGCAGATGTGGAAGAGAGGAGGAGATGGTGGAGGCCTTTTTATTCCAGCAAGCGGTAGTTGGTGCGTGGCTTATTATCGTCCTCAGGGTGTTCTCAGGGCACCAAGAGGTACAAAGCTTGTGTCTGTCCTCCAGAAGCTGCAGTCCAGGTGGAGAGGAAACCAGACAGGGTTTGCCAGTCCCCTGGTGGCCTGGCTTTGATTTTTCTGAATGATATTCTTCAGCAGTTGATACAAAATGAGGGCATCCAGCAGAAGTGGGTTAGCCACTTCATTTCGCCTGACGCAATGCGGAAGCCCCCTCTCGACACCCCAGGGACTGGATTCCCCCTGCAGTCCATCCTTCAACTGTGGATGCCACAGATAAACCAGAAACACCAACGTGCCCGTCAGCGGCCCCAGGGACTGGATTCCCCTGCAGTCCATCCTTCAACTGTGGATGCCACAGATAAACCAGAAACACCAACGTGCCCGTCAGCGGAGAACGATGGGCGGAGCCACCCTGTGGGCTATTCATTCTTAAAAGAGCAACAAAGGTAATCGTTATGTACTGTGATTTATGGACCGTTTGAAGGAAAAGTCTTTTCTCTGTGTGAAGTATCCGATTAGACTGGGCACTTTGTAATGGGATTCTTACATGGGGTGGAGGTGGGAAGGGGTTTACGTTGGCTGTCAAGTTCCACAGCAAGTACTTTTCCTGACACGTGGAGCAGACGGCTTTGTTTGTTTCTTGCTTAGAGTTGAATTATTTTGGATGCCCTTTTAAACCACTGTGTCTTCCCCAGGAGAAACCCTTATCCTGAAGGATGCTCTCTCACGCAAGACAGCAAAATTCTTCATTTTAGCATGTATGGCATTTGTATTTCAGAGTAAACATCCCTAGCAAATGGCTGCAGCCTGCGTTTAACCGATTCCCACCGCCTTCCTTGAAAGAAAGTTCTATTTGTCAATTGTGTATGGGGCCAGTGTTTTGAGATGGATGTTGCTGCTGATCTCAAAATAGAAAACCACCTTTTCCTAAGATGGCTTGTGGCTTCTGCAGCTGTTTCTAGTGCAGAAAACAAATCTGTAGCCCCTTCGGTGTCGCCCCTTTGGTGGTTCTTGGCCACCCATAGCGATGCTGCAGGTCAGCTTTGGGGGTAAACCTGGGCACATTTCCTGGGTGACAGTCAGTAGCTGGGATTAATTGTATTTGTTCTTGGACAGATATTTGTATCTTGCTATTGTAAACCTCAGGATCTGGCAAGTTAGTAATAACACATGATATTTGCCTAGAGGTTGTCACTGAGCTGTGGTTTAGGAAATTGGCCCCACGTCTGTAGGACGGGCTCATTAACCCAGCACCACCTCCTCTCCCTTCTCGCCATGGAGGAAGCATCTTAATTCATACGCACTTGGCAAGTGCTTTTTTGGGGGGTAATCATTGAAAACAAAGCATTTGCTAATCAGATGATTAATAGTAAAATGGGCTCAGAAGACTTCAAGGCCATTTCCAAAGCCCCCATCAGCAGTGTTTATACACATACGACTTGTTAATTGTAAGTAATCCTTCTCCACGGAGGTTATGAAAACACTTCAAAGATTCTCTAAAAGACAGCCCTTGATCCTGTCAGCGGTGCTGATTAAGGAAATTGAAACATTCTTTCATTCAGTGAGTTTTCCTTCAATTAGCTTGAATCTCTGAGATCTGACTTCCTCCCCTGGTCCCGGAAAGTTTCCACATCAGGCCAGTGTCCCCCTGAAATCCTAGCTTTTCTGGGGTAGAAGCAGAGGGAAGTGCGTGTCCAGCGGGTCCGGTCCAGCATTCTGGGACGTTCATGGTGTGTTTCCCTGCGTTTTGGCCCACGGTGTTTCTGAATGACTTTCTTGCCACCTGCACCAGCGAGCAGGCCCCGCAGCTGGAGTTCGAGCAGCTGCCCTTCAGCCACGCACTGTTCATCATGTTTTCATCGGGCACCACGGGCGCACCCAAGTGCATGGTGCATTCCGCTGGGGTAGGTCTCTGGGGAAAGCCCTGCAGGGGCCTCCCGTTGTCTGTTCGCTCCAACAGGGCCTCCCAGCTGATGATGGCAGTGTTGGGGTTGTCAAACTGCACTCCATCCTTGGAGAGTCCAGCGTGCAGCTTCTCTCCAAGTGGGGTGCTGTGCAGAGATGCGGCACTGGGCCCAGGTCAGTGGAGAGCTGCCACTCCACGGGCTGGGATGGCACCTACCACCATGGTGACAGGCTTGGAGATCACTGTACAGTGCAGTGTGTCTTGGGGGTGGGGAGTGCGCTGGCTGAACCAGCTACATTCACCCTGCAGGTCCGGACCACCTGGGGGATTATGAACTCAATAGGTCGGCACTCCCAGTGTTTTTAAAAGAATGAGTCAGAATAGACAAAAATAGATAATACTAGCACGGTGCCAGGTGCAGTGCCTCACGCCTATTACCCCATCACTTTGGGGAGCCCAAGGTGGGCAGATTGCTTTGAGCCCAGGAGTTTGAGACCAACCTGGCCAACATGGCAAAACTCCATTTCTACTAAAAAATACAAAAATTAGCTGGACGTGGTGGCACACACCTCTGTAGTCCCAGGTACTTGGGAGGCTGAGGTGGGACGATTGCTTGAACCCAGGAGGCAGAGGTTGCAGTGAGCCAAGATCATGCCACTGCACTCCAGCTGGCAACAGGGCCAGACCCTGTGTCAAAGAACTAAAATAAAATATTAGCACAGAGTAGGCTCATAAGAGGTATAGGTGTTGTTTGGGGAAGCTGTCATTACACGGAGTATACATGGATGTGTGCACATGCTGAGGGCATATTGTAAAACTTCTGTCTGACCGTAGGTTGTGGTTAAAAATGTGAAAGCCACGGTTAGGTTATAGAGTCTGATGAACTGAGAAGGAACCTGCCTGTGCTGTGAGTGTGTTAGGGCTGCCATAACGAAATACCACAGGCTGTGTGGCTTCAGCACCAACGTGCCGCACAGTTGTTCTCATCTGAGGCCTCTCTGCTCGGCTTGGGGACAGCCGCCTTCTTGCTGTGTCCTCGTACGGTCTATAATGTGACACCCCTTGGGGTCTGTGTGTGTGTCCAAGCTTCTTCTCCTAAGGACCCCAGTCAGATCGGGCCTGGGCCTTCTCTGACAGCCTCATTTAAATCCAGTCACCTTTTAAAGGCCCGTTTAGTCACATTCTGAGATACATGGGATTAGGGCTTCAACATACGAATTTTGGGGGTGCACCGTTCAGCCCATGACACATGCTTTTAATTTTTCTTATTTCACCAAAAGTCTAACTTTATTAAAGCACCTGAAATAATATGTTACTACTATGCAATAGAATTTATACATATGGGTTAGTGACTTTTAACCTTTTATTTATTTATTTTGAGATGGAGTCTTGCTCTGTCACCCACGCTGGAATGCAGTGGTGTGATCTTGGCTCACTGCAACCTTCGCCTCCTGGGTTTAAGCAGTCCTCCCACCTCAGCCTCCCATGTAGCTGGGACTATAGGCATGTGCCGCTATAGTTATTTTTATTTTTATTTTTTGTAGAGATAGGGTTTTGCCGTGTTACCCAGGCTGGTCTCAAACCCCTGGGCTCATGTGATCTGTCTGCGTTGGTCTCCCAAAGTGCTGGGATTACAGCATGAGCCACCATGGCCAACCAAACCTTTTATTTTTGAAAAAAATAAAATACCTAGGGAACCTATAGAAAAGTTGCCTGAATAGTAAGCTCCATAGTACCCTTCAGCTGGATTCTTCAGCTGGATTCTTCCATTGTTAACATTATCTTTTTAACATTTTCAATGTCTCTTTTTTTTGTTTGTTTTTGAGATAGGTTCTCACTTTGTTGCCCAGGCTGGAGTGCAGTGGCGTGATCATGGCTCACTGCAACCTCTACCTCCTGGGCACAAGTGATCCTCCTACCTCAGTCTTTCAAGTACCTTGGACCACAGGCACGTGCTACTGTTTTGTTTTTGTAGAGACTAGGTCTTGCTATGTTGCCCAGGCTGGTCATGAAGTGGCTCAAGTGATCCTCTCGCCTCGGCCTCCTGAGTGCCGGAATTACAGGCATGAGCCACTGTGCCTGTTGTCAACACTCATTTTTAAAATGTCCTAAAAGCCTCTTTTGCCTTTTCTCTCTCTCTCTCTCTGTGTATAAACACGTGTTATTTTATTTTTTGCTGAACCAGTTGAGAGTATGTTGGAGTCATAATAATCTTTCATTCTTTAATATTTTAGCATGTATCTCCCAAGAACAAGAACATTCCCTTAGAGAAGTGTAGCACGCTCATTAAATTCAGGAAGGTTGGCCGGGCGCGGTGGCTCACGCCTGTAATTCCAGCACTTTGAGAAGCCAAGGCTGGCAGATTGTGAGGTCAGGAGATCAAGACCATCTTGGCTAACACGGTGAAACTCTGTCTCTACTAAAAATACAAAAAATTAACTGGATATGGTGGCAGGTGCCTGTAGTCCCAGCTACTCGGGAGGCTGAGACAGGAGAATGGCATGAACCCAGGAGGCAGAGCTTGCCGTGAGCCGAGATGTCGCCACTGCACTCCAGCCTGGGAGACAGAGCAAGACTCCGTCTCAAAAAAAAAAAAAAAAAAAATTCAGGAAGGTTGATGTTGGTGCAATGCCGTCACCTAATCTACAGTCCATACTCACAGGTCCCCAGTTTCCCAGTAGTGTCCTAGCAGCCCAGGTGGTGGGCCTTCTCAGTCATCAGGTCTCCTTCATGCCCTTGAATCTGTAGCAGTTCCTCGAGCTTTCTTTGTTTTTCATGACACTGACATTTTTGAAGAGCCCAGGCTCCTGGTTTGGCAGAATGGCTCTCTGGGTCTGTCTGATACCTCCTCATGGTTAGGTCCAGATGATGCAGCTTTGGTAGGAACACCGTGGAAACGATATGTCATTCTCCCTGCATCTGTCGGGGGGACACAATGTCAGTGTATTTCATTTTCATGATTTCACTGGGCCACTCTTCAGAAATAAAATGCCTGGGTGAATATGATGCTTTGCTTTTCTTTTTTTGAGACGGAGTCTTGCTCTATCACCAGGCTGGAGTGCAGTGGTGCGATCTGGGCTCACTGCAACCTCTGTCTGCCAAGTTCAAGTGATTCTCCTGCTTCAGCCTCCTGAGTAGCTGGGATTACAGGGGTTCACCACCACCCCTAACTAGTTTTTTTTTTTTTTTTTTTTTTGTATTTTTAGTAGAGACAGGGTTTCACTATGTTGGTCAGGCTGGTCTCGGACTCCTGACCTCGTGGTCCACCCACCTCAGCCTCCTAAAGTGCTGGGCTCATAGTTGTGAGCCACTACGCCCGGCCGAATGTGGTGCTTTTTTTTTTTTTTTTTTTTTTTTGAGACGGAGTCTCGCTCTGTCGCCCAGGCTGGAGTGCTGTGGCTGGATCTCAGCTCACTGCAAGCTCCGCCTCCCGGGTTCCCGCCATTCTCCTGCCTCAGCCTCCCGAGTAGCTGGGACTACAGGCACCCGCCACCTTGCCCGGCTAGTTTTTTTTTTGTATTTTTTAGTAGAGACAGGGTTTCACCGTGTTAGCCAGGATGGTCTCGATCTCCTGACCTCGTGATCTGCCCGTCTCGGCCTCCTGTGGTGCTTTTCTAATAACCGCTGTCACATCTTACTTTCTGTGATCCTCCTCTACCCCGGGCTTGATAAAAAGAGCTTCTTTCTGACTCGGGTTGAATTCTTACCTCGCACTGGGACTCCTGAGCCAGTCTCTGGGAGTCAGGATTCTTGGTCCACGCGTGGCTCTTGCCGTCTGCTCCAGCTTCTCCTCTGGGCCAGCTCTTCAGCTATCCCTGTAGCTCATTTCCCCATTTCTCTCAGTTGGCTCAGCCCATAGGGAGGAGAAGAATCCGCGGTATATTGATCAAACTTCTGATCGCCACTTCTCCCCCCAAACTGAGAAGAAGAGAATTCTCCAAGTGAAGAAACCTTTGCTTAATCAGACAGTGGCATTTGAAAAGGAAATACACAGGCTCCTTATTCTAGCTCATTTAGATTTTACAGATGTTCCCTCTACCTGGAAGCCATTTGAATCCATTCCATAAAAAATAAATATTTACATTGGAATCATTTGAAAGCCTTGTTGGGTTTTTTCAGAGTATTTTCATCAGAATGTGGAAGGGAGGCAACGTGGCTTCATCACCACCTGGATCTGGATTCACTGAAGGGCTTGTTGCAGGCTGTGAAATAGATCTGAAAGTCCAAGAGGCTGTCCAGGCACAGCAGGTTAATTCTCAAGAAACCTGGGGGTGGGAGCGAGGGGTCAGGTCGGTGTTGGGGGGCAAAGGCCTTATTTCTGGCAGTTACACTGGCTGACCGAGTTGCCCCTCTGTAGGCAGTGAGCTCTCCTGTCGCTCAAATCATGTGATTTTATGAAAGCCAGTTGGGGCGTGTTCACAGACTAAGTGTAGCTAGAATCGCATTTTCCCTGTGAAAGGGCAGCCCTGGTGTGCCTGGGCGCGGGTCTGTTAATGAGCCACCGAGATGAGCATTTTTAGAAATCTTGGAGACAAGGGTGAGGGCAGGGATGGGTGAATGTGGCCAAACAAGACATTTTAGGAAATATGGAAATGCATAGCTGTACTTTTATTTTTAGTGCTCTTTGCATAGTGCATGTCATTTTTTAAAAACATAAAAATGTATTAGATGTAACATAGCTTATAGATAAAATGATCGTGCCTGGTGTATTTAGAGTGCAGAAAAATCAGGAAAAATTATATGTACTCTTATTTTCACTGGGCCCTTGCCTCTCTGGAGAAGTGACTAAACATCTTGCTGGTTTTCTAGAATCATCTTGACCACAAACTTGAAAACAGCAAGGCAACATAGGCCAGAGCCCTTGGGCTGCTCCTAATCCTGCTAATTTAATGGGGTGGGGTTGTGTTACTGGTTTGTTGGTTGTGTTTTCTGTGTGTTTCTATGTGTTCACGTGTTTTCTTTCCATGAAAGGTGTCAGAAAGCAGCTCCCCTTTCTCTTCCTTACATGAAATTACTCTCCTACACTGAGACCCAGGAAACCGTGCTGTTTACGCTGCCTTACCCTCAGGGAAAGCATTCAGGTTTGACCATAAATATTTAAGAATTAAGGGGAAAATGATGGATGTGAATTGTTAAGATTCACACAGAGAAATTCTTGAGAGGAGGGGGCCCATCGTTTGTTTTATGCCATCTGAGACAATGAGGCTAATGAACCATTGAATGTGGGGCTTAGAGCTCCGCTGTGCTCACAGCAGACCACGTGGGTGAAGCTGCAGAGTTCAGTGCTGATTTTAAGTGAAAAAAAAATGGGAGGGAGATTTGCCACAGGTTCCTAGAATCAGAGTTCCCTGTCCTTGAAATGGATTCATGGAAAGATGTAGTTCATGGAGACAGTTTCTGAAAAGTTTGTCACCCCCAAATTATTGCCTACCTGATACAGAGAACAGAGTGTCATGGAACTTTCTAAGAAGCTTTTTAGTGTCTGGGGAAGGGAAGCGGGGAGGCTGTCCCTTGACCCTCACTGGGGCTTCTTGTTAAACCCCACCCTGCATCTCAGCTTCCAGAGCCTGGAGGCAGCCTCGGGGGACTGCAGAAAAGGGCTGTCCCTCAGCTAGTGATAAAGACATACTGAGACTGGGCAATTTACAAAAGAAAGATTTAATGGACTTAACAGTTCCACATGGCTGGGGGGGGCCTCACAAGGCAGAAGGCAAGGAGGAGCAAGTCACATCTTAACATGGATGGCAGCAGGCCAAGGGAGAGGATGAGAGCCGAGCAAAATGGGTTTCCCCTTATCAAACCATCAGATCTCATGAGACTGATTTAGTACCATGAGAACAGTATGGGAGAAGCTGCCCCCATGATTCAGTTACCTCCCACCAGGTCCCTCCCACAACACATGGGAATTACGGGAATACAATTCAAGATGAGATGTGGATGGGGACATGGAGCCAAACCGTATCAGGCAGCACCTGCCCATCTCCCTGGCAGTCTCTGGAGGCTTCAGTTGCTGCCATTTGTAGGCCGGGTGGCAGTCGCCTGTTTGGGATGCCAGGGAAGATCTCCCAGGTGTGCTGTTAGGTGGAAAAGGCAAAGTGCAGGACACTGTGTCAAAATGAACAAAATGGCATTAATATGTGCTGGTGTCAGCAAGAAAGATATTCACGGGAAGCTGCTAGGACTGGCTGCCTCTGGAGAGAACCGGGTACAGGACAGGGAGAGAGGAAGCTTTTCATAGCATCTGCTTCAGAGTTGTGGATCGTGCAAATATATTGCCTACTAAGCACCAACATTAAGCAGTAATAGTGCATAGTGGGTGGGAGGGAGTGGGTCTGCTTGGGTGTTTTAGCCAGAAGCAGGGTCTTGTGCTGCCCCCTCGGCTGAGGCATTCCTGAGCTCCGATCCTGAACGTGAGTCCCAGCGATAGTCTTGCTCTCTTTTCAGCAGGGCCCCCCCACACTCCCCTCAACCCCGATCCCTGCCCCCTGTGAGACTGGGCTAGCACCTGTGCTGGAACAGTCAGGCCCTGGTCTTTTGTTCTTTGACTCTCTTCACAATAAGGGTCACTTCTCTTCTGCCTGAAACTGGTGGGCCTCCGTGGTGCCCTTGATGGCCCAGGCACTGAGAACTCAAGGGCAGGCAGCAGTGTCAGGGTTTTACTCTCCAGGCTACAAGCCACGCTCAACGCTTAGGTGGCAGAGGGACGTGGGGGCGTGGCTCATCACAGGGGAGAAGGGGGAGCCTCCAAAGTCCTTTTCTACCAGGAAAGAAACTGGGGATCTGCTGAGGCTTCTTCCTGGCAGCGTCTGAGTGGCACGTGGGCCAAGCACCAGGTACCCTGGTACTGTACGCCTAACAGAGAGCACCTGCTGTCCCCCGTCTCCCCACAGGGCGCCCTCATCCTGCACCTGACGGAGCACCTGCTGCACAGCAACATGACCAGCAGTGACATCCTCCTGTGACCAGCAGTGACATCCTCCTGTGACCAGCAGTAACATCCTCCTGTGCTACACATGGTAAGGGCTTCCCCAGTTGCCGGCCTGTGCTACACCCAGTGAAGGCTGCCCTGGGTTGCTGCCCTGTGCTATATAAACAGTAAGGGTTTCCCCGGTACATCAGCCCATGACACCCGGTAAGGGCTTCCCTGGGGTGCCTGGTGGGCTACACATGGTAAGGGCTTTCCCAGGGCGATGGCCTGTGTTACACACGGTGAGGACTTCCCCGGGCGCCGGCCCGCGCTACACCATGGTAAGGCGTTCCCTAGGTGCCCGTGCTGCACCTCGGTGAGGGCTTCCCCAGGGCACGGTGTCAAGATGGCCTCGCTCCTCCACCCACCCTGCCTCAGCAGCATGGAGTCCACACCGTTAAACCCGAACTCCAACTTCAGGTGTTGGAGGGCTCCCTGTCCTTGTTGAGCACTGAAAGACAGAAGGTTAGGACAAGTTGAAAGAAGTGTGTTCTACCCCAGAGGAGAAGAACTCAAAACATCAAGAGCTTCCAGAATGATCTAGCTACAGGTCCTGGGCGGTGCTTTTGTGCTGAGTTTTTATGACGAGTGGAATGCCACAGGCACGTGCCTGACCTGTGAGGGCAATGCCCAGGGCCCTTCTGTGCCCCTTGCGAGAGACTCCCCAGGACTGCACACAGATTCAGGACGGGGACAGACCCCTGGGATCTCACACAGATGCAGGACGGGGACAGACCCCTGGGACCTCACACAGATGCCGGAGGGGGACAGACCCCTGGGACCTCACACAGATTCAGGACGGGGACAGACCCCTGGGACCTCACATAGATGCAGGAGGGGGACAGACCCCTGGGATCTCACACAGATGCAGGAGGGGGACAGACCCCTGGGATCTCACACAGATGCAGGACGGGGACAGACCCCTGGGATCTCACACAGATGCAGGAGAGGGACAGACCCCTGGGATCTCACACAGATGCAGGAGGGGGACAGACCCCTGGGATCTCACACAGATGCAGGACGGGGACAGACCCCTGGGATCTCACACAGATGCAGGAGAGGGACAGACCCCTGGGATCTCACACAGATTCAGGATGGGGACAGACCCCTGGGATCTCACACAGATGCAGGACGGGGACAGACCCCTGGGATCTCACACAGATGCAGGACGGGGACAGACCCCTGGGATCGCAGACTCAGGAAGGGGACCTTGGGTGTGTTTCTGATGTGTGACTGTGAAGAGACCACTCCCGGCTCTCTGACCAGCTGCGAATTACTGTGGGGTTTGGGACAGATGATTCAGGTTTCTTTCAGCTGCAGGGATTTTCTCTACAACTCACCCCTGTCCCCAGTCCCTAACATAGAATACCAGGGCCAGCCCCACCCCCACCAATGAGCCCTTGTGTGCCCGGCCCTTCTCAAACATTTCAGAGCAGGAAGCCGGGCAGCAGCATCAGTGCAGTGTCCTTGTGGAGTTGCAGAAAGCTCCCAGCAGCTACTATGATGCAGGATTTGCCTGCCTCCCTAGGACATGGCAATTTAAAATGTCAGGGTCTTGTTTTGAGAGGAAAGATACAATGGGAAGAACTCAAAAATTTGGGGCAATTTTCTCAGAGGCATTTCATTTTTACTGGAAGGATCCTGCCCCCTCCCTAACAATCAGGCAGTTAGATTTTTCCCTGGAGCAACTTGACACCACCTGGCTTCTAACAGCAGCCTCGCTGGCAGTTGTTACATGTCCTGCAGCCCTGGGCCCAGCCTGTACTGTGACCCACCTTTCCTCCCTTCCCCTTCCCTCCCTCCCTCCTTTCCTCTTCCTTCCTTTCCTGTTTTCCCTTTGTCTTTTTTTTCCATTTTTACCTTTGCCTTTTATCTTTTCTTTTGATAGAATCTCACTCTGTTGCTCAGGCTGGAGTGCAGTGGTGATCATGGCCCACTGCAGCCTCTACCTCCTGGGCTCAAGTAATCCTCCGCCTCAGCCTCCAAGTAGCTGAAATCACAGGTGCACTCCACCACACCTTGCTAATTAAAAAAAAATTTTTTTCTAGAGGCTAGGCATGGTGGCTCATGCCTGTAATCCCAACACTTTGGGAGGACAAGGCAGGTGGATCACTTGAGCTTAGGAGTTTGAGACCAGCCTGGCCAACATGGTGAAACCCTTTCTCTACTAAAAATACAAAAAAGCTGGGCATGGTGGTGGGCACCTGTAATCCCAGCTACTTGGGATGCTGGGGTGGGAGGATCGCTTGAACCCAGGAGGTGGAGCTTGCAGTGAGCCGAGATTGTGCCACTGCACTCCAGCCTGGGTGACAGAATGAGACTCCATCTAAGAAAAAAAAAAAATGCTTTTCTGTAGACACAAGGTCTCACTGTGTTACCCAGGCTGGTCTCAACTTTCTGAGCTCAAGTGATCTTCCCACCTTGGCCTCCCAAAATGGTGAGATTACAGGTGTGAGCCATCAGGCCTTGACTCAACTTTTAGCAGCTTTGTTGGACAATGAGGTGGCCAGGAATGCTATGCTGCTTGGGGCTTCCAGGCACTGGTTTTCTCTTTGGTGAATAGTTCCTTAATAAAGGAAATTGAATGAGTACATTGAGACCTGTTCAGAAAGCAGCTCAATGACCAGGTGTGGTGGCTCATGCCTGTAATACCAGCACTTCGTGAGGCTGAGGCAGGAGGATCCCTTGAGGCTGGGAGTTCAAGACTAGCCTGGACTTCAAAGTGAGACCTCACCTACAAAAAATAAAAAAAATTAGCTGGGTGTGGTGGCTCACACCTGTGGTCCCATCCCAGGTACATGGGAGTCTGAGGCAGAAGGATCACTTGAGTTTAGAAGGTCGAGCCTGCAGTGAACTGTGATTGTACCACTGCACTCGAGCCTGGGTGAGAGTGAGACCCTGTCTCAGGGGGAAGAAAAGAAGAAAGCAGTTTGACTAGAGACCTTGGCCTGTGTCCCAGTGCCCTCTGCCTGTGTGAGTGGGAAGTAGGTGTGGGTGGGTCTTCCAGGAGATGTTGGTTTTGGGTCACTGTAGCCCACGTGTACTGGGGACAGCCCTAGGCTGCGGCTGGCAGGAGGCAGGTTCCTGACATAGACTAAACCACGTGGTTCATGCCATCGGTGCCGGCCTGCTGGCATGGTGCTCTGTTTCATCCTGAGCTCTGCGAGCTCTTGTCCCGGGGTTCTGACCCAGGGCTGAATGAGAACCACTTGGGGTTGTCACATGGTCACCGCATCCCCCACTCTGAGATTCTGACCTCGGGGATGTGCGGCAAGGCCCAGGACACCCAGCCACGTCCGCTCCAGTCCTCCCAGGCTGGGCGCATCCCCCGTGACCTCCTTGCCTCCATGGTGGGGTTGGGGTGCTCCCTGTTGCCCTCCAGGGCCGAGATTCCTGCTGGAACTTGCCCCTCACTCTGTCGTGGGATTTGTTTTACTCCAGGGCCACCCAGAGAGTCTCCCTGCATAGATGAAGGTACTGTGAGTGTACCTGCACCTTCTTGCCTTAACGTTTTTAAAATTAGTAAGTTTTCAATTAAAATAAAAAAACTTAAATCTACTTGGATATGGTAAAAATGTCAAGCAGCCTCAACAGGATATGGGAGGAAAGGCGGCGTGTCTCCCAGGGCCAGAGGCAGCCATGCCAGTCATTTTCATTGCCTCAGTGCGGATCGTTGCCCCTGTAGGCGTGTGTGTGTGCGCACGCATATGTGTGAGTGCGAGTGTGTGTGTGCATGTGTGTGCACGCATGTGTGTGTGAGTGCGTGTGTGTGAGTGCATGTGTGCGTGTGAGTGAGTGCATGTGTGCACGCGTGTGTGTGTGTGCATGTATCTGGGCATGTGTGTGCGTGTTTACATATCTGTTCTTTCCTCTGGACTGACAGGGTTATGCTGCATGTTTGCTTTGTATGAACACTGTCTTGGAGACGGTCCATGTCAGCCCAGACCTCATTCTTTGGAGGCAATTCCGTGTCAGCCCAGACCTCATTCTGTTTCACGGCTGCTTAATGGCTTCCCTCATCCTGCTGGGGCCAGGCGCTGTTCTGAATGCCTCATGTGGGTTCACTAACTGTGTCATGGTGTGAGTAGAATGTGTGCACCTCATGTGGCCTTTCCTGTGTCAATAACATCTACATTGCTTTGTCTCTGTCACCAGCAAGTGTGCAACAAATGTTCTGTGACATGTCTTGCTGTGCATGTATGAGTATGTCTGTGCGATCCATTCTTAGACGTGGAGTTGCTGGGCCAAAGTATCATGAGTTTGAAATGGGCAGTTAGCACCAACATGTGGCTCCATCTTAGGTGGTTTTGTAGGGACGCAGGAAACTGAGGGGCAGCTGTGGGGAGAGCTGCCTGGCGCCTGCTGAAGCCACACCCCTCCTGTCTTTGCAGGTTGGCTGGATGATGTGGAACTGGATGGTGTCCATTCTGGCCACAGGAGCGGCCATGGGCTTGTACGATGGCTCCCCCATGGTGCCCATGCCCAACATGCTCTGGGACCTGGTTGACAGGATAGGGTAGGTACCAAGATGCAGTGCCCAGAACAGGGGACAGGCAGCACCAGGAAGGCTCCTTGGGATCAGATGCAGAGCCATGGCTGCCTTCTGCCGTGGTCAGGACATCTCCGGAATGCTCTGCTTTTGTTGATGTCCCCTCTCTAAGAGGAGGATGTGGAAGGTGCCAGAAGCGGAAGGTGAAGCTGTTAAGGAGGGAGGGACACCAAGGGCCAGGGCTTTTCCTTCTAGAGTGAGGGCTGAGAAAAATCCTACGGGCAGCGTGTGATCTCATTTCTTTCAAAAATCTGTTTCTATTTTTTAGATTATTTTTTAGTAACAATTGTATGTATTGTAAGGTGCACAACATGGTATTTTGCTGTGTATGCACATAGTGAATGAAATGAGTACTGCAGTCAGGCAAACTCGTATTTGCATCTCCTCACAGAGTTACCTTTTTGTTTTTAGCAATGAGAGTGCCTGAAATCAACTCTCAGCAAAGTTTCAGCACTTACACAGTATGGCATCGTGCAGCCATCGTGCTGCACTTTAATCTTATTTCTGTAGTTGTGGCATTTCCCGGCAAAAGGAGGGAAACTGAGGGTCACATAGAGTCTAGCACACGTTCTTCGGACTCAGGAGTGAAATTGTGTTTGTCCATTTTTATACTGCTATGAAGAAATGCCCGACACTGGGTAATTTATAAAGAAAAAGGTTGAATGGACTCAGTTTCACATGTCTGGGGAGACCTCACAATCATGGAAGAAGGTGAAGGAGGGGCAAAGGGATGAGAGCGTGTGCAGGAGAACTGTCCTTTATAAAACCATCAGGTCTCGTGAGACTTATTCACTATTGAGAGAACAGCATGGGAAAAACCTGCTCCCAGGATTCAGTGACCTCCTACGACACACAGGATTGTGGGAGCTGCAGTTCCAGATGAGATTTGGGTGGGGACAGCCAAACCATATCAGAGATGAAGTGAGGTGAAGGCTGAACGCACAGGGGAGATGTGTGGATAAGTTCATGAGGGGTGGATGCAGAACCTGTGACTGGGGGACTGTGGCATTTGGATTTCCTGCCACCTTTCTCCTGAGCCCATTGGCAGGAGGAGAGCTCTGCTTGTCCCTAGCTGTCCCTTGGGGCTGGCAGCCACCTGTCTTCTAGGGTTCTCCTCACCTCATCATAACTACACTGAGTGCTTCCTGGGGCCCCTGGAGGTGGTCACTTCTTTCCTGTGGCCCTGGCTGGATGGTAGATGGGAATCCCATAAGCAGAGGCGGGAGCCAGTTAGGAGAGACACGTCAGGTGCCCTCCCAGTGTCTGAGAAATATCCAAATGGGGATGGGTACGGTGGTCCCTGCCCCCATCCCTTATCATCATCATTGTTAGAAGGCATCAGCAGACCCGGTCTCGTCAGCACTTTGCTGATGAATTAATCACAACCGGCTGGCATGTTCTGGCCACTATGGTCTTGGTCACCCTTGGCCTAATGACAGTGTTTCCAGAGATAAGAATCAGAAGTCAGCTGGGCGTGATGGCTTATGCCTGTAATCCCAGCACTTTGGGAGGCTGAGCTGGGCGGATCACGAGGTCAGGAGATCGAGACCATCCTGGCTAACACAGTGAAACCCCGTCTCTACTAAAAATACAAAAAAAAAAAAAAAAGGCCAGATGTGGTGGCGCGTGCCTGTAGTCCCAGCTACTTGGGAGGGTGAGGCAGGAGAATGGCGTGAACCTGGGAAGCGGAGCTTGCAGTGAGCCGAGATTGCGCCACTGCACTCCAGCCTGGGTGACAGAGCAAGACTCTGTCTCAAAAAAAAAAGAAAATGCAGAAGTCGCCAGAGCTCCAGGGGCCCAGAAATAACTGTGCTCTGAAACGTCCTCATTACTCTACATCTGACTCTGTTCATGGGGCGAACAGGAGCCACTCATGTTTTTAAATCCTTGGCCATTAACATTTTAAATATAACTTGGCCTGGCCTGGGTAAAATTGAAATCCTGACATTTGGCTCACAATCTTAGTGAGGAAGGCTATTTCCTAATGAGATTGTTTCCAGCAAAAGGTTAATCAAATCCCTGGAAACTTGAAATTGCTTTAGAATCTTTACCCTTTTACCCTTAAGCCAGGCTGCAGGGGAGGAACTTTTTTTGGTGTGTGTGGAAGGCATGCACTGGATCGGGGGTTACTTGAGGAGGGATGGAGAGGGAAGTGTACATCAGTGGGGCCTGGTGCTAATGAGATCCAAGGATGAAGAGTCCCAGGGAGACCCTGCTGTGTGTGTGCATGGGTGTGAGCCTGCGTGTATGCACAAGTGTATGTGAAAGTGTATGTGTGTGCATGGAGTGTGATAATGCGAAACAGTGAGTGCATATGTGTATGTGCACATTTGTGTGAGTGCAGGTGAGTGCATGAATGTGTGCATGGTGTCTGTGTGTGTATAGGTGTCAGGTGTGTGTGTGTGCATGCAGCTGTGAATGTTTGCTGTGCATGTGGATGCATGTGTGCCTTGCATATGTGTGCGTGTGCCTGTATGCACGCATACATGTGTGAGTGTTCACAGCACAGTGGCTGGTTCCATGCCATCATCAGGGGCCCTGGGTTGGCCAGAGCACCGAGGCTGGCTGAGGTGTGGTCATGCTGTCACAGGGCTCCCTCTGCATGTGGCCTTTGCCCTGCCTGGGAGAGCCTCCTGTGTAGTTTGGCGAGGCAGGTGTGACTCGGCACCCAGGCAGGGGTTGCAGGCGAGGGGCTGTCAGAAGGATGCAGGCTTCAAGCCACTGCCCTGGGCGCCACGGGCAGTGAGAGGGAGTGGGTGCTGGGCGTGGCAGGACGTTTCAGCTCAGTTCTGTTCACCTCCTGGAAACTGAATGCTGTGAAACAGTTGAAAGCAGTCATGGCAAATCCTGTTTTGTGACAAGAGGAGCACAGGGTGGGCACAGTCCTCATGAAGCTGTCTCAGTGCCTTTGATTAAATCCAATGTCTGTTAGTAAATGTGGGGTGAGATGTCTATTGATTACCGGCATGTCAGCTCCCAGCCTTACTGACACATTGGATAAAAGAGCATTTATTTTGTAGGCACAGACAAGATAATTTTAAAAGACGAATTTTCTTCTTCATAGGGGTGTGTTTCTAGGCTCTAGAGAGGGGAATATTCTGGATAGAATTAGGGCCAGGACCCTGGGGACTTTGCCCAGATTTGCTAGTAGCGGGACAGGCGTGGACGTTGTCTGGATGGCCCGGTGTTGTCGTCTCTGAATGGGGCCGTTGTCTGAGATGGTCCTAGAGGTCAGGGGCCTCACGGGCGAACGGGCTTGTCCTTCTAAGGAAGTGTGTGGGTTGGAGAGCACTCTGCCGGGATCTGCACCCCGTGTGTGCTGGACTATGTGCTCTGCGCCAAGCTCCCTGCCGGGTCCTGGGGGCCACACAGCAGCAACCTGGGGCCAGCACTGTCTGTCCTCATGGGGCTGGTAGTGGGAGGGGGAAGGTAAGGAAAAGGGAGAGGCTGACCTTGGCTTCTGAGGAGTGCTGTCAGGGACCTGGGGTCAGGGACTGCTCGAGAGGTCTTGGCATTTGGGCTGAGGCCGGAAGGTTCAGGAACTACTTTTGCAGGACTGGGGACATGTGCTTCAGGCAGAGGGAACCACCAGGAGCAAGGCCCGGAGGTGGGCCTGAGATCCATGTGTTGTGGAAGCTGGAGGGGCCTCCTGTGGCCTGAGTGCAAAGGGCTGATGTGGGACTGGGGGCAGGAAGAGGGGTGGGAGGGGCAGGAAGAGGGGTGGGAGGGGCAGGAAGAGGGGTGGGAGGGGCAGGGACACTTGGGACTGCTTGGAGGGCAAGTCTTTCCCCCTCGTGGAATGGAACAGCAGTGGACACTTCGAATCAGGAGAGCACTGTGATCTGGTGCGTGTTATTAAAAGGGCAGGGTAGACCAGGCGTGGTGGCTCATGCCTGTAATCCCAGCACTTTGGGAAGCTGAGGTGGGTGGATCACCTGAGGTCAGGAGTTCAAGGCCAGCCCAGCCAGCATGGTGAAACCCCGTCTTGACTAAAAATACAAAAGCTAGCTGGGTGTGGTGGCACGTGCCTGTAATCCCAGCTACTTGAGAGGCTGAGGCAGGAGGATCACTTGAACCCTGGAGGCAGAGGTTGCTGTGAGCCGAGATCGCGCCACTGCACTCCAGCCTGAGTGACACAGAGAGACTCCGTCTAAAAAAAAATGTGTGGTGTAGCGCCTGAGTGGAGAGAGCATGGCAGGGGCAGGGGTGGAAGCTGGGAGACGCGGGTTGGTGGAGCCCACAGGTGCTCTGGCGACCATGGAGGGGCTGCCTCTGGGCTGATCCACACCAGGCTCTGTCTAGGGCTCCGGGCAGTCACAGGCACCGGGTCCCGATGGCTCAGGGCCTTGACGCTGTCTCATGCTTCGGTGTAGCGACCCCTACGGTACTCACTAGAACTAAGACGTGGCATGAGCGCCCACAGGTGGGCTCCCATGCTTCCATGAGCTGAATGGTGTTGCATTTCCTAACTGTCTTAGGTGCACCCTGGAGATAGATGGGGGAAGTTGCTGTTTGCAGACAAGCAGGCCTGTGACTCATGGGCTGGACAGCACCACCTCCGAGTGCTGGCGGAGCCTCACCAAGATCAGGGTTTGCAGAGTCTTGCCTGCAGTTAGACGTGCTTTAGAACCACAGAGAGCCTTCGAGTTTTCTGGGTGTGGGCAATGGGGGGATGAGCTACATAAAACCTATGTGTTGTTTGGGCGTGGCTGTTGATTGGAGAGCTTTGTACCCGTAGCTGGAGGCGGTCACTGCTGTCCAGGGTCGGGTGATTGGCATCAGAGTCACGAGGTCTCCATCCTCTGTTATTGATACTTGCAAAGGGAGTGACACCTTAATCCTTGGCTATGAAGTTGAAGTAGTTAATCGAACTCTGGGTTTGTGAAAGAAGCATGAGGGATGGTCAGAAGAGCAAGTTTCCCTCCCCCGAAACTCTAGCCATCTCTAGGATACAGTGGTGGCTTTGTGGGTGGCAGGGTGGGTCTGGGGAAGTAAAAGAACGAAGGTGTGGGAGGTGGAAGGACCAAGGTAATCTGCCTCCTTGCATGGAGGGAGACCCACCCTGCCATTGCCTTAGCCATGCCCAACCAGTTCTGAATTCCAGGACATTCTGTGCCACATTGCCTCACAGCTTCAGACAGCAAGTGCCATGGCAGTCAGTCTTCCCTCCTTGGGATGAGTCTCCACTGAACGTGCAGGGACTGAGGTTCTACTGCCCAGAGTGACACGGAAGAGTCTTAATCTCCCAGCCTCCTCTGCGCCCTGAAGAGAAAAATCTGCTTTAGTTGGGAAGATCAAGTTTCCATGTGAAGGGCTGCCTGGCTGGAAGAAAAGCTGAGGAAGGAAATAGCATATTAGACAGGGCTGCCCTTGAAAATGCAGTGATGTATATTCAGCAGCGTGTGTCATTCTCTGAGCACAGATGTTCATAGAACTGTGGATTCTAAACGTTTAAGAAGAGCTGCACTTTTCTACATTTCATAAAAATGTGAACTTGTTTAAGAAAAAGGGATGGGTAGAGAGTTTCTGGGATGGCACATGTTTTAACAAAGAATTCTCGCAGCACTTTGGGTGCCAGAGCAGGAGGATCACTTGAGCCCAAGAGTTAGAGACGGCAGCGAGCTGTCATTGCAGCACGGCGCGCCAGCCTGGGGCGCCACAGGGAGACCCTGTCTCAAAAAGTAATAATAATAATAATTCTGTAGCCCTCTCTTCTTTGGTGAATGAATGTGAGGATAGAATTTGAGGGGTCTTGATTTTATGGCCTCCTTTGGTCCCCCAAGATAAAATACACTCTGCAGCTGGGAAAATGATGGGTTCGTGTGAACAGCTGTTTTACGTGAAGCCTCGTGGTCAAGGAAGCTGGCCGTGCATACTGGACTCGGCGTACAGAACAGTCAGGTGTGCCTGTGAGCAAGTCAGGTGCCGTGACTCAGACTCGAGTAAACACGAAGTGTGAGTTCAATCCAGAAAAATGCGCTCTAGGGTTTTGCAGACTTGTCAGAAATAAATCACTAACTTTAGAAAGCTTCAGTGCAAGAGTCTTGAAGAATTTCTGGTGTTTTCTTTCCCGCCTGCACCCTAGCATCCTGGTAACCAGGGTGAAGTGGCTGTCGGCGCTGGAAGAGAAGGCCATGAAGCCGGTGAGTGTGCCTCTTTAATCTCATTCCCTGTACTGCCAATCAAGGAAATTAAATCCATCCTATTTCCTGCTTGTGCGTGAGGCTTCAGGTGCTGGGTTTAGTTTTAATCTTTTGGTGATTCTTTGCCCCAGTGGAAATCCACAGTCTCCAGATGCCCCAGACACATCCAGCCATTAGAAGTGCAAGGATGAAAGTACTTGTTTAGATAGAAATATAGTGATGGACACTGAAACGTGGTGATGATGAGTAAAATAATCAGATTGCAGAAGATCGTGCTCCAGACATGATCCTGTCCACCGGCTCCCTGCTGAAAGCCTAAAGCTATGAGTGTGTCTACAGGTGCGTCAAGAGCAGCGTCCTCCTGGGCTCCACCTCGGGTATGGCTCTGCGGGGGACAGACCTCCCGGCCATCCCCGCCTCCGGAAGGCAGGCCGGCCCTGTAAGTATGCACACCCTCTGCCCAGTGCTTGGATTCATCCCAAGGGCACGGTCTACTGGGCGGCCAGTACGCACAGTCCCCTCTCAGTATCTGAGGCAGTGATGCTCTGCAAAGTCACTGTGAACACCGAGTCAGCACGGATGGAACCCTTGCTCCTGGGGGAAGTAGGTTGGTACACACACACCTCTCACATCGATTATAGTCTTAAATCCAAAACAACACATCTTGGTAGGTTCTATTTTTTTATCTTGTGAAAGAGAAAATGCAGTTCAGAAGCGTTCAGTGACTTGCCCAAGGCCACTGTCAGGTGCCAGAGCTGGGATGCAAAGCCTGGGAACAGAGCACCCTGCCCCACCCTGCCCCAGTCTCCTGCGTGTGAGAGGGAGGCAGGGAGCCCATGTCTCCTTGTGTGACCCTGGTGGGAACCGGCCTGGGTGGCTCGGGTTTGACGGCTCTGCAGTGTCTGAGAGTGACTGCAAAAGCTCCAGAGTATAGGCCTGGAGGTCACACATACATTTTAGTGAGCAGGCAAATTCGCAAAAATAGAATATGCAAATAGAAGCCACTGTATGGAAGGACAAATACTGCAACATTGTTTATATAAGGAAAAATAGATTATCGGTATGCCCAGCAGAAGGAAATTCATTTAATAATTTAGGGTACATTCTTAATTTATGTAGCCATTAGAAGTGCAATTATGAAAGTATTTGTTCAGATAGAAATATACTGATGGACATTGAAACATGGTCATGATGAGTGAAAAAATCAGATTGCAGAATTATAAGGCACGGTCATTTTTGTAGGTTGAAAACAGGAATATATGGATGTATACATGCATACTCACATATGTATATATATGGGTGTATTATATGTGGATTCCAACCGAATTTTTTTATTTTTTTTTATTTTTTATTTTTGAGAAAGAGTCTCACTCCAGCTTAGGCTGGAGTACAGTGGGTGCAATCTCAGCTCACTGCAACCTCTGCCTCATGGGTTCAAGCAATTCTCTTGCCTCAGCCTCCCAAGTAGCTGGGATTACAGGCATGTGCCACCATGCCCAACTCATTTTTCTGTATTGTTAGTAGAGACAGGGTTTCATGTATTGGCCAGACTGGTCTCAAACTCCTGACCTCAGGTGATCCACCCACCTTGGCCTCCCAAAGTCCTGGGATTACAGGCATGAGCCACTGTGCCTGGCCCCCAAGTGCATTTTTTGGTCACAACTTTTTTCTTAATGTAAAGTTGTGCTTTGGAAAATGGTTCATGCATGTGGTAAAAAATTTGGAGTCCACAAAGGTATCCTCATTGCTGCCGTCCCCCTTCCCCGAGGAAGCCCATGTTGTTTCCTTCATAGATGTTCTGTGCATAGGTGAGTGTGTGTGCTTGAGTGTTTGTGAGTGTGTGTAAATGGGACGAGAGCACCCCCGTTTTCTGTAGTTTAGGGTACATACCTCACTTCCCCTTAATGTGACTTACAGTTGATTCCATTGCTGCCCATAGAAATCTTTGGGTCACTGTTTGTTTTTTAGACAGGGTTTTGCTCTGTTGCCCAGGCTGGAGTGCACAGTGACACGATCATGGCTCACTGCAGCTTCAACCTCCTGGGCTCAAGTGATCTACCCGCCTCAGCCTCTTGAGTAGCTAGGACCACAGGTGCACGCCACCACACTCAGCTATGTTTTTTTTTTATTTTTTGTAAAAATGGGGTTTCAAGATGTTGCCCAGGCTGTTCTTGAACTCCTGAGCGCAAGTGATTCTCCCACCTCAGCCTCCCAGAGTGCTGGGATTACAGGCATGAGCCACCGTGCCTGGCCTAGGTCACTTTTATTTTATTTTTACACATTTGTGGTTGTGATTTTTCTCCTTGTGATTTAAAAACATGCTCTCAGAGCGCCTCTTTAAGAGGTGCTGTTTGCCCAGAGCCCGAGGCCAACCCCCCAGGCTTCCTCCCCACCATTGGTTCCTTAGCCTGAGGAGGAGGATCTGAGCTCTTCTTACCAGCAGGGTGAGCAGCAGGAGGGAGGTCGGGAGCCCTGCCCAGACCTTGATGGTGGCAGAAACGAACGTGACTCACTCACTTTCTTGGGACACGTCCGTCAGTGACATGAAATGGCAGAGAAGACATCACATTTTATTCTTTGCCTGAAGGAAGAAATAAAATCTCTTAGAGTTGAAGCCAAAATCAACCCTTCTGGTTTTTGGAGCCGTGTCATTTCACGTGGATCTGAACATCCTCACACTCCCAATTCAGGCACATAGAGCCTGATGAGGGAAAACATTTGCTTTATGAAAATACTTTTTACACGTATATGAGTTAATGAGTAGCATGTGCTGGGCACGGTGGCTCACAACTGTCATCCCAGCACTTTGGGATGCTGAGGCAGGAGACTTGCTTGAGCCCAGGAGTTCAAGACTAGCCTGAGCAGCACAAGGAAACCCTGTTTTCACCCAAAAAAAAAAAAAAAGTTAGCTGTGGCTAATTTTTATTAAAATTAGCTGTGGCTGGGCACGGTGGCTCACGCCTGTAATCCCAACACTTTGGGAGGCTGACGCAGGCAGATCACTTGAGGTCAGGAGTTCAAGACCAGCCAGGTCAACATGGTGAAACCCCATTTCTACCAAAAAAAACCCAAAAATTAGCTGAGCATGGTGGCATATGCCTGTAGTCCCAGCTACTTGGGAGGCTGAGGGAGGAATCTCTTAAACCGGGGAGGTGGAGGTTGCAGTGAGCCGAGATTATGCTACTGCACTCCAGCCTGGGCAACAGAGTGAAACTCTGTCTCAAAAAAAAAAAAAAAAAAAAAAAAAATTAGCTGGGCATGGTGTGTGCCTGTAGTCTCACTTGGGAGGCTGAGGTGGGAGGATCGGTTCAGCCAGGAGGTCAAAGCTGCAGTGAGCTGAGATCACACCACTACACTCCTGTTTGAGCAACAGAGTGAGGCCCTGTTTCCAAAAAATAAAAAGAGTTCAGACACCAGGCACAGGGGTTAGGGAGGGGTGCTCCTTGCCACCGCCTCTCGCACTCTTTTTGCTTTCTTCCCTGTGGGAGCGGAGTGACCCTGTCCTCAGCGTGTTCTGCCCTTGCTCTGCTTGTGTGTTGTGTGTGAATGCATGTATGTGGTGTGTGCATGCATGTGTGTGTGATGTGTGTGGTGTGTACATGTAAGTGGTTGTTCCTCAATGTGTCCTGCCCTTGCTATGCTTGTGTGTGGATGTATGGTGTGTGTGTGCACATGGATACACGTGTGTGTGCGCGCGTGTGGTGTGTGCATGTATGTGCGCATGTGTGTGTGTGGGGTGTGCATGCATGTTTATGTGTGCATGTACGTTTATGTGTGCATGTGTATGGTGCATGTGTGTGGTGTATGTGTGGTGTGTGCATGCGTGTGGATGTGTGTGCATGTGTGTGCATGTGTGTGTGATGTATGTGTGGTGTGTGCATGCATGTATGTGTGCATGTGTGTGTGTAGTGTGAGGGTCTTTGTCCTCTTGCAGATTGACCTTGCTGCTCTTGCCCTTCCCACACAGACTTTGGGGTTAGGGGATAGCTGTTGGCTGTTGTCAGCAGTGGGCCTAAGTTGGGGTGTTCACACTGCTCCCCTGCGTGGTGGCCCATGGAGCCTGACTCCCATTTCCAGCTCATTCCAGAAACAGGAGTGTTTTCCATGTAGCATAGTCTCTTGTGTGTGAGACGGTCCTTGCAAGTGGGAACATTTCTCTTTTTTTCTTTTGAGACAGAATCTCTGTCACCCAGGCTGGAGTGCAGTGGCACGATCTTGGCTCACTGCAACCTCCGCCTCCTGGGTTCAAGCGATTCTCATGCCTCAGCCTCCTGAGTAGCTGGGATTACAGGCGTGCATAACATACATAGGTCATTCTGCCAGTGGGGCAATAATGCATTTTTGATGGATATCTTGTTGTCTTCAGCTTGAAGCTATCATGTGTAACTGTAATCTGGGTTTAGTTGAATCTCAGCCACCTCTGCCCAGAGCCTCTTGGCCCCGGCCCCTGCTGTTGGTAGCCAGGCGTGGTGGTGCATGCCTGTAATTTTTGTATTTTTAGTAGAGGTGGGGTTTCACCATGTTGCCCAGGCTGGTCTCGAACTCCTGAGTTCAGTCAATCCACCCACCTCGGCCTCCCAAAGTGCTGGGATTATAGGCATGAGCCACCGTGCCTGGCCACGTTTCTGTTTTTCCATGTAAACCATGTAAAGCATGGCGCGCAAGCCTTCCCACATGATGGGTCCGCATAGGCGGTATCTGCTGGGTAGATACCACAGGCAAAGCTTCCATTTTCTGCGATCCTGAATCTTGAGTTTCCGTGTGACCACAGAAGGTCATTTTCTTAGTGCATCCTCTCGCAGGAAGGCTCGGCCAGAACATCTGTCACCAGATGTAGGGGGTTTATTCCAATTTCCATATCACCTCTCCAGCTGCTCCGTGAAAAGAAGCCCCACCTGTCTGGGTGTTGCAGTGTTTGTCTGGGAGATACTTGTCCTCTTGGCACTTTCTCCTTTGTTGCTCACTAATTTAAAAGCTGTTTGTCTTGGGTTTCTGAATTTTGACTCCCATTTTGCCATTGCTTGCAGGAGGCATCGACATCTCCTGCTTCGTGCGCCAGAATTTTTCTCTTCCTGTGTATAAAGGGGAGATTCAGGCCCAGAACCTGGGCATGGCCATGGAAGTGTGGAACGAGGAAGGTGATGGCTCCGCCAACTGTTTCTTTCTGTGATTAGGTGTGAGTTGGGAGCTTGGGAGCACTCAGATGTGTGACTTTGCTTGGTGATGGTTCTCCAAAACAGCCCTCGGAGGGGAGGCCCCTGTCACTTGTAGCGTGATGTCCTTTCCCCGTAGCTTGGTTTAACACCCACTGGGCTCCTGGTCCCCAGCCCCTGAGAGGTCAGGGTCGAGCTGGAGGACAGACGGAGAGCTGTGTGTTCAGGAATGGCAGGCAAGGGTGGTCGTTGCCCCGAATCTGAACCGGTGCTGGATACACAGGCAGTGGTCAGCTCTGAGCATCCGAGAGCCTGGTCATGAAAGGGATAGTCTCCCGCTGTGCTGGGCCTGGCAGCTAGAAATCCAGCTGTGCTAGGAGGGGTGAGCAGGGCTCAGTGCAGCTGCTCTGCAGAGCAATGCAGGAGTAGTCAGTGATGCTGAAGGTGCATACGTGCCCTGTGATCTAGGAATTCCACTCCTGGAAGACTGACTTGTGATCTGTGCAAGAATGTTTGTAACCCCATGATTTGTAACAGAAAACAAAATTAGGAATAATAGAAATGTCCATCTTTGGGCAGAAGTTCTGTGATCACACGTGGCGAATGACGAAGCAGTAAACAGGAATGAACCAGAGCAACACGTAGTAGCCCAAATGAGCCACCCAGACGTCATGCTGAGTGAGCTCAGGAAGATGCGGTACACGTAGAAGGACAGCGTGTGTGTGTTCCGAAGCATGCAGAGTGATGACACATGCTATTCAGGGATGCGTGTGGATAGAGCAAAAATGTTAACACACAGAGAAATAACCAATCGCCATGTTCAAGACAGCAATTTTGGGGAGCACATACAGGGAGGCAACTTCATCTGGGAGAAACACATTATCAGGCTGCCATGACAGGTGTGTGGGCGTGGACCATCTCTGTACCTTTGCATATGTCTGGAATATTGCATAATAAGTAATAGCTTAAGAGAGATAGCCAGGGTGTGTGGCTGTGGTGTGTGTTGGGCTTATTTTTAATTCTCCCATACTAGGAAAGGGTTTGGGGAGACAGCAGCGAGCTGCTATGTACTAAGCCGATCCCTTGCTAACTCACACACTTCTGGAACAATGAGAACGGCAGCAAGTACAGGAAGGTGTATTTCTCCAAATTCCCAGGTCGGTTGGAGAGATGCAGACAGAGCTGCCCAGCCTCTGCCTTGGCTGGGCCTTCTGTGTGTCATTGTGTATCCTCATCCTTCCCTTCCCATCTTGCCCCTCCCCTCTTCCTTCCCCCACCAGGGCTTGGAGAAGCTGCATATAGCTCATTCTGCCAGTGGGGCAATAATGCATTTTTGATGGATATCTTGTTGTCTTCAGCTTGAAGCTATCATGTGTAACTGTAATCTGGGTTTAGTTGAATCTCAGCCACCTCTGCCCAGAGCCTCTTGGTCCCGGGCCCTGCTGTTGGTAGCTGGCATGAGCCTCTGGTGTGCATGTGGCAGGGTGGAGGGTGCAGGGCCCACTCGCTGAAACAGGGAGATGCCTGCCTGTTCAAGAGGAGTGGCATGTGGAAGTGGTGTCTGGCTGCGGTCTCTTCTTTTGTGTGTCGCCATCATTCAGTCCTCATGGAGATGCTAGAGGAAGAGCACTTTTGCGGTGGAAGGATTTACAACCCGACACGTCACTCTCACATAGACTGACACCCCTGAGTGTCGTGTTTTGAGCGCTGCCTTGCCCCAAAGCAGGCGTGATACTGTGCCTTGTTTTAATGTGAATAGACTCTCCCTTAGATACCTAACCTTGTTTTAATATGAATAGACTCTCCCTTAACTGAGAAAGCTGGACGGACTCCATTGGCTCCTTCATTTACAAGACATCAAGGGCTCCTCACCCACGCGCTTCCTCAAGGACTTAACTTGTGCAAGCTGACTCTCAGCATATCAAAGAGTGCAGTTAACTGATAAGGTGCTGTGGCAAGCTGTGTCCGCAGTGCCCAGGAATTCGCCCAGGTGATAGTACCCTAAAGCCCCCGTGGCGTTTGTGTCCAGCAGAAAACACCCAGAGCCCCCACACCTGTCACCTTGTGATGAATTTAAAGCCCCTGCACCTGGAACTGTTTTCCTGTAACCATTTGTCTTTTTAACTTTTTTTTTTTTTTTGCCTGTTTTACTTCTGTACGATTGCTGCAGATAGGCTCCCCCTCCCCTCTCTAAACCAAAGTATAAAAGAAAATCTAGCTCCTTCTTTGGGGTCGAGAGAATTTTGAGCACCAGCCGTCTCTCAGTCGCCGGCTAATAAAGGACTCCTGACTTCGTCTCAAAGTGTGGCGTTTCTCTGTAACTCGCTTGGTTACATTTGGAGTCCCCAGCAAGATATTCACCACCGGGTGAGGGCCGGGCTGACTCTGGGCTCCCCCAGACGGATGACGGGCTTACAGGGGAGGCGCCACCTGAAGAAGTTTCAGGGCCCCACAGGTGACCGTCTTCCGGAGGAGAACGGATCGACCACCAGTGTGTGCCCACAAAAAATTCAACTCCTGAGTCCTCTGTTTCTGGTCCCGGAAAGGTAAGTCAGATCTGACTCTCTTTCTCTGGGAGGGAAGTGGCTCTGAAAAGGGCCCTCCCTTTTTAGCTCTGCCCGCATTCCAGGACACTGGAGGACAGAGTCCTGGTTTTCTGTTAGGCGCCTCTGTGTGTCTCTGCGAGGGAAGCGGCCCTGGCGAGGGCCCTCCCTTGACTCAGACCATATTCCAGGATGCTGGAGGACTGAGTCCCGGTTTCTGACAGGCCGGCCTCTCCATTAAGACTAGTTTGTCTCTCTCTGTTCTGTGTTCTCTCATTCAGGCCTCCCGGAGATCTCTGTTTTAGAACGGGAATAAATAAATAAAACTGAGGACTCTGTGTGTGAGTGAGTGTGTGACTGGGGAGTTCAAGGGCTTGCGCTTGAATTTCCAGTTTGTAGCTCCACGGCTACAGCTATGGAGGTCGAATGGGCCCTCACCTGCAATTCCGTGGCGACCTCATAAGGCTTAGGGCAGCATCGGGCATAGCTCCAGACGAGCTGGGGGTTTGTACCGGCCTGCCAATGCTAAGAGGAGCCTAAGTCCCCTCAGGGGGAGTGGCCAGGCAGGCTGCTGCTCCCATCACAGGACCCCCTCCCTTTGTCTATAAAAAAAAAAAGTTGTCATAATTGTTTATATGCCCTGAGGTCTGTTGTCTTGTTTGGTGTTTGTCTAAATTCCGTATGTCAGTTCACCGATACTGCCCTAGACGACTGGGTAAGAACTTCAAGGTCCTCAGTACTGATTTTCTATCACAGGAGGTCCAATTTCTCATGAGTGGTTTGGGCTGGCCATCCCAGTCCTGCGTTTTCTGAGAAACAAATCTGGTGGTGTTACGGGAAACAGTGTGGGAAACATTCGCGTGTTTAGGATTTCCAGCGCCATAAAGGTTGGTGGCGTCTAGATTGCCACACTCCACGCCCAAGTGACTGGGCCACCTCCACATTAGACCAGCGGTGAATTGAGAAGAGCCGCCCTGCAGACTTCCTTGCTCATCTTTTGTGTCATCCGGTAACTTTTCCTGTGCCCCTGGATAAGGAACCGTGCAGAGAAACCTACGCCCGTACTGCTTTACTCTGCCTGGACTCTTACTCTGTTCCTCTGTGGCTACTCTCCTACCTTAGGAAAGATCTGAGTGGCCCCTTTCCTCCTCATCCCCATCCCTTACCCCACGCATCTTGTTTTCCTGTGTCACAGCAAGTCTAGCGCCCCCACGACTTGGCTCTACTCTCCCTTCTTAAACCCTTGAAAGAAAGGGCCAAGTTTGAACTTTTTGCCTTCAAGTTGCGGAAACACCAAAGTTATTTAGGCTATAAGTCAAAGGGGAGAGGGAAGTCACATAGGTTCCACTGGCCTTGGACGCGCCTCTTGTCCTCTCCCTAAATCTCAGAGCTTAAGATGATGAACCTTATGTGGCAAGAAGTGTTAGCTATGGTTGTTCTCCTACTCCTGGTTGTTTCTGTTCTTCTGATACTGCAGCCCCCCCGCCCCGCCAGTTTGTGAATTTCTCTGTCCGTGCTGGGTTTAATATCTTTGCTTAAACCTTGTTAATTTGCCTCCAGAATGGGAAACTCCTCTTCCCAGCCCGATAAAGATTGGAGCCCTCTCCAATATATGTTACCAAATTTCTCTCTGGGCTTCTCAGAGGATTATGGGGTCTGCCTTAAAAAAGGCAAACTCCGGACACTGTGAAGTAGAATGGCCAAAGTTTGGAGCGGGTGACCCCCAGAAAGGTCACTGAACCTCGCAGTTGTTCAGGCTGTGTGGCAGGTTGTTGCTGGAACTCCCAGTCACCCCGATCAGTTTCCCTACGTTGATTGATGGCTGAGTTTGGTCTGGAGCCTTCCTCCATGGCTCCGCTCACGCGCCATTCATAATTCTACCTCCAAGGTCCTTTTGAGCCAGACCCCACTTTCTCTTCGACCCTCAGCCAGCTCAGCTCTTCCTGTATTGCCTCCTTCTGAAGAAGAGGAACGTCTCCATCACCCAGTTTCACCACCTCGTAACCCTCCTGCTCCCTTCGAATCTTCCCTTGTCTCCTCAACTACGTCCCCTGTGGGCTCCCTGCTTATTGCCTCCCAATTGCGGCCATGGCAGGAGGAGGTAGCCCCGCTCCTCTCCCTGAGAGAGGTACAAATCCCTCCAGGTGAGTGCTCAACTCCATTCTTGGTTTATGTCCCCTTTTCTACTTTTGACCTGTACAACTGGAAAGCTCATCATCCCCCCTTTTCTGAAAAGCCCCAGGTCTTGACCTCACTGATGGAGTCCATGCTCCGGACCCATCAGCCCACCTGGGATGATTGTCAACAGCTCCTTTTAACCCTTTTCACCTGTGAAGAGAGGCTCGAAAGCATTCCCTCGCATCAGCTGATAGGCCAGAAGAGGAAGCCAGAGACCTCCTTGAGGAGGTTTTTCTCTCTACCTGGCCTAATTAAGACCCAGATTCTTCAGGTGGGAAGAGAGCTTTAGATGATTTTCACCGGTATCTCCTTGTGGGTATCAAGGCAGCCGCTCAAAAACCCATAAATTTGTCTAAGACGACTGAAGTTGTCCAGGGGCCTGATGAGTCACCAGGAGCGTTTTTAGAATGCCTCCAGGAGGCCTATTGGACTTACACCCCTGTTGACCCAGTGGCACCCGAAAATAGCTGTGCTCTTAATTTGGCATTTGTGGCTCAGGCAGCCCCCAATATTAAAAGAAAATTGCAAAAGCTAGAGCGATTTGCTAGGATGAATATCAGTCAGCTTTTAGAAATAGCCCAGAAAGTTTTTGACAAGAGTTTAAACAGCAAAAACAGGCAGCTCAGGCAGCTGAAAAGGCCGCTGATAAAGCATCCAAAAGACAAGCGAAAATCTTGGCGGCAGCCATCCAGGAAGCCAAGAAGGGAAGGCCCCCACCACAGAGGAATGGCCAGGGAACCCCGGGTCACTGCCAGAAAGGAACGGTGAACGGGCTCCCCCGGAGAAAAACCAGTGTGCTAATTGCAAGCAGACTGGGCACTGGAAGAAGGAATGCGCATTAAAGCCAGAGGAAAACCCAGAAGAGAAGGAAGTCCTCACCCTTCCTGCAGCGGAGGAGTCTGATGACTGATGGGACCGGGGCTCCCTCCCTCTTAGCCCCCGGGAGCCCATGGTGACCGCTACAGTGGGAGTCCAGCCTGTACACTTCCTAATAGATCCTGGGGCAGAGCACTCGGTACTGCAGACACCCTTAGGCAATGTCTCTAATGAAAGAGTGGCTGTGCAAGGGACTCCTGGAGCTATTCAGGAATATCCTGTCACACACTCAGGAGAAGTGAGTTTAGGACAGAAAAGAGTAACTCACTCAATTCTTGTGGTCCCAGAATGCCCTTTTCCCCTCCTTGGACAAGACCTGCTCCACAAGCTGCAGGTGTCTGTCTCCTCAGCCCAACAAGCTCACCTCACGTTAGGGGACACAACACCCCCTCCTGCTAGCCACGCCTCTTGTCAGAAGAATCTCTCTTACTTTCACCGTCACAACTGCTAAAAAATAAAACTAATCCTCTCCTATTAGACTTACAGACTCTCTTCGAGTCTGGGCCGAGTCAAACCCCCCAGGACTAGCAAAGCATCATCCACAGGTAGTTGTAGAACTTCTGGCCACTGCCCTGACAGTCCAGGTAAAACCGTATCCTGAGTCAGCAGGCTAGAGAGAGGGTCAATCCGCACACTCAGCAGCTGTTACAAGCTGGCGTACTCACACTATGTCAGTCCGCCTGGAATACTCCATTGTTGTCAGTCCAGAAACCCGGAACAAATGATTACTGCCGGTACAGGACTTGAGGGAGGTTAACAAGCGGACAGTTACCATCCAACTGTCGCCAACCCTTATAATTTACTCAGCCTACTCCCACCAGGACATACAGTATACACTGCCTTTGACTTAAAGGATGCTTTCTTTGCTATTCCTCTGGCCCCCAAAAGCCAACCTATCTTTGCTTTCGAATGGAGAGATCCTGGCTCAGGAGACACCACCCAGTTAACATAGACTCGGTTACCTCTTAAAAATCCCCCCACCCTTTTTGGGGAAGCCCTCCAACAGGATCTTATACCATTCGTGCCAGTCACCCCAATTGTACTCTTCTTCAGTATGTGGACGACCTGTTATTCGCTACTGAAACTACTGACAGCTGCCTGCAACATACTAAGGACCTACTTTACCTCCTTCAGGAGCTCAGGTGTCAGGTCTCAGCCAAAAAGGCTCAGCTTTGTCTTCCCAGAGTGTCCTACCTGGTATACAAAATAAAAAAGGGCACTCACCAGTGCCCGGAAGGAAGCCATCCTGCGAATCCCCACTCCCATCACCAAGAGACAGGTGTGTGAATTTCTGGGGGCTGTGGGATACTGTCACCTATGGATATTGGGGTTCATGGAGATTGCCAAGCCCCTGTACGCTGCTACAGGAGGGAATGGCTCGCTAGTTTGGACTGATAGAGAGGAACAGACTTTTCAAAACCTAAAGAAGGCATTAACTGAGGCCCCTGCTCTAGCTCTCCCAAATATCTCAAAACCATTTTACCTTTTTCTTCATGAAAGCCAAGGAGTTGCTAAAGGGGTACTCACTCAGACCTTGAGGCCATGGCGACGTCCAGTGTCCTATTTGTCTAAGAGACTAGACCCCGTGGCCTCCAGGTGGCCAAGTTGTCTGGTAACCATAGCAACAACAGCAAACCTGGTCCAGGAAGCCGATAAACTGACTCTGGGCCAAAATGTAACCCTTACAGCTCCTCATGCTGTAGAGACTTGACTACAAAGTGCCTCTGGCAAATGGATGTCAAATCCTGGTACATCCTACAGTATGATACATACTGGCAAATGGATGTCAAATCCTGATACATCCTACAGTATCAGAGTTTACTGTTAGATCAGCCTCGCTTAACTCTCTCTCCCACAAGAGGTTTAAATCCAGCTGCCTTGCTCCCTGATGCAGACCTTACCACACCTGTCCATGACTGCCAGGAACTGTTAGAGACTATGGAAACTGGCCGACCTGATCTCCAAGATGTACCTTTAAAGGAGGCAGACGCCACCGTGTTTACAGACGGTAGCTGCTTCCTTGAACAAGGAGTTCGAAAGGCTGGTGCTGCTGTCACTACGGAGATGGATGTACTATGGACCCAAGCACTGCCAGCAAGTACCTCGACACAGAAGGCTGAGGTGATGGCCCTCACTCAGTCCCTCCGACAGGGTGAGGACAAACGTACTAACATTTACACTGACAGTAGGCATGCTTTTGCTATTGGGCCTGTACACGGAGCCATGTACCAAGAGCGTGGGCTACTCACCTCAGCAGGAAAGGCTATCAAAACCAAAGAAGAAATTTTGCCCGGCTTGAAAAGCTGTTTGGCTCCCCCAACAGGTGGCTGTAATTCACTACAAAGGACATCAAAAAGAAGACACAGCCATTGCCCGTGGTAACCAAAGAGCAGACTCTGCAGCCCAGCAGGCAGCTAGACTCCCAGTCGTGCCTCTGACCCTGCTGCCTGCAGTGTCCTTAACGCAACCTGACTTGCCAGATCACCCAAAATATTCTCCAAAAAAGGAAAAACCGGCTTTGGATCTTCAGGCCAGTAAAAATCAGGAAGGAGAAGTAAAACTGGCCCACCTTCTAAGGAGCCGTTTTGAGATCCCCCACCTTCGGGACTTAGTTAACGAAACAGTTCTCCGGTGTACAGCTAATGCCCAGGTAAACGCCAAGCAAGGTCCTAAACCCAGCTCAGGACACCGCCTCCAGGGAGACTCACCAGGAGAAAGGTAGGAAATTGACTTTACAGAAATAAAATCACACCAGGCTGGGTACAAGTACCTTCTGGTACTAGTAGACACCTTTTCGGGATAGACTGAGGCATTTACCACCAAAAATGAGACTGCCACCACGGTAGTTAGGTTTTTACTCAATGAAATAATCCCTCAACATAGGCTGCCAGCTGCCATAGGGTCTGATAATGGACCGGCCTTCACCTCGTCCATAGCTCGGTCAGTCAGTAAAGCTTCAGTGGAAACTCCATTGTGCCTATTGACCCCAGAGCTCTGGGCAGGTAAAACGCATGAACTGCACCCTAAAAAGTACTCTTACAAGATTGATCTTAGAAACTGGTGAAAATTAGGTAAGACTCCTTCCTTTAGCCCTTCTTAGAAGAGGCACTCCTTACCAGGCTGGAGTTTTCACCTTTTGAAATCCTGTATAGGAGGGCACCGCCTCTCTTGCCTAAGGTAAAGGATGCCCATTTAACAGAAATCTCACAAGCTAATTTATTACAGTACCTGCAGTCTTTCCAAAAGGTACAAGACATCAGCCAGGTGTCCGGGGAGCTCATCCCAATCCAGTTCCTGACCAGACGAGGCCCTGCCACTCGTTCCAGCTGGGTGAGCTGGTGTGTGTGAACAAGTTCCAGAAAGAAGGACTCACTCCTGCTTGGAAAGGACCTCATGCTGTCATCCTTACCACACCGTCAGCTCTAAAAGTGGCCGTGACTACTATAATTACTGGATTGGCAGGACCCCTTTTCCTTCTCTTGTTTAGTCTTCAGACCTTGTGTGTTAAAACTGGTTTCTTAACTTTTTAAAGCTGCGCATAGCTTCTGTCAAACTTATATATCTTAAAACCCAATATAACCCCCTTGTTATAACCGAGGAATCAATGATTTGATTCTCCAAAAACGCAAGTGGGGAATGTGATACCCTACCTTGTTTTAATATGAATAGACTGTCCCTTAACTGAGAAAGCCGGACGGACTCCATTGGCTCCTTCATTTACAAGACATCAAGGGCTCCTCACCCACCCGCTTCCTCAAGGACTTGTGCAAGCTGACTCTCAGCATATCAAAGAGTGCAGTTAACTGATGATGTGCTGTGACAAGCTGTGTCCGCAGTGCCCAGGAATTCGCCCAGGCGATAGTACCCTAAAGCCCCCGTGGAGTTTGTGTCCAGCAGAAAACACCCAGAGCCCCCACACCTGTCACCTTGTGATGAATTTAAAGCCCCTGCACCTGGAACTGTTTTCCTGTAACCATTTGTCTTTTTAACTTTTTTTTTTTTTTTTTTTGCCTGTTTTACTTCTGTACGATTGCTACAGCTAGGCTCCCCTCCCGTCTCTAAACCAAAGTATAAAAGAAAATCTAGCCCCTTCTTTGGGGTCGAGAGAATTTTGAGCACCAGCCGTCTCTCAGTCGCCGGCTAATAAAGGACTCCTGAGTTCGTCTCAAAGAGTGGCGTTTCTCTGTAACTCGCTTGGTGACAACATAGGGAAGTCTTTATTTAAAGCTCTGATTCCTGTCTCCCTCTGTTTTTATTTCATAAGCAGTCTCGAGCTATTGCTGCCATATAATTCATCGTTTAGCCTTCTGTTTCAGAGTTATTTATACTCAGTACTTGCTCACTGCAGTCTCTCAAAAGGTAATGTGGTTTAGCATAGATGTATGGAGAATCAGAAAGCAGCAAGTGCTAGGATTTGCCAGGAATCTTTCCTGCCCTGCGTATTTGCGTGTCACCGTAAAACCATTGTGCCTGGAATAGCGCCTTCCTGCCGCAGTGCGGGGCGTCCCCCCAGGGGTGGCTCAGCCTCCACTGCATACCTGCTGCACCTATGCCTGGAGCCGTGAGCAGCTGTGCAGATAGACGAATGCAGAAAAGCAAGAGTGGATGTAGAGAAACACTCTTCAGATGACCCTGAAGAGGAGGGCAGGGGCTCCTGCCTTGGGAGGAGAGGCCAAAAGGATTAGAATCTCAGCTTGAGGATGCATCCAAGAAATGACAGCCCTTCATCTTCTGTAACATTGCTCTTTGAAAACTCACTTTTCTGTCACTTTTTTTGTCACATGTGCAAGGGCTCATGTGATGTCTCTCAGGATTAATTTCAGAATAACCTCTTTTTGAAACTGATATTCCTTTTTGGAGAAAACATATACTTTGTGATATGTTGTATTTCCGTTTTTGCCTTGGCTGCCAGGAAACTCAGAGCTGAAATCATTGCTTGGTTTTTGTAGTCCTCTTATCTTTAGAGTAGGATTTTGCTTCTCTTTGAGGAATCCTATCATGAAGTCAGTTTCATAGGTAGCTGCTTCCGATACTTCCTGGGTGTAGATGACAGACATGAATAAATGTGGAAAGACAAAGGCAGATCAGATCATGAGATCTGAAGCTGTTTTCCTGGACAGGGTGAACATAGGCTGCACTTAGACCATTCCTCAAGCACCAGCGCTGAGAGATTCTTGGGCTGTATAGGAAATGGCGTGGTGGCAAAATCAAGCAACAAGAGCAAGTCTTCCTTTCTACAGCTGGGAGTGGGTTTACGAACATTGTTACCTTAAAAGATGATGCTAGGTGAAAACGGAAACAGGCCGTGTGCTGATGAGGTATTGCTCCTCACAAGAGGGCATTAGCTGCGGGGGTCTGCCCGCAGACCCTGGCCCAAACGACAGATGAACGAATGCACAGATACTCTGCTTTTCCAGTCCAGCTGAGGGTCTGAGGCCACTCACAGACTCCAAGGAGAGTCCTGTAAAGAATGGCAGCCACGGCCCTCAGCAGCTTGTACTCCAGGCAGTTATTTAGTATATAATTAACAACAGAAGCTCTGAGTCAACACACTTATAGATAATGATTAAAAGTGAGGTTCCAAAAGCACACACCAGTAGTTGGTAATATCCCTGGTTGACCTCCCAAGAGAGCCATCCTGCCCTCAAATGTCTGAAGGTCAGTCTTAAGACCACATGAGTAAACAACTAGTTAACTTCCCCCTTGTTTACTATTGTCCCATTGTTTACTGTTGTCCCATTGTTTATTATTCTAATCTATTTAACTAAAGGTAATGGGACCAGGCTGCCTTTAGCCCCATCTATTACTGAAGTCATGTGAAAACCCTCAGGCCTTCTGGAAGGGTTTTGTGGGTATCATAACTAATATTTTTCCCATCAGCCTGACCGAATCCCATCATGCTGGTATGGAAAGATTCAGGAAGATAGTAAGTGAAAATGAGAGTTCAAGAACAGAGGATATAGCATCCCTTTTGTGTAAATTGTATTCTTTTTTTTTTTTTTTAGATACAGGGTCTCCGTCTGTCCCCCAGGCTGGAGTGCAGTGATGTGATCTCAGCTCACTGCAGCCTTGATCTCCAGGGCTCAAAGGAACCTCCCGCCTCCCATGTAGCTAGACTACAGGTATGTGCTACCATGCCTGGTTAATTTTTGTATTTTTTGTAGAGATGAGGTCTCTCTCTGTTGCCCAGGCTGATCTCAAACTCTTGAGCTCAAGCAATCCTCCCGCCTCAGCCTCCTCAAGTGCTGGGATTACTAGTGCGAGCCACCGCAGCGGGCCTTTTGTAAATTTTAAAAATAAAGAACATGTGTGTGATTGTGTGAATAAATGAATAACAAGTGTGAATAAGGGCTTACATGAGTGGTGAGATTATGAGCCCATTTGGGTTTTCTTTATGGGTTTTTGGTTTCATTTTTTGAGACGGAGTCTTGCTCTGTCGCCCAGGCTGGGGTACAGTGACACCATCTCAACTTCTCCTGCCTCAGCCTCATGAGTAGCTGGGATTACAGGCACGCATCACCACACCAGTCTAATTTTTGTATTTTTAGTAGAGATGAGGTTTCACTATGTTAGCCAGGCTGGTCTCGATCTCCTGACCTCGTGATCTGCCCACCTCGGCCTCCCAAAGTGCTGGGATGACAGGTGTGAGCCATCGCACCCGGCTGCTTTTTATTATTTTTAAAAACCTAATATTTTAAAAGAAAGTAAAAGCAAGCTTAAGATTTAAGTCATTACAGATGCCACATTCCAAACAGGCCTGGTCTGTTATTGGCAGTCACCTGTTCCCACTGTGGTTTCACTTGTCATTACAGATGCCACATTCCAAACAGGCCTGGTCTGTTATCGGCAGTCACCTGTTCCCACTGTGGTTTCACTTTTGCCTCAGCTCCCAGGAGGCTCAGGGCTGAAGTCAGTGCCTTGAAGAATGGGAATAATCTAAATCTGTTCAGTCTGCTGTAGAAAGGAAGACATTGCTTCTGCGGCTTTGTTTTGCCATCAAGCCGCTTCCTTTGTGGTGCCCTGGAGCCAGCCACTAGTGGATTCCTCCTCTCAGCTCAGCTTTGCAAGGGATCAAAGTGTGTCACGGGGAAGTTTCCACAAAAGAAAATTTCTTCAGAGTGGATTTACATCTTCCTTTTTCTCTTCATTTCCAGGGTCTCAGTAATTAGGGCACAGTATTACAAATGGCCCAGAAAACCCAGAAATTTCCCATCCAATTCAAGGGAGATCTGACTCCAGGCAAACAAGACTGTGTTGCTGCTGGCAGCAAAGTTCCAGAATGAGGCAGGATTCCCAGGTGAGTGGCACAGGCTTGCAGCTCTCATCTCCTGGGGCTGCCTTTCTGAACTCAGTTTGCTGAGTAGCCGTACAGATGTCTTCCTGCAGAAACCGGGCACATCAATTGCAAGCCTAGGAGTGGATTTTTTTTTTTTTTTCCCTGATTTGTGTATGTGAACCTTTTAAAAGTCCAATGAGAGGCCAGGCACGGTCGCTCACACCTGTAATTCCAGCACTTTGGGAGGCCAAGGCAGGAGGATCACCTGAGGTCAGGAGTTTGAGACCAGCCTGACAAACATGGTGAAACCCGATCTCTACTAAAAATACAAAAATTAGCTGGGTGTGGTGGCAGGCACCTGTAATCCCAGCTGCTTGGGAGGCTGAGGCAGGAGAATCGCTTGAACCCAGAAGGTGGAGCTTTCAGTGAGCCAAGATTGCACCATTGCACTCCAGCCTGGGCAACAAGAGTGAAACTCCATCTAAAAAAAAAAACAAGTCCAATGAGAAAGAATTGGTTTCATTCTCCAGCCTGGGGAGGCGGGAGGAAGACCTGAAGGCCTGCAATTCTCTTTTTTGCATCAGTTTAAGTAGCTTAGGGCTCATTTCACTCTCTTTAGCTGCCACCCAGGGACGATGCACTCCCTGCACAGTCCCCTTGGCCTTCATCCCTGTAGAAGGCTTGGCTGTGGCTTGTGGCAGTGTCTCTTTCACCATGTCACGTGAAGGCGCGGATAGACTACGTAGCTGTCGAGTCGTGAACTGTTTGGGTTAGCGCTTGCCTCGGAGTGGAGAAGTGCTGGAGAAGTGTCTCAAAATTTGGGAGAAAAGAGATGTTTTCTGAGGCTACCACCCGTCAGTGAAGACATGGAAGCTGGCTTCTTTACTGTTTTCCCTTCCTGGATCGCAGGAAATCTTTGGGGCTTATTTCAGGAGGACAGCCTGATGCTGAGGCCGATGACTTCCCATGTTGCAAAGCAGCAGAGATGCGCTTTTGATGATGGCCAGCCGGTTCCCTAGTGTGGCTGACTGAGGGCTGAGGGTGAGTTAACTGCTCCTTTGGTGACTCTCAGATGTGTGGCTTCTCTTCACTGTTTGGCACCTGGGTGGAGGATGTGGCAAAGGAACCTCTCTCCTTAGATGCTGCGTCCAAACCTGGGATTTGATCCCCTTGGTTAATCAGCTTCACGGCACCACCCAGCACACAGGCCTTCTCTGAACAGCTGCACATGTGGCCACTCATTAGCCTGCTGATACCGTGCTGCCATCACTCCTGGCTCTTTCCTCTTCCTCCACCCTCCTCGTCCCCTGGGTTTGACCTGCTAATCGGTTCTCTGTCCGTGTGGTTAATGCTTTGGTTCAAGCCTGCATGACTGGGACTGGTGCAGTAGCCTCCTTTCTGGCCGTGAGCTGTTGTATTACATTCCAAGATCTGGCCCCAACCTCTGCACACCTTGTGCCCTCCGCTGCCCCGACCACTCTTGCTTCCCAAGACGTGGCTCGTTCTTTCCTGTGCTCCACTCAGAGTTGTCTCCAGATGCTCCTGAATTCCCGGGTCCTTGCTGGTGCCCCAGGAGCTGCGTTTCTCCTCACCGGCTGTGTCAGAGCTGCCCAGGAAGCAGCCCCCACTAAAGGGTGTGTTCCTTGGGGCAGGAACAGTCTGGCTCCCTTCTGCCCCCAGCCCAATGCCAGACCTGCCTCTGGGCCCCAGATGTCTGCGGACCTGCACCCAGCATCTGTCCAGGCAGCCCGTCATGGCCCCTTCTCCTTGGGGTGACCAGACGCCTCTGCCATCCTTGCAGGTATCTGGGCTCATGGTGACTGCAGAATCAACCCCAAGACTGGTGGCATCGTCATGCTTGGCTGGAGGTAAGGGCTGTGGAGTCAGCTTCTCTGCCTTGGAGCCCCACCTTCCAGAGGCATGGGGGTCCAGGAGGAGGCATTTTCTGTGACAGTCAGTGACCCCCTTCCTGGGCACCCCACTCCAATCCAGCACCAGGGTGTCCATACCACCCACAGCTCTACTGATGTCTGGGACCCCCCATCCCCCACCGGCTGGTGCGCCATGCTTCCCGCCCCTGTGCCTGTGCACATGCCTCCCCTGAGCCTGAAGATCCCCTCTGAGGAAGCATTGTCTGCTCAGTCTGCGACGTGGCTAACTGTCCCCCATCTTGGACCCTTCCTGTGTCATTCCTGGGGTGGGGCATCCCTGTGCCAGCTTCCTTCCCAAGGGCTGGGTCTGGGCGTGATCCAAGTTTCCCTGCCCTGTGATGCGGTTCTCAGGTAGGGGTGTCAGGGTGGGGGGTCCCACAGCAAAGGCACAGCAGTGTCCGCACCCGGGACAGGGACGCGTGTGCAGGTGGGAAGGGAGTGAGGTGACAGCTGTTCCTGCACAGAGGGGCCTCCCTCGATGTCGAGCTTTAACCAGAGAGGGAGAAAGAGCCGGGTGGAGGGGCAAGGAGCTGGGGAGGGAAGCATCCATGACTGGTCCTGGGGGATGCCATGCGGAAGGCGGGGGTGACCACCCTCCCCTGGGACCCCTGGGAGTTGCCTCACCTCAGAGCTGCGGTGTAGCCCTGACCTCTTCTCTCCTTCCAGTGACGGCACGCTCAACCCCAACAGGGCGCGGTTCGGCAGCCTGGAAATCTATGACGTTGGTATACTCTTCTTCTCCCTGAGCGTTCTTGAGTATCCAGGAAGGAGGAGGGTCCTGGTGCGAGCCCCAGGGGCCATTTCCAAAGTCCCTACCTTTGGCATGACTCTGGCCCCTTGGTCTCTGGTATGACAGTGGACGTTTGAGAGCCTGACCTCCTTTTCAGATCATACCTTTCACACACTGCCGTCCTCATAAAACCTCGAATGGGGTCTTTAAGGCCCCTTGGCCCATCCCCTTCCCCATTGTACTTCATCCTCCTGGTGAGCTCTGTTGGGTTGGTTACTTGCTTTTACTCTTTTTTCGTTTTGTTTTTTTGAGACAGTCTCCCTTTGTCACCCAGGCTGGACTGCCGTGGCATGATCTTGGCTCACTGCAACCTCTGCCTCCCAGGTTGAAGCAATTCTCATGCCTCCGCCTCCTCAGTAGCTCGAATTACAGACATGCACCACCACGCCCAGCTAATTTTTGTATTTTTAGTAGAGATGGGGTTTCGCCGTGTTGCCCAGGTTGGTCTCAAACTCCTGACCTCAAGTGATTCGCCTGCCTCGGCCTCCCAAAGTGCTGGGATTACAGGCATGAGCCACTGTGCCCGGCCAACTTGCATCTGCTCTTTATGGGTTAACAAACCAGAAGCACAGAGTGGGTGCAGGATGGCTGAAGGGCACACGACACCATGCAGGACACCAAGCACAGACAGTGTAGGCCTGTGAGTCACAACTGCATGGTGGAGTCCTCTGTGGGCCTTCAAACTGCCCAGCCCAGGGACCCAGGCCCAGCCCAGGCTGCAAAGTCGGTCAGATGGCGTCACACGCTAGTGCTTAGGTCAGAGTTCTAAACTTATGTCAAGGTCGTTTGTGTAGCCAGGGTGGAGAAACCCTGATGGTCTGATTCCAGCCTTTGTTCCTCCCTCCAGTGGAGTACCCACCACAGGCTCCTGCTTTTTTTTTTTTTTTTTTACTTTTGGTTTTTTTTTTTTTTTTTTTTTTGAGACAGAGTCTCACTCTGTCGCCCAGGCTGGAGTGCAGTGGCCGGATCTCAGCTCACTGCAAGCTCCGCCTCCTGGGTTTACGCCATTCTCCTGCCTCAGCCTCTGGAATAGCTGGGACTGCAGGCACCCGCCACCTCACCCGGCTAGTTTTTTGTATTTTTTTTAGTAGAGACAGGGTTTCACCGTGTTAGCCAGGATGGTCTCGATCTCCTGACCTCGTGATCCGCCTGTCTCGGCCTCCCAAAGTGCTGGGATTATAGGCTTGAGCCACCGCGCCCGGCCTACTTTTGTTTTTTGAGACAGGATCTTACTCTCTTACCCAGGCTGGAGTGCAGTGGTGCGATCTTGGCTCACTGCAACCTCCACCTCCTTGTCTCAAGCGATCCTCTCACCTCAGCCTCCTGAGTAGCTGTGTCTACAGGTGTGCACCACTATGCCCAGCTAATTTTTGTGGGTTTTTTAGAGATGAGGTTTTGCTATGTTGGCCAGGCCGGTCTCGAACTCCTGAGCTCAAGTAATCAACCCACTTTGGCCTCTCAAAGTGCTGGGATTATAGGTGTGAGCCACTGTGTCCGGCCACCTGCTTCCTTTTTTTTTTGAGACAGGGTCTCACTCTGTTGCCCAGGCTGGAGGGCAGTGGCAGAATCAGCTTACTGCAGCGTTGACCTCCTTGGCTCAAGCAATCCTCGTGCCTCAGCTTCCTGAGCAGCTGTGTCTACAGGCATGTGCTACCATGCCTGGCTTAGTTATTACTTTTTTGTGGAGACAAAGTCTCCGTATGTTGTTCAGGCTGGTCTCAATCTCCTGGACTTAATTGATCCTCCCACCTCAGCCTCCTAGAGTGCTGGGATTACAGGCATGAGCCACCGTACCTGGCCCTCTTTTTTATCTTGAATTAATCTGTTATTAAGTGAATAAGGCCCACACCTGGCCCCCCGGTAAAACATTGCCTGTCCTGCCAGAGCTGAAGCTCTCTCTGCCTCCCCAGTGATGGGCTTTCCTCCACTTGTGAAACAGCTCCCTCAGCAAATGTCCCTCCAAGGCACTCCTCCTCGGTGGGCTGGGAGAACACAGGCACCCCTGGTAGGCCTGGGGGTCGCAGCCTGCCCCTCCTGCTCTTCCAGGTTGCTGTGAGGCCCGACCCCACACTGAGGGGCCCCCTGTCTGAGTGTGCCCTCTCCTGTCTCCACAGTGGACTCCTTCAAGGAGGTGGAGGACAGCCTGTGTGTCCCCCAGTATAACAAGTACGGGGAGGAGAGGGTGATCCTCTTCCTGGAGATGGCCTCCGGGCACGCCTTCCAGCCCGACTTGGTGAAGAGGATTCATGACACCATCCATGTGGGCTTGTCTGTGCGACATGTGCCCAGCCTTATCCTGGAAACCAAGGGCATCCCGGTACGACCATCTTCTGCCAGCGAGGAGAGTGCTGCCATCACCCCATGAGCCCACACATTGAGGGGCGCTCACATCTGAGCAGCTTGCTGGTGCTTTATATATCATTTGTCCACATTGCCTAGCAATGCCATCCTCTCCCTGCCATTCTTTTTTCCTACCCTTTCTGAGACTGCATTTAAAGCAGCTTCTGCTAAATACCCATGTTCGGAGGGTTAGCGGGCCCAGCCCTGCAGGTCCAACTGGCTTCCCCTGCTAACCCCTGGTTTTAGTGTGTTCTCAAAACTTTTAATGAGCACATTAGTTTTAACTTTTTAAAAAATTTTATTTATTTATTTTTTTGAGACTGAGTCTTGCTCTGTCACCCAGGCTGGAGTGTGATGGCTCAGTCTTGACTCACTGCACCCTCCACCTCCCAGGTTCCAGCAATTCTCGTGACTCAGCCTCCTGAGTAGCTGGGACCACAGGTGTATGCCACCATGCTCAGCTAATTTTTGTATTCTTAGTAGAGACAGGATTTTGCCATGTTGGCCAGGTTGGTTTCGAACTCCTGACCTCAAGAGATCCATGCACCTCAGCCTCTCAAAGTGCTGGGATTACAGGTTGAGCCACGGCACCCAGCCAATTTTTTTTTTTTTTTTGGGATGGAGTCTTGCTCTGTCGTTCAGGCTGGAGTGCAGTAGTGTGATCTTGGCTCACTGCAACCTCCACCTCCCGGATTCAAGCAATTCTCCTGCCTCAGCCTCCTGAGTAGTTGGGATTACAGGTACCTGCCACTGTGCCCAGCTAATTTTTGTTTTTTGTTTTTTGTTTTTTTTTTTTGTTTGAGACGGAGTCTCACACTGTTGCCCAGGCTGGAGTGCAGTGGCGCGATCTCGGCTCACTGCAAGCTCCGCCTCCCGGGTTCCCGCCATTCTTCTGCCTCAGCCTCCTGAGTAGCTGGGACTACAGGCGCCCGCCACCGCGCCCGGCTATTTTTTTGTATTTTTAGTGGAGACGGGGTTTCACTGTGGTCTCGATCTCCTGACCTTGTGATCCGCCCGCCTCGGCCTCCCAAAGTGCTGGGATTACAGGCTTGAGCCACCGCGCCCGGCCGATTTTTGTATTTTTAGTAGAGACAGTTTCACCGTCTTGGCCAGGCTGGTCTCGAACTCCTGACCTCGTGATCCGCCCACCTCGGCCTCCCAAAGTGCTGGGATTACAGGCGTGAGCCACCGCACCCAGCCAATTTTAACTTTTTAAAGAGCTGCTGGGAGCTGTGGCTCTTGCCTTTTCATTTTAAGTTCTGCCGATACAGACAAGACTTGACTCTTTAGAGGCAGGTCTTCAGAAGGCTGTGTTGTTGCCGCTACGCCCCAGCTCCCGGCCCCAGTACACTCTGCTTCGATTCTATGTTGGGGAGGAGGAGGTTCAGCCAGATTAAATCAGTTTTAATTTGCATTGCTTACAAAATGGATGTCTCTGCAAGCTGACAGAAGCTGTTTTGTGTGTGTGTGTGTGTGTGTATGTGCGCGCACACGTGTGTGTGTGAATGTACACACACAATTTAAACAGACAGTGGCAGGCTATATTTAAAGCCTACAGACTGGCTATCCATTAAGGAGAAGATGGGAGCAGACACTCACTGAGTTCCCGGGGGAAGCTGACTTTGACATTGCCTGGGAGCCGGCTGAGTCTGTGAGGTATAACCAGAGACAGGATTTACCAGGAGAGGCTGTTTTCTGGAGAATGTTGAAATATGTGATACCATTGACTTTGAAACCTGTACATCATTCTCTTTGTCTTAAGTTCTTTCAACATCTTGAAAACAATCTGTCCAGTGGTGGGGGCTGGGGAGAGTGCTCACAGCACAGCCACTGCGTGTGTGCATCCCTGGAGGAGCGATTCCCACTCGGGACCCCTGTTCCTCCTCCCGGCCCCTGTCCACATCTGCCGTGTTGGTTCCTTTTCTATGGTGTCCACACATTTCCTTTGCGTTCTGGTTCTGCGTGGGAAGGGCCCTGCAGCTTGGGAACTTTCCATCCATCTCTCTTTTTTGCTTGGTGACTCTTGGCGGCTCTCTGTGGGGACATTGGTGCTCTCCAAGAAGGTACTTCTTTTTTTTGAGACGGAGTCTCGCTCTGTCGCCCAGGCTGGAGTGCAGTGGCCGGATCTCAGCTCACTGCAAGCTCCGCCTCCCAGGTTTACGCCATTCTCCTGCCTCAGCCTCCCGAGTAGCTGGGACTACAGGCGCCCGCCACCTCGCCCAGCTAGTTTTTTGTATTTTTAGTAGAGGCGGGGTTTCACCGGGTTAGCCAGGATGGTCTCGATCTCCTGACCTCGTGATCCGCCCGTCTCGGCCTCCCAAAGTGCTGGGATTACAGGCTTGAGCCACCGCGCCTGGCCAGAAGGTACTTCTTTAATCAGTGATGCTTTTTGTCTTTTCCTGATGAGGGTTTAAGGTTTTTCTTGGGTGAGTAAGTGCTGTCTCATCCAGAACATTTTAGGGGACTGGAATTTGAATTTGTCCCCTTGGCTTTATTTTATTGAAAAAGAACTTGGGTCTTTTGCTTCCAAAATGGTTCTTACCAAACTGTATCTGTTCACAAGAGTAGTGGAGCAGTTCGTTAGGAAGGGAGAAACTAGTCACGTTTCTTTCCATGGTTATCCTGGCTTTCGTGGGCTTGCTGCCAGGGCACCCAACTGGGCTCTGGGCTCTTCTTCTCCCCAGGTAGGGTCTTCTCCTGGGTCAATTCGGGAAGTCATTGGGAGGGTTCCTCCAGGTTTTTGAACGCCCTTGAATTTTTGGACCCTCGTGGCAGGCTTAGGAGAGAATTTACCTGTTTTGTTGCTGAGCTAGGGAGGGGCCCAGCCTCCACAGGGAGGTGACACGGCATGGCCCCAGCCTGCGCATTCGGGAACTGGACCCCCTTCAGGGTCAGAAGAGGACAATTGAGGTCCCGTCTGCAAAGTCCCAGGGCCTTGCTGAGGCAGGAGAGCCTGTTGCAGGTCTGAGCCTTCACACGGTGCTTGTGGAGAGTAGGCTGCCCTCCCCGCACCACCGCAAGAATAGCCTGAGCCTGGGGCCGTCCGAGCGGTGGGAATGGGAGGCAGCATGTCTGTGTCTCTGCGTGGAGAGATACTGCCGCTTCTGTTCCCTGGGAAGCCAGCACCGTTTTCAGCATTTGCGGTGGGGGTGGGGGGCTTGGCAAGTTCTCAGGAGAGATTTGGGCCCAGGGCCAGCCCCACTCCTCGTGTTGAGTAAGACTCATCCGTCTGTGGCCTGTGACACGAGGAGAGGAGCCCCTCACCCGCCCGCTGCAGCTCAGGGTGATGATGCGGCACCCTGGTGATAATGTGGCAGGGACTAGGGAGGCTCTTGCGGCGTGGTCCTTGCCGCCGGCCTTCACAGCGGCTCCTCTGAGGGTCTTCATGCACAGGGGTTCTGTCACTTAGCCCTGGCTCCCCCTCTGCCCCTGAGGCAAGACTTTGGGCAACTCACTTAGCATTAAAGCCTCAGTTTCCTCATCTCTGAGGTGGGTTGACAACAGAGCCTGCCTGGTGGTGCCGCGGGCCACAGGGTGCCCGAACGCAGCCCTCGTGCCTCTGTTTCTGTGCTGGCTCCGCTCACCATCAGCCTGCCTTCAGAGTAGGTCTGCATGCCGCGCAAAGCCCTTCCGCGCACTGGATCTCAGCTGCTCTCTGCCCAAATGTCAGAGAGGCTTCCCTGCACTTCCTGTTTGAACGGGTCCTGGCCTGCATCTTTAGCTTTGACAGTGTTTGCCATGGACTGAGGGTGAGTTCTGGTGTGTGTCCACATCTTTCTATCTGGAGTGGAGGCTTCTTGAGGACAGGAACCTTGTGAGTTCACTTCCTCCTCAGAGCTCAGCTGCTTGGCCAACAGCAGGTGCTTTTGGTGTCTGGTGAGTGAGTGGTGGGTCGGGAGCTGGTCCTCTGACCCTTGTGAGGTGGGACAAACTTGTGTTCCTCACGCCCACCTTACAGATGAGGAAACCCAGAGAGACGAGGGGTCCTGCCCAAGGACATGGTGTTCATAGTCAGCCCCGCCTTCTGCTCTCCGGAATAAAGACCTGGGGACCCCAGGAGGGTCATGGCCAAGTGGAATGGACTCCTGACATTTGAGGGCTTCCTACCTGCAGACCCCAGTGCAGCCATGGCTGTCCAAGTCCAGTGGGCATTTGCTTAGGTCATGGCTGGGATGTCCGGCCCTTCCTGACAGGAGGCTGCTGGGCTCCTGTCTACCTGGGGAGGCCCCGTGCAGGGGCAGGGGGGCGGCGGCTTCTTCCTTTCTCTTTCCCCGTCCTCTCTCCCCAGAGGAAATGGTAGCAGGATTTCTTTTAAGGGGATGCCACTGTATTTTGCCGGTGGGTGGAAGGTGGCATTATTAGCGCCCATGAGCTGCACGTGGACCCCTGTGTGAAGCATAGTGGGGCATGGAGCAGGCAAGACGTTTTTGTCTCACAGGGGGAGGGCCGGCGACACCACTTGAAGTGACAGGCAGGCCCTCGGAAGCTGGCACTTAGATCCCTAATTAGATCACACGTCGACTGAATGTTTCAAGTGAGTGAATTTCATTTACGTCTCAGGTTTGAAAAAACAGCGCCAGTGATCCAGAGCTGAGGCAGAGGAGCCTCACTGGGCTCTGTTGCTCTTGAGGTTTTCTAGCCCACAACACCCACGCCACCAAAGGCTCGTTTGGATTCAAGGTGAAACACGTGCCACACATCTTAGAGGGAGCTCTGAATGTTTGGAAAGGGTGCAACTACGAGAAACAGCAGTGCCCCGTCCGCTGCCGATGGCTGGCTCCGAGGAGGAGTTCACAGGAGCTTGGGGACGCTCTCACCTGTAGCCCTAGGAAGCTGGGCCACTCCTGAAGTAATGGCAGTAGTTAGTCTTTATCATAGAATAACGTGATAAAATATATAGAGAAGTAAAATTTTAAATACAAATACAAGTAAAATTATAATAAAACATAGTAGCCAGGCACTTCTGAAGCTGTGTGTGCATACTGACCTATTCACCCCCTGACAGCCCTACAGCCTAGGCGCCGGCACCCCCACTTTCATTCAAGGAAATGAACTCCGGTTCAGGTGTTCACCCAGCATCCCCCAGATGTGGTGGCAGAAGCCAGATCTTCCCTGAAAATTTTCTTGCTCAGGGTGCCTGCTCAGATTTAGGAATGATCTTAGGTCTGCATTTTTATCCCAGTCAGGCAGACCCTGAACCCTGAGAGACACTCTTTTTTTTATATTCCCGTCTGGAATATGCACTGCAGGGGTCCGTGGGGTGTCTTGAGGGCCCTCTTGAGGTCAGCTTGGATGTGACACGTGCAGTGGGGCCGGTGGAGTGTGCAGCGTTAGAAAAGAGAACGTGCTCGGCCGGGCGCGGTGGCTCACGCCTGTAATCCCAGCACTTTGGGAGGCTGAGACGGGCGGATCACGAGGTCAGGTGATCGAGACCATCCTGGCTAACACGGTGAAACCCTGTCTCTACTAAAAAATACAAAAACTAGCCAGGCGTGGTGGCGGGCACCTGTAGTCCCAGCTACTCGGGAGGCTGAGGCAGGAGAATGGCGCAAACCCGGGAGGCGGAGCTTGCAGTGAGCTGAGATCCAGCCACTGCACTCCAGCCTGGGCGACAGAGCGAGACTCCGTCTCAAAAAAAAAAAGAAAAGAACGTGCTCACGGTGACCTCTGGGCGTCTTTGAAATAGCCTCACTTTCTCAATAGCTGTGCCGGGGGCAGTGTGGGAGGGTTTTAGAGAGTGTTAGAGTTGGGTGTCAGCACTAAGTCTTGAAATTGCCTTTCAGAAGAACAGGTTCTATCTCCCAAACCCGGGACAGTTGTCGGTTCAGCATACTTCGGTGCGTTTTTGCAGACCTGGCAGGGAGAGGGGCGTCTTGGAGCTGAGACTCATTCAGTCTTGGCTCTCCGGGTGGAGGCCGGGCATTTTGGGCCTGGATATACCCAGGGCTGTGCGTTTTCCCCCCTTCAGGTTTAAATGCAGTTTCTTGTTTTTTCTACCCTCCCCTCGCAGTATACACTCAATGGCAAGAAAGTGGAAGTTGCTGTCAAACAGATCATCGCTGGAAAAGCAGTGGAGCAACGAGGTGCTTTCTCGAACCCCGAGGCCCTGCATCTGTACTGGGACATCCCTGAGCTGCAGGGCTTCTGAGTCAGACTGGCTGGCACAGGTAGAATGGAAACCTTGAGTGGCCTGGGCGGGAGTCCCTGGCCTGCAGGCAAGCAGTGCTTGAGGACTGCTGGTGGGAACTGGCACCTGAAAGAAGGCATTTGAAGAGGGAGGTGGTGGGTGCTCATGCCTCACCCAGGCTGGGCTGGAGGGAACTGCAGTTTTGGTAATGACTCCTGGGTCCCCTCTGTGCCTGTTGCTAAGGTTTTCGTCAGCCTGGGCTGTCTGGTGGCTAAAGGATATGGCTTCTACTGTGTGGTCTGCCGAGCTCTCCTTTTGCAACAGGGCCTGAGACCACTGGCTTCAGGGGCTGGAGTCACAATTGTGTGGGCTGTGGGCTGGGTTCTGTTGAGCCATTGGGGCTTAGCCATTTGCTGCCAATAATAGCTAACATTGTTATATACATACCATATGCTGGGCGCTGTTCCAGGGCCATGAGCCTGACTATAACTCTAGGAGGTAGGTGTCATCATTATCCCTATTTTGAAGATGGGAAATAAGGCCCAAGTTCAAGGAACTTGCCCAAGGTCACATGGGCCAGGGCCAGCCCTTTTGGAAAGAGCTCCCAAGAAGGATAGAGAGACTCCCTCTTTTGATAACCCTGTTTTTTTGTGGCCCTTTCATTGGGTACTTCCTGAATATCTAGATTGATAAAAAAATCATACCCCAGTGAAGAAGATCAATTACGTGTACATTTTGCAAGTCACTTTGACATTGTCACAAGCTCTCACATGCTTGAGCCTCTAATTCGAGTTTGAGTGAGAATCATTTCATGTGTCATGAAATTTTAAAAGATGACATTCAATGAATGGTACTTCCCATTATTCCAGCTTGATTGAAATTGTGGGTTTCTAAAAAGATACTATTTATACTCTTAAGACAATGGAGCTTTCAAAAGAATTCTGACTCTTAAGTCTTATGTGATGTCTAGAGAAGTGGAAATTTTCAAATTTTCATTATGAATGTGTCTTTATGACTTTCCTTCTTTTCATTCATTCATTCTTTCTTCAAATATCCTGATTTGACAGTGTTTCTCTCCCCCTTGATGGGAACTTCAGGTTCTTGCCGAAGTATGTATTGGATAATTGCTTTCATGTTCAGACATGGCAAGAGTGGGTCATAAATGACTGCAGCGCCAATGTGACAGTTCTGTTAGGCCTGGTTGACCTTGCAGATAGAATTTGGGGAGGGCAGTGCTTCTATCTGGCTGCTAGATTTATTGTTCCCAGTTTGCGGGAGGCATGGGTTGGGATTTCCACGCCAGGCAGCCACCCCAGCTTATCCTGTGCTGCATCCCTCCTTCCCATCTTGGTGTCTTCTCAGCTCTCCAAACAGAAGGCAGCGGCCCATGATTGATGGGCTCCGGCCTGCTGGGGCATTATTAGCCACTCTGTCCAGGTGACAATGTCATTTTTAATGTTCCATCTTCAGATGTGAGGTTTATTTTTAGGTTGAGAGTTAGCCAGCCTTGACAGAGAGAACCACTGAAAGTTGAGGACGTGGTTCTTGACCCTGGCTGCTGGGGAGCTTGCAACAATACCAGTTTCCATAAGGATACCTTCTGGGGTGTAAAAATGGTAGGTGTCTTTATTCACGTTGTGGTTACTTGAGTTTATATGTGTGTACCAAAAGCTTGGGCTTTGGTGAGGTTGTGGAGAAACTGGAACCCTGGTGCCTTGCTGGTGGGAATGTAAATTGGGGCGGCTGCTGTGGAAACACACTGGTGGGTCCTCAAAAAGTTAAACATGTAATTACCCTGTGAGCCAGGAATTGCACTCCTAGGTATATACCCAAAAGAACTGAAAACAAGGACACAAACAGATGCTTGTATGCTAATGTTTGTAGCAGCGTTATTCACAGTCACCAAAAGGTAGAAACAACACAAGCATTTGCTGATGAATATGGATAAACAAAATCTGTTCTGTCCCGACAATAGAATATTATTCAGCCATGAAAAGGAATGAAGTTCTGACACACACTACGGTGTGCATGAACCTTGAACACATTATCATGACAGACACCGGTCACAAAATGACAAATAGTGTATGATCCCACTTATATGAAATAACCCAGAATAGGCAAATTCACAGGGACAGAAAGTAGACCAGAGCTTATTCAGGGAAGCGGGGAGAAGAAATGGGGAGTGAATAGTTAATGGGTACATAGTTTTAGTTTGGGATGACGAAAAGTTTCTAGAAATGGATGCTGGTAATGAGCAAAATAACCAGTTAATATCATAATGGCAGGATCAAGTTCACATAACAATGTTAACCTTAAATGTAAATGGACTAAATGCTCCAATTAAAAGACACAGACTGGCAAACTGGATAAAGAGTCAAGACCCATCAGTCTGCTGTATTCAGGAGACCCATCTCACATGCAGAGACATACATAGGCTCAAAATAAAGGGATGGAGGAAGATTTACCAAGCAAATGGAGAACAAAAAAAGCAGGGATTGCAATACTAGTCTCTGATAAAATAGACTTTAAACTATCAAAGATCAAAAGAGACAAAGAAGGCCATTACATAATGGTAAAGAGATCAATTCAACAGGAAGAGATAACTATCCTAAATATATATGCACCCAATACAGGAGCACCCAGATTCATCAAGCAAGTCCTTAGAGACTTACAAAGAGACTTAGACTCCCATACAATAATAATGGGAGACTTCAACACTCCACTGTCAACATTAGACAGATCAACGAGACAGAAAGTTAACAAGGATATCCAGGAATTGAACTCATCTCTGCAGCAAGCAGACCTAATAGACATCTATAGAACTCTCCACTCCAAGTCAACAGAATATACATTCTTCTCAGCACCACATTGCACTTATTCCAAAATTGACCACATAATTGGAAGTAAAGCACTCCTCAGCAAATGTATAAGAACAGAAATTATAACAAACTGTCTCTCAGACCACAGTGCAATCAAACTAGAACTCAGGACTAAGAAACTCAATCAGAACCGCTCAACTACATGGAAACTGAACAACCTGCTCCTGAATGACTACTGGGTACATAACGAAATGAAGGCAGAAATAAAGATGTTCTTTGAAACCAATGAGAACAAAGATACAACATACCAGAATCTCTGGGACACATTTAAAGCAGTGTGTAGAGGGAAATTTATAGCACTAAATGCCCACAAGAGAAAGCAGGAAAGATCTAAAATTGACACTCTAACATCACAATTAAAAGAACTAGAGAAGCAAGAGCAAACACATTCGAAAGCTAGCAGAAGGCAAGAAATAACTAAGATCAGAGCAGAACTGAAGGAGATAGAGACACAAAAAACCCTCCAAAAAATCAGTGAATCCAGGAGTTGGTTTTTTGAAAAGATCAACAAAATTGACAGACCACTAGCAAGACTAATAAAGAAGAAAAGAGAGAAGAATCAAATCGACGCAATAAAAAATGATAAAGGGGATATCACCACCGACCCCACAGAAATACAAACTACCATCAGAGAATACTATAAACACCTCTACGCAAATAAACTAGAAAACCTAGAAGAAATGGATAATTTCCTGGACACTTACACTCTTCCAAGACTAAACCAGGAAGAAGTTGAATCCCTGAATAGACCAATAGCAGGCTCTGAAATTGAGGCAGTAATTAATAGCCTACCAACCAAAACAAGTCCAGGACCAGATGGATTCACAGCCGAATTCTACCAGAGGTACAAGGAGGAGCTGGTACCATTCCTTCTGAAACTATTCCAATCAATAGAAAAAGAGGGAATCCTCCCTAACTCATTTTATGAGGCCAACATCATCCTGATACCAAAGCCTGGCAGAGACACAACAAAAAAAGAGAATTTTAGACCAATATCCCTGATGAACATCGATGCAAAAATCCTCAATAAAATACTGGCAAACTGAATCCAGCAGCACATCAAAAAGCTTATCCACCATGATCAAGTGGGCTTCATCCCTGGGATGCAAGGCTGGTTCAACATATGCAAATCAATAAACATAATCCAGCATATAAACAGAACCAAAGACAAGAACCACATGATTATCTCAATAGATGCAGAAAAGGCTTTTGACAAAATTCAACAGCCCTTCATGCTAAAAACTCTCAATAAATTCGGTATTGATGGAACGTACCTCAAAATAGTAAGAGCTATTTATGACAAACCCACAGCCAATATCATACTGAATGGGCAAAAACTGGAAAAATTCCCTTTGAAAACTGGCACAAGACAGGGGTGCCCTCTCTCACCACTCCTATTCAACATAGTGTTGGAAGTTCTGGCTAGGGCAATCAGGCAAGAGAAAGAAATCAAGGGTATTCAGTTAGGAAAAGAAGTCAAATTGTCCCTGTTTGCAGATGACATGATTGTATATTTAGAAAACCCCATTGTCTCAGCCCAAAATCTCCTTAAGCTGATAAGCAACTTCAGCAAAGTCTCAGGATACAAAATTAATGTGCAAAAATCACAAGCATTCTTATACACCAGTAACAGACAGAGAGCCAAATCATGAATGAACTTCCATTCACAATCACTTCAAAGAGAATAAAATACCTAGGAATCCAACTTACAAGGGATGTAAAGGACCTCTTCAAGGAGAACTACAAACCACTGCTCAGTGAAATAAAAGAGGACACAAACATATAGAAGAACATACCATGCTCATGGATAGGAAGAATCAATATCGTGAAAATGGCCATACTGCCCAAGGTTATTTATAGATTCAATGCCATCCCCATCAAGCTACCAATGAGTTTCTTCACAGAATTGGAAAAAACTGCTTTAAAGTTCATATGGAACCAAAAAAGAGCCTGCATCTCCAAGACAATCCTAAGTCAAAAGAACAAAGCTGGAGGCATCACGCTACCTGACTTCAAACTATACTACAAGGCTACAGTAACCAAAACAGCATGGTACTGGTACCAAAACAGAGATATAGACCAATGGAACAGAACAGAGTCCTCAGAAATAATACCACACATCTACAGCCATCTGATCTTTGACAAACCTGAGAGAAACAAGAAATGGGGAGAGGATTCCCTATTTAATAAATGGTGCTGGGAAAATTGGCTAGCCATAAGTAGAAAGCTGAAACTGGATCCTTTCCTTACTCCTTATACGAAAATTAATTCAAGATAGATTAGAGACTTAAATGTTAGACCTAATACCATAAAAATCCTAGAAGAAAACCTAGGTAGTACCATTCAGGACATAGGCATGGGCAAAGACTTCATGTCTAAAACACCAAAAGCAACGGCAGCAAAAGCCAAAATTGACAGATGGGATCTAATTAAACTAAAGAGCTTCTGCACAGCAAAAGAAACTACCATCAGAGTGAACAGGCAACCTACAGAATGGGAGAAAATTTTTGCAATCTACTCATCTGACAAAGGGCTAATATCCAGAACCTACAAAGAACTCAAACAAATTTACAAGAAAAAAACAAACAACCCCATCAAAAAGTGGGCAAAGGATATAAACAGACATTTCTCAAAAGAAGACATTCATACAGCCAACAGACATGAAAAAATGCTCATCATCACTGGCCATCAGAGAAATGCAAATCAAAACCACACTGAGATACCATCTCACACCAGTTAGAATGGCGATCGTTAAAAAGTCAGGAAACAACAGGTGCTGGAGAGGATGTGGAGAAATAGGAACACTTTTACACTGTTGGTGGGATTGTAAACTAGTTCAACCATTATGGAAAACAATATAGCGATTCCTCAAAGATCTAGAACTAGATGTACCATATGACCCAGCCATCCCATTACTGGGTATATACCCAAAGGATTATAAATCATGCTGCTATAAAGACACATGCACACACATGTTTACTGCGGCACTATTCACAATAGCAAAGACTTGGAATCAACCCAAATGTCCATCAGTGACAGACTGGATTAAGAAAATGTGACACATATACACCATGGAATACTATGCAGCCGTAAAAAAGGATGAGTTTGTGTCCTTTGTAGGGACATGGATGCAGCTGGAAACCATCATTCTTAGCAAACTATCACAAGAACAGAAAACCAAACACCGCATGTTCTCACTCATAGGTGGAAACTGAACAATGAGATCACTTGGACTCGGGCAGGGGAACATCACACACTGGGGCCTATCATGGGGGGGGGGGAGGGGGGAGGGATTGCATTGGGAGTTATACCTGATGTAAATGACGAGTTGATGGGTGCTGACGAGTTGATGGGTGCAGCACACCAACATGGCACAAGTATACATATGTAACAAACCTGCACGTTATGCACATGTACCCTAGAACTTAAAGTATAATAATAATAATAAATAAATAAATAAATAAATAAAACACCCTCCAAATCGGAAAAAAAAAAAAGAAAAAAAGAAATGGATGGTGGTGACTTTTGCATAACACTGTGAATGTACTTAATGCCACTGAACTGTACACTTAAAAACGGGTAAAGTGGCAAGTTTTATGTGATATATGTTTTACCATAATAAAGATATTTGAGATGTACAGTTAAGATTTTTGCTGTGGACTATAAATGTATGTTTTATCTGAATTGTAAAATCCGATTTCTAGGCCCTACTCCTAAGGATTCTGATTTTTTTTTTTTTTTTTTAAGACGTCACTCAGGCCAGAGTGCAGTGGCATGATACCGGACTGCAACCTCTGCCTCCCAGGTTCAATTCTTGTGCCTCAGCCTCCCGAGTAGCTGAGATTACAGGTGCACATCACCACGCCCAGCTAATTTTTGTATATTTGGAAGAGATGTGGTTTCACCATGTTGCCCAGGCTTGTCTCGAACTCCTGACTTGAGGTGATGATTTGAATAGTTTGGAGAAAAGTCTGGGCGTCAGTATCTTTAAAAACTTTAAAAACTTACCATGAGGAATTTATAGTTGAGGAAAAGGGGCAGAAGTTAGGCATGAAATCCCCTCAAGAATAAGAATTGTGGAATCAAGGCTAGGCCGTGTGCTCTATGAAGGCCAGGGGACCAATTTTGCCTCCTTTAATTAAAGTGGAAGAACACATTAGGATAATAATTCCAGGTTTAAGAATGGACTTCTTTTTTTTTTTTTTTGAGACGGAGTCTGGCTCCATCGCCCAGGCTGGAGTGCAGTGGCTGGATCTCAGCTCACTGCAAGCTCCGCCTCCCGGGTTTGCGCCATTCTCCTGCCTCAGCCTCCCGAGTAGCTGGGACTACAGGCACCCGCCACCTCGCCCGGCTATTTTTTTGTATTTTTTAGTAGAGACGGGATTTCACTGTGTTAGCCAGGATGGTCTCGATCTCCTGACCTCGTGATCCGCCCGTCTCAGCCTCCCAAAGTGCTGGGATTACAGGCTTGAGCCACCGCGCCCGGCCAGGAATGGACTTCTAATTGGTTGAGATTGCCGTAACTCTAATGACGTACCAAACTCTATTGTAAGAGTGGTTTTTTTCTTTTTCTGTTTTTTCTTTTTTGAGATGGAGTTTTGCTGTTGTCCCCCAAGGTGGAGTGCAATGGTGCAGTCTTGGCTCACTGCAACTTCTACCTCCCAGGCTCAAGGGATTCTCCAGTTTCAACCTCCCGAGTAGCTGGGATTACAGGTGCCCGCCACCATGCCCAGCTAATTTTTGCGTTTTTGGTAGAGACGGGGTTTCACTATATTGGCCAGGCTGGTCTCGAACTCCTGATCTCAGGTGATCCATCCACGTCAGCCTCCCAAAGTACTTGGATTACAGGCGTGAGCCACTGTACCCAGCCTCTTCCCCCCTCCTTTTTGGGAGCCACCATATTTTTTATAATCTAATTTTGGAGGTGACACATGATCACTTCTGCTATATTCTGTAGTCACAGAGATCAACCCTGGTTTAGTGTGGGAGGGGAATGCACAATAGTGTGACTAGCCGGAGGCGCAGGGGTCAGTGGAGGCCACCTTAAAGGCTGCCTACTACAACCCTCAGGCTTCCGTTTCTGTCTCCTGGGACAGGTGCTACCTGAACTAGGGCCATCCAGAGAAACAGGCCAATAGGATGTCTGAATGTCTCTAGAAAGAGGTGTATGATAAGGTATTGGCTCATATGATTATGGAGGCTGAGAAGTCCCTCACGCTGCCATTTGCAAGCCGGAGACCTAGAAAAGCTCGTGGTATAGTTCAGTGGCCTGAGAGCCAGAGAGCCTATGGTGCAGGTTCCAATCTGAATCTGAAGGTCTCAGAGCCAGGAGTGCTGAGGGTAGGAGATCAACGTCCCAGCTCAGGCAATCCGGCAGAGATTGATAATTCACCTTCTTCTACTCAGGCCCTCAACAGAATGGATGATGCCCGCCCCACACTGGTGAGGGCTGTCTGCTTTACTCCATCCACCAATTCAAATGCTAACCTCTCCCGGAAACACCATTGCAGGCACACTCAGCAGTAGTGTTTAGCATCCAACTGGGCATCCTGTGGCACAGGCAAATTGACACCTAAAATTAACCCTCACACTCCCCGACTTTTCCTTGGTGGATTCTCGCTCTTCCCCTTCTGTCCATGTGGTTTGATGGGGCTGATCCTGCCCCTGGAGCTCCCACTGGGCTCCAGAGGAGGGCAGCTGATCCAGGCCTGGACCGTCAGCTTGCTCCATCCATTGGCTACCGTGATAGCTTCACAGAAAAGCATGTGGCCAAGCCGATCAGATAAGAGCCAGTTACAGCATCCTCAAGAGGATGATGTCCGCCAGGAGTTGTGGCGGCTATCTTTGCTACTTTGTGAGAAGATCCTCACCCCGTGTGGTGGCCACTGGAAAGCAGACTGAAATAGCGTAACCATCAAAGAGAAAGGTTAGCTCCCTCTGAGGGAGAGAAACGGAAACCAGCGCTACAGTAATCAGGATATGGAGAAACAGAAGGTTACAGAGACAATCCCTGCAGCCCGATCTGTAGTATTTCCCAGGTCTTTCAAACACATTTAATTCTGCACAGGGAAAAAAAAATGGCATCATTATTTAATCCAAAATACAATAACCGCAATAGATTGTCCATGTGGGCATATAAGTCCCCTGCAGAGAAGTTAATGTGCGTGCTGCCTTTACCCACACGTACAACCAAGGCAGTGTGAATGGGGCCAGTCCCTTCTCGTGGCCTGGGAAGAGAGAACGTGGATGCCTATGGTTGTTACAACAGCAAAAAGGTGGAAAGCAAAGAAAGTCCAAGGGTATAGCTGCGACTCCACTTAAGACTACTGCATATCTTCATTTTAGTCCTCAGCAATAATCCGAAGAAATACCTGATGCTACTGAAAGACTCCTGTCATCCCTGGTAGATACTCATCAATTCTTATTAAGTATTGCACAGTTCAGGTCAAGATATAATATGTCTGAGGAAAACCATGGCACGTCCTTTTAATCTTGCATAGAAAACAAAGTATGTAAAGCGCATCATTAAAATATGTAAAATTTATAATTTAATAAGATTGCATGGCTTTATGATCTAATAGTTGTGCTATATTTTGCATATTAGTGAGCAATTGCTTTCTTAGAGCACACAGTAGAATCATTTAGTTGATGCTGGAGAGTAAGTTAATTTTGGATTTCCTGTGTATGACTAATGTATTTAATAATCACTTTACTGTAGAATTAACTTATACTTCCCTGTGCTTATAGCACTAATGATGATATTCATAAAAGTTGTATTTTTTTTTAAACTGTAACATTGGCACAAAAAGAGAAACCAGTGTACAACTTGGTTTTCGAGCCAGTAGTTCTAAGTAGTTAGTTCAGAGCCATCAAGGCCCTCCTCTTGCCCTATAATAAATCACACATACCCTCTCCACCTCCCACTCCCGCCACCAACCCTGCCTCCATTGGCTTTATTAAGGAAATTTATTTTATTTAAGGGAAGACGAAATACTTGCCAGATACATTTAGTGAAGCTCCTGATTTTTTAGGAGTTACAATGGGTTACAATGAGGATTCTTCAGTTACATCCACTTCATGAAGCTCTAGGAATCCCCATATGTGCTAACATCACATTGGGACGCCCCAGTCCCTCTGTCCCAGTTTCAGTCTGTTGAAGCCACCCACTTTTCTCCTTCAGCCAGAACAAAGGCAGTGTGAATGGGGCCAGTCCTTTCTCGTGGCCTGGGAAGAGAGAACGTGGATGCCCATGGTTGTTACAACAGCAAAATGGGGGAAGGCCTAGCAGTACTGTTCTTTATCTAAGGAGGAGAGTCCCTAGCCCTGCCTTTCCCATCTTTTACCCTTCCTTACCACCATCACCACTACTATCATCATCACCACCACCACTACCATCACACCACCACCATCACCACTACCATCACCATCACCACCATCATTGTCACCCCTACCATCACCACCACCATCATCACCACTATCACCATCACCGCCACCACCATCACCACCGTCATCACCACCACCACCATCACCGTCATCACCACCGTCATCACTACCACCACCATCACCACCACTGTCATCACCACCACCACTACCATCACCACCACCACCACTGTCATCACTACCATCACCACCATCACCACCAGTCATCACCATCAACACTACCATCACCACCACCACCATCATCACCACCACCGTCACCACTACCATCACCCCATCATCATCACCACCACCACCATCACCACCGTCACCACTACCATCACCCCATCATCATCACCACCACCACCATCACCACCGTCACCACTACCATCACCCCATCATCATCACCACCACCACCATCACCACCGTCACCACTACCATCACCACCACCACCACCACCACCATCACCATCTGTCACCACCGTCACCACAATCACCACCATTATCATTACCACCATCACCACTACCATCACCACCATCACCACCACCGTCACCACCACCACCACCATCGTCACCACCATCACCACCAAAACTACCATCACCATCATCACCATCACCACCATCGTCACCACCACCACCACCACCATCACCATCACCATCATCATCATCATCATCTGGGTTTTCCTTTCCTCATGGAATTAAATGATGGAAGACCTAGATTTTATTTCCAGCTCTGTCAGTTTATGGCAAGGAGTGACCTTGGTTTATTAAACCCAACCTGCTCCATGGCTCTACAGTGGGAAAACCAATTACTTCCCTCTGACTCTGACTGTGCTTTGTCCACTGTCGAGTCCTAAATGCAGGCAGTGAATTATTACAGTGCTCTCTCCTATCCCAGCAGACGTCACCCACCTCTTCATAAAATATTCTGCCATTTTGGGCACAGAGATTTAAAAATCCTGGAAAAAAAGAGTTAAGGCTTGTGCTCTGGTATAAGCCTTCTTGTACAGAGCTGTTCAAGAAGTATATGTTTATTAAATATATGCTGATAAATTGACTGAAAGAATGTAAATTCTTAATTCACTCCCTGAGGACCTGAGGAATTATAATTTTCTTTAGGTGGGAGACCTGTAGCTCTTGCTGGAAAGCCTTGAATCACTGTCTTTCTGCCTCCCGTCCCCCACCACTGGCTCCCAGCATCATGCCCTGCAGAGGACAGGGTCACAAATGGTGAGAACGGACTGCCGGGAAATGGGATCTGGCCCCCAGCAGGGACTCAGGGCACCTAAGGGCACCATGGACTTCCCATCTGCTGGTTTCTTCAAGGTGTTTTATATTGGATATCTCTTTTCCTCTTCCTTAGCATTATAAAATACTAAATTACTTTGACAAGAGAGAAATCCACATTTGTTTTACTATAACTTACTTAACATATTAAAGGGAAATGTTTAAGCTAAAATTTCAAGATTTCACTCAGACCTTCTTGGGGTAATGTCGCTGGTAAACAGGAGGCTGCACTGAATGTCCTGATCTCTGTTAATACCTAAACTGTTGTTATTGTTTAATGAGCTTCATTTATAACACATGCCCACCAGAGCCCCCTCTCAGGCCACAGTCCATCACTTCCGTGGCAATTGGAATGATTTGTTCCTAGTCTGTTTATTCATTTAAAAAATACTCAGGAGACTTGCTGAAAATCCTTATTCTCATTGAAAATATGTAAACCTGAAAAGCCCTTGCCCAAGTTCATGCCCTTTTCTCTCCACCCACAGCCTTTATTTTTTGGCCTAAATCAGTGCTTCAGGGACCACGATGCGCGTACACTTCACCTGGGGATCTGTGCACGGTCTGACTCGGGTGGGGCCCAGGTGCTGCATTTACAGCAAGCTCCCAAGAGGAGCCAAAACTTGGTCCCAGGCCACACTTTCAGTAGCAAGAACCTAAACTTTTTGTAGATCAGCCTCAGAATAATCCCTCTTTAATTTTATACCAAGAAAATACACATTATACTTAATATAATTTTGTAATGCAACAGAAACAAATGTTTAAGCTGAGCAATTTCTATTACCACAAAAATAATTCTGTTGTTCTTTTTCTCTCGAAATACTAAAACCCGTCATCTTTTATTTCTATCTCCACTTCATCTCCATTTCAGCCTCACGTTCCCTTCTCCTGTTTCAACCCGCTCCACAAGCGGAAGGCAAACCAAATACACTGAGTGTTACACGAGCACAACCGCACCTCAGATTTTCAGGGGTCGTTTGCCTTTCAAACGTTAAATAATACCTAAAATGTCTTGAGCTTATGTCATATTTTATACCTTACAAAGGGCTTGCATGCACTTATTTCATAAAAATAAGTTCATGTCTGGGAAGAGATGGAATAATGGAGTTTTTTTTTTAAAAGGTAGATGTACTTTGGAGTGAGATTCACAAATCCTGACTCTGCTAAGAAGTCAATCTTGGTCAAATTACTTAACCTCTTTGCGTATGTTTTCTCATCTGTCAAACAGGGTGTAATAGTGGCATCACGAGCTAGCTCTTTGGACGAAGGTTATAGTTGGAAGGTTTCAGAGAAAACTGGCCAATACTTCAAACCTAGAGGGCCTTTGGTGTGTGTCCCCTCAATACTCACATCAGCCTGTTTCTCTAACTTGACTTGCTGTGCAGGGGTCTTTGTGTGCACCCTGTGCTGGGGTACCTGTTCTTCTCCGGGACAGCACCTAGAGTACTACCATCACTTCCTTTCCGCTTTATCTGCAGACCTTTCCAGTTCCTCTAAAACCTGCTGCTTTTGTGAAACGTACAGTGGTATTTGACGCCTAGGTTTCAAGTGATCAAACAAGAGATGATGACAAATCTAAGAAAAATGACACCAGCCCTTTGAAGGAAACCAAAATCAGTTCTCTTTCCTCATCTTCATCGAGCTTCCCTCTTTTTCCACTGTTGTCTTACCTCATCTATCATACTTAGACAGAAATCCATATGTCTAGTTTCAACCACCGTTTCTCAGGCAGCGGCCAGGCCACTTAGCAAGAGTCTAAAGCAAGCCAATATAATATTCTGCCCAGAGTAGTATTTGGCCAAAAGTTACTGTGCCAGAGTAGGTTAATTATTCTAAGAGGACTTACTTTTACTATAATTATTTATCATTATGAACTAATAAAAAAACCCGTGCTCTTTGTTAAATGCCTCTCTATCCCGTAGAAGCTTTTACGTATGTATCTCATTTCATCCTCATTACAACTCAGTGAAAGGTTTTTCAATTTGAAGGAAATTTAAGATCAAGTGGGTGAAATTACCCAAGGTCACAAGTTAGTGATAGGCAAGCCAAGATTCAAACAAAGCCATAAGTGATTGTCTGTTGTGTTTTGTTACTATTGCTTTTAATTTAAAAATTATGTTTAGCCAAGTAACATGTGCACTATCTGAAGGTAGTATCTCCGGGATAGGTTAGTTTCTCTGTAGAAGGATCCGCTGGTTTCTCACTTGGAAGATATAGACCTAGCTGTCAGCATTCTGGGGGCCCCTAGGGAAATGGCCTGAGGTTTCCCTGTTCAGTCTATTGCTTCCCCTTAATCTCCTGGTCCAGCATCTTATCCCTGGCCACAACTGAGCAAATCTTACAAGAAATTAAACTCCTTGCCTTTTTTCTTATTTTCTTGAACGAGCCACCTTCAAAGGGATCTTATTTTTCTATATAGCAATTTTCAGAACATCCCGTTTTCAGGCCCAGTCCACAACCCTGCCTCCAAGGGTTCATACTGCTTTCAAGTCTTGACATTCTGAAGTTCTGCAGTGCAATGTGCCTGGCCTCTTGTCATCTTCCCCCACGACGGATCTCTAGGTCTACCCTGTCTCTGCTGTACTCAATCAGTTACCACCTATTCATCTGCTTTCCAGGTTCCAGACATTGTGTTGCGTTTCCCCGTATGCCATGGAGCCCTCTCCCGTTCTCTCTGCCTTTATTAGTTTGTGTTTTTCAAATTATTTCGGTACCATTTTAGTGGAGTTTGAGGAGAAAACCGTAATACATGTGAGAACTCTTTGACCATGTGTTTAACAAGAAGTCCTATCCTTTATTATTGCTTAATAGTTACTTTATTTTTAAAAATCTAAAAATTTTTATTTACTTTTTTTTTCTTTTTGAGACAGTCTTGCTCTGTCGCCCAGGCTGGAGTGCAGTGGCACGATGTCAGCTCACTGCAACCTCCGCTTCCCAGGTTCAAGCGATTCTCCTGGCTCTGCCTCCCCAGTAGCTGGGATTACAGGCGTACACCACCGCGCCTGGCTAATTTTTTTGTATTTTTAGTAGAGACAGGGTTTCATGATGTTGGGCAGGCTGGTCTCAAACTCTTGATCTGAAGTGATCCACCACCTCCGCCACCCAAAGTGCTGGGTTTACAGGTGTCAGCCATGGCGCCCAGCCGCTTTGTAGTTATTTTAAAGTCATAGTGTGTTAAATAATGCCCCGAACCTCACTTGAGCCCCAGATAAACAGAAGCCAATTAAGTTGGGCCATAGATACTTTCTAGCATTTCATAAAATAGTAGCCTAAGTGTATTGGACATGTTAGTCTTATGACTAAGAAGGAAAAAAAGGAAGAAAGGCAGAGAGAGAGAGGGAAGGAGGTAAAAAAAAAAAAATGAAAAATAGCTCCCTAACACTTTTAAAATCATACATGATAATAAAGTTTATACTTTACATAATTTTTCTTTATTAATATTTCTTGACTTCACTATAGAACAATTTTATTCTCATACAATAACTCTCTGAGGGTTTGGCTTCCAGAACCAATCAGGAGGCAAAAACTACAATTCCACTGTCAAGATTATGGTTTGTTTTAAACCCAAAAGCTGTCTTCTAAAAAATTGCATCCCAGAAGAGCATTTGTGGATTTTTAAATATCCTGTTTATCCTCTCTAAACTTGGAACCTGTTGTCAACACTGGCTTGAAATCATCTGTGGCAGATTTATAACTTTTCTGGAAGGGAGAGAGGGAAAAACAGGATGAAAAAATCAGGACTTTTTTTCTTTTTTCTTAAAACCAAAGATTCAAAGCTGGTGCGAATGAATGGCTTGGAATGAAGCCTCGGTGAGCACGGTGGTGTTTGCAGCCCTGCTACTACTTTTACATGGTTTGCAGAGTCTCCCCATTTTGTGTCATGAGTGCTGGCTGAGGTTATTCTGGGGAGATGATAGCTGTGGAAAATGTGGCTTAGAACTCTGCGCCCAGCCTGCATGCTCCCTGTCCAGGACTGTGTTGGATCCATACAGCTCTACTTGCAATGGTGGAATACGGGCAGAAATACAGAAATTGTTCGATTGTTTGTTTTTTGAGACAGAGTCTTGCTCTGTCGCCCAGGCTGCAGTGTAGTGGTGCCATCTTGGCTCAATGCAACCTCCATCTTCAGTTCAAGTGATTCTCCTGCCTCAGTCTCCCAAGTAGCTGGGGTTGGCAGGTGCCCACCACCAGGCCTGGCTGATTTTTTTATTTTTAGTAGAGACAGAGTTTCACCATGTTGGCCATGCTGGTCTCAAACTCCTGACCTCAAGTGATCCGCCCACCTCAGCTTTCCAAAGGGCTGGGATTGTAGGTGTGAACAACTGTGCCTGCCAAAACAACTATTTCCGTGATCAGTGTGTGAACACCCTGGCTTGGTCCTGGATGCAGAGATGCTGACAGATGGAGAATTACTGAGCCACAGTGCATCTGTGTGAAACAGGAAAAAAACTATGAGGATGTCTGCCAGTTCAAGGAGCTAAACTCTCAGACAAACACTAGTAGTGGCATGAAACAGAAAAGACCTTGTGATTCAGGTAATACAGAATCTGCACACCATTCAATTCTTATTAAAGAATAAAAGATACAGATGTCTGCATGTGTTTTTCCATGTCTGACCTTAATTGTTCTGTTCTGTGGTCACTGTCTGATTTAATGTCTAGATTATTTGACCTCTAGCAGATCTAAAAAACTCAGAGTGTGCAGTTTGTTGTTCAGGGCTTGATTTGGTTCTCCATATTCAAACTACTCAAAGATCAAAACATTAGCAAGCGTAGAGTTTAATCATGTGACTTCAAGAGTAATAGCAAATGTTTCTGTGTTTATTTCATAACAACAGAATTTTTATTTAGTGATATCTAGATGGAATTAAAAGTAATAGGAAGCAATGAAGGGTAAATGCCTTAATAGCTATCAGTTATATCTTTGCTGAACTCAACATATTTAAAAATATGATTGGATGAGTTAATTGGATGAAATTTTGCTTTGGTGTAAGAGTCAAAACATATCCTCTGAAAGAATCACATGAAAATAGATTGTAGATCTACATTACTTGGTAAGTAGAAAAGACTTCGTATGACAATGGAAAATTCATTTGCATTCATTTGCATTTATTTTGGTACACTAGAGAACCATAAGAAGATAAAACATAGGGCTGGGAGAGGTGGTTCACGCCTGTAATCCCAGCACATTGGGAGGCTGAGGCGGGTGGATCACCTGAGGTCAGGAGTTCGAGACCAGCCTGACCAATGTGGAGAAACCCTGTCTCTACTAAAAATACAAAATTAGCCGGACGTGGTGGTGCATACCTGTAATCCTAGCTACTCAGGAAGCTGAGGCAGGAGAATTGCTTGAACCCAGGAGGTGGAGGTTGCAGTGAGCCAAGATCCCGCCATTGTACGCCAGCCTGGGCAACAAGAGTGAAACTCCGCCTTGAGAAAAAAAAAAAAAGACAAAACATAGTTCTCACAAGGCTACAATATTCTTGATAGGAGAAAGAAGCCAATGTAGACATAAAACTACTATACTCATTGAGAAAGATGAAGAAAAATAAGGCAATCACAACAGTAACTTTCACAAAGTTAGTTTTACAGCTCCGTATTATCATAAATCATTCTTCAAAAACAAGTTGCTCCAATTTCTTACAGATTTCGCAGTGTCCTAATGCATGGTCTCAGGAGTTCTAAATTATTTATTAAACACTTCAAAACATACGTCTGGAAATAGCTATTAGTGAAACAGTGTAAGGGCAACAGTTTCCTCAGCTCCCAGAATTCCCTTTATCACACGGGCACACTCTAGACACATGTATTTCATGTGTGATTATTGTATTTAGTTTTCAAAAGTCCATTGGTATAATTTTCCCTATTACATTTGTTTCTGACAAGTAAAAATGTGAGCTCTCAGGAGGCAGATTCTCAGAATGAAATAAGAATTAGCCAGCGATATCCCCCACTGTGAGAGTGTCAGCCCATTCTAACGCAATGCTAGAATCACAAATACAAATGCACACAGCGTGCAGAACATTGCAGTACTGGCTCTGCTGAAATCCAAGACTCCTGAGGATTACACACATTTAGCAAAGACAATGATTTGCCTAAGATCCAGGTGTTCAAAATAATTTCTCCAATCCGCTTTAGTCTATTATTATGTATGTATTCTGTTTTAAATGAGAAACAAGAGTCATTTTCTCCAGAATAATAGAACCATAGTGACACTTGAAGTAAGTCCAGTGATCCTGATATGATTATAATAAGAATAATTATTATTTTGAGACGAGGTCTCCATCTGTTGTCCAGGCTAGAGTGCAGTGGCACAATCAGTGCTCACTGCAGCCTTGACCTCCTGAGCTGAAGTGATCCTCCTGCCTCAGCCTCCCAAGCAACTGGGACTACAGGCATGCACCACCATGCCCAGCTAATTTTTTTTGTATTTTCGGTAGAAACGGGATTTCATCATGTTGTCTTGAACTCCTGGGCTCAAGTGATCCTCCTACCCTGGCCTCCTAAAGTGCTGGGATTACAGGTGTGAGCCACTGTGCCTGGCTTATCATTATAACTATTATTAATGATTATAAGACTAAGTTTTCCCTCCAGTGTCCACTTTTTTTTAGTTTTTAAAGAAAACTAATTTAATAGGGTACCTTTTCTATTATCATATTTGAAGTCATCAAGCTAGTTTTCAAATCTTCTACATCACTTCTCATTATTTATTCACAACTCCTCAGTGTCATTTGTGAGTTTCTTGGGCTGAGAATACAGGTGTGAAGGACTGATGGTATCAGTTATTCAGGAGTGTGGAAACTTACCATTCTCGACTTGGTTACCCGCTCCACACACTAATTTCTTTTTTTTTTCTTTTTTGAGATGGAGTCTCACCCTGTCGCCCAGGCTGGAGTGCAGTGGCGTGATCTTGGCTCACTGCAAGCTCCGCCTCCCGGGTTCATGCCATTCTCCTACCTCAGCCTCCCGGGTAGCTGGGACTACAGGCGCCCGCCACCACGCCCGGCTAATCTTTTGTATTTTTAGTACAGGCGGGGTTTCACCGTGTTAGCCAGGATGGTCTCGATCTCCTGACCTCATGATCTACCCACCTCGGCCTCCCAAAGTGCTAGAATTACAGGCGTGAGCCACCGCGCCCGGCCTCTCATTTCTATATGGATAGTAGTAGCACTATTTGAAGTTAACGTAGAGGAAAATGAATTCGGTGAGTAGGATTCCTTCAGAATTTTGTGACAAGCTTTTAAAAAAATCGCATTTACAAAAACATAGTTAACCATTACTTTGCTAATTTATATGTTAATACCTTCCTGTAACCGTCTGAATTCACATGCTTTGCAAAATGACCAATTTACCAACACTATTATGATTTTCCTGCATTCATATGAAATAATTTACACTTATTTTAACACACTCATCAGCAACAAGCCAAAAATCCATTAAAATACTTTCAAGGCCGCACTTAAATCCGATTCAGTGTTCTTGAGCTAAATAATACAAACCTACTATGGTTTAACAGTCCATCGGGTGTGATTTTCTTTGAGGTTTGGCATGTAATATGATGGATTGAATTTGAACTTTGGTCATGCTGGGGATATGGAAAGTCTGTGAGACCTTTTGTAGACAAGACAGGGAGATTTATCATGAGTGATTTGGCACAGGCTATTGTGAGTATATTATGTTTGCAACATGCAGGGAAGTTAAAGGGCCAGCCTTCCTGATTAATATGCGACATTATCTGGAACAATGGAGTCAGTATCAGAGTTCCCTTTAGTCAAGAGCATGTAATTGATTTGTGGGCAATTCAGGATAAAAACAAATAGATTTGATTCATTTAATCTCAAGAAAAAGCTACTATTGTTAGCAATCAAAAATACCCCCAAAAGAGAAGGGAAAAAACTACTTCCAAATATTGGGAGCTTTTAGCCCCAGCTGGAACAAAACTTTTGGTGGTTATAGGAGAGCCAAGCTGTCGTCTATTCTTTATGAGTTTCTTGATACAAAATGTACTCCCTAATGTTGACAAGCAACAATTTCACACTAGTCCACTTTTTATTTCTTATCCCATTTGTTTTTGATTTGATGTGGACAAGTAAGTATGTCCAAGGTCCATGTGCAGTAGTTTTGCCCTTGAAAGGGGGAATTTATGTGATTTCTGGTTTTTTGTTGTGTGCCTTTGGCACTGACGTTTCTGCTTTCTCAGGACAAAAAGAAAAATTAATTTAACGTTAAATTGACTGAACACATTCTTATGTCCTGAGATTACTACTAATGCACAAAATACTTAATATTAAGAAATAGAAGCCATGGAATATAAAATTTATAAAATCTATCAACCTTTATAGGACCCCATCAGCCATGGAATAATTATACAGTGTTAATATCAATTGCTATGTTGACTACAACAAGTAAATAATTTAAAAAGTGGGCAAGATAATTCACATAGCTTGATTAAAGATGTCTTGATTATTTTACCCTGGGTCATAACAGAGTCAATTTTCCAAGGTGCTGTATCACCTAAAATAAAACTGAGCTATGTAACAATGACATTTCATTATTTTTCAGAAAGAAATTTTAGTATATGTAATAAGATATATGCATATTCATATACTTTTTTATTTTTATTTTTTTGAGACAGAGTCTGCCTCTTGTCAGCCAGGCTGGAGTGTAGTGGTGCGATCTTAATTCACTGCAACCTCCGCCTTCTGGGTTCAAGAGATTCTCCTGCCTCAGCCTCCCAAGTACCTGGGATTACAGGCATGAGTCACACCACCCAGCTAATTTTTATATTTTCAGTAGAGATGGATTTTCACCATGTTGGCCCAACTGTTCTCAAACTCCTGACCTCAAGTGATCCACGCGCCTCGGCCTTTGAAAGTGCTGGGATTACAGGCATGAGCCACTGTGCCTAACCACATATGCATATACTTTTAATTTTATCTTCTAAATGGATAAAAAGTATGCTCTGAGTCAACTGGTAGAAGTTTAGGACATTTATATATACGTATGTATATGTGTATGTGTGTATATGTATATGTGTGTACTCCCTAATGTTGACTCTCTCTCTCTCTCTCTCTCTCTCTCTCTATATATATATATGTATTTGTTTTTGTTTTTGTTTTTGTTTTCAGATTCAGTCTTGCTGTGTCGGCTAGGCAGGGTGGAGTGCGATGATGCAATCTCAGCTCACTGTGACCTCCACCTCCTGGGTTCAAGCGATTCTCCTGTCTCAGCCCCCTGAGTAGCTGGGATTATAGGTGCACATCACCACGCCCAGCTAATATCTGTATTTTTAGTAGAGGCAGGATTTCACCATATTGGCCAGACTGGTCTTGAACTCCTGACTTCAAATGATCCACCCACCTTAGTCTCTGAAAGTGCTGGGATTACAGACGTGAGACACGGAGCCTGGCCCATTTTTATGTAATTTTGTAAAAGTAAAAAAACACAAATAGAATAAAGGCTGTGTTTTAGGTTTAGCTCCATTATTGAAATAAAATTATAAAATTAGCTGTAAAACAGAGACCAAATGGTGTAATTGAAAAAATATTTAATTTGTAGACAAATGTTGTTTAAATCTGTGCTCTGCCACTTAAGGATACAACTAACCTGCTTCTTTGAAGTCATCTGTAAAAATTAGAAGATACCTGCCTTGCCAGCTGGTAGTGTTAAATAAGAATAACATAAAACTTGGTGCATAGGTATTAAACATGTTTTTTTCTCTCTCTCATTTTCACTCCTCATAGTGAAAATGAGATCTTAGAGTAATGGCTGTTTCTGTCCTGTGTATTGCAGTATCAAGAACATCTTTTGTATTTTTTGATATGGTCCTTTTTTAACAGCTTTATTGAGACATAATTCACATGCTATACAATTCACCCACTTAAAGGGTATGATGCAGTGACCCCAGCAGATTCACAGACTTGTGCATCCATCACTACAATCAATTGTAGGATATTTTCATTACCCCAAAGAAACCTCCCTCTTATACACCGTCACCTTCCAGTCCTCTATGCTGCCGAGACTCGGACAATCACCTATTTTCGTCTCTAGAGGCTTCCTATTCTGTACATATAATATGTGGTCTTTTGTGACTCACTTCTTCCACTTAACACAAGGGTTTCCAGGTTCATCCACATTGTAGCATGGGTCAGTGCTTCATTCCTCCTTACTGCTGAAGAATACTGCATTGCATGGACACACCACATTTTATTACCCATCCCTCAGTTCGTGGACCTTTGAGTGGTTTCCACTTTTTGGCTGCTAGGAATAATGCTGTTGTGAAAATTCATGGAGATGTGTTTTTTGTGTGTGTGGACATGTTTTCATTTCTTTTAGGTATATACCTATGGGTAGAATTGCTGCCTCACATGATAATTCTTTGTTACTTCTGAACTGTTTTCCTTCTACAATATTTACATTCCTACCAGCAACATATGGGGGTTTTGATTTCTCCAGGTGCTCATCACCTCTTGTTACCATCTGTATTTTTGACTGGAGCCCGGCTAGTGTGTGTGTGAAGGGCTGTCTCGTTGTGGTTTTGATTTGTCTTTCCCAGATGGAAGGTGAGCATCTTTTCATATGCCTATTGGCCTTTTGTATATCATCTCTGGAGGAATGTCTTTTCGGATCCTTTGGCAATTTTTCATTGGGTTATTTGTTTTTTATTTATTTATTTTTGAGATGGAGTCTTGCTCTAGTTGCCAGGCTGGAGTGCAGTGCAGTGGTGTGATCTCGGCTCACTGCAACTTCTGCCTCCCAGTTTCAAGCAATTGTCTGCCTCAGCCTCCCAAGTAGCTGGAATTATAGGTGGGTGCCACCACATCCAGCTAATTTTTGTATTTTTAGTAGAGACAGGGTTTCACCATGTTGGCCAGGATGGTCTCAATCTCTCGATCTCGTGATCCACCTGCCTTGGCGTCCCAAAGTGCTGGGATTACAGGCGTGAGCCACCGTACCCTGCCATGTTTTTATTGAATTATAATAGTTATATATTCTAGATACTAGTTCCTTAACAGATACATCATTCTCTTTTTCCACACCATTTTCCTACTTTTTCTTCCTCTTCAACATTTCCCATCCAACTTAGCACAACACTCTTCACGGCTTCCATTTTCACCAGGACTTTTGGAAATTTGGACAAAAGTTTTTCCCATTCTATATAGTTCATACTTGGCTGGGCGTAGTGGCTCACACCTGTAACCCCAGCACTTTGGGAGGCCGAAGCAAGCAGATCACTTGAGGTCAGGAGTTCGAGATCAGCCTGACCAACATGGTGAAACCCTGTCTCTACTAAAAATACAAAAATTAGCCAGGGATGGTGGCTTATGCCTATAGTTCCAGCTACTGAGGTGGCTGGGGCAGGAGAATGGCTTGAACCCAGGAGGCGGAGCTTGCAGTGAGTCAAGATCACACTACTGCACTCCAGCCTCAGTGATAGAGAGAGACTCCGTCTGAAAAAAAGGTTCATATTCAACTAAATGAGAGGCGTCTCTGAATGAGTTTCTAAGTGAAGTTTTTTTGTTGTTGGATTCCCTTTTTCATGCTGCATAAATACTGTACAGATTTTTGTAAAAATTTTGGCTAAAAGTCTGCTGACTATGTGAGTACTGAAAAACCCCAATTATTTATTCCAATTGCATTTATTTATATTTATTTTTAATTTTTTGAGACAGAGTCTCACTTTGCTGCCCAGGCTGGAGTGCAGTGGCACGATCTCGGCTCACTGAAGCCTCCACCTTCCAGGTTCAAATGATTCTCCTGCCTCAGCCTCCCAAGTGGCTGGGATTACAGACACACGTAACCATGCCCGGCCAATTTTTGTATTTTTAGTAGAGATGGGGTTTCACCATGTTGGCCAGGCTGATCTTAAACTCCTGACCTCAGGTGATCCGTCTGCCTCGGCCTCCCAGAGTGCTGACATTACAGGCGTGAGCCACCTCACTTGGCCCCAGTTGCATTTACATATGCACAAATTATTTCTAGAAATATATCCTTAGACACTGGAGCCATACATTTTTTTACTTTTCACTTTCGTGGGTACATAATAGGGGTACATATTTGTGGGGCACATGAGGTGTTTTGATGCAGGCATGCAATGTGAAATAACCACACCATGGAGAGTGGGGTACCCATCCCCTCCAGCATTTGTCCTTTGTGTTACAAATAATCCAATTTCACTCATTTAGTTATTTTTAAATGTACAATTAAGTTATTGTTGACTATAGTCACCCCGTTGCGTTGTGCGATCAAATAGTATGTCTTATTCATTCTTTCTAACTTTATATTTTTCTCTACCCATCAAGCATCTTCACATCCCCCCATTCCACCCCCCAACTTCCCTTCCCTGACTCTGGTAACCATCCTGCTGCTCTCTGTGTTCATGAGTTCAATTGTTTTGATGTTTAGATCTCACAGATAAGTGAGAACATGTGATGTTTGTCCTTCTGTGCCTGGCTTTTTTCACTTAACACAGTGATCTCCAGTTTCATCGATGTTACTGGGAATGACAGGGTCTTGTCCTTTTTATGTCTGAATAGTACTCCATTGTGCGTATGTCTTACATTTTCTTTTTCATTCATCTGCTGATGGACACTTAGGTTGCTTCCAAATGTTGGCTGTTGTGAACAGCTCTGCAGTAAACATGGGAGTGCAGATATCTCTCAGGTATACTGATTTCCTTTCTTTTGAGTATATACCCAGCAGTGGGATTGCTGGACCATATGGGAGCTCTATTTTTAATTTTTTCAGCAGCCTCCAAACTGTATGGGAGCCATTTTTGACACAAATTTCCCACTTTTTTTTGTAGCTTCTGTTATTTCTTTGCCTCCTGAAAATACATCATGTCATTTTTGTTTGTGAAAATTTAGCCTTCCCCATAAAACATCTGGAGTGGAAGGCAAAGGCAGATAACACATTTCTTCCTGGTGATGGTAGGTGCATTTCAATTCGGGTACATGAATCTTTGGCACAACACACACAGGCACTCAAGATATTTTTTGATGACATTAATGAATTCTCTTTTCCAGATCACATTTTATAATCCAAGTTTGAAATACTAAGATGTTTCCATTGTAACCATGTCAGGCAATATAATGCATTCCATATTCAAGGTGATAGAAGATATACAAAATCATTTCATATATATGACCTCATTAATAGGACCTAGGGATCTGCAGGTGGTGACAGAGAAAGGATGAAAGGAATTTACAGCATGCTGTAGTGCAGTGTTTCTCAAAGTGTGGCTTAAAGACCAGAAGTCACAGCACCCTCCTGACACCCTGGTGAAACGATCAGCTGCAGGGCTCAAGTGCAGCTGAAAAGAGTCAGGATTCAGGAGGCGCGCCCCATGGATCTGCATGTGAAAATAACTGCTCCATATGACCTCATGCCACTCTAAAATTTGCCAACCACTGATACAGTTAAACAAACAAGCAAAATGGCATAACATGCCTCAGAGTGAAATGCACTATGAGCAGATTACTTCACCTCTTTGATCTGGTTTCCTCTTCTCAGGTATATCTCAGGATTATTTAAAAATGAGTAATGAGTAAGTGGTGGCTTACTCCTGTAATCCCAGCACTGTGGGAGGCCAAGGTTAGCGGATCACTTGAGGCCAGGAGTTCGACACCAGCCTGGCCAACATGGTGAAACCCCATCTCTGATTTAAAAAAAAAAAAAAATTACAAAGACTACAAATAATTTAAACATACAAAAAAATTAACCGGATTTGGTGGCACATCCCTGTAGTCCCAGCTACTCGGGAGGCTGAGGCACAAGAATCACTTGAGCCCAGGAGGGGAGGTTGCAGTGAGCTGAGACTGCACTGCTGCACTCCAGCTTGGGTGACAGAGCAAGTCTCTGTCTCAAAAAAAGAATATGAATCATTACCCAGTGCATTCCATTGCCAAGTGTAAACACTCAATAAATGGTAGTTACTATAATCAGTGTTTTTAACCATCTCTCTGGGGCATTCTTCTCAGGATAATGGGTGGAGAGGACCCGTAAGTAGAGGAAACAGTGTAAGCAAAGCAGCGAGGACAGTCACGTTACACAAGTCATTCACGACAGCTGTGCCATGTAAGCAAAGCATGAGTGACAGCATTCACAGGTAAACCTGGAAAAGTAGGATTGAATTGGGTAAGAAGATCCCACAAGGTACGGAGGCTGGATTTTTCACAGTGAGCCATGGAGTCATAGAAAGACTTTATTTTTATTATAGGAAGTTTCAAGCATCCTCAAAAGTACAAAAACAGTATAATGAAGCCCTCTATACCCACCACCCAGATTCAATAATTATCAATGGTTTGTCACATTTATTCATCCATCCTTTTTTGTTTCACTTTTTTCTTCGCCAGAATATCTTAACGCAGTCTCCAGCTTTCCTGTGAGGTCACCCTGCATGCCTCAGTATGCCTCTGTGGAATATATTGCACTTTCTTACATAAACAAAATGCCTTTATCATACCTAAAAAATTAGCGACATTTTCTCGGCATCATCTATCAACCTGTCCGTAATCGCACCTCAATTTTCTGTGAAAAATCTTTTGACGGTTGTTTTTCTGAATTAGACTTCAAACAGTTCACATGTCATAGTTGGCCGTTAGGTTTCTCAAGTCTCTTGGATCTAGAAAAGTGTTCTCCCTCATCCTTGTTTTTATGTCATTGGCTTATGGCAGAAACCAGGTGCTTTGTTCATGCAGAGTACTCCATACTCCGGATTTGTCTATGGTCTTCCTTAGGGGCAGCATGATCATTTATCTGTTAGTAAAATTACCAGAATTACAGTTTTGAAACAAATACATTTTATATGGCAAGTCAAATAGTAATTATGTTAGTGTTGTTAGAAACCAAGATTTTTAGCATCAAAGAAAAGAAGTACAAATAGTTAAGTGAAAAATCTATAATCTTAAATCTGAATTGAAAATAACAGTATAAACCCAGGATGTAATTTTATTTTTTATTTTTTATTTTTTATTTATTTATTTATTTTTTTTTTGAGACGGAGTCTCGCTCTGTCGCCCAGGCTGGAGTGCAGTGGCGCGATCTCGGCTCACTGCAAGCTCCGCCTCCGGGGTTCACGCCATTCTCCTGCCTCAGCCTCCCGAGTAGCTGGGACTACAGGCGCCCACCACTGCGCCCGGCTAATTTTTTGTATTTTTAGTAGAGACAGGGTTTCACCGTGGTCTCGATCTCCTGACCTTGTGATCCGCCCGCCTTGGCCTCCCAAAGTGCTGGGATTACAGGCGTGAGCCACCGCGCCCATTTCCCAGCTCTGAGCAATGAAAAGGCCTAGAAGTTACGGCCAACGCTGTAGTCAAGACACCTCTGCCTGGGCGGTTTCCTAGAAGCATAGGCCTGTGTGGCTGACAGTGGAAGGAAGATGAAAGGAAAGAAGGTCTGTTTGTCCAGAGGGCAGAATCAGAGCTTTAGGTTTCTGGAAAGGGAGAAACAGCTGAGAGATGGAGAACTGTGTCCAGGGAAGAAGAAAAAGACAAACCCAGTTTCAATGAGAGCAGATTTTGAGTGGCAGAATCTGAACGAGTCCTAGGAAGCTTGTAGAGAAACTAGAAGCAAATCATAGCGTGGAGGACGAGGCAATCATGTCTGTGGGATGGACAGAAAGGTTTGAAAAATGCATGATTAAGTCAAAGACAGGAAGTTAACTACCAAAAATGTTATGAGTTATTCTCCAGAAAACAAGCTTTACTTGATACCGAAAGGGTAAAGGTTAGCTCCAAAGTAGAAGATCTCGTCAACAAAGACTGACATTATACGTCAACAAGGGAGGCTGTGAAATTCACAGCCATTGAAGATAGCCCCAGTGTGGCCCTGCATGAAGTTGAGAAAACAAGAAATAACCCCTTTTAAAGCCTTTCAGCCCTAGGATTCTTTGATTTATGGAAAAATTTAACATCTTTATTTTTTCTCCTACACCTGTCATCCGATGTGCATGCAGCGAAGGTCTGAGTGTGGAGTTGACTGAATAGCCCAGAAACCTGCCAGAGCACACACACAGCGAGGTGACTCTGTCACCCACGGAGCCACCAAAATGACACCAGTAAATCATAAAATATGCCCAAGAGGGTGTTATAAATCCTTTGGAGTTCTATTAATATTTTAGACATGTTCATTTTTAGCAGTGTGTGAAGTTTTGGTGTTTGCATTCCATTTTAATTTAGGACTTGATAATTGAAAAATGAGGCTGTTAAAAAATGATCTTAGATCTTTTTTTTCTAATTATTTAAGGATTAAATAGAAAAAGGAGACTGGTCACTGCTAGATTATTTTCTCTAAAATTGCTGCCTGGCACTTTGGGTACTTATTCTCTTGCAGCAGGGGAGGGTGATAACCATTGGTCTTCCTTGGTAAGGAAGAAGCATTGTGATCTCCCTTCCAGGCTGGGAAGCTCCTACTTTATGTGGCACTGTGGTGACTGGTGGGGTAAACAGTTTTTCACAGTTTGCCCAGAGCTTTCCTGGTTTAAGCACTCCTAAGAGACGCCTCAGTTCAAGGCCAACTGAAATGGTTGGTTACCCTGGGTAGGCCCGAAGTCCAGAGTACTGGCTCCTGGAAAAATGGTAGATTTGATGACAGTAGTCTTCAACACCCTCTTTCTTTCTTTCTGTGACCTGCCTCTTGTATCTACTTTGGGAAAATCCCATAATTTAGTCTATGGGACTGATTTAAGTCATGTGTTTGTCTCTCAACAATCACCGTGGCCAAGAAAGTGGACTACACTGGTTGTCCAAGCGTGAGAAACATATCCAGACTTAGATGTGGCCATGGAATAAAGTCAGTCTTACCCGAATTATCTGCAAATGGGAGGGAGGGGCCTCATCAAAGGAACATTGAGAGGTCTATTACCAAAAGAAGTAAAGGAATGAATTCCATGCAGGAAAAGGCTAGAAATGAACACTTGAAGTAGCTATTTAAATTGAGTTGGTGCAGGCCGGTCGCAGTGGCTCACACCTGTAATCCCAGCACTTTGGGAGGCCGAGGCAGGCGGATCACGAGGTCAGGAGATCAAGACCATCCTGGCTAACATGGTGAAACCCCGTCTCTACTAAAAATACAAAAAAATTAGCGGGCGTGGTGGCGGGTGCCTATAGTCCCAGCTACTCGGGAGGCTGAGGCAGGAGAATGATGTGAACCCGGGAGGCAGAGCTTGCAGTGAGCTGAGATCAATTTGCACTGCACTCCAGCCTGGGTGACAGAGTGAGACTCCATCTCAAAAAAAAAAAAAAAAAGTTGGTTTGAGGATGAAATAAAATATAAAAGCATTTTATACACTAAAATGTACTGTGCAATTTTTTAAAAGGGTCTCTTTTATTAATTGATGTACTACTCTGCTTGCAGTTTAGAAATGAAAGGTTTTGAAAGCCTGCACTCTGATTTGATTAGTGGAACATTCACTATAAACCCAGGCAAATTAAACCAGCATAGCCTTACTGGGAAAGTATATCTGTGGCATATTATTCTTATTTTCTTTTTTTGTTTTTCTTGTTGACCTTATGGAGGAGAGAATCATGGAGGAAATCATGAGAAGCTGGATAGCATTGCATATCAAGAAAAATCTATGGTCAATTAAACATGCTTTTCCCATTTCAAACATAATGCTTTATTTTAAAAAGTAAATGTTGACTTTCTTAATACTAATGATAATTTAACCTGGGTATAATGATTATATAAGCACTAATTTAAAGCTATTGCTACTTAACCTAATTCCATTTTTTTCCTTTTTGTTTCTTGGAGATAATATTTCTTTTTCCTTCAATATTTCTGCTGTTCAGAAACCTATATACAGTAACTGATGTCAGCAAGATTGTGGAATAGGAAGCCCTGGACCATTCTTCCCCTACAAACACATCAATTCAGCAACAACTCATCGTTACCTGTGTGATGGGAATCCTCAGCTTTTGTTTGTCTGGTGAAGACAGTTTTTCCAGGAGTAAACAAGAGCTGAGGAAGTTTATCACCACTAGACATGCCTTACAAGAAATGCTAAAAGGAGTTCTTAAAGTTGAAATGAAAGGATGCCAAATAGCAGTATGATAGCATAAGTATGAAACTCGGCCGGTTGCAGTGACTCACAACTGTAATCCCAGCACTTTGGGAGGCCAAGGCGGGCGGATCATGAGGTCAGGAGATTGAGACCAGCCTGACCAACATGGTGAGACCCTGTCTCCACTAAAAATACAAATAATTAGCCGGGCATGGGGCAGGTGCCTGTAGTCCCAGCTACTCGGGCTGAGGCAGGAGAATGGCATGAACCCAGGAGGCGGAGCTTGCAGTGAGGCAAGATCGTGCCACTGCACTCCAGCCTGGGCGACAGAGCAAGACTCCATCTCAAAAAAAAAAAAAAAAAAAAGTATGAAACTCATTGGTAGAGGTAAATACATGGATAAATACAAAATACTGCATTACTCTAATGGTGATGGGAAAATCACTTTTCTAGCATAAAAGTTGAAGGCAAAAGTATAAAAAATAAATATAACTAAAAACATATTAAAATACACAATATGAATAGATATAAAATGGGACAACAATAACATAAAATGAGTGTGTAGGGGGAGGAGAAATTAAAGTATGGAGTTTTGGTACATTATTAAATTTAAGTTGTTATTGGCTTAAAACAGACTGTTATATTGTATGTAAAAGATATTTTATGTAAGTCCCAAATTAATCATACACAAAAAATAGAAGTTACCCAAAAGAAGAAAAAAGAAAGGAATCAAAGCCTATCAATACCAAAAAAAAATTTTAAAACACAAAGGAAAGCAGCAAGAAAGGAAAAGACAGGTAGAATAATTACAAGGCTAGCAGAAAACAATTAACAAAATTGTGATAGTAAATCTTCTTTATTAATAATAATGAGTTAAACTCTAATCAAAGGACATAAAATAGCCTAATGGATTAAAATTGAGATCAACAATATGCTGTCTACAAGAAACTCATTTTAGATTTAAAGACACACATAGGCTGAAAGTAAGGAGATGGAAAAAGATATTCCATGCAAATGGTAACCAGAAGAGAGTGGGGTTGACAATACTTACATCAGTCAGAATAAACTGTAAGTCAAAACTATCACGAGACAAAGAAGGACATTATACAATGATAAAATGTTCAATCCACCAGGAATAAATACATTTGCATCCAACATCAGAACACCTAAATATATGTGGCAAACATTGTCAGAACTGAAGGGAGAAGTAGACAACAATACAATAATTGTAGAAGACTTCACTACCCAATTTTCAATAATAGAACATCCAGGCAGACTATCAATAAGGAAATGGAGGACATGAACAACATTATAGGCCAAATGGATCTGATAGACAGATACAGAACATTCCACCCAACAACAGCACCTATTCTTCTCAAGAGTACACAGAACATTCTCCAGGTCTTACCTGTCAGGTCATGAAACAGTTTTGGCAAATTTAAGAAGACTGAAATCATTTTCTGACCTTGATGGAATGAAACTTGAAATCAACAGCACAAGTAAAATGGGAAAATTCACAGGAATATGAAAATGAAACAACACGCTCTTGAACAATCACTGGGTCAAAGGAGAAATAGAAAAAAGGAAGTTAGAAATACCGTGAGACAAATGAAAATGAAAACACAACATACCAAAACTTACAACAAAAGCAATACTACGAGGGAAGTTTAAGCAATAAAAACCTGCATTAAAAAAGAAGAAAGTTCTCAAACAACCTACCTTTACACCTCAAGTGACAAAAAAAACCAAAAAAAACAAAACACACAAAATTAGCAGAAGGAAGGAAATAACAAAGATTAGAGCAGAAATAAATGAAATAGAAAAGTATCAGCAAATGAGTTGGAATTTTGAAAAGATAAACAAAATAGACCACTTTTAGCTAGGCTAAGAACAAAAGAGAGTAGATTCAAATAAAATCAGAAATGAAAACAAGATATTACAACTGATGCCACAGAAATAAGACGAATTATAAGACACTACTATGACCAATTATACACCAAAAAAGCTGAATAACCTAGAAGAAATGGATAAATTCATAGAAACATACAACCTGCCAAGACTAAATCATGACAGAAGTCTGAACAATCTTACAGCTACTATGGAGATTGAATCAGTAATCAAAAACCTCCCAACAAATAAAAGCTCAGGACCAGATGATTTCATTGTTGAATTCTACCAAACATTTAAAGAATTAATGTCAATTCTTCTCAAACTCTTCCAAAAAATTGAAGAGGAAGGAATACTTCCAAACTCATTTCATCAGGCCAGCATTACCCTGATACCAAAGCCAGACAAAAACACTACAAGAAAAGAAAACTACAGGCCAATATTCCTGAAGAATATAGATTAAGAAAACCCCTCAACAAAATACCAGCAAACCAAATCCAACAGCACACTAAAAAAATCATACATAATGACCAAGTGTAATTTATCCCTAGTATGCAAGGATGGTTCAACATACAAAAATCAATACACTACATTAACAGAAAAAAGGATAAAAATCACATGATCCTTACAATAGATACAGAAAAAGCATTTGACAAAATTTACTACCCTTTCATGACAAAAAACCTCCAACAAACTAGGAATAGAAAGCACCTCAATATAATGAAGGCTGTATATGAAAAGCCCACAGCTAACATGATACTCAGTGGTCAAAAACCTGAAAGCATTTCCTGTAAGACCAAGAGCACAGCAACATATATATACAATATAGTGCTGGAAGTCCTAGTCAGAGCAATTAAGAAAGAAAAAGAGACAAGGCATCCAAATCAGAAAGGAAAAAACAAACAGCTCTGTTTATAGACAACGTGAACTTATATACTTACAAAATTTTAAAGATTCAAGGAAAAAAACCTCCAGAACTATTAAATTCAGTAAAATTGCAGGATACAAAGTCAATATATAAAAATCAGTTGTGTTTCTGTATACTATCGACAAACTCTCTGAAAAGGAAATTAGGAAAGCATTTCCGTCTATAATAGCACCAAAAAGAATAAAATACTTAGGAATAAACTGAAGAGGTGAAAGACTTGTATACAGAAAACCACAAAACACTGATGAAAGAAATTTCAAAAAAAGCAAACAAATGGAAAGACATCCTGCATTCGTAGAATGGAAGACTTAATGTTGTTAAGATATCCATACTCAGTGATTTACAGGTTCAATGCAACCCTTATTAAAATCTCAGTGGCATTTTGTATAGAAATAGAAAAAAAATTCTGCAATTCATATGAAACCACAAAAGCCCAAGAATAGCCAAATTGATCCTGAGAAAGCACAAAGCTGCAGGCATCATAATTCCTCATTTCACAATACTTTAGAAAACCACAGTGATGAAAACAGTATGGTACTGACATAAAGACAGACGTACAGATCAGTGGAAGAAAATAAAGAGCCCAGAAATAAATGCATATACCTATCACCAGGTATATGTATACCATATACATATACCCAGAAATAAATTCATATGTACAGTCAACTGGCATCTTTGACAAGGATGCCAGAAATACACAATGGGGAAGGAATAGTCTCTTCAATAAATGGTGTTGGGAAAACTGGATGTCCACATGCAGAATAATGAATTAGACCCGACAAAAAATCAACTCAAAATGGCTTAAAGACTTAAAGACAAGACCTGAAACTGAAGAACCCATTGCGGAAAACATAGAGGAAAAGCTTCCTGACATTGGTCTTGATATTGATTTCATGAATATTTAACACCAAAAGTACGGGCAACAAAACCAAAAATGAGCAAGTGACACTATATCAAATTAAAAGCTTCTGCACAGCAAAGGAAATAATCAACAGAGCGAAGAAATGATCTATAGAATGGGAGAAAATATTTGCAAACCGTGTATCTGATAAGGGGTTAATCTGTAAAATATATAAAGAATGTCTACAGCTCAATAGTGGTAGAACCTAATTTAAAAATGGGCTAAGGCCATGAACAGCTGTTTCTTCAAAGAAGATATACACATGGCCAACAGGTATAGGAAAAAATCCTCAGTGTCACTAATCATCAGGGAAATGCAAATCAAAACCACAGTGAGCTATTACCTCACACCTGTCAGGATAACTATTATCAAAAAACCAAAAGGCAACAAGTATTTTCATGGATATGGAGAGATTGGAACTCTTGCACACTGTTTATGGGAATGCAAAATGATGCAGCCACTATGGAAAACAGTATGGAAGTTCTTTAAAAAATTAAAAATAGAACTGCCTTTGATCCAGCAATCCCACTTCTAGGTATTTACTTAAAAAATATTGAAAAGATATTTTCATTATCATATTCATTGCTGCAACAGCCAAGATAATGTAAACCTAAACGTGTATGCATAAAGAAAAAGTGGTATATACAAACAGTGAAATATGATTCGGCCTTAAAAAAGAAAGGAAATCCTGCCATATGTGAACAACACGAAAGAACTTTGAGCATATTTCATTATACTAAATGAAATAATCCCATCATGGAAACACAAATGATTCCATTTATATGAGGTATCAAAAATAATAAAATTCATAGAATTGAAGAGTGGAATGATATTTGCTGTGGGGAGAGGGAAATGGTGAGATTACCTCAATGATCCCCTATTGATTATGTCTAATGTTTATTGATTATGTATAATCAATAGGCATAAAGTCTCAGTTAAGCAAGATCAATAAGCTCTAGAGATCTGCTGTAAAACACCGTACCTATAGTCAACAACAGTGTATTGTACGCTTAAAAACTTGAGACTAGATCTCATGTTGTGTTCTTACTACAATAAAGTAAAAACAAAACAAAACAAACAAACAAAAAAACAGAAAAGGACCCACACAGCCACTCCTATAACTCAGGAAGCTTCTATTTAAATGTCAAAGCCCAGGAAGGAAATGTCTCAAATTTTGTTACCTTCATGGAACTCCTCAGGAAGAAGGCAAGGTGTGCCCATGTACCCTAAGCATTCCCAGGGCCTTTACTTTTCATTCTACCTGCTCTGAATCTCGTTTGTCCCAGAGAAGAAAGAAATTTTCCTTAGGTCACATGATTCAGTTCTCAAGAAAGAAAGGATCTGTGCCATTCATCCTTCTCCCTTTCAAATCCCAATTATTCATTCTACTTCACATGAAATGCTCTTCTCCATTGCGGATATGCTTTAATTAAACCTAGAAACATACAGAAAAGTACATGAATATATACATATAATTATACATTTTAAGGGTATTTTCTTATAGAAATGTATGTTCATTAAAATTTGAAGCAAAAGAAGTAGATAAAATGAAGATTAAAAAATCACCCATATTCTATTCCTCAGCTATTAGTATTGTAAACATTGTGGAACCTATTCTTCCAGTCTTTTTTTTTTTTTTTTTTGAGACGGAGTCTTGCTCTGTTGCCAGGCTGGAGTACAGTGGCGCGATCTCAGCTGACTGCAACCTCTACTTCCCAGGTTCAAGCCATTCTCTTGCCTCAGCTTCCCAAGTAGCTGGGACTACAGGTGCCCACCACCACACCCAGCTAATTTTTGTATTTTTAGTAGAGACAGAGTTTCACCATGTTAGCCAGGATGGTCTCGATCTCTTGACCTCAGTTGATCCTCCCGCCTCATCCTCCCAAAGTGCTGGGATTACAGGCGTGAGCCACCACACCCGGCCATTCTTCCAGTGTTTTTAAGAGGAAGGAGGGCAGTGTGGTATTTGAGCTTTTTTTTCATTTACAAAAATGGGATTGCTATAAATTCGTTTATAATCTGCCTTTCTCACATAACAGTATATGATTAATACTGTTTTCTAGAACAACCTATTTCTTAAAGGATTTATGTCTTTTTTTCTTTCTTCTTAAACATCTACTTTAAAATATCTTTGAACAGAGTAGCAATTGCTGAATACAAATGTGTAGAGATTTGTCTTCTTGCATTAATGTATTGCTGCCCCTGCCAAAAGAGATATTTGTATTTTAGTGTTGCTCTTCTGTAGACAATGGCTTAGTGCAAGGAAATACAGCTAATACTGGGTCCCACGGGGGACGTTTTAAAACAGAGTTCCCTCATTGTTTACATTATGACACACAGACCATTCATCCATTTGCCCATAAGAGTGACCCCATTCTAAAGAGAATCTTCCCCCTAGCTCTCCTATGAGTGTTGATAGAGGGAAGGAGTGGGGGGAACCAGACTCAATATTCATTTTAAAGGCATCGATTAAAGATCTTCCTGCAAATGCTTGGCATATCGCATCAATGTCAACTGCACCGTTGAACACAATGCATGACTGGTACACTATTTAGCCACGGTCACATTTTAAAGTGTGTGGCTTCTCTATTTAACTGTCTGTGGCATGCAGTAATGTTAGGTTTTGGAGAGGGGACAAAGGGACATGCCACTATTATACTTCCGTTACTTCTGTTTGTTTGAATATGCCCTGATGAACAAACGTATATTTGTCCTGTGCCAATATCTTTGCAGGGTGGAAAATGGCATTTCACCAGCTAGACAGTATCATCCTACTTTAGAATTGAGGAAATACAATGTTTAACTTGGGTGAAGTAATGCCAGGGAAGGTGTTTGGAGGAAGGAAATTTGCTGACTGGTGAAACTAGCAATGCCTGGTATTGTCAGATTGAAAGTGGAACCAGAGGACTGACTGTGAAGAACCAGGGAATGTGCCTGGATCACTGATCAGAACAGGGAAGTGGTGTAGTGAAAATCTAAATAAATAAGTCTAACTCTCATGTTGAAACGTAATCCCTAGTGTGGAAGGTGGGGCCTGGTGGGAGGTGACTGGGTCATGGGGGCAGATCCCTTGTGGCTTGGTGCTGTCCTCATGATAGTGAGTTCTCTCAAGATCTGGTTGTTTAAAAGTGTGTGGCACCTCCTACCCTCTCTCTTGCCCCTGCTCTGGCCATGCAACGTGCCTGTTCCCTCTTCACCTTCTGCCATAAGTAAAAGCTCACTGAGGCTCTCAAGAAGCTGAACAGATGCCAGTACCATGCTTGTAGAGCCTGTAGAACCATGACCCAATTAAACTTCTTTTCTTATAAATTACCCAGCTCAGGTATTTCTTTACATAATGCGGAGAATGGCCTAACACAAGTAGGAACTAGAGTGCCTTCAGGAAACAATTTTTATTTAAGTATTCTTTTTGAATGCCAGGCAATTTGCTTATGGCATCTCATGGGTTAGAGCAGCCACAGCAAAGCAGCGTCAGAGGTCCAGGCAAGGTATCAGGAGGTAGATGGCAGGCACAGGTCAGCTCCCACCTCATACAAAAAGCTACAAGTGTGTTTATTGTAGGTGTCTGAGTCTTCCTGGGATCAGCAGGTGGAAACTGCGAGGGGAGCAAGCAGTTAAATATGGCTTCCCTGGAGGGTTCAGGTACAGAACTCAAGGTCAAGCTTAGTATCATTCCTAGCACATCCAGCAAGTTCCAAGAAGGAGTCAAGATAAATGACGCCAAGAGTATGGCAGCACGAGGAAGGCGGCAGCATTTTAGCTGTTGGTTCAGCGCGGGCAGCATGATGAGTGCTTGGTGGGAAGTGGTAGGAGGTGAGGCTAAAAGATGGGCGGCACCAAATGGAGGATTTTTACCTACTGAGGAATTTGGAGGTGTTCTGTGGGTGGTGGGAGAACTGTTGGGTTAAAGTGGGAGTGTGACAAGATCCGTCTCTCTTTGTAAATAGACCCCTCTGGCAGGAATGTGGAAAATTGGAAAGCTGGAGAGGATTAATTTGGAAGACAAGGAGGCCCATTGAAAGGCTATGGTAGGCCAGGCACAGTGGCTCACGCCTGTAATCCCAGCACTTTGGGAGACCGAGGTGAACGGGTCATGAGGTCAGGAGATCAAGACCATCCTGGCTAACACGATGAAACCCCGTCTCTACTAAAAATACAAAAAGTTAGCCGGGCGTGGTGGCGGGCGCCCATTGTCCCAGCTACTCGGGAGGCTGAGGCAGGAGAATGGCATGAACCTGGGAGGCAGAGCTTGCAGTGAGCCGAGATCACGCCACTGCACTCCAGCCTGGGTGACGAGCGAGACTCTGTTTCAAAAAAAAAAAAAAAAAAGGCTATGGCAATAAAGACAAAAGGACAATATACACAGTGCAGTGTTACTTGCAGGCCAAAACACTGAAACAAGCTAAATAGCAACCAATAGAAATGAAGCCATGACGTCATGAAAAAGAATCAAGTAAGCTCTATGTACTACTGTTATTAAGTGTTCTCCAGGATATGCTAAGTGAAAACAGTCAGGTGCAGAACAGAGTGTATACGATTTCAAATGTTGAATGGAATAATGAAAAAATAAAAATACACGTTTGCATATGCATACAAACTAGCATGAGGGTTAGCTACGGCCAGGGGGCAGGAACCTGGAATAGGAAAGGGGCTTATACTGTAGCCTTTTGTATTATTTGAATTTTTTTTCCATGTGCAAGAATTACAGTTTTTTAAAAAAGTACTTAAAAGTCTTAACAAAGAGCTTATGAGAGAGCAGTTTTGGAACTCAGTAATTTCAAGATACGGTTTCTCTGAAGTCGAATCTCTTAATTGCAGCTACGAACGTTCCCCATTTAGTGTACAGCAGCTTGAACCATTGTCTTGTTGTTTGTAGCACTGTGCTCTGTCCCCCAGATATTTTCTGGCAGAGGTGGGTGATGATTCTGAAACAGGAAATTAGAGGAGCAAATTGGGGCAATGGAGCATTCTTGGAAGCCTTCCCTCCTTCGCTGAGAATCTCTCCCATGACATAGAATTATACCATTTCTCTCCCTTAGCCACACGAGCCAGTTGTATGGAGATGAGACTAGTATTGTAATAATTTTTACGTGGCACCGTGTTCTGGATGCCAATATCTGATGAATAATACACATTTTATTTAAAAACAGTTGCTATGACAGCTGCAGTGAACGTTAGGGTCTCATGCTGACATAGGAAAAAGAGTGTTCTCTCACCACCTCCCAGCAGACCCCTTCAAGCTGTGATTAGTTCTTTGGTGCTTTTCAGATGTTTAACTTCTGGATACGATGTGTAAATATAAAACCAAGCTGAGATCTCCCTCTCAGTGGGTTGTTCATGAGACTGCTTTTCTCCAAGATACTTCCGTTTTCTCATGTTGCTTTAAGGCTTTGAAAAAAAATCCTAGAACTCTGTGTATGGACTTTCTGGTCTCCCTGAAGCACCCAGAGTTGTTTTTCTCTTTCTCCTTCTGAATCCAGGGAAACAACCCTTTTTTTCTTAATATAGTTTTAGTCACACATCTTTAAGCTGATTTACTATATTATGGACCACTGTAGTCTTAGCAATCATGACTTTCTCTCATCCAGAGAATGAAACAAGTGTTCAGAGCCTACTGTAATGGGATTTTGCCCAATTCTGAAAGTACATACTACTGGGGTTTTGCTAAAATCCTTGATTTTATTAAAGTTCACCAGGGGAGGGTATGGATGGATGGAAATTAAGTAAATTATAAATGCAACAAATGAAATGCTAAACTGTAAAGTAGGAGTGTGTGGCCCTTAGGGCTTGATTGGTGTCTTAGTCTGTTTTTTGTTGCTTCCAACAGAATACCTGAAATTGGGTGATTTTTAAAGATAGTTATGCAGATTTAATCCAAGCTCCAGGGCTGCATCTGATAAGGGCCTTCTTGCTGGTAGAGTCTCAGGATGGTGTCAAGGTGGCACAGGGAATCACATGGTGAGAGGGTTGAATGTGCTGGCTCAGGTCTTTCTTCCTCTTCTTGTAAAGCCACCAGTATCACTCTCATTATAACCCATTATTAATACATCAAGCCATGAATGAATTGATACAATCCATTCACCTCTTAAAGACCCCCCACCTTTCAATACTTGACACATTGGAGATTCAGTTTCAACATGAATTTTGGAGGGACATTTAAACCATAGCAATTGGCTAATGTAAAACATTTCTGAGGAGCAGTGTTTTTACCTGGGTTTCATCTTGCCTTATTTGACTTTGGAAAATGCATATCGTTGGATTGTTTTGTTCTGTGTTTTGGAACTCCCTGATTCCACATTTGCTCTCTTAAAACACACGCGCACGCACACACACACACGCACACACGATATTTGTTTCCCTCTGTAAATGCTGGACTTTAAATATTCTATGATTCTCTCTGACACAACAAAGAGAAAAAGATCAAAACTGATTCTCCACAATCGTTTGGCACTCAGAGGCAGGATGACGCACAGTGACGAGCCAGGAACACGTGGCAGTTTGGAGATTAGTAAATGAGGCCGTTATTGCCCAGGGTGAACAACCACCTGGAAGTTGAGACAGTGGCTTGTCCTAATCAGAAAAACAAATGACCAGCTGCAAGGTTAAAAGCTCATCATTCAAGCAGTGTCCTTCATATATTTGAAAACCGGCATTGACATTAACTACAAACTCATTTGCCAGACTTGGCACTGTCTCTCCACTTGACACCTCCCTAATCACTCATCCTGTGGGCCCAGAGCGTGCAGGCTATGCTCGTAAAAAGACAAAGGGAAAACTGAAAACCAGCAGGATTTTACTGAATGGATGCTTGCCCAGTGGCTGGAGACGCACGCTGGAGGGACTAGAACTTTTAGATAGTCTTTAGGTGCCTTTTTCTTGCTTTTTCAGACCAAGCTATTCTGACTATCCTTGGGCTGGCTTCCTTTGATTTTTTTCTTTGTTAATGAACCAGGTAAGAGGAGTTTTTAAACATTCAAAATGAAAATGCAACATGAATACTTCTGTGAATCAACCCCAAGTTTACTTTAAAAGACTTTGTTAGAAATGGCAATATGTGCGATATGCAATATTTTCCAGAGATACCTGCTTCTGAAATGTCCCTTATGAGGGTGACTTAACCACAAATTAGAAACATATTGGAGAAAACCCTCATTTGTACTGAATAAAAATACCCTGCTGATAAAGATAGGGAACATTCTTCCCTAATGAGGGGAGCGTGCTCAAACAATGGTGTTAACAGTGGGCCTTAAGACTCTCCCCTGTTTAGGTTTCAATGTCCAAACTAGAAGGTGGGAACTTTACAAGTACCATTCTCCTTAGCATTGAGGACAGCGTTTTGCACCAAGCATTGTTCAGCAATTCCAAAAGACAATCAGCTGTAATGATCACCTGTGTTTCAGATTTCTTTGAGACGTGCATTATATGTCATTTCCAAACCCATGAACTCACGTTGGGGTTGTATTTTAGCAAATGTCAAATGGAATTGGTAAATGATACGGACAGTTTATGTGTGAAAAATTGTAAGAGAAAACTCACTAGGAGAAATTACTCCATCAAAAGCCTCCATAGATCACAGAATGAAGCATTCAGCACATGGTAAGGACCCAGTGACTTGAAAGTAAAGGATAACACTCAGCGACTTGGAATATTATCATCACTCTCAGACTGAATAAATTGAATGTGTGGCCAATGAATGCCCACTTGATACTTTAGAATCAGTTTTTTTCTAGCAGAACAATATTGACTCCTTCCAAAATGGTCAAAATAGCCCCATGGTAGCCTGTTTCTGATCATAATGTACATCAGATGAGAATTGCTAAGAGCTGAAGAAAAACCAATTTGCATTTAGGTAAGAACTAGGGAGCCTGGGATAAATATTGTAATTACTTCATAACTTACCAATTGAAATATATCAAAGAAAGGATGAAGCTCAAAGATGGAGAGCTGAGATACCCTTAGAATCTGGAAACCCCTTTAAAATACTTCCTTTTGATCTAATATTACTCTCTTTTTTTTGGATTCAGAAATGTACCTACTTTGATTTGGATATCTCCTGGAAAAATGATAAGATTGTTCAAGTTCATAGAAAAGCCAACAGTCTGAGAAGAAAGGATAGATGGATAGTCAGAAAGAAATAGATGTCCATGCGCTGGGTGCAGTGGCTCATGCCTGTAATCCCAGCACTTTGGGAGGCTGAGGTGGGCGGATCATGAGGTCAGGAGATTGAGACCATCCTGGCTAACATGGTGAAACCCCATCTCTACTAAAAAGACAAAAAATTAGCTGGGCGTGATGGCGGGCGCCTGTAGTCCCAGCTACTTGGGAGGCTGAGGCAGGAGAATGGCCTGAACCCGTGAGGCAGAGCTTGCAGTGAGCCGAGATCGCGCCACTGCACTCCAGTCTGGGCGACAGAGCAAGACTCCATCTCAAAAAAAAAAAAAGTTAGAGAAGGCACAAGCAAATGGAAAAAACATCCCATGCTCATGGATAGGAAGAATCAATATCATTAAAATGGCCATACTGCCCAAAGCAATTTACAGATTAAATGCTATTCCTATCAAACTACCAAAATATTCATCACAGAACTAGAAAAAAATTATTTTAAAATTTATATGGAACCAAAACAGAGCCCAAATAGCCAAAACAATCCTAAGCAAAAAGAACAAGGCGGAGGCACCACATTGCCCAACTTCAAACTATACTACAAGGCTACAGTAACAAAAACAGCATGGTACTGGTACAAAAACAGGCACATAGACCATTGGAACAGAATAGAGAGCCCAGAAATAAGGCCACATATCTACAACCATCTGATCTTTGACAAAGCTGACAAAAACAAACAATGGGAAACGATTCCCTATTTTGTAAATGGTGCAGGGATAACTGTCTCTCCATATGCAAAAGATTGAAACTGGACCTCTTCCTTACACCATATACAAAAATCAACTCAAGAAGGATTAAAGACTTAAATGTAGAACCCAAAACTATAAAAACCCAGAAGACAACCTAGGCAATACCATTCTGGACCTAGAAACAGGCAAAGATTTCATGACAAAGACACTGAAAGCAATCATGACAAAAGCAAAAATTGACAAATGGGACCTACTTAAACTAAATAGCTTCTGCACAGCAAAAGAAACTATTATTAGAGTGCATAGACAACCTACAGAATGGGAGAAAATATTTGCAAACTATGCATCTGACAAAGGTCTAATATATATAAGGAACTTAAACAAATGTACAAGAGAAAAACAACCTCATTGAAAACTGGGCAAAGGACATGAAGAGACACTTCTCAAAAGACAACATACATGTAGCCAACAAGCATCTTAAAAAAAACTTCAATATCACTGATCATTAGAGAAAATGCAAATCAAAACCGTAATGAGATGCCATCTCACACTAGTCAGAATGGCTATTAATAAAAAGTAAAAAAACAAAACAAAAACAACAGATGCTGGCAATAGCAAGGTTGTGGAGAAAGGGGAACCCTTATACACTGTTAGTGGGAGTGTAAATTAGTTCAGCCATTGTGGAAAGCAGTATGGTGATTCCTCAAAAAGCTAAAAGTGGAACTACCATTTGACCCAGCAAATCCTCCAGGTATATATTGCTGATAGTAAAATGGAAGAAAAATAGAGTGAAACCTTCATGATTTATGGGCTTCCTTCCCTTCGGAGGTTTTCCGGTTGCATCTTTGTGCTATGCTTGACATTTATGATATAAAGTATTAATATCTGCAAAGAAGAGCTGCTGGTGCTAATTATTCAGACCTGCGCTGACAGTGAGCTGGTGAGCAGCACTCATATGTCAGATCCCGTCTACGCATTAAGCCTTCCACTTAAAATAGATGGGAATTACGAGGCACTATGGGCCTTCGCTATAGATTGTGCAGAAAGTCTGTAGGATATATTAGTAAATCAACTATGATAGGATTGCTGAAAAGCAAGCCAATACCTGTCTGATAAATAGAATCCCCAGGAAAGTCTTTGATTTAGGAAATGTACCAGAGACATAAGATGACATGAGGGAGGGAAAATGCAATGATGAAACTAACTTTTCCTACTTCAGAAAGGAAATGTTTGCCTCTCCTGCCAGTCCTTCAGGTTGTCAGATGTGCCTTGTTTCTAGCAGCTATTTGTAATATTAATCGTTTTAACAGTACCAAACAGACTGGGTTTTTACACTTGATAAATTTTTGATGTTGAACCTTTGAAAAATGCGTGATGTGATTTTTTCTTCCTCAGGAGTTTCTCCCCAGAAGCCCATGTTAATTTGCAGATGCCAACACATGACTAATGGTTTTATCTCAAAAGATTAATCCACATTAAATTAACGTAGGACCAAGGCCTCAGGATTGGATAGCCTTTCGTCGTGAGAGATTCCGGGCTTTGTGTTTCTGACAGACAGACTGGCAGTTGTCTCCTCATAAGGGATGGTAGCTGGTTAGTTAATCGGTCAGTCAGTCAACCTGGTACACCCTGTTACTGCCTACCTGACAGTCAGTGCCCGCTTCTTCTTTGTCAAGAACACCAGTTTTGTTCAGGGAGCAACGTGCTCAGTTCCAGGTGATGAGATATATGGATCTGCTTCAGTTCAGGTCAACTAAATTCCCTGTGATTGCTTCAGAGGTGAGGAAGTGACCTAATTCTGGCCAAAGAAATGCAAGAGAAGGATGACAAGGAGCTGAATGAGTTGGAGGAAGAAGGGATGGTGGCTTCTGGAGAAGAAAATAAAAGGTGGTCATCATGTGGAAGTCAGTTCTCTTTGTTTCTGTAATTTCCTTCCTGATATTGGATGTGGCTGTGAGAAACCCAGTTCCTGGAGCCGGCAGCTATGTTGGGCTCTTGAGTGGAGACCATAGCTAGAACTTTGGGTGGCAGAGCAGACGGACGGGAAGAAACGGAGCCCGTGCTGATGTCCTCACTGCCACCAAACCAACTGTGGTCAGTTCCTTCTGCCCACTCTAGATCGCTTTTTAAACAAGTAATAAATGTCATGATGCAAGCCACTGTTAGTAAATGTTTCTGTATATTGCTGCTGGAAGTATTGCTAATGATACAGTCAATTTTGCAAGCCTGGAAATTGTTCTTTCTCTCTTAAAGAAATGTATGTCATATAGGCATATGGTAAAGCAAAGTGTTGACAAATATATCATGGTGTTAAACAGCAAGTGCAAGTATTGTTCCCAGCTCCCTGTACCCTCCTCAAAGGCAACTCCTTTTCATTGCTTCTGTTTCGGTCCTCTGGTGGTTAGACTGTAATTTAGGGTAATTTGCCTATTCTTCTATTCTGAACACATTATTTAGACAGTCTCTATTCCGTCCCTACTCTGAAAGAATTTATCTTCTACCATTCCCCGCATGTATTACGTTTCCTCTACAGCTACATTTATAGCTTTAAATCAGTAAGTGCCAATTTTCACCTTCTTACTACATTATATACAATTAAATGCAGAATTCAGTGGTTTAATCCCCAGAAAACGGAATGTAATCCTATGTCACTAAACTAGTCATAGAGCGTGTTCTAGGCATTGAGATCAAATGGGTCCTCTTTCTTCACACTCAATTTCTTAAAAATCATGCCACACTTTACTTGTTCATATTTACACACTGGTTCTTGAAACTGTTTATTTATTTTTTTTTTTTTTGAGACGGAGTCTTGCTCTGCTGCCCAGGCTGGGGTGCAGTGGCCGGATCTCAGCTCACTGCAAGCTCCGCCTCCCAGGTTTACGCCATTCTCCTGCCTCAGCCTCCCGAGTAGATGGGACTACAGGCGCCCGCCACCTCACCCGGCTACTTTTTTGTATTTTTTAGTAGAGACGGGGTTTCACCGTGTTAGCCAGGATGGTCTCGATCTCCTGACCTCGTGATCCTCCCGTCTCGGCCTCCCAAAGTGCTGGGATTACAGGCTTGAGCCACCGCGCCCGGCCTGAAACTGTTTTTTAATCCAGAATTGCTAATTGTCTTCCATTTTTCTTGTTGAGAACAGAAACACACGTGTTCTTCATTATATCACGAAGACATCAGCTTCTTAGTTACACTACTGTTGAATGAAAAACACTTTCTTAGAAGATACTATTTTCCTAGGTGTCTGATTTCCTATCCTAATTTGGTCAATAACATATTCCTACAGAACTGTGAAAAAGGCATTGCTCCATTTTCTTCTGGTGGTATTTCAAATGAGAAGTTTGATGCCAATTTTATTCTAATGTTTCTGTAACTTTTTTCTTGACACTAGCATTTTTCCCTGTCCTTCTTTAGTGTTTGATTCCATAAGAATGCATTTGAGAGTGAGTATCTATATATTTACTCTGCTTCATATGCAACCTTCAGTCTTTTGAGTTCCTGGAGATTTTCTTCTACTATTTTTTTTTAGTTAAAAATAAATAATTCGGCCGGGCGCGGTGGCTCAAGCCTGTAATCCCAGCACTTTGGGAGGCCGAGACGGGCGGATCACGAGGTCAGGAGATCGAGACCATCCTGGCTAACACCGTGAAACCCCGTCTCTACTAAAAAATACAAAAAACTAGCCGGGCGAGGTGGCGGGCGCCTGTACTTCCAGCTACTCCGGAGGCTGAGGCAGGAGAATGGCGTAAACCCGGGAGGCGGAGCTTGCAGTGAGCTGAGATCCGGCCACTGCACTCCAGCCCGGGCTACAGAGCAAGACTCCGTCTCAAAAATAAATAAATAAATAAATAAATAAATAAATAAATAATTCACACACCATAAAATTCACCCTTTTAAAGCATATAAGGAAATGGTTTTTGTATATTTACAGAGCTGTGCAACCATCACCACAATCTAGCTTCAGAATATTTTCATCACCCGCAAAAGAAATCCCAGCCCATTAGCACTCACTCACTCATTCCCCCTCTCCCCCAGCCCCAGGCAACCACTAATTTACTTTCTGTCTCTGTGGCTTTGCCTATTCTGGATGTTTCGTATAAATGGAATCATACAATATGTGGTCTTTGTGCCTTTGTGTCTGGTTTCTTTCACTCAGCATAGTGTTGTCACGGTTCCTCCATGTTGTAGCATGTAGCTCCTTTCCTTTTTGTGACTGGATAGTATTTCCTTGTATGTATGTACCACATTTTGTTTATCCATTCTTCACCTATGATTCATTCAACGATTTTCTCCTGCATATTTTTTTTCAGTTTTCTTCTGACAGTTCTGTTAGGTGGGTGTAGGACTTCTGTTGATTCTCTGATTTTAACTTTTCTTTCGTATTTTTGATTTCTTTCTTTTTACTCACCATTTTGGTAGATTTCCTTGATTTCATTTTTCAGTTTGTGTTACAGGTAAAACTTTTTAGCAGCCATATTTTTATGAGACTGAAGCACAACTGACTGAGCTAACGAGGCACCTTAGCCATATTTTTAATTTCCGGTAACCCTTCCTTGTTTTCTGGTTGTTCCTTTTTTATAAGAAGCCTCTTTGGGGCTGGATGCAGTGGTTCATGCCTGTAATCCTAGCACTTCAGGAGGCTGCGGCAGGAGCATGGTTTGAGGCCTGGAGTTTAAGACTCGCCTGGGCAACAAAGCAAGGTACCCATCTCTACCAGTATTTAAAAAAAAAAAATTAGCCGAGCATGGTGGCACATGCCTGTAGTCTCAGCTACTCCGTAGTAGGCTGAGGTAGGAGGATCCCTTGAGCCCAGGAATTTGAGGCTGCAGTGAGCTATGGTCACACCACTGCACTCCAGCCTGGGCAACAGAATGAGACCTTGTCAAAAAAAGAAAAGAAAAGAAAAGCCTATTGTGTTTATTTTCGTTTTGCATGACATTTAGTTTACATTTATTGAGCGCCTATTTAGGTATCCTAGGCTGATGTAAGACACTCCCGAATGTCCTACCTACAGAGACGAGCGGCATCTCCCTAGGCAGACGTATCCACTGTTGTGAATTAAATAAAAGACGGACCTTCAGAATGCCTGGTACCTGGCGTGCATTTGGTTTACATTGGAACTTCCTTCCTCCTGCTTCTGAGTTAGTCAGGTTAGCTTAATGCCTTCGTTAAGATGGAGCTGGCCTTTCTGTTTGTCACTCCTCTGTGCTGTTAGAAAAGCAGACAAACTCCCTAGCACTGCTGCAAACCAAGTCAGATGGCAACAACTTTAGCTTTCTGTCCTTTCGTGGTTTGTGCTGCTTTTTCGAAGTTCAGGTTTATTGAGGCATAATTTATAGAGAGTAAAATTCTCCTGTTTAAGGTGTTCAGTTTGATGAGTTTTGATAAATGTATACAGTCATGTTATTACAGCCACACTCAAGATAGAGAATAGTTTCATCAACCCACCAAGTTCTCTTGGGCCCCTTCTCAAATCTGTCACCTCGGGGGTGGATTTCTTCAGGTGATTAGTGCTCAATCCTATAGATCAGTGTCGTGGGTTTTCCCTGTTGTTGTGTTCTCTTACAAGCTTCTCTACCGATCCTTGAGTCCCACTGTGAACCCCACGAGGGGACGTGCTTTCCTTTAGGGCACACGGGTGTGGAGCAGGAAGCAACCAGGTCTGCAGCATAAATTCTCTGTTCTCTAATTGCTTTGATGCAAGGGGATAGGAGTGAGATGGGAGGGGCTACCTACACCAGGTATTTCATAAACAGTCCTTTTATTAATTACACTGATTACTGCTCTGCTTCCTGCTTCTGCTTTGGTTTCTTGCTATCTACAAACTTAGGGTCTCCTAGGACTCTGACGTAAAGAATGGCTACCGCCTGTGCTGTAGCCGTCTTCCAAACGTGTTCTGGACCTCAGCTTCCTTTGCTGTGGTTTATCCAGTACTATGTTCCTGTCCTCTTTCTTCTTGCCAAGAACGTCACAAAAGCATATTTCTCTCAGATGGTCTTCCTTCTGGTCACAGCAGTGTCATGACTTTATTTCTGCCTTATTTCTTTACCATAAATGTCATGTGGCTTTGCAAGGGGGAAGTGAACTTGTGTGCCCAGCCTGCCATCCTGAAGCGTAAGTCTTCAAGGATCCAATTCATAAGAATCTATGGTATATCTAAGAGGTCAGCAAATAGTCAAATTATGTGGATGTCTTCTTAAGTGAAATAATTCTTCAGAAAAAAGAACAAGTTCCATGACTCACACTCACGTCAGCAGGTACCTTGGCTCTCTTCATTCAAGTTATTTTTTTTTTTTTTTCAGTAAAATGAAGTCCTAATTAAAAGAAAAAATGAACAGATTCTCACAGGTAGTTTCAGGAAGTATCCCAAAGACACTTAAGTACTGACATCTTCGATAAGTTTAGCTTAGTTTTTTAGCCATTCTGTAAATATGGCCTGATAGTAGGTTACCTCCCCAGCTTACATATTTGTGACATGGATGGAAGCTACAATTTAATTTTTACCAGTGTGGAACCTGAGAGAGGGCAGCTTGACCTGGGTCATAAAGAAATTCAAAATTCAAAAGGGACTCAAGACATTAAGTTAAAACCTACTAAAGTGGATATAAAAATATAAAACACCTGCCTCACCTCAGCTCCCACTAATTTTTTGAAAGAGATTCTTTAGAAAAGGAAAATTCATTTAAAAACAAAACTAACGCCCATTTATCTTTCCAAGGCATAGATGACCACGGTCTTTCACTTGGGCCTTTCTTTTCTCTCTTAAAAATCAAGGGGAGTTGGAGGTGCTATAAAAGTCCGTCTTTGGGTTGCAAAGAAAGGGAAGCTTTCTGTAGGCAAAAATCTCCGGCGGGTGGGCTGCAGTCTCCTCTCCATGAGATCTTACAGGTATAATATTCTGGCAAAAATGGCTTTCCATTCCATGAGAGGGAAGGAAGACGGTGAGGACATCACAGCTTTCAAACCTCTTGTGAGAGGCCAGTGTCCACCGTCCTGGAGTGGGAAGGTGGTGAAGCTCTCACATTCGCTTGCCTTTCGTGTCTTCTGGCTCTTCGCTCATCCTCTTCTACTGATCTTGCTAGGGTCCCTCTCTTCCTCCTGCTCCCTGCTGTTGCCATACAGGCTCCTTTCTGTGCCTTGGACATATTGGGGTTGTGATGCTGGAAATACTCTTGGAAACTGGTTAACACCTTCCCATCCATCAGGTATCTGCCTTAATGGCAGAAAAGCCTTCCCTGACAGCTGCACTCCAAGTGACCCTGTACAATTACTCTATCGTATCAACCCCGTTGTTTTCTTCATAGCATTTATCACCAGCTATGATCTTCTGTATAATCTGTATACTTTATCCACTAGAATGTAAGCTGGGGATTTTACTACCTTGTTCATGACTCCTTTCCTAGGCTTAGACCAAGTCCTGATATATAGAAAATACTCAAAAATGTTTGTTGATTGAATAAATGACCAAATGAGCTTAGGCTTCTTGATGCCAGGCCAGTGCCCCTTCCTTCACTGGCCCCCTACGATACAGGCATGTGACGTATTTGGAAGATGGAAAACAGAAAGGTTACCTCCAGAGGTTAGTAGAGTCAGGAGAATGGAGAATTTGGAAGCAGAGAGAGAGCCTAAACAGACTAAGAAGCATGGGAAGGGAGAGCAGGGATTACGTCTGGATTGTGGCCTGTGACAAGATCTCCAGCGAATATTTCTTGATTTATCCACACACACTGTGATGGGGTCTTATTACACATAACAGCAAATTCCAAAGCAGCAGTGGCCACAGAAAACAACGAAGGCAAAGGAAGTAAGCCCGGGAAGAGAAAGAGGTTTTTGGACAACAGTTCCTTCATCTCAGCACTTTTCATGGATTTCAAATAAGCGGTAACAATATTTTTACTTGCACATTTTCTTTGAAAATAAAAGTGATCTTATTTTGATTTTCAAAAAGGAAATGATCAAAGCACACGTTTCCATTTTTCTTGCTATTTTATCTTATTTACAGGTGTAATGGTTACCATTCAGGTGAGTTGGCATATTCTAAAGCACCCAGCAGCTTTCTCTCCGACAAAATTATCTTCCTCATTTTGTTTAAATTTTATATAAGTAGCTGAATGGAGTTTTAAAATGCTGACAGTCAAGGCTGAGAAGTTACTACATACAATCCCATGATCCTTGAGCATGATGCATAGACTTTGAGAACTTTGAGGTTGGGCTCTGTGCTCTGTTCAGTTTAGTGTTCTTTTCTTTTTTCTTTTTTTTTTTTTTTTTGTAAGGTCAAGGACATATGGTGTTGTGCTAGATACTTGGGAAACAGTCACTATCTTCAGGGTGCATAGTAGATGTTAAATAAATGTTTAAGATATGCGGGGGGAGCAGATATGAAATTGTAACAAAAAGTAGTACAGGGTAAATGTCCCAAGAGAAGTGCAAAACTTGGAGACCTAAAGCAGAAAATTATGGCTTTTCAGAGGGGTCAGGGAGAACCTTATGAAAGGCAAGTATTTGAAGATAGAAAAGATGGGCTTTTTTTGTTTGTTTGTTTGAGACAGAGTCTTGCTCTGTCGCCCAGGCTGGAGTGCAGTGGCACGATCCCGGCTCACTGCAAGCTCTGCCTCCCGGGTTCACGCCATTCTCCTGCCTCAGCCTCCCGAGTATTTGGGACTACAGGTACCTGCCACCACGGCCGGCTAATTTTTTTGTATTTTTAGTAGTCGGGGGTTTCACCATGTTAGCCAGGATGGTCTTGATCTCCTGACCTCGTGATCCACCCGCCTTGGCCTCCCAAATACTGGGATTACAGGCGAGCCACCATGCCCCGTCGGGCACTTATTATTAAATGAATGAATGCATGTATTAAGTTAGCAAAGGACAGAAAATTCCAAGCAAACACAGAGGCAGGAAAGCATCGCAAGTGTAGGATTCAAGCAGGGGAAGAAAAGCCAAATGTCTGGAGCAGCAGGTTGAGGAGACTGTGCTGTTGAGGTCTGGGACCCCAGTAGACGCCAGTAGAGTGTGCTGGATGTTTCTGTGAGCCTTCATCCCACCTTGCTGGAGGTAAATTCAATCTGTCATTTGGGTGTTCTCTCTTCTTCAGCATCTCAGAGACTTTGTGGTTCCTTCACACAAAGGAGAATTGCCCCTAATTTTTGGCTCATTACTGTGGCCCTTTTGTCAGAGTTGTCACGGACCCTTGAATGGCAGTGAGTCTGATTCTCTTGTTGACCTGATTCTCTTGTTCTCTCTTCTTCAGCATCTCAGAGACTTTGTGGTTCCTTCACACAAAGGAGAATTGCCCCTAATTTTTGGCTCATTACCGTGGCCCTTTTGTCAGAGTTGTCACGGACCCTTGAATGGCAGTGAGTCTGATTCTCTTGTTGACCTGCAGGCATCTTTCTTCACAGTGGAAGCCCTGTTGCCAAGGGTACAGCCTCGCTAGCTTCACCACACAGTCGGGCCCTGCAGAGGCCACCTCTTCTTCCCCAGGTTCTGCCAGAAGTAGGACACAGGCCCCTTGATGATCGTAGAAACCACCACACCTTCCTGGTATAGGGCAGTCTCCTCCTCCTCCTTTGTTACTTCTGCTTCTACCTGTGTTCCTCCAGCATAATCCACTTCAGGAACCCAAGCTCTTGAAGACCAGACACAAGCAGGGGTAGCAGGGCATTTGCTTTCAAGCTTCTGCCACAGACTTCCCTGAAGTAAGGCAGCAATTCGCCTGGCTACTTGCTTGGAATAGGCGAGGAAAACACTGGCAATACAAAGCACAGATTAATAGTTCAATAAATTATCCTTCATAAGCTTAACTGGGTGGACAATGAGAAAGCACTGAAGGTGAATGAATAATAGCATTCATACTTTATTATTCACTTTATTCTTCCATTAGATTAAGAATAGAAGGGAAGATGAAAGGTGGAGGATGCTAGAAATTGCAGATTTGGAGGACAAAAGTCTTACCAGGAACTCATTTGTCATGGCCAGCTAAACTCTGGGCTGCCCACTTCCTTTTTCCTTCACTTTGTTTAATCAATGCTGAAGCAGGTGGCCCTGGTAATAGGGTTGCGAGGTTTCCTGTTGCATCTACCAGGGAAATCAACTCTTCATTTGTTCCTGGACATTACATTCACTTTGAAAGCTATCTATGGGGAGTTTTTAGCTGAGACTATTTTCAAATAGGCCTTCCGTGAAGAGAGACATTCACCAGGCCTCGAGTAACAGAAACCCAGAAAAAAGTGACTTTAAAAAGTAGGGGTCCGGTTATTCTTATTTACATCTGGAAGCAGAGTCAGATTTGAGGATGTGCAAAGCCCCCCGGATCCTCCTGTATTTCAGCTCAGTAATCCTTACCATGCTTTTGGGGCCTGGTGGTCACAGTGCTGTGGCTCCACCTCCAACACGATGTATCTAGGAAGGAAGCAGGGTACGCGCAAAGCATCCAGTCACTTGCGTCTATCTGCCTTGTAAAGAGCTTTTGCAGAAGTTTCATCCTTTGACTTTCGCTTGTATTTCGTTGGCCAGAACTGTTACATGGCCATTCATAGGTGTAAAGGGGGCGGGGAAATGAAGTTTTCAGCTAGGCACGTTGCCACTGAGAAAAATTCAGGTTGGTTTGTGAAGAAGAAACGGATGCTGAATAGACAGCTAGCAGTGACTGCCACATTCTATACCATTTTGTCTTTTGATCCAAATTAATGTGCCTTCTGGGAGAGCAAGCCAAATTTTAGCAAACGTAAGTAAATCTTCTATCAATGCTTCTCTCCTCTGTGTGTCCACCAAAATGAATATAAGAAGTAATTTTTGTATTGATATCTCATGCATATTATAATTTCCCTCCATTTGCATCTCTGTTTGCATAGATTGTACTGAATTGATTCTATTTAGGGATGCGTAAATGTAGTTCCAGTTCCCTGTCATGACCAGTTCTTTGTTAAGTATCTTTTAGTGCTTTCTTCTTCTCTCACTTTTTACTTTTCTGCATGGGCTAGCATCTCACCTGTATTGGTAGTTCAATAACAACTTATTTCCAACTTCCATATCTTTTTTTTTTTTTTTTTTTTTGAGACGGAGTCTTGCTCTGTCACCCAGGCTGGAGTGCAATGGCACGATCTCGGCTCACTGCAGCGTCCACCTCCCTGGGTCAAGCAATTCTCCTGCCTCAGCCTCTTGAGTAGCTGGGATTACAGGCACACACCACCACGCCCGGCTAATTTTTTCGTATTTTTAGTAGAGACGGGGTTTTACCATGTTGGCCAGACTGGTCGCGAACTCCTGACCTCACACAATCCACCTGCCTCGGCCTCCCAAAGTGCTGGGATTGCAGGCGTGAGCCACCGTGCCCGGCCTCCAACTTCCATATCTTTATGAGCCAGTTATCGCTTATAACTGCATTGTCCTATACAGCCAACTGTATTCAGAATAAGAGCTAGTCTCACAGATGCCTTAAATTCAACATACCTAAGGGAACTTAGCGTCTTTCTCTCCTCGACTTTTACCTGCTCTGTGTTTATTCACCTCGGTGAGCACACATGCCCACGCCAGAAACCTGTGAGTCATTCCTGAATCTTCCCGTATGTTTCTTCCTCCCCACGACCATTTGATGTTTAAAGTTTTGTCCAGACAGAGTACTGAATATTCTTAAATGTGTGCTCTTCTCTCTCATCCATTACTACCCGTTGGGTTCACCTAGTTCGGACTAGTTGTTTTTAGCTATTTGTTGCCATATGAATAGCTGTCTGTTAGATTTCTTCAGTCACTGCATATCATCCAGAAGCTGCAGCTCTCTGTAGTAATTTTTAAATTACCGTGTTTTCATTTGGATGATATTTTAAAACATGAACAATTGTGGATCACCTGAATGGCTGCCTTAGAGCTGAATACTGACAACTGATGTTGGTGTCTGCACATGCATTTTGTTTTCATTGTACCAATGGGCATTACTGTAATTATTAATAGCTTATGCAAAAAAGACAGGGAATTTGTACCTCAAAATGAGGCATTTGGGATAAAGTTCCATGAAGTCACTGTCTTTTGTTATATTAACAAAAGTTTTACTCTAGTTCAAAGAAGTAAAGCCATCCTGTGGTCTGCGTGGTATAAGCTGCCGAATTCAAAAGTACCTGTGCTGTGACAGTCCAGTGTTCGCGGTGGAAATCTGTCTCCATACAAGTGATGTCACATTGAATCAATACATTAATTTGAATTGTATTGTTTTTGTTTGTTTATACAAATTTTTATAGTTGCAGAAGAGCTGTAAGCATAAGATGCTTGCACTTAATTTTAAGTTTAGATATATCTAAATAACAATATACTAACAATATTTAAATAGAGTTTTGGCTCTAGGATAATTTATCCTTTTAAAGAGGGTGCATATATTACTGAAGTGGGTTGGGTCAGGGTCAGCAAACTTTTCTTTTTTTTTTTTTTTTTTTGAGACGGAATCTCGCTCTGCCTCCAGGCTGGAGTACAGTGGCACAATCTTGGCTCACTGCAACCTCCGCCTCCAGGGTTCAAGCAATTCTCCTGCCTCAGCCTCCTGAGTAGCTGGGACTACAGGCACTCGCCACCATATCCAGCTAATTTTCGTATTTTTAGTAGAGATGGGGTTTCACCATGTTGGCCAGGATTGTCTCCATCTCTTGACCTCATGATCCACCCGCCTCAGCCTCCCAAAGTCCTGGGATTACAGGCGTGAGCCACCAGGCCCAGCCAGCAAACTTTTAAGGTAAAGAGCTGGATAGTAAATATCCCAAGCTTTGGTGGCCATATAGCCTCTGCCATAACTAGTCAACTCTGAGGTTGAAGCATGAAGGCAACTGAAGACAGTATGTAAACAAATGAGCATGACTGTATTCGGTACAACTTTGTTTACAAAACCAGGCTAGATTCGGATTCCATGTACAGTTTGCCAAGCCCTGGTCTAGAGAATACAATCCAAATCCTTTGGCTTGATGTACAGTGTATTCATCTCTCTAGAGTCATCTCCTACCCAGTAAGTATTCTAGCTGGACAGAACTACTTGTATTTCCCAAGCACGTCACCCCCTCCCACTATTCCATGCCCTAGCAAATTCCCCCTGAGGTATCCCTGTCTTAAACTTACTATCTCTGTCTCACTCTTTAAGATAAAACTTAAAAATTGCCTCCTCTTGGAAGCTTCTCTGGCCCCTTGAGCTGAGTTTATGCTTCTTTATACTTGCTCTGTACTCCCAAAGCATTTTTGGTAAACTTACCTGTATTACAATTGGGCATTTACTTGATTAGTTGACAGTCTACTGTTCTAGACAGTCTCCTTGAGAGAACTGAGAGGATCTTTTCTTTTCTGCAGCTCAAGCTGCTGTACCTACTGCCCCCAGACTTAGGGAGTGATGGAAAGAACAGAAGGAAATAAGAGAAAGCATGAATTTCATTTTGACTTCCTATTTACCCAAAGAAACTGTGAAACAAATCCCAGAAATGTCTGAGTTTTCCTTGAATTGGCAGTAAGGTATTTTTCATTTGTGGAAGTGAGTCTTGTGATCTAAGTCAGTTTGAAAAAAAATAAAGGGGGTTTAATGTTTGCACATCTGGGTTTTGGGACTGTGAAATTCATCCTTGTTACAGAAGTTATTTAACTTCGGCCAGGCGCAGTGGCTCACGATTGTAATCCCAGCACTTTGGGAGGCCAAGGCAGGTGGATCATGAGGTCAGGAGTCCGAGACCAGCCTGGCCAACACAGTGAAACCCCGTCTCTACTAAAACCTACAAAAATTAGCTGGGTGGTGGTGGGTGCCTGTAATCCCAGCTACTCCGGAGGCTGAGACAGGAGAATCGCTTGAACCCGGGAGGCGGAGGTTGCAGGGAGCCGAGATTGCACCACTGCACTCCAGCCTGGGTGACAGAGGGAGACCCCATCTCAAAAAAATAAAAGTTATTTAACTTAAATAAATGATGGGACATCATTGAAAAATAAGAGACGAAGAAGAAAAAGAAAACATGCTGTGTGTGTTTGGGGTATGGGTAGGTAGGCTGAGGTGGGGGAGACAATAATGAAAGCCTGGATTTTTAAATCCTACAGCAGAAAGAAGCCCAGAGGGGGCTGTTTAGGGAAGCAAGCCTGTGAGTGGTGGAAAGGGCAGTAACTCTAAGTCCTGGGGAGGGTGAGATTTGAAGACTCAGGGCCAGGAATGTTGGACTTTCCCTCTTCCTCCACCTCTTTGCCCTTCTCTTGCTTCTCCCTGCTCCTTTCCTCTATTTCTGTCATCTAGATGTTTCTATCCTATGGTATCTTCTACTGAATATTTGGGAAATATTAATGCTAGTCATCTAATTGTTAAAATCAAACGCTTTTGCCCTATGTAGTTCTCATTAAATGATGTTGATGATTTTATACAAATGTGTTGACATTTTACCGTATTATGTTTTTAACAGGGTACAAACTTCAGACTCTCTCTCTCTCTCTCTCTCTATATATATATATATATATATTTTTTTTTTTTTTTTTTTTTTGAGAAGATAAGAGTCTTGCTCTGTCACCCAGGCTGGAGTGCAGTGGCGTGATCTTGGCTCACTGCAACCTCCACCTCCCAGGTTCAAGCAAATTCTCCTGCCTCAGCCTCCCAAGCAGCTGGAACTACAGGCATGCACCACCATGTCTGGCTAATTTCTGTGTTTTTAGTAGAGACGGGGTTTCGCCGCGTTGTCCAGGCTGGTCTCAAACTCCTGACCTCAGGTGGTCTGCCCGCCTCGGCCTCCCAAATTTCTGGGATTACAGGCATGAGCCACCACGCCCAGCCTCAGACAATATTTTTGTATAAATATATATAAAAAAAAATTTAAGATCTTCCCCAGTGGAACAGAACAGAAGCCTCAGAAATAACGCCACACATCTACAACCATCTGATCTCTGATAAACCTGACAAAAACAAGAAATGGGGAAAGGATTCCCTATTTAATAAATGGTGCTGGGAAAACTGGCTAGGCATACGTAGAAAGCTGAAACTGGATCCCTTCCTTACACCTTATACAAAAATTAATTCAAGATGGATTAAAAACTTAAATGTTAGACCTAAAACCATAAAAACCCTAGAACAAAACCTAGGCAATACCATTCAGGACATAGGCATGGGCAAGGACTTCATGTCTAAAATACCAAAAACAATTGCAACAAAAACAAAACTTGACAAATGGGATCTCATTAAACTAAAGAGCTTCTGCACAGCAAAAGAAACTACCATCAGAGTAAACAGGCAGCCTACAGAATGGGAGAAAAGCTTTGCAATCTACCCTTCTGACAAAGGGCTAATATCCAGAACCTACAAAGAACTCAAACAAATTTACAGGAAAAAAACAACCTCATCAAAAAAATGGGCAAAGGATATGAGCAGACACTTCTCAAAAGAAGACATCTATGCAGCCAACAGACATTTGGAAAAATGCTCATCATCACTGGTCATTAGAGAAATGCAAATCAAAACCACAATGAGATACCATCTCATGCTAGTTAGAATGGTGATCATTAAAAAGTCAGGAAACAGATGCTGGAGAGGATGTGGAGAAATAGGAATGCTTCTACACTGTCGGTGGGACTGTAAACTAGTTCAACCATTGTGGAACACAGTGTGGCGATCCCTCAATGATCTAGAAATACCATTTGACCCAGCAATCCCATTACTGGGTATACACCCAAAAGATTATAAATTATGTTACTATTAAGACACATGCACTGGCTGGGTGCAGTGGCTCACACCTGTAATCTCACCACTTTGGGAGGTGGAGGCAGGCAGATCACTAGGTCAGGAGATGGGGACCATCCTGGCTAACACAGTGAAACCCCGTCTCTACTAAAAATACAAAAAATTAGCCAGGTGTGGTGGTGGGCGCCTGTAGTCCCAGCTACTCAGGAGGCTGAGGCAGGAGAATGGCGTAAACCTGGGAGGCAGAGCTTGCAGTGAGCTAAGATTGCACCACTGCACTCCAGCCTAGGTGACAGAGTGAGACTCCATCTCAAAAAAAAAAAAGACATATGCACACGTATGTTTATTGCGGCACTATTCACAATAGCAAAGACTTGGAACCAACCCAAATGTCCATCAGTGATAGGCTAGATTAAGAAAATGTGGCACATATACACCATGGAATACTATGCAGCCAAAAAAAGGATGAGTTCATGCCCTTTGCAGGGACATGGATGAAGCTGGAAACCATCATTCTCAGCAAACTATCACAAGAAAACCAAATACTGCATGTTCTCACTCATAGGTGGGATTTGAACAATGAGGACCCTTGGACACAGGGCGGGGAACATCACACACTGGGGCCTGTCAGGGGATGAGGGGCTGGGGGAGGGATAGCATTAGGAGAAATACCTAATGTAAATTAATTTTACATTATTAATTAATGTTAATTAATTTCATTAATGTAAATGACGAGTCGATGGGTGCAGCAATCCAGCATGGCAAATGTATATCTATGTATCAAAACTGCACATTGTGCACATGTGCCCTAGAACTTAAAGTATAAAACACCAAAAAACAAAAAAAACCTTAGGGTCTTCCTTTAGTCAGCCATGGAAGTTAGTGGTCCTTCTCTAGAAACATTACCATCATCATCATCATCATCCCGTTGACAGCTTGTGGTATGCCAGGCACTGCACATGTAGCATCTCAGTGCTCACACCAACCATATAGGAAGAGTTCTATGATGACTCGTATTACAGATGTGGACACAGAAAGGTTAAGTAACTTACCCAAAGTCACACAGGTGGGAAGGGGCAGGGCAGTCTGGCTCCTGAGGTGAGGTGCTTCCCCTCCAGACTTTTACTTCCTCTCCGGATTCTAATTCCCAAGCTTGCTGATTTTTTCCAATTTTTAGGATCTTCATACCCCATCCATGTCTATTTATGATCTATATCCATCTTTTGCAAATAATTTGTATAAATGATCCGTGTAAATGTCTCTTGGCGTTAAGATGGCTCATGAGGAAATAGAAATTATATTTTGCAGTCCTTGTCTGGTTTCCTCAGTAATGGATATGTCTATAGGATATGAACTCAATAGGTTAGAAATAGATCAGTAATGGTACGACTGACATCATGTGGTTCCTGAGGTGATACGTTGAGAAGGACAAACATCACCTATGCGATAGTACCGCCAAAATGTTTCACCTCAATCTATTCATGAGTAAACAATCAGACAAACGCACTTTAAAGGACATCCTGCAAAGCCGCTGGCCAGGACCCTTCACCAGCCTCAATATCACAAAAGACACAAACGCTGAGGAACTCTTGAGACTGATGGACTGTGGGATCTGGCCAGCAGCCCACAATGCAATGGGGCTCTCTCTTTGCTCCCAGGCGGATCGGCAGGTCGAGAAATAATAGACACACACAAGATGGTGACAGCTGGGTCCAGGGGGGTCACTGCCTTCTGGTCCCGCAGTGCCAACAATGCACTGGATATGCCAGCATTTATTATTAAGTTTAGTGAGGGCAGGGGTAGGTAAGTGAGGGATTTAAGATCATTTGATTATGAGGTGAGATGGTCACATGGGGATGAAGCAATTCTTTAACATAACATATGTACGCAGAAGTACAGTATACAGAGATAAGAATTTACAATGTAGTGTGTGCATCTAATTTCTAACAGAGCCTTAAAACGGATGCATGAGGGGCACCTGTCCATATGGATAAGATAGGGCTATAAACGCCCTCATCTTGCCGCAGCTCTTCTAGGCCTCTTTAGGGTTAAGGCATACTCCCTTCTGAGAATTTGTGGTCTAACCAGTTGTCTAACTTCACGTCCTGTTTCTATGAATTTTTTGTAACCAGCTTTTGCTGCAACTGTTACTGCTGATTAATATCTTGCTAATCACAGGTTATGGAAAGACGGTGTTCCTGTTTTAAGGCTCTGTTAGAAATTAAATTTCATGTCCTGTTTCTATGAATTGTTTGTAAGCAGCTTTCTACTGCTGTGTATATACACAGATATATGTATATATACACACAGTATATATATGTGTGTTACTGTTATGTAACTTATATGTATGTAACTGTTTATGTATATACTGTGTATATATATACATATGTCTGTGTCTGTATATACACATACACACAGTATTACATATATATACTTTCTATATATAAAGTTAACAAAATGTTAACAATGGATCTAGATGAATGTTAAATGGATGATGACTGTGGTACTCTCACAATTTTTCTGAAGGTTTGAAATGTTCATAATTTTAAAATATATCTGAGAGTAGAGAAAGACTGGGAATATAGATCAGGCAAGATTAGTCCAGCATTGATTGTTGTCGATGCTTAAGGTTGAGCATATAGGGGTTCATTAAATTATTCTATCTACTCTTTTAGATGTTCAAGATTTTTGCCCAATAAAGAGTTGTTAAAAAAGAGAACGATTTAGTCAGAGTTCCTGCTGCTGACTCTCACTGAACGTTTGATGAGGATAAGCTGCCATGACAGATGGCTCCTCTCCCTGTGTCTTACCCTCACCCCTACTTCTGCTCAGCCCCAGCTGTTTCCCTTGCCTGGACCCTGACCCCATCCCCCATTTATCATTCAGCCTGAAGCCAAGGTGATGGTTTTTTAAATGCAAAACTGATTATACGAGCCCTGCCTGAAACCATTCAAAGTCTACCCTGTATTTTAGGAGGAAACTTTCTACCTCTGCTCAGCCCGGACTCTACCTACTCACCGGCTGCTTTCCTTGGGTTCTGGTCTCAGGGCAGTTTTAAGTCTCTGATTCCTGCCCCAGTCTTCCCTACACCTATGTAGAGGCTTGTCCCTCAGACCAGAATGCTGTTTTCCCTCTTTATCAAGTCAGGGCTTATTCATTATTTAAATATCAGTTCAATATCACTTCTTCTTGAAATCCTTCCCTAGTCTCTCTGCTTAGCATGAAGCCCCAGCATAGGCCTGGCCCATTTCTCTGGTAACATCCCAGTTGGAATGATAATTCTCTGTGATTGGCTAATGCCTTCCTCTAGGTTGAAAGCTCTCTGGTGTCCCTGTTTTGCTCATCATTGTATCTATAGAAGGTGCTTGATATAGATACATAATTTCACCCATTTTTAACTGATTTTTTTTTCACTAACATTTAGAATGCTTATCTTCATAGAGTTCCTTTGTACTTTAAAAGGACAGGTGATTGTCTCCTGAAGCTTAATTTCAGTTCTTAAATTGATGTGATCCTCTCTGACAATACGGAAACATTACTGTCATAATGCTCCTTGAAAAACTGCTTAAATCACTTGGCTTCTGTTGCCTTTCACAATCAATATGACTTCATGCAAAATGATGCAGCAGTTCACATCTTTCTCTCAGCCCCCATCAAGGAAACATTGTTTTCTAAAATTAAAATTGTGAATCCACTCACAGGAGGATGTTGTCAAACAAACAAAGAATCATCACCTATATTACACTGCCAAATTTTCGATAAGTTTAATTCCTCTAAATGCATTTAACTTAATGAAGAGTAATACAATTTAATAACAACATAAAATGGAATAGTTTATCTTTCCAGACCTAGACATTGGGCAGCTGTCTTCTGCTTGATAAATTGTGTCAAAATGCGAAAGTTTTTCCTCCTCCTTCAGATTTATTTCTCCTTATTTTTATATATGTGGCTTTGGGAATGATCTATACGTACATATTTAATTAAATCATCAGGCTATAGTGTTTATGGTTACACATCTCTGGGATTTGTTATTTCAAGTTCCCGAGGCACTGATATTTATATAACCCAATAAATTTTGATTTTTTTTTTTTTTTTGAGACAGAATCTTGCTCTGTCGCCCAGGCTGAAGTGCAGTGGCGCAATCTCAGCTCACTGCAAGCTCCGCCTCCCGGGTTCACGCCATTCTCCTGCCTCAGCCTCCCGAGTAGCTGAGACTACAGGCGCCCGCCACCACGCCCGGCTATTTTTTTTTTTTTTTTTTAATTTTTAGTAGAGACGGGGTTTCACCGTGTTAGCCAGGATGGTCTTGATCTCCTGACCTTGTGATCCGCCTGCCTCGGCCTCCCAGAGTGCTGGGGTTACAGGCATGAGCCACAGCCCCCTGCCAAAATTTAATAATTATTAGTGTATTAGTGAAGATTATTTCAGTTGCAAGTGGCATACAACCAAACTCCAGCAACAAAGGGATTTTATTGCCACATGTAACTGTGGAAAACAAAGTTGGAGGTTGGTTTCGGGGGCTCAGATGAGGTTGATGGGGGCGTCTCTTCATCTCCCGGCTTGCTTTGCCCCGTGCTACCGTCGTTCTCAGGTAAACTCTCTTCTTACAGGTAACAAAGGAAGGTTCATGAAGCAACACAGTGAGTTATCAATTGATATAGGGTGAATTTTGGATATTTACAGATGGGGCAAAAGGCCCCAGCTGAGCCTAAACTGGGGTTCTGATTGTGCCCGGGTGTCTACTTACGTGGCAAGATTTTCTGCGGGGAGGCGGGTGCTTAAGGAGAGGATTTGTTACGGGACTGCTGAGAGGGGCCAAATGGGGAGGCATTACGTGGTGCTGTTTGTTTCACCATGGCCCAGGGACTTTAAGCTTGGTGCAAAAGTAACTGCGGTGTTAGCCATTAAAAGTAATGGCAAGGCCGGGCGTGGTGGCTCACGCCTGTAATCCCAGCACTTTGGGAGGTCCAGGCGGGAGGATCACAAGGTCAGGAGATCGACACCATCCTGGCTAACGCGGTGAAACCCAGTCTCTACTAAAAATACAAAAAACTAGCCGGGCGCGGTGGCGGCGCCTGTAGTCCCAGCTACTCGAGAGGCTGAGGCAGGAGAATGGCGTGAACCCGGGAGGCGGAGCTTGCAGTGAGCTGAGATCCGGCCACTGCACTCCAGCCTGGGCAACAGAGCGAGACTCCGTCTCAAAAAAAAAAAAGTGATGGCAAATTACTTTTTTGAGCTGCTGTGGATTGTAGAGAGCTATAACAGAGGGTGAAATAATCACTTTTTATGAAGAATTTCATAAATTCTGAGGGGAATGTGCAGTTTTGGTACATTAGGGTGTGATGCCCTGCAGAGTTTTACAGCCCTGGCCAGGCACCTTTTTTTTCTTTTTCTTTTCTTTTTTTTTTTTTGAGATGGAGTTTTGCTTTGTTGCCCAGGCAGGAGTGCAATGGTAAGATCTTGGCTCACTGCAACCTCCACCTCCAGGGTTCAAGCAGTTCTTCTGTCTTAACCTCCCAAGTAGCTAGGATTACAGGCGCGCACCACCACGCCCAGCAGATTTTTGTATTTTTTAGTAGAGACGAGATTTCACCATGTTGGCCAGGCTGATCTCGAACTCCTGACCTCAGGTGATCCACCCGCCTCGGCCTCCCAAAGTGTTGTGATTACGGGCGTGAAGCCACCAAGCCCGGCGCCAGGCACCGTTTTTAGGGTCCTCTGGGGAGTGGGAGAAGGGCTGTTTGAAGGCGGTAATGGAGAGAACAGAGACCTCTCTTATGCAAGGAGAGTGTAAAAGGAAACTGTGGCCCAGAAATTCACTCCCTTAAAACTATCAATAACTATGTACCCCTGGGGAAGTCTTCATGTATTCCCAGGCATTTGCGAGGAACGCATAAAGAGGTACCAGCATGCACAGAATGTTCGCAGCAACACGGTTATTTTTTCCTTTTTGTTTTCCCCCAACCCGTTTTCTCCATCCCTGACTTCTTTTCCCACTCCCTCTTCCAAACGTCTTCTCCCACCCCCCTCTCTGTCCACCCTCTTCCCCCCATCTTCTCTCTCCACAGTCTGCTCTCTGTTGCCCTCTCCACCCTCTTCTCCCCATTCCCACGCCCTGAGGTTTCCTTTGATCCCCTTCCCCTCTCCCCAATCCCCCGCCCCCTTTTCCTCACTCGTCTTTTTTTTTTTTTTTTTTTTGAGACGGAGTCTCGCTGTGTCGCCCAGGCTAGAGTGCTGGCTCGAACTCGGCTCACTGCAAGCTCCGCCTCCTGCGTTCACACCATTCTCCTGCCTCAGCCTCTGGAGTAGCTGGGACTACAGGCGCCCGCCACCTCGCCCAGGTAATTTTTCTATCTTCAGTAGGGACGAGGTTTCACCATGTTGGCCAGGATGGTCTTGATCTCCTGACCTGGTGATCTGTCCGCCTCCACCTCCCAAAGTGCTGGGATTACAGGTGTGAGCCCTGGCATCCGGCCTTCCCCCACCCCTCTTCTAAATGTTTTCTCCCCACACCCTCATCCTCTCTCCCCACCCTCTTTTCCCTAGGGTCAGCTTTCCATTCCTTCTCTCCAAGGTCTTTCCCCGTTCCCCTCACCCTCCTTCTCCGCGGCCTTCCACCATCTTCCCATTTCCTGTCCCAGAGGTCTCCTCCCACTGTCTTCTCCCCATTCCCTCTCCCCGAGGTCCCCTCCCCACCATCTACTCTCTAGTGCCTCTACCCACCCTCTTCTCCCCACCATCTTCTTTCCACCCCATTCCCCCCCTTTTCCCTCCCCACCCACTCTTCTTACCCCCTTTTCCCTCCCCCACTCCTATTCCCAATCCCCTCTTCCAAATCACACCCCCTTTTCTCCACCCCCTCTTCTAATTATCTTCTCCACACCCCTTGCACTATCTTCTCTCCATTCCCTCTCCCCAAAGTCTTCTTTGTCCCACCCCCTCTCCCCACCATCTTCTTCCCATTCTCTCCCGGAGGTCCCCTCCCCACCGTCTGCTCTCCATTGCCTCTCCCTGCCCTCTTCTCTCCACCCTGTTCTCCTCCCCATCTCCTTTTCATTCCCTCTCCCCAAAGTCTTCTTTCCATCCGCTCCCCACCCCCTCTCCCCAGCCTGTCTCCCCACCTCTTCTCCCAGCCCCCTCTCCCCCAACAACATGTTTTTAAAGCTATGGTTACTCTTAGCTGTAAAAAATTCTTAAACAGTCAAGGCAGGAGGATCACTTGAGCCCAGAAGTTTGAGGCTACAGTAAACTATGATCACATCACTGCACTCCAGCCTCTGTGACAGAGCAAGGCTGTCTCAAAAAGAAAAAGAAAAAGAAAAAAGGATGTTCAGATAGGGCCGCTGTCTGGCCTATTATAAGCCATTTGATTAATGACAGAGAAAGGATTTTTTGTTTTGTTTTGTTTCCTCTGTTTCTCATTTTTTCATCTCTTTTCTTGCCTTTCTGTGGGCTACTTGAACAGTTTTTAAAATTTCGTCTGGATGTATTTATAGTATTTTGGGTTTTATACTTTGTATGGCTTTTTAAGTGGTCATCGTAGGAATAACAATATACGTACATGACTTACCATAGTTGGCAAAGTGCAGAAACCTTACTTCCATATAGTTACTCCTGCCTCCCCGCTTTTTAAATAAAATTATCTCAAGTATTTCCTCTATATCCATTGAGTCCGCATGAAATGGTATTATACTTTTCGCTTCCCACATAACTATGATTTCAGAAGCTCATAAGCAGGATAGTATATTCTATTTATCCCTGTTTTTACTTACTGCAATGTTCCTTTCCCTTCCTTGAGTTCCATGCCTCTTTCTGTTATCATGTACTTTAGAGTGCCTCCTTTAGTTAGATGTTAAGGGTAGGTTTGCTAGCAACAAATACTCCTACTTATCTTTTGTCTGAGAATATTTTTGTTTCCCTTTCATTACTGAGTGATACTTTTTGCCAGATATAGAATTCATGGTTCATAATTCTTTTTTTCTTTGTACTTGAGAAAAATGCACTACTTCCTTCTGGTTTTCAGGGGCTCAGATAAGTGGGAAGTATGGTTTTTCTCTTGGTTTCTGGTTGGAGCAGGGTGAATACTACCAAAAAGCTTCTCTGTGTTAGGCCACCCTTATGCTGGTCCTTTGGCTGCAAGGAACAGACTTCTTAGAGCTCTTTTTGACTGCGCCAGTCTTAGTCATTGAGGCTCTCATAGACTGGGCGGCTTAAACACCTATTGCTTCCAGCTCTGGAGGGTGGAAAGTCCAGTACCGATGTGCCTAAAGATCCAGTGTCAGGTGAGGGTCCCAGTCCTGGTTTTCCGGTGGCCGTCGTCTCATTGGATCCTCACAGGGTGGAAAGCAGAGAGAGAAAGCAAGTCCTCATGTCTCTTCCTACAAGGACACTAATCCAGTTTATGAGGATGCCACCCTCATAGCCTAATCACCTCCCAAAGGACCCACCTCCTAATAACACCTTGTTGGGGAATAGGATTTTAACACAGAAATTTGGCAGAGGGGGCTGGGCACAGTGGCTCACACCTGTAATCCCAGCACTTTGGGAGGCTGAGGCGGGCGGATCATGACGTCAGGAGATTGAGACCATCCTGGCTAACACGGTGAAACCCTGTCTCTACTAAAAATACAAAAAATTAGCCGGGCGTGGTGGCAGGCACCTGTAGTCCCAGCTACTTGGGAGGCTGAGGCAGGAGAATTGTTTGAACCTGGGAGGCAGAGGTTGCAGTGAGCTGAGATTGCACCACTGCACTCCAGCCTGGGCAACAGAGTAAGACTCCATCTCAAAAAAAAAAAAAAAAAATCTGGCAGAGGGACAGAAATATTCAGTCAATAACTGCCTGTTGCTGGTTCTAGACTGGAAGCTTCTGGAACGAGTTAGCTGGGAGATCTGGGAGGCAATAAGGAAAATGAAGAAATTTACTACCATGTTGTGCCTCAGCCCCAAAATCCCCAGTTTTCCTTCTTCTTTCCACATTTCAGAGACTTCCTATGCTTGTTTTTGTGTTTTGTCCAAGTTTTCCTTGTTGTAAGATGGAAGACTTGGGAGGCATAGGGTTCCTCCATTTTGGCCCAGATGTAGAATTTTTCCAGCATTTTATGTATTTCTTTATTTTTGAGTCTGAGTCTCCCTCTGTCACCAAGGCTGGAGTGCAGTGGTGCAGTCTCGGCCCACTGCAACCTCTGCCTCCCAGGATCAAGCGATTCTGTCTCAGCCTCCTGAGTAGCTGGGATTACAGGTGTGCACCATCACTCCTGGCTAATTTTTGTATTTTTAGTAGAGACAGGGTTTCACCGTGTTGGCCAGGCTGGTCTTGAATTTCCTGAACTCAAGCGATCCTCCCGCCTCAGCCTCCCAAAGTGCTGGGATTACAGGCATGAGCCACAGCACCCAGCCGGATTTTTCCAACATTTTATTATGAAAATTTTCAAACACAAAGCAACATTGAAAAAATTTGACAGTGAACACCCATATACCACCACCTAGATTCTACCACAAACATGTTACTATATTGTTTTAACATGGTTCTTGATACCTAAAACCTGGAAACAACACAAATGACCATCTATAGACTTATGTTTCCAAAATGGCAGCCTAGGCACAATTGGCTTCATTCTCTCCCCCGCCAGCAAACAAATATAGAGCACCAAGATTATCACCAACGATATCTCTGAATTCAAATATGAGGAGGAGACAGTTATCAGGGCCACAGACAAGTGAGAAAGCTCCAAGCAGACTGTCTGCAAATTGAACTCCGTATCTGTAACAGCTCTCCCTCCATCTGCCTGACCAACTGTGTGGAGAATTTCCCCCAACTCATGACTTCGACACTGGAAAAAGTGAGACCGACGTGTGCAACCAGCCTCCTCACTCATCCTGGGTTCCTTGACAGGAGATCTGTCCTGCCTCAGCCCACAGGAAGCACCAAAAATCCTTGAAGGAAGACATATCCCTGAGGACAGCCAGAGACAAAGCGGGAGGCAGGACTACCATTCCCAGCTTTGGAAACCCTGCTTAGTAACTTGGCCAAAGGAGATGCCAAATCCAAGTGGCTGTTCATCAGCGTTATGCTGTAAGAGGTTCATGCCACAGGTTCCCTGGTCATGAAGCTGTGGCCAGCCTTCCCGCACTACCAGCACATCCCTTTTGGAACCTCCCCCATTTAAGGCAAGCAGCACTGTTGACCAGAACCAAGGCCAACCTGGCCCTGCAGCACCATCTAATGCTAAAAAGAAGGCAGAGACCGAGTTGTGGGGGGACAGAAACTACCAACAGGCTGCTAGGCGCGGTGGCTCACGCCTGTAACCCGAGCAGGCCGGGCGAGGCGGCTCACACCTGTAATCCCAGCACTTTGGGAGGCCAAGGCAGGCAGATCACTTGAGTTCAGGAAATTCAAGACCAGCCTGGCCAACATGGTGAAACCCTTTCTCTACTAAAAATACAAAAATAAATAAATAAATAAATAAAAATTAGCTGGATGTGGTGGCAGGCGCCTGTAGTCCCAGCTACTCAGGAGGCTAAGGCAGAAGAGTCACTTGAACTCGGGAGGTGGAGGTTGCAGCGAGCCGATATCGCACCACTGCACTCCAGCCTGGTGACAGAGTGAGACTCCGTCTCAAAACAAAAACAAAACCAAAAGAAAACTATCAAAACTATCAACAGGTAAATTACAAAGAATCTCTAAGTAAACATATCCAGTAAAAATCAAAACAAGCCAGACGGAGAAGACTGGAATAAATAATCCTCCAATGTAACCATATAGCTGTACGTTCACAAGAAACAACAGCAAAGAAAACTACAGCCAATAGCTCTGCTGAACACATGTAAAAACCCTCAACAAAACACAAGCAAGCTGAATTCACCAACATATTACAAACGTCATTCACCATGATCAAGTGAGATCAAGCCCAGGCACAAGGATGGTTCAACATACCCAAATCAATAAAAATGTTACACCGCATTAACAGAACTAAAACCGAAAGGCGTATCCTCATTTCAATAGATGCTGAAGAGCATTCAGTAAGATTCAGCATCCCTTTATGATAAAAACCCTCAACAAACATGGTATGGAAGGAATATACCTCAAAATAATAGAGGCCACATATGATACACTCACAGCTTTACACTGTGTTAGGTATCATAAGTAATCTAAAGATGATTTGAAGTATGTAGGAGGATACCTATAGGTTATATGCAAATAGCATGCCTTTTTTTTAATAAGGACTTGAGCGTCATCAGGTTTTGGTATCCACGGGTATCCTGGAACCAATCCCCTGTGGATACCTAGGGACAACTGTACTGGCCGTTAGTAAGGGCCTATTTCTCAACTTGGGTGGATGGTTGCAGGGGTATTATCTTTGTAATCATGTGTTCTATGGTTATAACCTATATGTTCTAATTGGGTTTTTGTATGTATATTTCACATTTTAAATAGCATAAGTGCTGGAGTGGTTAAATCAGAAGTTCATTGATTCTGTTCCTTTCTCATTACTTCCTAAGCTGATTTCCAGCTGGCTATTGAGGTCTACTTGTGATATGGTTTGACTCTGTGTCCTCACCCAAATCTTCATCTTGAACGGTAATCCCTACAGGTTGAGGGAGGGGTCTGGGGGACGGCCACCCCCATGCTGTTTTCATAATAGTGAGTGAGTTCTCCTGAGATGTGGTTGTTTGGAATGTGTATGGCCCCTCCCACTTTGCTCTCTCTCGTCAATTTAAAGCGGTTTAAGAAAATAATCTTCAAAGATACAGCTGCAAGGATATTAAAGGTGTTAAAAAATTTTAAATATAAACAACTGTATAACTAAAATATAAATTATATAAATAACTAGGAGTTTAAATATATTGAAATAAGCTTAATTTAATGAAACTTTGTTTTGTTTTTTTGAGATGGAGTCTTGCTCTGTCACCCAGGCTGGAGTGCAATGGCGCAATCTCGGCTCACTGCAAGCTCCGCCTCCCGGTTCAAGCAATTCTCTGTCTCAGCCTCCCGAGTAGCTGGGACTACAGGCGCCCCTACCACGCCCGGCTAATTTTTGTATTTTTAGTAGACACGGGGGTTTCACCATCTTGGCCAGGCTGGTCTTGGATTGACCTCGTGATCAACCCGCCTCTGCCTCCCAAAGTGCTGGGATTACAGACATGAGCCACCGCCCCCAGCCAATTAAACATTTTTTTAAAAATAATAATTAAATGCAATGGAATGCAATGAAGCTATCAAAAATGCCACTGAGGGAGAATATTGACAAATTCAAATGTTCAAGGCATGTTCTTCAGTAGGGAAGCGCCAAACTTTCTAAATAGAGCCGGTGTTCTTTTTGTAACGGAGAAGATTTAGTTGAATATATATATACACATCTGTTGGCTTCAGAGTAGCTGGAACCTCCGTCCCCTGTGCTTCAGGCACGTCCTGGGAGACCTCGTCCATTCTCACCTCAGCGACGAAACCCTCCACATACCCTTTTTCTCCCCACATTTATCCCCCAAGATGTTATATAATTACGTGTATGGTTTATTGTCTGCTCCCTACCCCCCAAAAAAATGTTCTCCGCGGCAATGACGTTTGTTTCATTCATTGATGCATTTGAAACCACTTGCAACCGTGCTTGGCACACACCGGGTGCTCAGTGCTCCTCTGGTGAATAACTGAGGGGAAATAGGTCTGTTCTGGGCCGTTGTTTTCCTGCCGCCCACGCCCGTCCTTCCGAAATTCACACCGACCCAGAGTTGCAAGTTACCGCCGTCCGCGAACCTCCCTCCCCTTCTCTTCCCTATAACCAGGAACCTGGGGCCCTCCAGCTCACAGGGGCCCTCTTGTGGCGTGTGGGCGCCTAACAGCTCAGCCTGGACCCCGCCGCAAACGCATGGAACTACACTTCCCCGAAAGCCGGCGTCCTCCCGTGGACTCCATTTCCCAGCGGCCTCCGCGGCTGCCCCGCCCTTCCTGGTCCCCGGCGCGCCGCGGGCTGAGCGGCGCGGGGCCTGAGGTCGCCCAGACGCCGCCGGGGCGGAGCCGGGTCCTGAGGCTGCAGTCCGGCCCGGCGGTTCCGGAGCCTCCCGCCTGCGGAGTGCGGCCGGGGAGGCGCGGCCCGGGAACGCCGGAGCTTAGGGAGGTGAGCGGCGGAGGCGGGCCAGGCCGGGAGGAGGCGGCGCCCGGCGCGGGGACGGCCTGCAGCCGCCGGGGCTCGGAAAGCCTTTGTAGGCGCTGGCGGGCACCCCCGCGTCTGTCACCGGCCTCCGCGCCGGGACCTGGACTCTCGCACCCCCGCGGGGCGCTCCCTCGCCGCTGCCGGTGCACCTGCGTCCGACTCGCTGCAGCCCGCCGTGGACGCGGGGCCTGGCGTTTCCTCCTGGGCCCGCCCTGCCCACTCCGTGTGGGCCTCGTGGAGTCGGGGCACCGGGACCCCGAGGGCAGGGCGGACGCAGCCGGGCCCCGGTTTCCGAGCCCGTCCCCAGGACGGCCACCCCTTCCCTCCCGCCTACGGACACCCAGTGCTTTCCTCTTCAAAGCCGTTTTCTGGCCGGGCGCGGTGGCTCACGCCTGTAATCCCAGCACTTTGGGAGGCCAAGGCGGGAGGATCACGAGGTCAGGAGATCGAAACCATCCTAACCCGGTGAAACCCCGTCTCTACTAAAAATACAAAAATTAGGCGGGTGTGGTGGCGGCACCTGTAGTCCCAGCTACTCGGGAGGCTGAGGCAGGAGAATGGCGTGAACCAGGGAGGCGGAGCTTGCAGTGAGCCGAGATCGCACCACCGCACTCCAGCCTGGGCGACAGAGCGAGACTCCATCTCAAAAAAAAAAAAAATGAAGCATTGTGTTAGAAATAGGATACGTGGGGTCGGGCGCGGTGGCTCACACCTGTAATCCTAGCATTTTGGGATGCCAAGGCGGGTAGATCACCCGAGATCAGGAGTTCGAGACCAGCCTGGGCAATACGGTGAAACACCGTCTCTACTAAAAATAGAAAAAACTAGCCGGGCGGGGTGGCGGGCGCCTGTAGTCCCAGCTACTCGGGAGGCTGAGGCAGGAGAATGGCGTGATGAGGCGGAGGGAAGTCGTCCCCGGGGCCGTGGCTGTGGGAGTCCCGGCCGGCCTCGCAGGGCCGTGAACGGAGCAGGTGCCCCAGCGCTGCCTCAGTTTCTCGAGCGGTGCGGCGGGTGCTGGTAGTGCCAGCTGGCGCCGAGGGACTCAGCGGCGCGGGGCAGCCCTGGCCCTGGCGGGCTCGGCGGGTCGTGCTGCCGCTGCGGGTCCGGCGTCCCCTCCGTGAGCCCCAAGCCCGTGAGACCTGGGCCTGGACGGCGGCCGGCGCTGCTCCGGTCCGCGGGCTCCCGGCTCCTCCGACTCCCTGTGCGGGCGCCCGGGGTCTTTCTCGGCGGGAGTCGGGGTGTCAGAGCTGCGGGTTCCGGGGCTGGAAAGCATAAGGGGCTTCTTCCCGGCTCCCTTTTCCTTCTCAGATCTGCCTGCTGGAGACTGCACCGTCCTCAGGGGAGAGCCCGGAGAGGACATGGCTGCGGGGCGGCGGGAAGCGAGGCCCCAGGTGAGCTCATTGTCCTTCCAGATCCTCGTGGGTGGATTTTCCCCGCTGACTGAAGTTCTTCACCGGGACCATCTTCAGCCAGGATGGAGCCCAAGTCCTTTTCCCTTGGAGGCGCTGGTCCGCCCTCATGAGTGGTGGATTCTGTAGGGAGGACCTGCCGCCCTCCCCGTCCATGTCTAGTGGTTCTTTTTTTTTTTTTTTTTTTGAGTCTCGCTTTATCGCCCAGGCAGTGGCGGGATCTTGGCTCACTGCAACCTCTGCCTCCTGGGTTCAAGCAATTTTCCTGCCTCAGCCTCTCAAGTAGCTGGGATTACAGGCGCCCGCCATCACGCCCGGCTAAGTTTTTTTTGTGTGTGTTTTTATTAGAGACGGGGTTTCACCACGTTGGCCAGGCTGGTCTCAAACTCCTGACCTCAGGTGATCCACCCGCCTCAGCCTCCCAAAGTGCTGGGATTACAGACGTGTACCACTGCACCCAGCCCGAATAAATCATTTTCTATACACATTTGTGTGTGTGTGTGTCTATGTATGTATGCTACCATGTATGTTACCATTTTAACCTTTTTTTTATTATGGCAAAATATATATAACAAAATTTACCGTTTTAACTTAAGTGTGTAATTCAGTGGCATTTTAAGTACTTTCACATTGTTGTGCAACCATCATCACTATCCGTCTTCATTGTGTGGATTACCACATTTATTTCTTAACCCTAAGGGGCAGGCATTAAAAGGCAGTTTTCCAGAGTAGTTAAGAATGGAGGCTCAGTCAAGCATCTGACTGGATTTGAATTACACAAGAAAAAACAAAGTCACAGGATAAGAAATGTATACAAGTCAGCTGGCCCCAGTGGCTAACACCTGTAATCCCAGCACTTTGGGAGGCTGAGGCAGGCAGATCACCTGAGGTCAGGAGTTCGAGACCAGCCTGGCTAACATGGTGGCCAGGCTGAAAATACAAAATTTAGCTGGGCATGGTGTCCAACGCCTGTAATCCCAGCTACTCAGGAGGCTGAGGCAAGAGAATTTTTTGAAGCTGGGAGGTGGAGGTTACGGTGAGCCAAGATCATGCCATTGCACTCCAACCTAGGCAGCAAGAGCCAAACTCCATCTCTAGGGAAAAAAAAAATGTGTACAAGTCACACAGCTTGTCAGTGACTGTGTGACCTGGACAAGTATCTTGTCTGTAACTTTGTTTTCTCTTGTGTAAAGTGGTAACAAAAATAGTATCGTCTTCGTAGGATTGTTGTGAATGTTAAATAAAGATTATACACTGCAAATTGACAAAGCTCTGAGAGCAATACTTGGCCCATAGAAAGCCTTCAATAAATTATAGCTATTTTACTTTTCATCATTACTATCCTTAAGCTTGAGTAAACACACAGCGAGTACCTTCAGTTATTTAACCTAACCTCCATCATTAAGTATGTAGATTGTTCCTGGTTTTTTGCTCTTACAAACACCATGAATATGTTCTTGTGTGTACTTTTGTGCACTGTTCATTACAGTACAAATAGAGTAATTGGTACTTTAAGGAGTATACTCTAAGGGTTCTAATATGTATTATCAAATTGCCATCAGAAAGAGTTTTCTAATGAACACTCCCACTAATGGCCGTAATCCCTCTACCCATCTCTTACAGTGGCTGCACAAGGCCTGAATCTCGCTGTGTGCCGCTCAGTATATATTTGTTACTGGCCAATTGTTCATTAAAGGAATGATCTGGAACCTTCAGAAGCTTGAATAGTATCAGAACTGTTATCACGGGTAGCCTGTCTTCCCCACTGCCATCCCGTCCACTCTGTGAGGGGGGTCCTGGGTGAGCTGGAACGACTTGTCCTTACAGGTGTCACTGACGTTCGAGGACGTGGCCGTGCTCTTTACCCGGGATGAGTGGAGAAAGCTGGTTCCTTCTCAGAGAAACTTGTACCGGGATGTGATGCTGGAGAACTACAGGAACCTGGTCGCACTGGGTAAGGAAGTTTCCCCTGTAGAAACAGAATTCGAAAATTGGGATAGCTCAGCACCTCCTTCCCTGAATAAAAGCGGTTGATCGCTGAAAAACTTGAGCTGAGTTTGAGGATTATACAAATCAAATCTCTATAAATAAACATTAAAAACATATTCCCCTTATCGGCGTGGAATTGCCCTGCGTCTGGGAATGAAAAAGGTGGTATTGATAATCGTTCTTCTCCCTCCATGTAATTGCACATTCGAAGCTTGTCCATGATTCAGGCATCATTTCCCAACAATTCTGTAGTTTGCTCATCTCCCAGCAGGGGGCTTCGTTCAGCCTCTAGGCCTGCCACTTGCCTTTCCCACTTGTCTTTTCCGGGGATCAGCAAACTTTTACCATAAAAAGCCACGTAGGCCGGGCGCGGTGGCTCACGCCTGTAATCACAGCACTTTGGGAGGCCAGGGCGGACGGATCATGAGGTCAGGAGACAGAGACCATTCTGGCTAACGCGGTGAAACTCGGTCCTCTACTAAAAAATACAAAAAAATCAGCTGGGTGTGATGCTGGGCACCTGTAGTCCCAGCTGCACTGGAGGCTGAGGCAGGAGAATGGTGTGAACCCGGGAGGCGGAGCTTGCAGTGAGCCGAGTTCCCGCCACTGCACTCCAGCCTGGGCGACAGCGAGACTTGGTCTCAAAAATAAATAAATAAATAAAGGCACATAGTAAAGATTTTAGGCTTTGTGGGTTGCATAATGGTCTCTGTAACATATTTCTCTTTTTTTTTTCCGCCATTCTTGGCACAGGGCCATACATAAACAGGCAGTGGTCTGGATTTGGCCCATGACCCATAGTTTGCTGATCACTGCCATCCTTCAAAGGCAGTCAGATAGGCCGGGCGCGGTGGCTCACACCCGTAATCCCAGCACTTTGGGAGACCGAGGCACGTGGATCACAAGGTCAGGAGATGAAGACCATCCTGGCCAACATGGTGAAACGCCATCTCTACTGAAAATACAAAATCTTAGGCGTGGTGGCATGCTCCTGCCGTCCCAGCTACTTGGGAGACTGAGGCAGGAGAATCACTTGAACCCGGGAGGCAGAGGTTGCAGTGAGCCAAGATTGCATCACTGCACTGCAACCTGGCAATAGAGCGAGACTCCTCCTCAAAAAAAAAGCGGGGGAGTCAGATAGTGTTCTCTCATTTTAGACAAGCTACCTGGTACATCATCCTTTTCATAGATAACCTACTTATAAATTTTAACCAGTCTCTCTGTCTTAACATTTCCTCTTTTATAGAAAGCTTATGGCATCCTATTACCAATACTGCATGTCGGTCATATTTTCCTAACATAGAATTAATTGTACCAAAGTCATGTCCTACAAGTCACTTGTCTTTTCCTTACACTACCCACTTACCTCCTAGGGGCACAACTTAAGCACTACACAGAAGCTCTTTGTATCATCCTGTGAGTTCTGTGTTTAAATTTGGGATAACTGTATCAAAGCAAAACCAAGTCTGATTTGTTTTGTTTTGGTTTTTTGTCTACGTGCAGGACTCCCATTTACCAAACCGAAAGTGATCTCCCTGTTGCAGCAAGGAGAAGATCCCTGGAAGGTGGAGAAAGACAGTTCTGGCGACTCGTCTCTGGGTAAGTGGGTGGCCCAAGGTGCTCGGGAATCGCCGCAGACAGCGGTCTGGTTAATGAGAGGAGGTAGGAGTGTTGGTCGGGAAACTCCTTTGAGGATTCTCAGACCTCAAGAAGGGGTGGGGAAGGGGAAGCCCACTACGATTACTCCCTTGTAATCACTTCCCCATGAATCTCTCAGAATCTCTTTTCTTATTCTTTCCTGTTGTTTTAGAATGGGGCTGTATTTTCATGTATTCATTCAGCAAACATAGTATGTTTCAGGAATTTCAAATAATCACTCTGGCTGAAGCTCAGTGTGTATTTGGGAAAGGAGGAGGTGAGGAAGGAAATAGAAAGCTGGAGAAGGGCTGCGTGGTAAGAGCTTTGGCACAGTTCTAAGAGGTGGAAACTGTCCCATGGAGCACTGGAAATAATTGAAGGATTTGGGCAGGGAATCGTATGGTCCTTGGTATCTTTGAAAAGTTGGTTTGAATCAGAAACAATTGAGTCTCCATCAGTGTAAGAACAGCTAAGGGACCTGCGGCGTGTCCTTACTCTGGCGAGCATCACCACCCTGAAAACAAGAGTCCAGGGACGTGGACAGAGCTCCCAGCAAGTTACAGAGCATTGTTAGGACGCCACCATCTATGTTCAGTGAAAATTATGTGTATGTGTCATGTGCACGTAAGCCCAGAGAGAAAGGTTAGGAGGACACACCTTAATTAACTGGTGACATTAGTTATACTTGGAATAGGATTGAGAATGGGTCCTGTGGAAGGGGACGTTATTTACACGTAGTTTTAATTTTTCACAAAGAGAATATATTCGTGACGTTCTTATGTGATTTGAATTTACGAGAATGGTCATGTTAGAAGTATCGTGATTGAAAGTGAGGCAAAACGCTGGGCATGGTGACTCACACCTGTAATCCCAGCACTTTGGGAGGCCGAGGCAAGCAGATCACCTGAGGTCAGGAGTTTGAGACCAGCCTGGCCAACATGGCAAAACTCTGTCTCTACTTAAAATACAAAAATTAGCCAGGCATGGCGGTGCATGCCTGTAATCCTGGCTACTCAGGAGGCTGAGGCAGGAGAATTGCTTGAACCTTCGAGGCGGAGGTTACAGTGAGCCGAGATTGTGCCACTTCACTCCAGCCTGGGCGACAGAGCGATACTCTGTCTCAAAAGAAAAAAACGCAGGAAGCCTTGCAGAGCGATTGCAGTCATGGAGGGAGGCAGGAGGTGGGAGGGCCTGGATGAAGGCACTTGCCGTGAATTTGTGAGGGGGGAGGAGGAGGTGCCCGCGTGATCAGGGCACAGGAGCAGGTGGGTGTGTGGTAGATCTCACGTGAGATGTGAGTGAAGTAGTCGGGTGGAGATCGCTGGTGGGCAGGTGTGTAAGTGACAGGGCCAAGACTCAAGGGAGGTCAGGGAGCCATCAGCATGACAGGGGCATTGGAAGCCTAGAGCTGGCCGAGTGAGGGGGCCGGGTGGAGTCCCAAATCCCAAGAAACCAGCATTTGTGAGGTGCTTAAGCAGGAGGAATCTGTGACAGAGCCTGAGAAGTAATCAGAGGAAACGAGGAGTGGCCATCGTGGCAGTGGGGGACTGAGAGCAGTTGGGGGACTGAGAGCGGTTGAGCTGGGGGGACTCTGGCTCTGGGGGATTGAGCTTGAACCCTCGCCCACAGCTTTGTTGTCCCTTGTATAGCACTGGGCAGAAAGGGATGTAGGTCTCATGCTTCTGGAGTGCACAATCTAGCGGGGGGACAAGGTGAACACACATTGCACACAAGGCACAGAAGGACACGTTCCAGTGAGGACCACGTGGGAAAGACACTCGGTGCAGAGAGAGTGCAGAGCAGGCAGGTGGCGTCAGCAAAGGCTTCCCTGAGGAAGGACCCAGGATCCAAGAATATGGAGAATTGCTCCAGGCCTAAGAAATGGTGTTTGTAGGCCCGGCGCGGTGGCTCACACCTGTAATCCCAGCACGTTGGGAGACCGAGGTAGGTGGATCACGAGGTCAGGAGATCGAGACCACAGTGAAACCCCATCTCTACTAAAAATACAGAAAATTAGCCAGGCGAGGTGGCGGGCGCCTGTGGTCCCAGCTACTCAGGAGGCTGAGGCAGGAGAATGGCGTGAACCCGGGAGGCGGAGCTTGCAGTGAGCAGAGATCGCACCACTGCACTTCAACCTGGGCGACAGAGCGAGACTCCGTCTCAAAAACAAAAGAAATGGTGTTCTTGAAGATCCGGAGAAGCAAAGGCAGCGAGGAGAAGGCGGAACAGGTGCCCGAGAGAGCTGTGGGCCCTGTCACAGGGTTTGGTTGGTGCTTGAGAGCCAAGCACAGGCTCTGAGGAACCATAAGTAGCACAGGGCAGGCCCAGGCTGCGTTCTGCAGCCACCAGCCCATGTGGAGAACCTGATGGCCACAGTGCAGGGCTTGTCAGGTCCAGAGGGCTCAGTGACGGCCCCTTGTGCCATGGGTCCAGCAAGGAGCTGCAGGGCAGGCATCCTCGGTCCCCACAGCCCCTGTGCTGGGGAGAGCTTTCTCCTCCCTGAAGAAAGATGAGATTTTTTTGATGTGGGAACCACACTTGTCTATCTTTTTAACTGTCCTTTGGGAGAAATACACTACATGGTCTGGCCCTGGCTACCTCTTCACCCTCAACTCCTTCTACTCTGCCCTTCATTCAAGGCCTCTGATCACCGTCGGCCGCCCTGCAGTTTGTTAGGGGGCCAAGCAGGCCCCACTCAGGGCCTCTCCCTTGCTTTTTTCTGTCTGGGACTGTTCTTTGTGGTGGTCATGGCCTGTGTGGCTCACTCACTTCCTTGTGCTGCACAGGCTTCGGCTCACACAGGCACAGCTCATCTGACACATGGCCCTCCAGCCCCCACATTATCTCCTCAGCCTGCTGTTTATTTTCCCTCCCTGTGCTTAGTGCTGTGTAATAGTACCTGTTTCTTCGCGATCTGTCTCTGCCTCTGCATTGTAAGCTGCTGTAGCAGGGGCTGCCTGTTTCATTCACTCCTGTTTTCCAAGAACCTAAAACAGCCCCTGGCAAGGGTAGGCGTCCAGTTACATAATGAATGCACGAGTGATTTGGACTAGGTTAGTGGTGTTGGAAACAGAAAGAAGTGAACCAGTCCCAGAGATATCCAGGAGATACACCTAGCAGGACTGTTAGACATGGGAGATAGAGGAGATGGGGTAACAAAGAAAATGAAAACAAACAAAAGGGAGATGGGGTTGTCAGGGATGCTTGCTTGGTTTCTGGTTTGTTCTGTGATGGTCGGTGATATCATTCAGTGACATAGGAACACTAGAAGGAGATCAGATTTGGAGGTGATATAAATTCGGTTTTAGATTAATTAAATTGAGTTGTTTTTGGTTGACCTAGTTATCCCAATGGCGATGCCAAGTAGTGTTGATTTTGGAGTACAGTACCTCAAAATACAGACTAAGCATGAAATGTAAATTTGGAAGAACCTCATCAATATAGGATAATTGAAATAATGGGGGAGGGTGACTTGGCCTAGGGATAGCGTTCATATTACAGTAAGTGAGAAAGAGCCTAGGACTGAATCTTGAGGAACTCCAGCATTTCAGGAAGCCAGGCAGAGAGAAATGAACCCGTAGGGAAGACAGGTGACAGCGTACTCTAAGGAAAATCAGGAGAGGCACGTGACATTGGAGGCAAGGCTCGTGATGGGACGGTGGCAGTAGATGGGGAAAGGTAGACGAATGTGAGGCAGGTTTGGATGGCAGAATAAACAAGTCTTGGTAATTGATTAGATGAGGGGGCTGAGGAAGGGAGAAGTATTAAGGATAACTCTTAAGGTTTTGATTCAGAACTGGCGCCATTTACAGAGACACGGGGTTGACCAGGTTGGAGGGAACAATCGTGGGTTTGGTTTTAGGTGTGTTGACTTTGAGGCATCTAAGCTGCTATCTTGCTTAGAGGATGAGTCTACAATTGAAGTTGCCTGTGGAAAGATGCGGAGTGAGAAGAATTGGGGGCATAGAACTAAAGCTAAGGCACTCCGAGGATGATAAACTGTGGTACATCCACACAGCCGTAAAGTGGAATGAGGAAGACCTCTGTAAATTCCGCTATGGGGTGATCTCCAGAATGTGAGAATAATCACAGAACAGAGCAGTTAGTATTGTTATCTGAGAAAGGTGGATGGGGGATGCCAAGAACAGTGTGTGTATTTGCCTATACTGTCATGGACCACATAATGTTTCAGTCAGTGATGGCCTACATATGTGATGATGGTCCCTTACATGGTAATACTGCATTTTTCCTGTCCCTTTTCTATGTTTAAATATGTTTAGATGCACAAATACTTACAATTGTGTTATAGTAGCCTACAGTGTTCAGTTAAGTAACATGCTGTATAGGGGTGCAGCCCAGGAGCAACAGGCTATACCGTATAGCCTAGGTGTGTAGTAGCCTGTACCATCTGGATTTGTGTAAGTACACTCTGTGATGACTGCACAATGACAACATTGCTAACAACGCATATCTCAGAACATATCCCAGTCATTAAGCAGTGCAATTATTTTTTTTTTTAGAAAGATAAAAGAAAAAGAATAAAAAGAGATCAATAAAGATGGCTATCTATGAGGTGAAGGAATACAAAGGATGGAACGGGGTAGAATCTAGAACTTTTTGAGGTCTCATAATTTTGACTTCAGAACTATAAAAAAGGTTTATAAAAATTATAAAAGAAAATTAAACAAAAATGAACAAGTACCCCCTCCATATTGAGAGCAGAATGAAACAACCCTAATTGTGGTTCAGATCGGTGGCTTAGCCACAGAAAGAATTACTTGAATTGCCTTTACATTGCAGCAGTTTGACTTATTAGTGGTATGTATTCTAAGGGCAAAAGTAACTGCAAGCAATAGTGTCCATTTTGATGGATGTGATAAGAGCAGTTTCGATGTTTTTGCAGATGAAACGATTGCTGTCTGGGATTTGCTTTAGCATAATCTAGTGGAAGAGATGTAAGGGTTTGTATTAGTTTACTAGGGCTCCATACGGAAGTACCATACACTTCGTGGCTTAAAACAACAGAGACCTACTGTCTCAGTTCTGAAGGTCAAAATCAAGATATTCGCAGGGCCCCACTCCCTCTGAGACTCTGCGTAGAATCTTCCTGGCCTCTCGCTAGCTCGTAGTGATGGCCAACTTGGAGATCTCCATGGCCTCAGCTGCGTCAGTCCTATCTGTGCCTCCGTCTTCACACTGTGTTCACCCTGTGTCTTCACATCATCTTTCCTTCTGGATGCCTGTGTCCAGATTTCCCCAGTTTACAGGGACAGCAGTCACGTTGGACTAGGGCTCACCCAATGACTTCATCTTAATTTGATTGAACCTGCAAAGACCATATTTTAAAATAAGGTCACCTTCTAGGTCCTGGAAGTTAGGACTTCTACATGTCTTCTTTGAGTGATATAATTCAGCCCATAACAAGGTTATAGATAGAATAGTGTTGGTGGTTACTGAAGCTGGCTTGGAGATTCATTGTACAATTCACACTAGTTTTACATATGCTGAAAATTTCTACGTTAAAAGCTTTAAAAATAAGAGTTACCACAACAAAATTTCCAGAACAGCTTTTATCTTTTCCACCAGCACAAAGATTATGAGGATGTTTACAAATATGCAATACTACCCCCATCACAGTTTATGTATTGTTCCCAGCAGATTGCTCCCTGAGTTCTCTGACTCCAGAAAACCCTGTGTGACTGCAAATGCAAGTGACATTTCCATAGGTGGAGCTGTTACTCTGACTAGCTGTAGGACAAGGTGATTTCCGTAGGTGGAGCTGTTACTCTGACTAGCTGTAGGACAAGGTGATTTCCGTAGGTGGAGCTGTTACTCTGACTAGCTGTAGGACAAGGTGATTTCCGTAGGTGGAGCTGTTACCCTGACTAGCTGTAGGACAAGGTGATTTCCGTAGGTGGAGCTGTTACTCTGACTAGCTGTAGGGCAAGGTGATTTCCATAGGTGGAGCTGTTACTCTGACTAGCTGTAGGACAAGGCAATTTCCGTAGGTGGAGCTGTTACTGACTAGCTGTAGGACAAGGCGATTTCCGTAGGTGGAGCTGTTACTGACTAGCTGTAGGACAAGGTGATTTCCATAGGTGGACCTGTTACTCTGACTAGCTGTAGGACAAGGCAATTTCCGTAGGTGGAGCTGTTACTCTGACTAGCTGTAGGACAAGGTGATTTCCGTAGGTGGAGCTGTTACTCTGACTAGCTGTAGGACAAGGCGATTTCCGTAGGTGGAGCTGTTACTCTGACTAGCTGTAGGACAAGGTGATTTCCGTAGGTGGAGCTGTTACTGACTAGCTGTAGGACAAGGTGATTTCCGTAGGTGGAGCTGTTACTCTGACTAGCTGTAGGACAAGAGGATTTCCGTAGGTGGAGCTGTTACTCTGACTAGCTGTAGGACAAGGTGATTTCCGTAGGTGGAGCTGTTACTGACTAGCTGTAGGACAAGGTGATTTCCGTAGGTGGAGCTGTTACTCTGACTAGCTGTAGGACAAGGTGATTTCCTTAGGTGGAGCTGTTACTCTGACTAGCTGTAGGACAAGGTGATTTCCGTAGGTGGAGCTGTTACTCTGACTAGCTGTAGGACAAGGTGATTTCCGTAGGTGGAGCTGTTACTCTGACTAGCTGTAGGACAAGAGGATTTCCGTAGGTGGAGCTGTTACTCTGACTAGCTGTAGGACAAGGTGATTTCCGTAGGTGGAGCTGTTACCCTGACTAGCTGTAGGACAAGGTGATTTCCGTAGGTGGAGCTGTTACTCTGACTAGCTGTAGGGCAAGGTGATTTCCATAGGTGGAGCTGTTACTCTGACTAGCTGTAGGACAAGACGATTTCCGTAGGTGGAGCTGTTACTCTGACTAGCTGTAGGACAAGAGGATTTCCGTAGGTGGAGCTGTTACTCTGACTAGCTGTAGGACAAGAGGATTTCCGTAGGTGGAGCTGTTACTCTGACTAGCTGTAGGACAAGGTGATTTCCGTAGGTGGAGCTGTTACTCTGACTAGCTGTAGGACAAGGTGGGGATGAATACTCCAGCAAATAAGTCTGTAAAACTGACTTGCATTCAAAGACTTGGGTGCTGCCTTCGGCCCTCGTGCTGACCCTTCATCTATCCTGTAACCATTCACATCCCATCTTATATGTCAGTTCTTACAAAACACTCCGGCAACCTCCTGCTGTACCCCTTTTCTCTCTGCGCCCTCACTCTCTGAGGACAGTTGGATATGATTCTAAGCACATGGTCACGTCCATTTCTAGCTTACGTTTCTATTGTAGAAATTGTCACATTGTATTGTGATTACCTGTTGATGTCTTCATTTCTAATGTCTAACCATAAACTCCTTGAAGAAATCAACTGTTCCTTTTAATTACTGGATCCGTAGGGAACTGTGGATCACCGATGCCTAGGACAGAGCCTAATACGTAGTAGGTGCTTTTTAAATATTTGATAAATTAATAAAGTGAGAAATGACCACTGCTTTTTGAAATAACATGAGCAATTCTGTGTATTAAGAGGGGTAAATCCAGTGGGAAATAATGCTGGAAAGGCGAGAAACAGGTCAAGGGAGTAACTTAAGGATCAGGAGCAAGTCACTCTACAGTAAGGAGATCCTGAACTTAGACATATTCACGACGGCTTGTTAGAGACATTTTAGTGATGAGATTTAAGAGAATGTGCAGCCTGGGCAACAAAATGAAACCCTGTCTCTACAAAAGATAAAAATATTAGCCAAGCTTGGCAGTGTGCACCTGTCGTTCCTGCTGCTCAGGAGGCTGAGGTGGGAGAATCGCTTGAGCCCGGGAGTTTGAGGCTGCAATGAGCTATGATGGCACCAGTGTACTTTGGCCTGGGTAACAGAGCAAGACCCTGTCTCTCAAAAAACAAAAAAGAAAAGATTTTGATGAGTGCCTAGGGAAGAGAAAATTCTAAGATAAAGCTAAGAATTTATGGTAAAGTAATTGAAGAGATCATGATGTCATTTTGAACTGGAAAACATATAAAAAAGGTTTGAAAAGGAACGCTCTGGGTTCAGATTTGAATTTAAAAAGGCTGAATTTAAAAAGAAAGATCCTCAAGTGGAAATTGTAGCCGGCAGTTGGAAAGACCTCAGTAAAGTATTTTTCAGGATAGTCATACACGTAGGAGGTGTGGGAGTGAATGAAATCATCCAGGGAGAGCAGGTTGAAGAAGCACTGTCTGGGTGTAGTAGGAGTCCAGGTGGAAGAGTCTAGACCTAGTAACAGGAACTGGTCAGGGCAGTGGCCATCAGCAAGGTCGTTCTGTTTCTCAGCTTCTAACCTAGGCCTTTACCTTGTTCTTCAGGTTGCTGAGGCCTGGGCTTGATTCTGGGAGGGAGCAAAGGTTGAACTGAACCTCAGGAGACCTATTTGTAGGCCTCTGGAAAGTTCTAAACAGATCATAAGAAAGAGTTAGGATAGCCACAATCCAAAACCCATGTCTGCTTCAGTGAAAAACATGATTTCAGGACTAAAATATTGGCACTTTAGAGTTGGGGTGAGTTTTCCAGAATTGATAATGGACTTTTGAGTCGTAATCACATCCATTAAAAAATAAAAGCTCCCCTATGTCCCATTTTCTTACTCTCCTTTGGAAACTGTTGAAAAGGGTTTCTGCTCTTGATGTTTCTATTTTCTCCTCTCCCATTGTTTCCTCCATGCACTCCAGTCAGGCTTTCTTCCCTATGATTCCACTGATAGCTCTGTTATTAAATCCCAAACAACCTCTGTCTTGGCACAATCAGGATTAAGTTTTTAGTCCTCAAATTATTTGCCACAGTTATCATTCACTCCTCCCTGAAGTACTTCTTCCTTTGGCTTCTGAAACACTGTACTCTCCTGATATTATTCTTCTTAACCTCCAGATATTTCAGTGTCCAAGTGATTCCTTTCAGTTCTTCAGCTTTAAATAAAACCCACATGCTGCTGACCCCCAAATGCCTGTCTGTAGCTCTGACCTTCCCCAGATCTCCAGAATCATCAATATAACTAGTATTTCGGTGTCTTCCTGCGACTCTGTTAAGGCATCTCAGCCACCACAAACATACCTGAAGCAGAATGCCCCCCAGACCTGCCCCTTTCCTGGTCTTCCCCTTCTTGGTAATTGGTGGCAGCACTCAGAATTCTGGCTGGAAACCTAGGCATGATCACTAACTTTCCTGTTTCCCTCTCAGCTTCCTGGGACTCCTGAGTCTTGTTATTCTCGGTCCCGCTAGCTCTTCTCAGTACAGCCTGGTGTAGTCATCTGTGCCTCCAGCCCTTTCTCACCTGAAGAGCTGCAGTAGCTTCTTCAGTAGTCTCTCCCTTCCCTGCTTCCACTGGTGCCCTGGCATAGTCGGTCCACGCAGCAGCCAACTCAGATGAACACATAATTCCCCAGCTTCCCATAAGGCTTAAATTCCAGAGTCCTTACCATGACCTGGGCCTTAGAGGATTTGTCCCCCGCCTCCTGCTCCACTCTTTGTTTTCTGTTTTTTGTGTTTTTTTTTTTGAGACGGAGTCTCACTCTGTTGCCCAGGTTGGAGTGCAGTGGTGTAATCTCGGCTCACTGCAGCCTCTGCCTCCCGGGTTCAAGTGATTCTCTGCCTCAGCCTCCCGAGTAGCTGGGATTATGGGTGTGTGCCACCACACCTGGCTGATTTTTGTATTTTTAGTAGAGAATGGGTTTCACCATGTTGGCCAGGCTGGCCTTGAACTCCTGACCTCAGGTGATCCACCTGCCTTGGCCTCCCAAAGTGCGGGGATTCCAGCCCTGAGCTGCCGTGCCCAGCCTGTTCCACTCTTATTTTATCATTTCACCATTTTCCCTCTTCCTGCTTTACTCCAGCCAGTCTCTCTGCTGTTTCTGAGTCAGCCACACTTTTGTGTTTGCTGGTTCGTTTGCCTGGGGAGCTCTTGAGCACTTTACTCAGATAGCCACATGACTTTTATTTATGTACTTGTTACCTGTCCCTTCATCCCCCTCCTTCCCCAGCAGGCATGCATGCACACGCTCCAAAGTATAAGCTCCTTGAAGGCTGGAATCCCTTCTTATTGGATACATTATCTGCATTCCCCAGAACATTACCTGGCCCATAGTAGGCACTTAATGAGTATTTGTGAATGGAAAGGATGCTGCCAGCATATGTAAAGATAAACAAGGAAAAGTCATGGAGTGTCCCTGAAGCTGCATGTAGTTCGGCCTACCTGGCAAGAAGCCAGGGGAGAGGGGTGAGGACAGGTGGCTAAAGGTCAGGTCAGATAGTACTGTATTCACCATGTTAAGAGACTTCAGATGTGAATCATTGAAAATCTGTTGGAGGATCTTAAGGGAGTTGGCAACATAGTAAAATAATGAACTTAGAAAGATTGGCTGGGCGCAGTGGCTCACACCTGTAATCCCAGCACTTTGGGGACGCCAAGGCAGGCGGATCATGAGGTCAGGAGTTAGAGACCAGCCTAACCAACATGGTGAAACCCCGTCTCTACTAAAAATACAAAAATTAGCCAGGCCTGGTGGCACACACCTGTAATCCCAGCTACCCAGGAGGCTGAGGCAGGAGAATCACTTGAACCCGGAAGGGGGAGGTTGCAGTGAGCCGAGATCGCGCCATTGCATTCCAGCCTGGGTGACGGGAGACTCCATTTCCAAAAAAAAAAAAAACATTATTCTGGCTGCACTGTGGAGGCTGAATTGACAAGAGGGCAAGACTAGTTAGGAGATTATGGTAGAGACAGTAATGCATGGCAAACAAAATACCACTTAAGTACCTGATCCCATTGCTCGGGGCTCTAGGAAAGGTGAGCGGCCTTTCTTAACACTAGGCCTAAGGCAGGTTCTGTATCGTTGCCTTACAAGCTAGAATTCAAGTTGCAGAATCTTGCTGCCTTCTTCCCAGCACATATATTAAGCCTAGAAACAATGACCGATAAACACAAGGAAAAGCACTTCATTTTTGCCACTGCCCCTTCCATATATTTGGCCCAAATAATGTATTAAAATTTGATCACTTAATTTAGCAAGACTGAAACGGAGAAGGAACTAGGAAGGTGTTAAGCATAAAGTTAAGAAACTGTGCTTTCCCTTACAGTAAATAGTGTAAAGATAGAGGGCATGTGAAGTTAGTCAGGGAGGGCGTGTGGAGTGAAAAAAACCCTAAACCCTAGGCAGTACCACTGTCAAAGAAGGAATGAAGAAGAGTTATCCATGAAGGGAACTAGTGAGTGAACACTAATAAGGGAAAAGCAAAAGGTATTGTGTTTATTAAGCAGAAGTAATGTGTAGATGTGTGAAAGTAACTGTCAATCCAAATACAGTGAGATACAAATAATCCCTTTAAACACTTACCTCTACCCCAGGAGAAAATGCTAAGATATGTGTATAACCATCCCTGACAGAATTTAGTATTGAATTGTATTCTTATCCAATTTTAATATTTCTTCAATTCTGTTCTTGACTTTTCCATGTTAACCATGCTTTATCTTACATATCCATGCCTGTCTTACTGTTGATCTTTGACTCTTTTCAGCCCTCCCATGTAGCGTCTCTTGCTTGATGCATGAATAGGCTAACTTCCTCTCTTGCAGCTCTTGGCTCTAGGCCTGTCTTGTGGCACCTCTTGTCGATTAATTCAATAACAGGGCCCTCCTGTTTGAACTGGCCCTGAAACCTCTCTAATCACCCATGTGTTGGCCTAGGAGACAACTTCTACAAGGGTCTGAAATGTGTGTGTATGTATAATACATATGCATATTTGTATATATGTGAACTACATAAGAATATTTGACATTGTTCAAGTTAGAAATGTATACGTAATTAAGGCAGATTAACAAAACATACAACTTTTGTATATAATTGGAGTGCTATCCAGAGGATCTGTAGGAAAATAGGGCACGCTGATCTGCTTGTGAAGAACAGTTATGTTAGAAAAGGAGAGTGAGATATATACAGACATAGATATATAACTATAATATACTGTATATGTGTGTAAATATTATAAAGGTCGGTAATACATATGTTTAATACTCTGGTAAGTGCTATAGTAAGGAGAATGGACTGTGGCTGCTCAGAGTCAGAGGATTGAAAGAGTCCAGTTTTGAACTGAATCTGAAGGATATGAGGGAATTTGACATAGGGTGGAGGGACTTTCCAGATTAAGAATAATTACACAGAGGCCAGGCCCAGTGGCTCACATCTGTAATCCAAACACTTTGGGAGGCCGAGGTAGGTGAATCACTTGAGGTCAGGTGTTCAAGACCAGCCTGGCCAACATGGTGAAATCCTGTCTCTACTAAAATTACAAAAATTAGCTAGGCATGATGGTGGGTGCCTATAATCCCAGCTACTCAGGAGGCTGAGGCACAAGAGTCGCTTGAAGCTGGGAGACAGAGGTTGCAGTGAGCCGAGATCGTGCCAATGCACTCTATCTAGCCTGGGCAACAGAGTGAAACTGTCTCAAAAAGAAAAAAAAATTACACAAAGAAGATAAATGTCACAAAAAAATAAATTGTAGGATTCCATCATGGGTTTTGGGTCCTGACCCCAGACTTCCTTTTTCAACTCATGCTCCCCTTACAACACTTCTCTCTGTTCTTCATTAGCCAATTCTCCTGGTCACTCTCACCCTCTTTAAATGGTGGGTTTGCTTTATTTTTTTCTTCACCCTAGTACTTAAATTGCTGTCAATTATATTTTATTATACTGTCTAACTGTCCTATTTTTTCTTCTTGCAATTTTTTTCATACAGATATCGGGGCCTTATTTAAATATCACCAATATTTATTCCTTCTACACATTTAGTCTCAGTAGTCAAATGCTATGATATCTCATTAAACATCTTCAATTTCTTTTTTTCCCTCCAGGATCGAAGAGCAGTCATAAAACCACAAAGTCAACGCAAACACAAGACTCTTCATTTCAGGGACTGATACTGAAAAGATCCAACAGGAATGTACCTTGGGATTTGAAATTAGAAAAGCCTTACATATATGAAGGCAGATTAGAGAAAAAGCAGGATAAAAAGGGAAGTTTTCAGATAGTTTCAGCCACCCACAAAAAAATCCCCAGTATAGAAAGAAGCCATAAAAATACTGAATTAAGCCAAAACTTCAGCCCAAAGTCAGTGCTTATTAGGCAACAGATACTTCCCAGAGACAAAACACCACCAAAATGTGAAATACAAGGGAACAGCTTCAAACAGAATTCACATTTACTTAATCAACCAAAAATGACAGCAGATAAACGCTATAAATGTAGTATGTGTGAAAAAACCTTCATTAACACTTCATCCCTTCGTAAACATGAGAAAAACCATAGTGGAGAGAAATTATTTAAGTGTAAAGAATGTTCAAAAGCCTTTAGCCAAAGTTCAGCTCTTATTCAGCATCAAATAACGCATACTGGAGAGAAACCCTACATATGTAAAGAATGTGGGAAAGCCTTTACTCTCAGTACATCCCTTTATAAACATCTAAGAACCCATACTGTGGAGAAATCCTATAGATGTAAAGAATGTGGTAAATCCTTCAGCCGAAGGTCAGGCCTTTTTATACATCAAAAAATCCATGCTGAAGAAAACCCTTGTAAGTATAATCCAGGTAGGAAGGCATCTAGTTGCAGCACATCCCTTTCTGGATGTCAAAGAATTCATTCTAGAAAGAAGTCCTACTTATGTAATGAATGTGGCAACACCTTTAAGTCTAGCTCATCCCTTCGTTATCATCAGAGAATTCACACAGGAGAGAAACCTTTCAAATGTAGTGAATGTGGGAGAGCCTTCAGCCAGAGTGCATCTCTTATTCAACATGAAAGAATTCACACTGGAGAAAAGCCCTATCGATGCAATGAATGTGGGAAAGGCTTTACTTCTATTTCACGACTTAATAGACACCGAATAATTCATACTGGAGAGAAGTTTTATAATTGTAATGAATGTGGTAAAGCCTTAAGTTCCCACTCAACACTTATTATTCATGAGCGAATTCATACCGGAGAGAAACCCTGTAAATGTAAAGTATGTGGAAAAGCCTTCAGACAGAGTTCAGCTCTCATTCAGCATCAGAGAATGCATACTGGAGAAAGACCCTATAAATGTAATGAGTGTGGGAAAACTTTCAGGTGTAACTCATCGCTTAGTAATCACCAGAGAATTCATACTGGAGAGAAACCATATCGATGTGAGGAATGTGGGATATCTTTTGGCCAAAGTTCAGCTCTTATTCAACATCGAAGGATTCATACAGGAGAAAAACCTTTTAAATGTAATACATGTGGAAAAACTTTTAGACAAAGCTCATCACGTATTGCACATCAGAGAATTCATACTGGAGAGAAACCCTATGAATGTAATACATGCGGGAAACTTTTCAACCATAGGTCATCCCTCACGAATCATTATAAAATTCACATTGAAGAGGACTCCTAGAAAGTAGATTTGTGTGTGTGAAAGCCTTAAACCAAAGCTCATCAAAGAATGCATCCTTGAGAGAGATGTAATAAATGTAATGGATGTGAAACTATGATAATTTAGCCCTCATTAGGTATTTAATTCCATGGATAAACCTCAACTATATAATAGATATGAGGAAAGTGTTTGTGCTTGTCAGACACTTAAAAAAATAACCTGAGATGAAGAATTTACCACTGGAGACACTGACTTCAGCCATTTGTGAAATGGGTTTGCTTTTTCCCTTTTCCTACAGACATACATGCTAGATGTCATGTGATCATCAGAAACAGATCCAAGTGGGTGGGGAGGCGTGCTTTAGATTTCTCATTAGAAGACCACCAAACTGGTAATATTTTTATAGCATTTTAATAGCATACAAATGAATTGATCAAATTGTACCTTTTTAGAGAAAAGGACCAAAATAAAAGAAAAATGAATTATGAACTACCTCTCAGTCTCTGGGGTTCGTCCTTTTCCTACCCTCATGTCAAACTTGTGCATGGATTTCATTAAAAAAGAAAAAGAAAAATCTGGTCTTTTATTCTAGTAGTTGGGAATTTTCTCCTCAACTGTGTCTTAACTTTGTTTTGGTTTTTATTTCTCTGAAGTCATTTATTAGGAAGGTGTACCAGTTATTTGCCATAAACTGTATTAGATAGAAAAACAGGCAAATTATTTCAGGTTTAAAGCTACTAAATATGTTTTTGTTTTTTGTTTTTTGAGACAGAGTCTCACTCTGTCGCCCAGGCTGGAGTGCAGTGGTGCGATCTCAGCTCACCACAACCTCTACCTCCCAGGAGCGAGAATCAAGTGATTCTCCTGCCTCAACCTCGTGAGTAGCTGGGATTACAGGCACCTGCCACCATGCCCAGCTAATTTTGTATTTTTAGTAGAGATGGGGTTTCTCCATGTTGGCTAGGCTGGTCTCAAACACCTGACCTCGGTTGATCAGCCTGCCTCAGCATCTCAAAGTGCTGGAATTACAGGCATGAGCCACCATGCCCAGCTGCCCTAAATATGTATTTTTTTAATGTATAATGAACACATCAGAAGAACTTCACAAATCTAACACCTGTGGCAAACTCTTGTAAAGGACATTGCTATGGTCTGAATGTTTATGTCTTCCCCCGAAATCCATATGTCCAAATGCTAACCTCCAAGGTGATCGTATTATGAAGTGGGATGTATGGAGAGGTGATTAGGTCATAAGGGCGGAGCCCTCAGTGCCCTTATCAGAGAGCCCCAAGGGAGCTTGTTCTGCCCTTCAGCCATGTGAGGGCACAGTGATAAGATACCTTCTTTGAATCAAGATGGCCATAACCAGACACCAACCATGCTAGCACCTTAAATGGATTTCCCAGCCTCCAGAACTGTGAGAAATGTTTTATTAGTTACCTAGTATGATGAGGTATTTTGTTACAGCAGCCCAAACAAGACATGTGAATTGTTTCATAAACTCAGTGTAGTGTGACAGATCCTCTACCGGCTTACCTAAGGGTTTATATCCACTGCTTGAGCCCTGAAGGCTGGGAAAGGCCATGGTGCCCAACCAAGGAGCAAGTGTCCCTGTGAACCCAAACATCCCGGAGTGTCTGGGAACACACTAAGCAAACGGTCCAATCACACACATGAGGCAAAGAGCCAGAAAACTGGCTTAAAAGCAGCTTAGAGGTGCAAGGTGGTACAGATCTCCAGAGCGGTCCTGCTGCCGCCCAGGAGTGCCCTGTATGGAAATCATCATAAAATCTGCTCATCAAGCTGGACTTGTCTGAGTCATTCTTTGGTCTCAGCTCCTTCCCAGTTTGAGGGGGGACATTACAGTCCCAAGTTTTTCTCATAACAGTAAATATTTTTTAACTTTGGAGCAGGCACTATATATGTTTACAAGTATACAAGTCTTAATACTGTACAAGTTTTAAGACAGACACAGGCTTTTCTTCAAGAAGCCATGAATTGAGGGGAAGGGGATGGAATTGAACTAGCAAATGAGCAAGCAGATTATGTTGCAGTTTTTGTTGTTTCAATAGACAAGTTACGACAATATGTTCCACTATGAGAATATTGTAAAGATTTGCACAGGATGAAGAAAGAGACTCATCAAGAGAGCCTGGAGACATCAAAGCTTTCCAGGGCCAATGATGCCTGAGCTCTATTTGGGGAGAACAATAGGAACTCCGAGGGAGAGAGACGCATTCCGATTAAGAGGAAACTGCATGCGCCAAAGCACAGGTGGGTAATAGGGCACATTTGGGAAACGTAATTTAGAACTAGCGAGCAAGAAAATGACAAATGTTAAAGCTTGAGTAGACGGCAGAAGCCAAATCACAAAAGGCCTTATTTGCCAAGCTAAGGAGTTTGGATTTTATGGTAAAATTGGTGGAGTCAAAGACGGTAGGCAAGGGAAATTGCATAGAAGATAAGTGTATGGGGTTGAAGAGAGCTGATGCCTGATGACTGATGCCCCCCAGGAAATCTGGGCTGTTTAAATTCAAGTAGTAGGTAAATGAGGTCCCAACTCAAACAGGGACAGCACTGACGAAGAACAGAAGACAGATAATTATGTATTAGAATAAATAAGGCACGGTTTTCACAGGCAAGTAGGTGAGAGTGGCGAGTGAGAAGAAACGTGACTCAGGTAGGGTTGCCAAACGCCCTGTATTTAAAGATTTTGTCCTGAATCCTGTATTAACTTGGTTAGGATGCCTTAAATGTATTCAGGGTTTCTCCCCTCATTAATGAAAAATCAGCACTTAAAGCTACGGTTCTGCTTCAGTAATTGGCTCTTAAATTAAGCGCTTAAGTGGCAATACAAGCTGGAAATCATACCTCCACAAATAAAGAGATGAACAATCTCTTTTATGTTCTCTCCTATGTGTTTGAGGGAAGACAAAAGAGGGAAGTGAGAATAAAAGTACTTGTTTTCCATATTAAAGAAAGGAAAAGATTGTTCTTTTGGCCAAATTCCTAAATTGTAAAATAATCTCCAATAATTCGACCTTTGGATCAGTACACATGGTCTGAAAAATCAGTGATGGCCTCACTGCCAGCAGCCACGCTTCTGAGATCAACTTAATGACAGCCTCCGAATGCCACTTAGTGCTGCTTCTAGACCACGATGGGTCAGCAAGTCCCTCCCTCCAGTGACCGTGCTTCTGGAAGTTAGCCGGTCGACAACCATCTAATTCCAGTGACCACACTAACACACTTAAAAGTGTAACAATCCATAAACAACCCTGCCTCTGAAAATTCGCCAATCCCAGACACAGCTGCTCAAAATTTTGGATAAGATCAGCTCTGGCTTTCTTCAGGGATACTGTTCCTGCAAACACAGTTCTCCCTTGCAGGCATGCGTAAAGTTTGACTTTTCTGTGTCACATATCAAGTTCAAGTTTATTGTTAGTTTGTAAGTTTCCAACCTTTCAATAGTTCGGCCTCAATTTATTGGTAATTATGCTTCACTCTTGTGAGATGATCAAATTTAGTATTTTCAATTATTGTGATTACTATAATTTATTTTTTATTTTATATTTTGTGTTAAGGATACTTAATATGAAATCTACCCTATTGCCTATTTTCATTTATGTATATTTGAATCAAAATGCAAGTATAAATTTCATGATTAATTTTCAAGGCCGGGTGCCGTGGCTCACACCAATCCCAGCACTTTGGGAGGCCGAGGTGGGTGGATCACAAGGTCAGGAGATCGAGACCATCCTGGCTAACACGGTGAAACCCTGTCTCTACTAAAAATACAAAACATTAGCCTGTAGTCCCAGCTACTCGGGAGACTGAGGCAGGAGAATGGCATGAACCAGGAAGGCGGAGGTTGCAGTGAGCCAAGATCGTGCCACTGCACTCCAGCCAGGGCGACAGAACGAGACTCTCTCAAAAAAAAAAAAAAAAAAAAAATTGGCCGGGCGCGGTGGCTCACGCCTGTAATCCCAGCACTTTGGGAGGCCGAGGTGGGCGGATCACGAGGTCAGGAGATCGAGACCATCCTGGCAAACACGGTGAAACCCCTTCTCTACTAAAAACGCAAAAAAATTAGCCGGGCATGGTGGCGGGCACCTGTAGTCCCAGCTTCTCGGGAGGCTGAGGCAGGAGAATGGCGTGAGCCCAGGAGGCAGCAGAGCTTTCAGTGAGCGGAGATCGCGCCACTGCACTCCAGCCTGGGCGACAGAGCGAGACTCTGTCTCAAAAAAAAAAAAAAAATTTTTTTCCAAAACATTTGGTATCTATTAAATTAAAGATGTTCTGAAGCTCTTTCTACAGTACACAATTGTTCATTCAGTATTGAACATATTGGAAAATCAGATATAAGCCAGGATATACTAACAGCTAAGCCTAAGAGATACATGATTTCCTCAAATAGTGCTAAAGAAACGGATAAAGTAACAAATTTTCTGATGAAAGGAAATTCAGATAAAAATAAAACAACCATAGCTGAAATTATAATGACCTTCCACACTGTATATCACCATCATCAATCTTTTCAGCTCAAATGGCCAATTGGACACACCAAAAGTATTCCTGGTTCTAAAATTGCAAACGAATTTTCAAGGGCCAGGATAAAAGCCACAGTAATAAAAATGTAATCTTTCTGTTTACTACTAGAGACTGTAAAAGATCTAAAATGTCTCTTTTTACAGTATAACCCCAGATGCAAATAATAACAATGAGAATTTTTTTTTTCCTGTGCGATGTTTATCTTTTGAAAAACTGTGCTTATAAAGTTATCTTATCCCTTCTAGATGAGACCTGGGAAATTGAAGTTTTTTGCAGAAACTCAATTAAGTCAAATTGTATTCCTTTGGTTGATATAATACAAATACAAATTTATGTAGATGTGTAGAAGTGCAAACAACTTTTTTTTTTTTTTTTTTTTTGAGACGAAGTCTCGCACTGTTACCCGGACTGGAGTGTAATGGCGCGATCTCGGCTAACTGCAACCTCCACCTCCTGGGTTCAAGCAATTCTTCTGCCTCAGCCTCCCAAGTAGCTGGGATTACAGGCACCCGCCACCATGCCCAGCTAATTTGTGTGTGTGTGTGTGTTTTTCGTAGAGATGGGGTTTCACCATGTTGGCCAGACTGGTCTCGAACTCCTGACCTCATGATCCACCCACCTCGGCCTCCCAAAGTGCTGGGATTACAGGCGTGAGCCACCGCGCCCAGCCAGAAGTGCAAACAATTGCTATTCAAAATTAAAGCAAAGCTTGGAGTACGCTGTAGAAGGTGTCCTGTCCATATTCTGCATTTCTGCATGATGCTACACAGACAACCTCTGATAGCCATTCTATTGACACTGAAGTCATCATGAAATTGTTTCCTGCCTCGGCATTTAAACTGTTTAAACTGAGCGGTTAAAGGATTTTTGTGATTCTGTTGTCATTCGATATTCTTCTATTCTTCAATTCTCTCTTTAATTCTCTTGCAGTCAGAAACTTGTTGGAACTCCCGGTTTCAACTACAACATGCAAACAACTTGGAAGTCATCACCCCTATCCTTATAAGAAAAAAGCTAGTCAAGCTGAAAATCAGTGACTTTTATCTTTCCGAGAACTGAAGTCACGACCGTGAAATCTGGAGAGACGGGTGTATCCAGAGACAGAGGTCTGTTTACTTGGAGCCTACTGGAGCCATAAACTGGTTGGAAAACTAACAGGTAATTTTGATGAATTGCTGGAGGTTGAATATGGACTAAACTGAGAATGTGGAACTTCTCGGTCCATAGTCATAACGGGTCCCGCATACCGCCACTGCCATTAGCTCCAGGAGTCCCAGCAGATTCACCAGGTGATGATCTGAGAAATATCACCTGAGGGCTGTGGCAGAAGAAGGGGAATCATTGTGAAATACACCCAGAGTCTTCTCCATAAAAGCCTACACTCCAGGGAAAAGAGTTTGCCAGAGTCTTATGCTAGCTGGAGGAAGGACATTCCCCCACTCTCTCTGTCCTTCCTGTCTCACCTAAGGGAGAGGAAACTGTCAACATGGCTCAAGACTTTGAGGATTCCAGTAGATTGGAATCCTGCAACCAGGGGAGGGGAGGGAGGACAGGGCAAGGAGGCGAAGTTTTACCACTGGAGAACATTTGAGTAGGTCCAGCCCTTGGATACAGGAGTACTGACAGATTTTACTGGAAGATTATAGCATGCGCCCCGTCTGCCACCATCCCAACAGAGCCACAGTGCAACAGCGCTGGGTTATAGCAGACAGAGCCACAGACTGTCCCTGAGGGGGACCATTTGGGGAAACTCCGTCACAAGTGGAGACCAAAGCAAGGATACTAGAGGAATTTGAAGCCCCTGGCACCTATGAGTAGGTAATTTCTAGCCAAATTCATATAAATAAAGCAGCTAATGAAAATGATTACACATCATGAACTTCTGGGACTTATCCCAGAAGTCCAATGTTTGTTCAACATGTGAAAATCAACCACACCACATTTAATAGAATGGGTAGGGGGGACGTGTTTATCTTGACGCAGAAAAAGCATATCACAAAATGCAGCTAACTCTACACTTACACCAAGGTTGGGATTTCAGCACTTCCTGTTTCACTGGAAGCTCGGTGAAGTCGAAAACAATTCAGAAATCATGGATGTTCATTGGTGCAAAATAAGACAACCTCTTTTTGTTTTTTTTTTTTTTTTTTTGAGACGGAGTCTCGCTCTGTCCCCCAGGCTGGAGTGCAGTGGCGTGATCTTGGCTCACTGCAAGCTCCGCCTCCCAGGTTCACGCCATTCTCCTGCCTCAGCCTCCCAAGTAGCGGGGACTACAGGCGCCCGCCACCATGCCCGGCTAATTTTTTGTATTTTTAGTGAAGACGGGGTTTCACCATGTTGGCCAGGATGGTCTGGATCTCCTGACCTCGTGATCCACCCGCCTCGGCCTCCCAAAGTGCTGGGTTTACAGGCGTGAGCCACTGCACCTCAGCCAAGACAACCTCCTATTTTGCAGTTGGGGACACAGGGCCCAGAATCCTTCCAAATCCTTGTGCAAGTTGAAGGCAGTCACAACCCCACCCAGGTATCCAATCAAACCCTGGATTAGGTACCACCCTGAAGGGATTTGGCTGATGCCATCAAAGTCCCAAATCCTTAAGCTAATCAACAGGGAGTACATCTGGGGTGGACCTGATTCAATCAGGAGGGTGAGATATAAGTTCTCCTTTTTTGCAGGGGAAGACACCGGCACCCAGCGAGAGCAGAGGATGTGCTGGAGCTCACAGAGCAAGTGAAAGTGCTGAGACTCAGTCTCAGACTGTTTCATTGAAAAGCAAGGTTTTAGGCTGGATGTGGTGGCTCATGCCTGTAATCCCAGCACTCTGGGAGGCCAAGGCGGGCAGATCATGAGGTCAGGAGATCGAGACCATCCTGGCCAACATGGCAAAAGCCCATCTCTACTAAAAATACAGAAAGTAGCCAGTATTGCTGGCGCATGCCTGTAATCCAGCTACTGGGGATGCTGAGAAAGGAGAATTGTTTGAACTCGGGAGGCAGAGGCTGCAGTGAGCCGAGATTGTACCACTGCACTCCAGCCTGGGCGACAGAGAGAGACTCCATCTCAAAAAAAAAAGAAAAAGAAAAAGAAAACCAAGGTCTTGATACCCAGCACCCACTGCAAGTCATGGCCTGTTCCCTGACTGGGGCTGGCTTCTGCCCTTTGGGCCTTGTGCTCTGCTCCTACGCAGCGATATCCACTGCCTGGAAACATGCCTGTGGCCCCTCTGTCTCCACTCTCCAGTCTCATCCCCTGTGCCTGCCCCTCCTTCCACAGCCGGGTTAAGAGTGCGTAAATTCTCTCTCTGCTCTCAACTTCTGTTTCATGACACTTTGTTGTTATCCCTAAAATATTATATTCTTTTGTCACTAAAACAATGACTCCTTATCTGCAAAAGCAACTCTTCTGGTTCTCATCCATAGCTCAGCAGACACTTCTGAGATTTCTGTAGACATCCACGATTTCTGACTTGCTTCCCAAATCTCTTCTGTTGACAATGATTTCTGCCCAGGAACCCTGATATCACTACGTACTCATTTGTTTTAGTCCATTTGGGCTACTACAATGTAATTCCACAAACTGGCTATGCTATAAAAACAAAAAGGTATTTCTCGCATTGTGGAGGTTGGGAAGTCCAAGAGGAGGCTGTGGTAGACTCGGTGTCTGATGAGGGCCCACTTTCTGGCTCACAGAAGGTGCCTTCTAGCTCCTTCTTTGGGTGGTGAAGGGGTTGCAAGCTCTCTTTGGACTCCTGTAAGGATCCTAATCCTATGCACGAGGGCTCCCCCTCATGACTCAGCTAGTCTTAATCACCTCCCGAGGGCCTCATGCCCTCACACCATCACATTAGGCTGTGGGGTTTCAACACATGAATGTTGGGGCACACAAGCATTCAGATGTGACACACTTAATTCCCAATTACTTTTCTCCAATGACTTCATTCCTTCCAGATCCCCTTGAATTCCAAAACTGTGGCTGTGTGAATTATTTGGGATTGGTATTGAAACAATTGGTGATTTTCTTTTAAATTTTTTTGGGGGCATATATGTGATAATTTACTACATTCATATAATTGGTAAAAATTAGATCAGTATAGTTGGGATATCATCAATCACCTTAAATATTTGTCTTTTCTTTTTTTTTTTGAGACAGAGTTTTGCTCTGTCACCCAGGTTGGAGTGCAGTGGCGCGACCTCAGCTCACAGCAACCTCCGCCTCCCAGGTTCAAGTGATTCTCCTGCCTCAGCCTCCCGAGTAGCTGGGACTACAGGTACACACCACCACGCCCAACTAATTTTTGTATTTTTAGTAGAGATGGGGTTTCACCATGTTGGCCAGGATGGTCTCCATCTCTTGACCTCATGATCCACCTGCCTTGGCCTCCCAAAGTGCTGGAATTACAGGCATGAGCCACTGTGCCCAGCCAAATATTTGTCTTTTCTTTATGGTCGAGACTGTCAAATTACTCTCTCCTAGCTATTTTGAAATATACAATAGATTATTGTAAACTATGGTCACCCTACTGATGTATCAAACACTAGGTCTTATTTCTTTATCGAACTGTATATTGGGACCCATTAATCAATCTCTCGTCTCTCATAATGTTGAAAATAGAAGCAGCTCTAAACCATGGTGAAATCCACTCCCTTTATAAGGTATATACTGGACCATTAGACTTGAACATTGCAGGCTTTGCCCTAGAGAGGGGCCCTAGAAAGAATCCTGGGCTAGAATGGAGGACCAAGTCTCCTCAGGGTTTTCTCTCCTGTGTTCCAGCTCACGCTTGTGAAGGGAGTGACTTCTGTAAGCCCAGTGCATCACACTGTGGGGCAGGTGAAGCACCCTGACACGGGACCTTGCCTGTGGACGCCCTCTGCACACCTGCCCACAGGGCTTGCCATGCGAGCGTGCCCAGGCCTCACTCCTGCTACTCCTCAGCAACAGGTGGACAAAGCAGCAGCCCTGAGGACCTGTCCTGGCCTCTCCTGTTCTGAGTGGACACGGCCTCTCCCTCAAGGCTGAGATCCAGAGAGGAAGATGATGTCCTCATGGAATCTGTTCTCTCAGGTGCTCTCTCCTGCGTCTTTGGCATGGGGAGGGCTGGGCTCTGTCTGCACAGTGGAATCACCCTGTGTGTTTGTCTCCATGACTTCTCTCTTCTCTGACCTCTCAGCTACTACTTCAGACCCTCTTGATACCATTTAGGTGGAAATTTACATGGGCCGGGCACAGTGGCTCATGTCTGTAATCCCAGCACTTTGGGAGGCTGAGGCGGGCAGATCACGAAGTCAGGAGGTCAAGACCAGCCTGGCCAACATGGTGAAACCCCATCTCTACTAAAAAATACAAAAATTAGCTGGGTGTGGTCGCAGGCGCCTGTTATCCCAGCTACTCGGGAGGCCGAGGCAGAAGAATTGCTTGAACCCGGGAGGCGGAGGTTGCAGTGAACCGAGATGGCGCCACTGCACTCCAGTCTGAGCAACAGAGAGAGACTCCGTCTTGAAAACAAAGAAAAATTTCCTGGGTGTGGTGGCTCACACCTGTATTCCCAGCCCTTTGGGAGGCTGAGGCAGGCGGATCATGAGGTCAGGAGTTCAAGACCAGCCTGGCCAATATGGTGAAAGCCCATCTCTACTAAAACTACAAAAATTAGCCGGGTGTGGTGGCGTGTGCCTGTAGTCCCAGTTACTTGGGAGGCTGAGGTCGAAAAATCACCTGAATCCAGGAGGCGGAGGTTGCAGCGAGCTGAGATCATTCCACTGCACTCCAGCCTGGGCGACAGAGCGAGACTCCATGTCAAAAAAAAAAAAGAAAGAAAGAAAGAAGGAAGGAAGGAAGGAAGGAAGGAAGGAAGGAAGGAAGGAAGGAAGGAAGGAAGGAAGGAAGGAAGGAAGGAGGGAGGGAGGGAGGGAAGGAAGGAAGGAAGGAGTGCCATGTATTCTCTCCCAACGTTTCTTTCAAACTCCCTTGTTGCATGACACTTAATCTCTCTTAGATCAATTTCCCTTTGTCATTAGGGAACCTGAAAAGACTCCATTTTGATTTGCAAATAAAAAACTTCCTTGGTACATCAGAAACTACTACTGGCTCACCCTGTCCTGTTTCTTTTCTTTCTTTCTTTCTTTCTTTTTTTTATTATTATTAATCCAAGGAGGTTCTTTGCAATTTTTATTAGTTTAAAAAATATTTGGCCAGGTGCAGTGGCTCACGCCTGTAATCTCAGGACTTTGGGAGGCTGAGGTGGGCGGATCACCTGAGGTTGGGAGTTCGAGACCAGCCTGACCAACATGGAGAAACCCCGTCTCTACTAAAAATACAAAATTAGTTGGGCATGGTGGTGCATGCCTGTAATCCCAGCGACTCTGGAGGCTGAGGTTGAACCCAGGAGGTGGAGGTTCCGGTGAGCCAAGAACGCACCATCGCACTCCAGCATAGACAACAAGAGCGGAAACTCGGTCTCAAAAAAATATATTTTAATAATAAATATATGTCTATAAATATGTAATACATAAATAGGTATATTTATGTATTTAAATATATATAAATAGATGTATTTATGTATTTAAATAAATAGATATATTTATGTATTTAAATATATATATATTTTTTTGAGATGGAGTTTCAGTCTGTCACCCAGGCTGGAGTACAGTGGCGTGATCTTGTCTCATTGCAACCTCCACCTCCCAGGTTCAAGAGATTCTCCTACCTCAGACTCCCAAGTAGCTGGGATTACCTGCATGTACCACCACACTAATTAAAAATATATATATATATTAAAATTAATCCAGGGAAGCCTGTCCAGTGACTGACCCGTGCAGATCTTCCTTCATGCAGACACACCCCATTACCTTACACTTCCGTTACTTTCAGTCACTCCCCCAGTATTCTACCCTGTTGCTCTTCTAGTTTCCAAAAATCCAGCCAAAATTCATCATATATTAATTTTTTACACTGAAACATTGAAACAGTATCCCCTAAATTAGATGATTTTCCCAAATGTTTAAAACTGAACACCTGGCCGGGCATGGTGGCTCACGCCTGTAATCCCAGCACTTTGGGAGGCCGAGGCAGGTGGATCATGAGGTCAGGAGATCGAGACCATCTGGCTATGAAACCCCATCTCTACTAAAAAAAATACAAAAAAATTAGCCAGGCGTGATGGTGGGCACCTGCAGTCCCAGTTACTTGGGAGGCTGAGGTAGGAGAATGGTGTGAACCTGGAAGGCGGAGCTTGCAGTGATCACGCCACTGCACTCCAGCCTGGGCGACAGAGCGAGATACTGTCTCAAAAAAAAAAAAAAAGCAAAAAACAGAAAACAAAAAAGCTGAACACCCATGTTTCCTCACCCTTGAAAAGACAAGCAGCCCTGAAAATGTGTGAAAACCGTTTCTTTTAAATTCACGCCCTCCTGTCTAATACATCTCAAAGCCCAAGAAGGCTTTCTTAAGTCAGGCCCCAATCTCCTGCCCTGGGCCCCAGAACCGCCGTGGCACTTCCATCTGTCGTCGGAAATAAAACGGTCCCTGGCCTTCCAAGTCTCTTCAAGCTCAGCCTCTCAGCCCGGATTGTGCATCAGACCCACCTGGGACCCTCCGAGCTCCTGGTGCTCAGGATCAACCTGGATGGCCACACTGGAATCTCTGAGAAGGGACTCTCAGGGTGGTCACACCCTCTCTTTGGAGTGCTAGCCTGAAGCCTGGGCAGTTCTAATCTAATCTCCCACCTCCCAGGGGCCCAGTGAGGTGGGGCAGGACCAAGGTGGCCCCTGGACTCAGTGTAGTTCATGGCAAAGCCCATGGCACTCCTTTAAGGCAAAGAGCTCATGCTTGACTAGTGTTAGAACCACCAGAGGACTTTTCACCACACAGTGACCAGCCCAGGATAACTGAATTTGTACGACTGGAATTGGCCTTTGAGAAAGTCTTCCAGCGGATTCCATCGTAGAGTCAGGGCTGGAAAGCTGTCCTTTCACGGGATTCACCTGTAGACACGATCCACAATTTCACTGAATGCATAGGCCAGTGGGAGAGCTAGACTTGACCAGGGAGTTGTGTTGAAATGTACTGTGTCCAAGTTGAGGACAGCATGGTGAGGCAGCGCCTGTGAGGAGTGCCAGGGTTGGAGAAGGCCTCCATGCCCAGGGCGACGGGGGCCTGCAGGAGGAGCGGGCCTGCTGGGTGACTGGTGATGGGAGCAGAGCAACAAAAAGAAGCAGCAAAGGCCCAAGGCCACACAGTGCCCAGCGTGTTCAGGAAATGGGAGAAGCCTGGAGCCCGGACAAACAGAAAATCAGCTTGATCTGAAGCTGCCCCACGGCCATGGAATGAAGAATGTCTGCCCTGAAAAGTCACAGAAACAGGCTTGGGTGCATACTGAGGACAAGATAAGCAGGGTCCCCATTAGAATGCAACAGCTGTGGCCCGTAGAAGGAACCTTGATGCCTGCACTATTTTAATTTCAGCATGAATAAAAAGTCAGTTAATGGTACTTATTTAGAAAATAGGGTATCAGGCTGGTTGCGATGGCTCATGCCTGTAATTCCAGCATTTTGGGAGGCCAAGGTGGGTGGATCACCTGAGGCCAGGAGTTCAAGACCAGCCTGACCAACACGGTGAAACCCTGTCTCTACTAGAAATACAAGATAAGCCCGGTGTGGAGGCACACGCCTGTAATCCCAGCTACTTGGGCGGCTGAGGCAGGAGAATTGCTTGACACCAGGAGGCAGAGGTTGCAGTGAGCTGAGATTGCACCACTGTACTCCAGCTTGGGTGAGAGAGTGAGACTCTATCAGGAAAAAAAAAAAAAAAAGAAGGAATGAAAATCGGCTACCAATCATTTCTGATTGAGAAGAAGCTGTCATTGGGAATAAAGAATTCAGGAATTATTTCTGCACTTCTGTTTTTGAAACAGCCTGGATGCAGTTGCTATTTATACCAAGGCAGAAACCCTGAAGATGAGTTGAATGGGAGGTGATGCTGGGGGTGAATACGCTGAGTGGAGGCTCCTGCTAGATGTAGAGCTGAGATGCCTAAAGTTCCTATTTGCCTCCAACAAGACAGAAGGCTCAAGCCTGGGGAAAAAGATGATGTTCATTAACATTTGAGGGAGAGGAAGGAATAACTTGGTCAGATTTTTGTCTCAGATGGTCCCTGAGGCAGAGTGGGGGTGTATTGGACAGGCCCAAAGTGGGAAGCATAGGGAACAGTTTCCGGGCCATATGGGCATCCGGAAACAGAGGCCTGAAATGTCTGTGGAAATGAAGAAAATGTGGTATTTTTAGACAACATGGAAAAGCAAAGATTAGTCTTAAGCCAATACACGTGGAGTTTGTTCTGACTTAACAGGGTACCACTAGGCTGAGCATGGTGGCTCACACCTGCAATCTCAGCACTTTGGGAGGCCGAGGCAGGAGGATTGCTTGAAATGAAGAGTTCACAACCAGCCTGAGCAACGTAGTGAGACCCTGTCTCTTCAAAAAAAAAAAAAAAAAAAAAAGCCAAGCGTGGTGGCACAAGCACCTGTAGTAATCCTAGCTACTTGAGAGACTGAGGCAGTAGGATCACTTGCCCAGGAGTTTGAGGCTGCAGTGAGCTGTGATCATGCCACTGCACCTCAGACTGGGCAGCAGAGCAAGACTCTGCCCCTAAAAATAAAACATGGGTAGAAATAAAGTACCAATCACGGTAAAGCCCCCTTTCCTGTCTTCTCAGACGCTATCATGAGCTAAAAGCCATGAATCAGGATTGTGTCGAGTAGAGTGGAATCAATCCCAAGAGTTAAGATTTATTCTGAGGGGCATCCCTAATCCTGGACTGCATCTGAGATTCTGAAGCCAAAAAACAACCTAGGAGTTGTTTCCCTCCCATGCTGGGTACTCAGCACCCTCCCTCTCGGTCCCCACCATCACTTACTTTCCCAAACTATTAACCACCCTCCAATATCCCTCTCTGCTTCCTCACTTCTGTATATGCACATCTCAAGTCTGTCCTCTTGTCAGGAGAAACCTCTGTTTGCCTCTCTCCTCCCTACCCTAAACTCCTTTTCAATCTAAGCTTCTCAGAGAGGGTCCCACATCCATAACTGCCATCCATGACCATCCATTCACCCTCACCCAGCTGAAGCCCAGTCTCTTCCCCGAATCCTCACATCACAGTTAATCCTCAGAGGCCAAACCCTAAGGACGTCGCTGACCATCAGCACCAGCTCAGGGGGAAGGGGTGATCTGTGGGAATGTAACAACCCGTCCCTTTGCCTTTGGAGATGCTGGGCTCAGAGACCCTTAGAACCCCTGCCGAGCTGATCTCCAATCTCCCTGTCGCGGTTATTCAATCATATTCTAGTCTGGATGAAGGGATTTTGCAGATGTGATTAAAGTCCTAAATTAGTTTATCTTTAGTTAATCCAAAGTCTCAAGGTTGGGTGGGTCTAACCCAATCACATTTAAGATATTTAAACATGGTCGATCTGCACTGGCTTCAGAGACCTCCAGAAGCAGAGAGAAGCACACACGTTTCCACACTCCGGCCCCCCCTGACTCTCCTAGGTTCGGTCAGCGGAGACTAAGTACCAGTGTTCCGCCAACCCAGGAACAGAGCAGGCCCTGCAGGCGCAGCGAGAAGACAGATTCCCGGGAGAGCACTCAGGAGGAAAAATGGAGGTAACTTTAAGGCAGCCTGATGCCTGTTTCGTGGGAGGGTGGCTGGGGTTGTCTTTCATTTCATCTCACAAGAATTTTTGCAGCCATTGAAATGTACGCTGTTCCTTTTTATTTTATTTATTTATTTTTTGAGACGGAGTCTCGCTCTGTCGCCCAGGCTGGAGTGCAGTGGCGCGATCTCAGCTCACCGCAAACTCCCAACTCCCGGGTTCACGCCATTCTCCTGCCTCAGCCTCCCGAGCAGCTGGGACTACAGGCGCCGCCACCACGCCCGGCTCATTTTTTTTTGTATTTTCAGTAGAGACAGGGTTTCAAAGTGTGTTAGCCAGGATGGTCTGGATCTCCTAACATGATCCACCCGCCTCGGCCTCCCAAAGTGCTGGGATTACAGGCATGAGCCATCTTACCCTCGCAGGTGCCCGCTTCCTCTGTATGCTCAGCCACAGGCGTTCTCTAGTAGCTGTTTTGAAGTCTAGCTCCACTGATTCCACCATCTGTGTCATTTCTTGGTCTCTTGATGGATTTTCTACCAGTGGTGAATTGTGTTTCTCTGTTTTGTTGTATGCCGGGCCATTGAAGGTAGGAGGCCAGCCCTGTGCATTTTACGTGATTAGGTGCCAAATACTTCGTGTTCTTTTAACTAATGTTGGGCTTTTCTTTGTCATGCAGTTAAATTATTTGGAATTAGACTGATGCTTTGGGGGATCGTTTTGAATCTTTGTTAGTTGGTATGAGAAGAAACTTCGGTCTGTGGGTAATTTGACCCCACTGCTGAGGCCCTGCTCTCCTAGCACTCTCTTCAAAGGCCCTTGGACTAGGCAGACTTTTCACTCCAGCTGTGGAGACTCAAGATTCTCCATCGCCCAGAGTGACCCCAGGAATTTTTCAGCCTGGTCCTTTCTCGCGGTGCTTTCCCAGCCCAGGCAGTTTCGTCTCATTCATGCTCTGATCTCTGCTTGGACGGGGGACTTCCCAGTAGATCCACAGAGCTCGCTCTCTTCCCTCTCTCCACCCTCTCCCCAGCACTGCTTCTGTGTCCTACACTTGCCACTGTGAGGTCCAGCAGACTCTCCTGAAGTTCTCAGCTCAGGAGAACACATACGCTCTGCTTGATTTCCCTCTCCCTGCTCTCCAGCCTGGAAACTGGATGCAGGTTTGAGCTGGGTACTTGTAGGAGCCCCAAGTCTTGTTTCCTGCCTTCACTCCATTGCCCCATGCGCCCTTGTCCAGTGTCTAGAACTCCTGGGTTCATGTTGTTCGTCTGGCAGTTTACTTTTTAAATACAAGGGGAGCCAGTCGCAGTGGCTCACGCCTGTAATCCCAGCACTTTGGGAGACCAAGACAGGCCGAGACAGGCGGATCACTTGAGGTCAGGGGTTCGAGACCAGCCTGACTAACATGGTGAAACCCCGTCTCTACTAAAGAAACACAAAACATTAGCCAGGTGTGGTGGTGCGTGCCTGCAATCCCAGCTACTTGGGAGGCTGAAGCAGGAGAAGCACTTGAACCCAGGAGGCAGAAGTTGCAGTGAGCTGAGATTACACCACTGCCCTCCAGCCTGGTGACAGAGCAAGACTCTGTCTCAAAAAAAAAAAAAAGATATTCTAATATGTAAATATTTATCTTTTTTATTATTATTAGAAAGTAACACTTCCCACCGAAACTACCAGAAACATCCAGAAAATGAAGCAGAAAAATGCAGCCCAGGAATCAGAAAAGGCCTCAGGTATGGGGTCCTCAGAGTCTTATATGTAGTAGAGAAAATTTTCCAGCCCACCTCCGTCTTCTCGAGTCTGATATGCTCATCCCAGCCCCAAGAGGGGGCATCTCAGGGGATTCCAGGGCTGCCCTCAGCATCCCCCAAGCTCCCTGCCCACAGCTCAGGTGACAGTAAGGGGCCCCGCAGGGGTGGGATGTGAGTCCCACATCAGAGGAGCGCGCCCAGGCAGCAAATACGCCGTCACACCCTGTCAGTATCCTCTGAGACATTTTAAGGAAGTTGAGCAAGACCCAGGCTCTCAGGTGCCTCCTTGCCTGTCCCAGTGACCGGATGTGTCAGGCATCAGGACTTAGGCAGATACCGAATCTCTCACTTCTCCTTTGAGGTCCTATCATCTCCCGTAACTGAATAAAGTCAAGTTCGGACCTGTCCGTGTAGAGGCAGCATCTTGCACGTGTGCAGGTGAGTTATGCCAAAGTACATCCATATTCCTCTTTCCTTCCAGTCCGGTCAATTAAACCTTGGAGTGACCAGGAAATCCAGAGTTTCCTGCAGGAATGGGAATTTCTTGAACGTGAAGTGTACAGGGTGAAGAAGAAGTATCACGTAGTATCAAAAACAATTGCCCAGCGTCTCAAGCAGAGAGGTATGAAGAAGAGCTGGCAGGAGTGTCTCCAGATGCTAATAAGCTTGCAGGACTTATACTTCACTATTCAGGAGGCCAACCAGAGGCCAAGGTGCCCACCCTTGCCATGTCCTTACGGCGAGGCCCTGCACCGGATTCTGGGACACAGATGGAAAATCAGCGTCTTCTCAGGTTTGTGTGTTTTGTATTCATCTTCACAGTCCTTTAGTGACTGCCATTGGCTTCCCCCACCCCACCCCCACCATCCTTGTGCCCTGAGTAGAGCAGAGAATGACGAGACAGGCCCCTGCCCAGAGCCCCTGGCACACAGGACAGGGGACTTGCTGCTCTGATGGGCTGCCCGCCTCTATTTTTCCTTTTTGTTCTTCCCCAAAGTAATAATGCTGAGGACTTTGTTCAGGGACTTGTTCAGAATGGACATGGCCCTGGGGCTGGGTGAGGTCACAGGCAAGGATTCAGGTACAGGGTGGGTGATGCCCTCACGAGCCCTCCATGTGTCTTCTGTCTCTCTCAGGTCCTCCCTGTGCAGATGCGGTTGACCTCGCACCTCCTGAGCACCAGCCCCAGGCCTGGGGCATTCCCATAGCCGTTCAGGAGCTGACGTGGGCCCCGACACCTGTGATCTATGTGGAAAATCCTCCGGTACCCGAATGGGAGCCCTGGAACACGAATGGTCACGCTCCATATATGAATCCTGCTTTTCCCCCAGCAGCCCCAGGCCCCCTACCACAGTGGGCCATCTCTACTGACTGATCCAGATCTTGAAGACAATTAGAATCTGGATCCCGATTCTTCAGAAAGACTGAAAAGTAGCACAATCTGTGTGTGTTAGTGCATGACTCCTTCCCCTCCTCACCTGGTGCAATGAGAATAAATGTGAAATAAATGATCGACCGTGACCTCATCCCTTTCTGGCTCGTGCTTGTGGCTTGGGTTGAACCTCCAATTGTAGAGACCATGGGACAGGGAGGGGGCTCAGCCCCCCGGTGACCTGGGACCCATCCTTTCATTCCTGCATCATGCTTCCTGCATGGAAGCCCCTTTGTAGTAAGGGACAACTTTTACCCCAGAGGTAACTGCTCAATCCTGCCTTCATTTCCTGGCTGTGTGACCATAGAAACCTTTTTTTTTTTTTTTTTTTTTTTTTGAGATGGAGTCTCACTTTGTTGCCCAGGCTGGAGTGCAGTGGTGTAATCTCCACTCACTGCAACCTCCACCTCCTGGATTCAAGCAATTCCCTGCCTCAGCCTCCCACGTAGCCGGGATTACAGGCGCCCGCTACCATGCCCAGCTAATTTTTGTATTTTTAGTAGAAACGGAGTTTCACCATCTTGGCCAGGCTGCTCTTGAACTCCTGACCTCAGGTGATCCACTCCCCTTGGCCTCACAAAATGCTGGGATTACAGGCGTGAGCCACTGCGCCCAGCCAGAACTTTTATTTCATGTTTCTGAGCCCCCAGATCCTCATATTAAAATTGAAGCTGATATCTTACTTCAGGAGAGAGTTTTTGGGAAAAAACACATACCTGGCATAATCACTCTGTGTTACGTTCATTTTCCCACATTTCTCGGTGGTCTCATTGAGAAGTGAAGCCAGCTGGCTTCTGGGTGGGGTGGGGACTTGTAGAACTTTTCTGTCTAGTGAGAGGAGTGTAAATGCACCAATCAGTGCTCTGTGTCTAGCTAGAGGATTGTAAATGCACCAATCAGCATTCTGTAAAAATGGACTAATCAGCACTCTGTAAAATGGACCAATCAGCAGGACATGGGCGGGGCCAAATAAGGAAATAAAAGCTGGCCGCCCCAGCCAGCAGTGGCAACCTGATCACATCCTCTTCGATGTTGTGGGAGCTTTGTTCTTTCTTTGTTCTCCACATTGGGGTCTGCACCGCCTTTAAGAGCTGTAACACTCGCCGTGAAGGTCCGTGGCTTCATTCTTGAAGTCTGTGAGACCAAGAACCTACCGGAAGGAGAAACTCTGGACATATCTGAAGGAACAAACTCCGGCCACACCATCTTTAAGAGCTGTGACACTCACCACAAAGGTATGCGGCTTCATTCTTGAAGTCAGCCAGACCAAGAACCCACCAGAAGGAATACATTCCGGACACATTGTTATTATATTTTTTTGAGACGGAGTCTAGCTCTTGTCCCAGGCTGGAGTAGGGTGGCACAATCTCGGCTCACCGCAATCTCTGCCACCTGGGTTCAAGCGATTCTCCTGCCACAGCCTCTCAAGTAGCTGGAATCATGCACCACCACATCTGGCTAACTTTTTGTATTTGTTAATACATGGAGACGGGGTTTCTCCATGTTGGTCAGGCTGGTCTGGAACTCCCGACATCAGGTGATCTGCCGGCCTCCGCCTCCCAAAGGGCTGGGATTACAGACGTGAGCTACGCACCCAGCCCGTGGTCTTATTTTTTTAGGAAACATGATTTTGAGATAATTACAGTTTTACATGCAGTTGTAACAACTAGTAGAGAGGGATTAGAGAGACCCCTTAGGCCCTGTGTCCAGGTTCCCCCAGCGGTAACAGCCAGAAAGCACAATATCATAACCAGGATATTGACATCCATACAGTCAAGAGGGTCAGCAGAAGAAACCGTCTCACTGCCCTTTATGAGGGACATGCACGTCCCTCCTGCCCTCAGCCCCTGCCTAACTCCTGGCAACCCCTGAAATACTCTTCCTTTTAATAAGTTTGTTATTTCAACAGTGTTATATAAATGGGATTGTACGGTATGTAGCTTTTTGGGAATAGTTTTTTTCAGTTACTCATTAGAGATTCCTCCAGGTTGTTGCATGGATCAATGTTCATTCCTTTTTCTTGCCGTGTAGTGTTCCACTGTGTGGATGTACCAGATTAAACCATTTGCCCATTGAATGACATCCAGGCTGTTTCCAGTTTGGACTATTGTGAATAAAGCTGCTATAAACCTCCAGATACAAGTTTTGTGTAAACTGAAGACTTCCTTTGGGATAAACACCCAGGGGTACAATTTCCGGGTGTATAATATTGCATGTGTAATTTTTTTTTTTTTTGAGACGGAGTCTCGCTCTGTCACCCAGGCTAGAGTGCAGTGGTACAGTCTCAGCTCACTGCAACCTCTGCCTCTGGGGTTCAAGCGACTCTCCTGCCTCAGCCTCGACAGTAGCTGGGATTATAGGCGCCTGCCACCATACCTAGCTAACTTTTGTATTTTTAGTAGAGACAGGGTTTCTGCATATTGGCCAGGCTGGTCTCGAACTCTTGACCTCAGGTGATCCACACACCTTGGCCTCCCAAAGTGCTGGGATTGCATGCATGAGCCACCGTGCCTGGCCTAATTTGTTTGTTTGTTTGTTTGTTTGTTTACCGGATGGCTGTGTCATTCTACACCCCCACCAGCAATGTATGAGTGAAACAGTTTCTCCACATCCTCACCAGCATTTTGTTTTGTCACTGTTCATGAAAAGGCGAATAGAATGGCCTTCAGAGTGTCCAGCACAGAGGGCCTGAGCAGAGCTCGGAATGATGGGACTGGCCTCTGCCCAGGGCCCCTCTGTAGAGCATCACAAACAGTGATACCTAATTACGGCTTCCATTTTCAGTTCCCTAGCGGCTGGTGATACGGAACATGTTGTATGCTTATTTGCCATCTGTGTATCCTCTGCAGTGACATGGCTCTTCATGGTTTTGACCATTTTCTAATTGGATTTTTGTTTTTATTGTTATTATTTGAGTTTTTTATATATTCTAGTTTTGAGGATATGGGTTTCACAGATGTTTTCTCCCTGTTTGTAGCTTGTCTTTTCATGCTCTTCTTACGGGCTTTCACAAAGAAAAGACTTTATGAGGTACAATTTATCAAAATTTTAATGGGTAGTGCTTTGGGTGGCAAATCTAAGAACTCTTTCATTAGTCCTAGATCCTGAAGACTTTTTCCTATATTTTTCTAAAAGTGTTACAGTTTTACATTTTGCATTTAAGTCCCTGGTATGTTTGAGTTAAATCGTGATTAAAGTTTGTGAAGTTTAGGTTAAGGTTCATTTTGTGTGTATGTGCCTGTGAATGTCCAGTTGCTCCAGTACTATTTTCTGAAGAGGCTGTCTTTTCTGCATTGAATTGGTTTTGCATTTATGTAACAAACTGGGTGGGCATATTTGTGTGGTTGTTGTCATGGGTTCTGTACCTTGTTCCATTGGTCTACACTCTGCTAATACCACACACCCTTGCTTACTATAGCTGTATAAGTTGTTAAATCCTATAAATTAATCCTTCCTACTTTGTTCTTTGATTGATTTTTCAAACATTGAACCAGTCTGGAGTACTTCAATTGTTCATCATATAATTTTTTCATCTATTATTGACTTATTTTTAGTAATGTTTTATTAATGATTTCTGCATCAGTATTCAAGAAAGATGCTGTTTTACAGTTTTGTTATACTGTCTTTTTCTGGTTTTGGTATCAGGATAACACTAGCTTCATAAAGTAAATTTGCGAGTGAAATAAGCTAGCCACAGGAAGACAAATACTGCATGATCTCACTTTTATGTGGAATCTAAAATAGTCCAACTTATAGAAGACAGTAGAATGGTGGTCGCCAGGGCTGGAGGGAGGGAGAAATGGGGAAATGGGGAGATGCTGGTCATGAGTGTAAAGTTTCCATTACTCAAGATGAATAAGATCTGGAGATGGAATGTACAGCATGGTGACTATAGTTAACACTATTGTATTTTATACCTGAAATGTGTTTAGAGAGTAGATCGTAAGTGTTCTCGTCTTACACACACACACAGAGGTTAACTATGTGAGGCAATAAATATGTTAACTGACTTGACTGTGGTGCCCATTGCACAATATATACATATATTAAAAAATCAAGTTTTAAAATCGATACTTTGTTTGAGACGGAGTCTCGCTCTGTCACCCAGGCTGAAGTGCGGTGGTGTGATCTCAGCTCACTACAACCTCTGCCTCCCGGGTTCAAGCGATTCTCCTGCCTCAGCCTCCCAGGTAGCTGGGACTACAGGCACATATCACCATGCCTGGCTAATGTTTTGTATTTTTAGTAGAGATGGGGTTTCACTGTGTTAGCCAAGATGGTCTCGATCTCCTGACCTCGTGATCCACCTGCCTCAGTCTCCCAAAGTGCTGTGGTTACAGGTGTGAGCCACTGTGCCCAGACAATTCATACCATTTTTATCTGTCAATTATACTTGAATAAAGCTGAATAAAAAGACTACAGTCATCATTATGGATGCTGGTAAAAACAAAACAAAATTCTTTTGGTTAAGCTATTTTTTTGCTATGCTCAAAGATAAAATTGGACACAGAAAACCAAGCTAACTAAACTAAATATCTAAAGCTATAGAAAGGCCACTGCACTCCAGCCTGGGTGACAGAGCAAGACTCCATCTAAAGAAAAAAAAAAAAAAAAGTGCTTCTGTAAATAGAGAAGAGAGAATAAAGCCTTAGAGATTTAACTATATGCAGAAATCCAAAGACAAAAATCAAACATTGCAGAAGGGATACTTCTGCCTGGATTATTTCCTTCCAACTTGGAAACACAGATTCAGAAGACATCCTTCTGTTGATAAAATAGTGCCAATCAACACAGACACTGACAAGGCTGACCTCAATGATCAGGATAAAGAAGATGATGAAATGTTAATTCAACTTGAAGAAACCTGGGGAATTTAAGTATCCAGAAATAAGCCTATTTGTACCTGAAGCTATTGATATCACATACATGTCTAAAAATTGTTCCGCAATTAAAATGAAAAGTTTAAAAGTATTCGTGTCAAAGTCATACATATTTCTATACTCAAGATCATCTTACAATTTATACCTTCTTGAACAGGCCGACGACCATTTTTGTCCTGAAATAAGCCTTCAGAATTAAATGTTAATTTTAATTTATGGACTTTTTCAGCAAGTACTCATTTATATATATGAAAAATAATATATACAAATACATATATGAAAATGGGAACGAGAATTCTGGAAAACACTTTTTATTCTCTTTACATGAAGAAAATACATTTCCAGTCTAGTGCAATAAGTTACACTGATTGAAAAATAGTCCATGTACAAGTTTGTAGAATTTTGCCTGGAGTTGGAATCTGTAGCATTCAGCAAATGTTCAGAGGGATCCATGACTCCAAAAAGGTTACAAACTGCTGATCTAGAAAAATGGTTACATTAGTTATCCCTAAAGCAGGTAATGAATATTGTTTCTGCTTAAAAAAAAAAAAAAAAAAGTCATTGCCAAATGCCAGGATATCTAGACTTTCTTCTATGTCATCCACTAGGAGTTTTATAGTTTTATATTTTGTATTTAGTTCTGGGATCCATTTTGAGTTAATTTTTGTGAAAGGTATAAGGTGTAAAGTCTCTGTGTAAATTTTTTCTTTCTTTTTTTTTTTTTTTTTGCATTTGGATATCCAGGCCAGTTTTCCAGCACCATTTGTTGAAGACTGCCTCTCCTCCTCTGTATTATTGTATTACCTTTGTTCCTTTGTCAAAGAACATTTGACTCTATTTGTATGGATCTGTTTCTGAGCTCTCAACTCTATTCCATTGATATATTTGTCTCTTTTTTGGCCAGTATGATACTGTCTTGATTACTGTAGTTTTATAATGAGTCTTAAAGCCAGGTAGTGTCGGTCATTTTTTTCTTCTTTTCAATGTTGTGTTGCTATTCTGGGTCTTTTGCCTTTCCTTATAAATTTTAGAATCATTTTGAAATCATTTTGAAAGTTATTCACAAAATAACTTGCTGGGATTTCAATTGAGATTACATTGAATCTATAGACTAAGTTGAGAAGAACTGACAGCTTGATAATATTGAGTCTTCCCATCCATGAACATGGAATTTCTCTCCATTTATTTCGTTCTTTGGTTTCTTTCATTAGAGTTTGTTGCTTTACTTATATAGATCTTGTACATGGTTTGTTAGATTTAGAACTAAGAATTTTATTTTGGGGGATGCTGGTGTAAATTGTATTTTTAATTTCACATTCCACTTGTTCATTGCTGATACTAAGAAAAATGATTAACTTTTATATATCCTGAAGTTTGTTGTAATTGCTTATTAATTCTGGGAGATTTTTTATTTACTCTTTTGTGTTTCTACCTTTTCTACGTAGATGATCATGTCATTGGTGAAGAAAGACAGCTTCATTTCTTCCTCCACAGGTGTGTACCTTTTATTTCCTTTTCTTCATATTGCATTAGCTAGGACTTCCATTGTGATATTGAGAAGCAGTGATGTGAGAGGACAGCCTTGCTTTGTTCCTGTTCTTGGTGAGATATAGCTGACTTTCTCACTATTAAATATGATGTAAGCAGTAGAGTTTTAGTAGATATTATTTACCAAGTTGAGGAAGTTCCCCTCTATTCCTAGTTTAATGAGAGAGTTTTGTTTTGTTTTGTTTTGTTTTTTTAAATCATGAATGCATGCTGGATTTTGTAAAATGCTTTTTCTTTCTTTTTTTTTTTTTTTTTTTTGAGATGGAGTTTTACTCTGTTGCCCAGGCTGGAGTGCAGTGGCCTGATCTCAGCTCACTGCAACCTCCGCCTCCCAGGTTCACCCCATTCTCCTGCCTCTGCCTCCCAAGTAGCTGGAACCCACCACGACGCCCGGCTAATTTTTTTTTCTTTTTTTTTTTGTATTTTTAGTAGAGATGGGGTTTCACTGTGTTAGCCAGGATGGTCTCGATCTCCTGACCTCGTCATCTGCCCGCCTCAGTCTCCCAAAGTGCTGGGATTACAGGCGTGAGTCACCACACCCGGCCATAAAATGTTTTTTCTGCTTCTATGAGTTCAACTTTAAAAATTCCACATACAAGTGATATACTTAGTCAGGTTTCCCCAGAGATACAAAATCAATAAGTGAGAGAGAGAGAGACATATAAGAGGGCATTTATTAGGGGGATTGGCTCGTGCAGTGAAAACTAAGTCCCATGGCAAGCCTTCTGCAAGCTGGAGATTGTGAGGTGCTGGTCATGTGATTCAGTCCAAGTCCGAAGGCCTCAGAACCAGGGAAACTGATGATGGAACTCTTAGGTCAGAGGCCAAAGACTTGAGAAACTTGAGGGCTGCTTGTATGAGTCCTGGAGTCCAAAGGCCAGGGAGCCTGGAGTTATCCTGGGATAAGAGAGGATGAGAGTGTCTCAGCTGTAGCTGATAGGTAAACATATTTGCCTTTTCTCTGTTTCTGTTCTCTCCAAACCCCCAGCATTGGACGATGCCAACCCACATTGAGGCTGGATATTTCCCACCTAGTCCACTTAGACTCACATGCTAATCTCCTCTGTAAACACCCCCATAAACACACCCAAAAATAATGCTGTACCAGGTTACTAGGGATTCCTTAATCCAGTAAACTTGATGCCTAAAGTTGGTGTCAAGCTAAAATTAAGTGTCATTGCAAGCCTCTCCCTTGTCACCTTGGCAACAATACACTTTTCCTGAAACCATACCTAATCTCCGAATAAGACAATAACAGGGAAAATCGTTCTGCCTATCATGATGCAAATACCCTGCATACAACCAAAAATGCGTTAATCCCTTCTCCAGAAGAAAAGATAAAGTTTATTCCTCTCCTGATATCCCATGACTTAATACTGTCATGTAAAATTAACAATACTTCAATGGTTATATAAATTCAATAAGTCTAATGTTACATGATAAAGTAATAAGAGAGGAATGGAAACAAAGAGATTTGCTTACTATATGTATCTATACACACAGACCTAGTCTTGACAAAATAAGGAGGAAATACTTATAACAATTACAGTCCTTGTTTCTGTAACGGGTCACGTGGTCATGGCTGGTACTGATAACTACCTTCTACTACCCGTTCTGTGTTCCCTTTGCCTTCAGCAGGCACCTCAGCGGGTTGTTGTTCTTTACCTGGAAGGGTGACCCAAACCTTTATTCCTGGAGAGTCTGGACCATTCATAGTCTTGCCTGGATTGAGTTGTTCTAATTTTCCATTGACTTCATCATGGGGCATGCAAGTACTAAGAGACTCCCTAAGGGCTCGTCTCTATTCCAGACATGCACTTTCTTACCTCCACTGTGGAGCAGTAATCCAACCATCCCAGCCAACACTGTAACTTCCTTCTTAGTCTCTTGGCTTAAGAAGTAATAGGCCAGCAGACGTCTCTCAAAAGAAGAGTGGTTCCGTGCAGGTGGTGGTAGGGGCTTGCTCCAGAATTCCAAGGGCCTCTGCTGTGATTCACTCATAGGAGCCCATCAAAGACTTCACACAACATCCCTGTCTGCCACTGACACATCAAGCACCATTGGATCTCCTGGGTCATAGGGTCCAAGTGGCACAGCAGCCTGCACAGCAGTCTGGACCTGTTGCAGAGCCTTCCCCTGTTCTGGGCACCACTCAAAACTGGCAGCTTTTCAGGCCACTTGGGAAATGGACTGGAGTAACTCACCCAAATAAGGAATATGCCGCCTGCAAAATTCAAATAGACCCACTAGTCACTGTGCCTTTTCCTTGGTTGCAGGAGGGGCCAGATGCAACAACTTATCCTTCATTTAGAAGAGGTATCTCCACGGGCCCCACACTACTGGCCCCTAGAAATTTCGCTGAGGTAGAAGGCCCTGAATTTTAGATTTTAGTTGGATTTATTTCCCATCCCCTGACACACACGTTTCACCGATGAGCCCAGAGGAGTCGCTGCTTCACACTCACTAGGTCCCGTCAGCATAATGTCATCAATGTAAAGGATCAGTGTATCGTTTCTTTCTTTCTTTTTGAGATGAAGTCTTATTCTGTCGCCCAGGCTGGAGCGCAGTGGCTCTATCCCGGCTCACTGCAGCCTCCACCTCCCGGGTTCAAGCGATTCTCCTGCCTCAGCCTCCCAAGTAGCTGGGACTACAGGCACGCACCACCAAGCCCGGCTAATTTTTTTGCGTTTTTAGTAGAGACGGAGTTTCACTGTGTTAGCCAGGATGGTCTCGATCTCCTGACCTCGTGATCCGCCCACCTCAGCCTCCCAAAGTGCTGGGATTACAGGTGTGAGCCACTGTGCCCGGCCCAGGATCAGTATATCTTATGGCAGAAAGAGGCCATGAAGATCCCTGCAAACTAAACTGTGACGTGGGGCTGGAGAGTTGATCTAACCTGAGGGAGGACAGTGAGGCTGTGTTGCTAGCCTGGCCAGCTGAAGGCAAACTGCTTCCGGTGGGCGTCCTGGACAGGGAGGGAGAAAAAGCTGTGTGCCGGATCCATAGTTACACACCAGGTCCCAGGAGACACGTTAATTTGCTCAAGCCATGAAACCACATCTGGTGCAGCAGCTGCAATGAGAGTCACCACTTGGTTAAGCTTCTGGGAATCCACCGTCATTCTCCAGGATTCATCTGTCTTCTGCACAGGCCAGGAGAGTTGGACAAGGATGTGGTGGGAAGCACCAGCCCTGCATCCTTCAAGTCTTTGATGACGGCACTCGTCTCTGTAATTCCTCCAGAAAGGCAGTCTTGGTGTGTTTTTTGTTTGTTTTAGTATTTTTCTAGGTAGAGGTGGCTGTAACGCCTTCCATTTGTCCTTTCCCATCACAACTGCCCTCACTTTACAGGCCAGGGAACCAGTGTGGGGTCTCTGCTAGCGGCTGGACATGTCTATTCCAACTACACATCTGGACCTGGGGAATGACCAGAGAGTGGGTTCTGGGACCCGCTAGGTCCACTGTGAGTTGGACCTGAGCTAAAGTTCCTGATACTAAGATATGGAAAAACCTCTTTGTCTTATTTCACTGGAAAACAGTATGGAATTTATTCAAAAAAATTAAAAGTAGAACTACCACATAATTCAACAATCCCACTTCTGGGTGTATGTTCAGGATCTTGAAAGATCTGCATCTCATGTTCATTGCAGCACTATTCAGAGTAGCAAAGATATGGAAACAATCTAAGTGTCCATTGACAGGTGAATAGATAAAGAAAACGTGACCACATACACACAATGGAATATTATTCAGCCACTTTAAAAAAGGAAGCCCTGCCTACCAACAACATAGATGAACCTAGAGGACGCTATACTCAGTGAAGTGTGACAGACAGAGAAAGACAAATGCTGTATGGTATCACTTACGTGTGGAATCTAAAAAGAAGAAACGTTTCCAACTCATAGAAGCAGAGAGTAGAGCAACCTGGTGGTTGCCAGGAATGGGGGTAGGGGAGGAAATGGAAAGATCTTGATCAAAGTGTACAAACTTTCAGTTATAAGATGAAGAGAATTCTAAAGATCTAATGTACAGCGTGGTGAACATAATTAATAATACTATATTGTATACTTGAAACTTGCTAAGAGAGTAGATCTGAAGTGTTCTCACCAGAAAAGGGAGGAGGTATCTATGGGAAGTGATGGATAAGTGCTATGGTTTAGATGTTGGCCCCTCCAAATCTCATGTTGAAATGCAATCCCTAGTGTTGAAGGTAAGGGTAGTAGGAGGTGTTTGGGTCATGGGGGTGGATCCCTCATTAATGGCTCGGTGCTGTCCTTGAGGTAATGAGTGAGTTCTTACTCTATTAGTTACCAAGAGATCTGATTGTTTAAAAGAGCCTGGCATCTCTCTCTTGCCTCCTTTCTTGCCATGTGACATGCCTGCTCCCTCTTTGCCTTCCACCAAAAGTAAAGCCTTCCTGAGGCCTCCCAGACGCCCAGCGGTTGCTGATGCCATGTTTGTGCAGGCTGCAGAACTGTGAGCCAAATAACCTCTTTTCTGTATAAATTACTCACCTTAGGTATTCTTTTACAGCAATGCAAAACAGACTAATGCAGCATGCTAATTACTTTATTGTGGTATAATTTTATTTTATTATTTATTTATTTAGAGACAGAGTCTGGTTTTGTCACGCACACTGGAGTGCAATGGCACGATCTCGGCTAACTGCAACCTCTGCCTCCCAGGTTCAAGCAATTCTCCACCTCGGCCTCCTGAGTAGTAGCTGGGATTAAAGGCACGTGCCACCACACCTGGCTAATTTTTTTTTTTTTTTTTTTTTTTTTTTTTTTTGAGAGCTGGAGTTTCGCCATGTTGCCCAGGCTGATCTCAAACCCCTGGCCTCAAGTAATCCACCTGCCGTGGCCTCCCAAAGTCCCAGGATTACAGGTGTGAGCCACCAGGGCTGGCCAAGGTAATCATTTTAAAGTGTTAACATATGTCAAATCATCAATTGTACATCTTAAATATATACAATTTTCTGTCAATTATGCCTCAATAAATTGAAGAAAATAAATTTTTTTCTAGGTGTAGTTTCTGAAAACTGAAGTGATTTAAGTTACATAAACAGGAAATAGTATCAAACTGAAAATAGACCCAAAATTTTTTTACTAGAAGTGATACTCTTTAGCTTTTCATTTTGTTTTTATATAATCATATATTTCTTTTCTTTCTTTTTTTTTTTTTTTTTTTTTTGAGACGGAGTCTCGCTCTGTCACCCAGGCTGGAGTGCAGTGGCCGGATCTCAGCTCACTGCAAGCTTCGCCTCCCAGGTTCACACCATTCTCCTGCCTCTGCCTCCCGAGTAGCTGGGACTACAGGCGCCCACCACCACGCCCGGCTAATTTTTTATATTTTCAGTAGAGATGGGGTTTCACCGTGTTAGCCAGGATGGTCTCGATCTCCTGACCTCGTGATCTGCCTGCCTCGGCCTCCCAAAGTGCTGGGATTAGGGGCGTGTGCCACTGCGCCTGGCTAGAAAAAGAAAAAATATAAAAATTATCCTAGAAATTTGTCAAATAGCTGATTTCAGACCAATTATCTTGCTAAAGAAACGTAGAAAAGTCAGTCAAAACAGAAAACGTATTTATTTTTGAAAGAATTAAGGAGCTACTAAGGCAGCCAAGGCGTGAGGGCCTTTATCACAGACAGGAGGGAAGCCCTGAGAAGCGCCCCGGCCTCTGGAGCGGCTTCTCCCCTGTGAATATTTGCCACTTGGAAAGCAGGAGCTGAGAGGCAGGAAATCTGTGCACAGGGGAGACAAAAACTGGAGTTCAGGGAGCAGATGAACACCTCGGGTATGTAGCGGAGAATCTTGTAGGTTTACAACCTAGAAACAGGACTGAACTTGAAATACAATTAAGACCAATTTGGATTCAGCTCAATGAGTGATTGGATTAAGGTGGGCTACCTCTCTCCTATTTAGATAATTAACTAAATGTAAATGGACTGAATATTCTTGGAAAGAGAAACTTACAACTACATGCATATAGTAAAAAATATATATATGTGGTCTCTGTCCCAGTTTCCTGACGCACAACTTCTAAAGCCCTCGGAATCTCTGAAGCAATTTTGTATGCTAATGACATGACTGGTGGCTTGGGGCTCCTGGACAGCCTCAGGACGGGGGCTGATTGCCAAGGGAACCAACCTTGTGATTAGAGATTTGGAACTTTTTGACCCATTCCTCCAATCTCCAGGGAGCAGAGTTAATTACCAGCAATCAATGATTTAATCAATCTTGCCAATATAATGAAGCCTTCATAAAAATCCTAATAGGGCGTGGAGAGCTTCTGCTGTCTCCCCTCCATCACTGACTTGCAGACTCCCAAGGAGGGAGAAGTACGCATCCCTGACCCATTGGCATTGGGTTTGGCCACGAGACTTGGTTTACCCAATCACTAGTAAGCAGATGTTATAGTCACTACTTCCGAAGAGAAGCTTTGAGAGCCATCGCCGTTGCTGCTTGCTCTCTGCCAGAGAATGACAGTTTGCTCATTCAGCCTAGGTACTGGAATACCTCAGATTGGGGTAAAGAAGACATATGTGTTACACAGGAACGGAGCGGCAGCTCACAAGTAGCAGGTAAGAGAAATAAAACCTGTCTAACGTAAGCTGCTTAGACTCGGGGCCCTTTGTGATTGCAGCAAAGCAACTGATAGCACTTGCACGCAGTGGTATGTAAATATGCGGCATTGCCTTTGCGTCCAGACAGCAGGTGGCTGAGAAACTTATTGGATGATATCAAGTTGACAACCCATGTCATGTAGTGGGAAAACTTTTTGTAAAACTGTATACTGCAATATTATAGAAGGCATGTACCTAAAAAGTTAGCTTTAAGTCAAGAGGCTGAGAAATATATGATTACTGGTGTGGTTTGTTTGTTTGTTTGTTTATTTATGAGACGTAGTCTGGCTTAGTTGCCCAGGCTGGAATGCAGTGGCACCATCTAGGGTCACTGCAACCTCCACCTCCCGGGTTCAAGTTCAAGTGATTCTCCTGCCTCAGCCTCCCAATTAGGTGGGGCTACATGTGTGTGTCACCATGCCCGGCTAATTTTTTGTATTTTTAGTAGACACGGGGTTTCACCATGTTGGCCAGGCTGGTCTCAATCTCCTGACCTCAGGTTATCCGCCCGCCTCAGCCTCCCAAAGTGCTGTTATGGAATGAGACCACCACTTCTCCCGTTGTCCTTCCCAGCTTCTCCCCCACCTCCCCTTTTCCCTAGTTTATAAAACAGGAGAAAAGGGTGAAAGCAAAAAGTTGGAAAGAAACAGAAGTAAGATAAATAGTTAGACGACCTTGGCGCCACCACCTGGCCCTGGTGGTTAAAATAATAATAATAATAATAGTAACCCCTGACCAAAACTACTGGTGTTGTCTGTAAATTCCAGACATTGTAGGAGAAAGCACTGTAAAACGTTTTGTTCTGTTAGCTGATGGATGTAGCCCCCAGTCACGTTCCCCACGCTTGCTCAATCTATCATGACCTTTTCACGTGGACCCCTTAGAGTTGTAAGCCCTTAAAAGGGCTAGGAATTTCTTTTTCGGGGAGCTCGGCTCTTAAGACGCGAGTCTGCTGACGCTCCCGTCCGAATAAAAGACCTCTTCCTTCTTTAATCCGGTGTCTGAGGAGTTTTGTCTGCGGCTCATCCTGCTACACTGGGATTATAGGCGTGAACCACCAAGCCTGGCCTTGTGTGGTTTATTTATTCGTTAGTTCTGCATTTGACAAGGAACTCTGAAGGAAAGATGAATCCAAAAAAATTTAGCAATCAGGATTAAAAAGAAATGAGAAGACCCAAATGATCTAGGACTTGCAAGTGTGAAAGATTCAAATGCTTCTCCTTGTACAATATGTTTCTCAACTATATAAGATAAAACTGAAAATCTTTGCACAAAAACGGCTAAACCACAATTCTTCAGATGGACAAAATGATTCATTGGAAAGAAGCTAGGTCTGTAATCCCTCAGAAGTCTCGTAACCTCGAAATATAACTAGCTGACATGGAAAATGAGCAATGAATCTTAGCTTTGAGATTTGGGGGGTCTGATAAGCATAGCCTAATAAAGACAGCAAAATGGATGAAATCTTTCAACCATTTACTAATCCAAGAGACGATCTCGATGACTTCTCTCTCTTCAATCCCTCCACACTCCTTTCCTGGATCTCAACTCACTTGGTAACAGTGTTTTCTACTTCAGTGAAAAAGGGAAGAAATGAAAAGAGAACAAAACAGAATTTCTACAGCTCCTGTTACCACATGGACACGAGTACCCACATTCTCATCCTTCCTGTTACCACAGATCTGTGCTCTTCTGGATGGCAACAACTAGCTACAAATTTAAATTAGTTACATTTCATACAATTTAAAATGCATGTATTAAGTTGCACTGGCCACATTTCAACTGCTTCATCGCCACAGCTGGCTAGTGGCTGCCATATCAGGCAGCACATACACAAAATACTTTTATCACCACAGAAAATGTGATGGGACGGAGCTGTCATTCACTCTCTTATCTAAGGCCACATGTGCAATAGTTCCCATCCCTCTACCCTACTCAGATACTCTGACCTAGTGAATTTTACCTCTCTCTTCTACCTTGTCCAACTTTTTCCTCTCTATTGATTCATTCCCATTATAAAGGTGTTCTAATTTTTCCAACTTAAAAAATTTCCGCAGACTTTACCCTCCAACTAACACTTCATTTACTCTATCTTGAAAAAAAGAAAAAAAGTCTTTAAAGAATTTTCAGATTATCTTTCTTATATTTATGTGTTCTTACCTTCCCTTAGATGAAATCCAACCTGGGGTTACTCCCCCACTCCCTTACCCTTAACTGAATCACAATGTCAAGGGTAAATTTATTATTTATCCTTTTTCACAATGTCAAGGGTAAATTTAAAAAACTTATTGACATATAAAACAGAAAAACATGACCTATTCTAAAGAAAAAAAATCAAAAATTTTAAAATTATCCAAATGATGGAGTAGCAGATAAGAATTTTTAAGTAGGTATGATAACTAGGATTAAGAAAGTAAATAAAAACATGCTTATAAACAAATGAAAAAGTAGAATATCTCAACAGAGAAAAAGAAACCAGTTTAAAAATGAAAAACAATGTTTGACTTTAAAAATATACTATCTGGCCGGGCTTGGTAGCTCATGCCTGTAATCCCAGCACGTTGGGAGGCCAAGGTGGGTGGATCACCTGAGGTAAGGAGTTCGAGACCAGCCTGGCTAACATGGTGAACTCCCTCTCTACTAAAAATGCAAAAATTAGCTGGGCATGGTGGCACTTGCCTGTAATCCTAGCTACTTGGGAGGCTGAGGCAGGAGAATTGCTTGATCCCGGGAGACGGAGCTTGCAGTGAGCCGAGACTGATTGAGCCACTGCACTCCAGCCTGGGCGACAGAGTGAGACTCCATCTCAAAAAAAAAAAAAAAAAAAAAAAGCACTATCTAAAAGAACAACGTCACTGGATGGGCTTCACTACAGATTGGAGATGACAGAAGAAAGAGTCAGTCAATTTGAAGACAGATCCAAGGACATGCTTGTCTGAAGAATAGTGGGAAAGAAAGGGCTCTGTGGAACAAGTTTAAAAATCTGTGTAACTGGTGGGTTAGGAGGAGAGAAGAAAAAAACAATGAAACAGAAAAAAATACTTTAAGAAATAATGCACTCTTTTTTTTGAGAGAGAGAGAGAGAGAGAATCTCGCCCTGTCACCCAGGCTGCAGTGCAGTGGTGTGATCTTGGCTCACTGCAACCTCCACTTCCCGAGTTCAAGCAATTCTCAGCCTCAGCCACCTGAGTAGTTGGAATTACACGCACCCACCACCATGCCCAGCTAATTTTTGCATTTTTAGTAGAGACCGGGTTTCACCATCTAGGCCAGGCTGGTCTTGAACTCCTGACCTCGTGATCCACCCATCTCAGCCTCCCAATGTGCTGGGATTACAGGTGTGAGTCGCGGCACCCAGCTGCACTTGTCTTTTTAGAGGCTGAATACTATTCCATTTTATGTAAACACCACATTTTCTTTATCTGTGGATCTGGGATGCCTAGGTTGTTCCATATCTTGGCTGTCATGAGTAATGCTGCAATAAACCTGAGAGTGCAGATACCTCTTCATGATTCTGATTTCGATTCTTTTGCATATACCCAGAAGTAGAATTGTTGGATCATATGGTAGTTCTATTTTTAATTTTCTTGGTAAACTCATACCGTTTTCTAGTGAAATAAGACAGTCAAAGAGTACAACTACTGTGTGATTTATCTAAAATAGTTAAACTCAGCCAGGTGTGGTGGCTCACGCCTGTAATCCCAGCACTTTGGAAGACTGAGGCAGGCAGATCACGAGGTCAGGTGTTTGGGACCAGCCTGGCCAACACAGTGAAACCTCATCTCTTCTAAAAATACAAAAATTAGACTGGGCACAATGGCTAGTGCCTGTAATTGCAGGACTCTGGTAGACCGAGGCGAGTGGATCATTTGAGGTCAGGAGTTCAAGAACAACCTGACCAACATGGTAAAACCCCGTCTCTACTAAAAATACAAAAATCGGCTGGGCGTAATGGCAGGTGCATGTAGTCCCAGCTACTCAGGAGGCTGAGGCAGGAGAATTGCTTGAACCCAGGAGATAGAGGTTGCAGTGGACTGAGATCACGCCACTGCACTACAGCCTGGGTGACAGAGCAGGACTCCGTCTTGGGGAAAAAAAAAAAGTTAAACTCGTAGAAACCGAGGGTAGAATGGCGGTTGTCAGGGGCTTGGGGGCGGAGTAAACGGAGGTGTTACTGCTCAGCAGGTATTCAGTTTCAGTTATGCCAGATGAGGATGCTCTAGACAGCCGCGGCACAACATGGTGCCTGTATTAACGATACTGTATTGTGCGCAGAAACATTGTCAAGAACATGTTAAATGTTCTTACTACTTTTTTTCTTTTTCTTTCTTTTTTTTTTTTTTTTTTTTTTTTGAGGAGACAGAGTTTTGCTCTTGTTGCCCAGGCTGAGGTGCAAATGGTGTGATCTCGGCTCACCGAAACCTCCACCTCCCGCCTCCTGGGTTCAAGCGATTCTCCTGCCTCAGCCTCCCACGTAGATGGGATTACAGGCGTCTGCCACCACGCCCGGCTAAATTTTGTATTTTTAGTAGAAACGGGGTTTTGCCATGTTGGCCAGGCTGTTCTCAAATTCCTGACCTCAGGTGATCCACCTGCCTTGGCCTCCCAAAGTGCTAGGCTTACAGGCATGGGCCATGGCACCTGGCCTTTTTATTTTATTTTATTTTATTTTATTTTTGAGACGGAGTCTTGTTCTGTCCCGGGCTCAGGTGATCCTCCCACCTCAGCCCTTCGGAGTAGCTGGGACCAAAGGTGCGTGCCACCGGGTCTGGCTAATTTTTTCTTTCTTCTTTTTCTTTTCCTTTTTTTGGGGGGTGGGGTATTTTTGATAGAGACAGAGTTTCGCCATATCGCTCAGGCTGGTCTTGAACTTCTGAGCTCAGGCGATCCACCCGCCTCAGCCTCCCAAAGTGCTGGCATTACAGGCATAAGCCCCGCGCCTGGCCTTCTTGCTACAATTTTTTAGAAAAGAAATGAAACAATGTCCCTAGATTTTCCAATGAATGAAAGCCATAAATTTGGAGAATCACGTTACAGGATTAAAGGAAACCTCACGTAGGCACATAATGGTCAACCTACTACAAACCAAATATAAAGACAAAATGTTGAAATCAGCCAGAGGGAAATGGCACATGTCATACGAGGAAACAATAAATGAAGATTACCACTGACAGTTCTTGATCGGAGAGCAGAAGAGTTGGGTAGACCTCTTTAAGAGAGCAAAACTGTCAATCAGCATTTTATATCTAGTACAGTTATTCTTCCAAACTGAAGAGAAAATAAAAATACTTTCAGGTAACAGAAAACAAAGAGAATTTCTTGCCAGTAGAGCTGCATTGTAATAAATGCTAAAGGAGGCCGGGCACAGTAGCTCACGCCTGTAATCCCAACACTTTTTGAGGCCGAGGCGGATGGATCACGAGGTCAGGAGATTGAGACCATCCTGGCTAACATGGTGAAACCCCATCTCTACTAAAACTACAAAAAATTAGCCAGGCGTGTTGGCGGCGCCTGTGGTCCCAGCTACTCAGGAGACTGAGGCAAGAGAATGGCGTGAACCTAGGAGGTGGAGCTTCCAGTGAGCTGAGATCCGGCCACTGCACTCCAGCCTGGGCGACAGAGCAAGACTCCGTCTCAATTAAAAAAAAAAAAAAAAAAAAAAAATGCTAAAGGAAATATTTTAAGGAGAAGGAAAATGAAACTAGATGCAACAAAGTACAACAAAATGGTAAATCTATGAGTAGATATTTTTAAACTATTTATTCTCTTAGTTTATCCAAAATTTATGTAAATAAAAAAGTATGACATTGTACTGTGGGTTATACATGTAACTGTGGTACTTTTTTTTTTAATACTTTAAGTTCTACAGTACATGTGCACAACATGCAGATTTGTTACATATGTATACATGTGATATGTTGGTGCGCTGCACCCATTAACTCGTCATTTACATCAGGTATATCTCCTAATGCTATCCCTCCCACCTCCCCCCACCCCACAACAGGCCCTGGTGTGTGATGTTCCCCTTCTTGTGTCCAAGTGTTCTCATTGTTCAGTTCCCACCTATGAGTGAGAACATGTGGTGTTTGGTTTTCTGTTCTTGTGACCATTTGCTGAGAATGATAGTTTCCAGCTGCATCCATGTCCCTACAAAGGACATGAACTCATCCTTTTTTATGGCTGCATAGTATTCCATGGTGTATATGTGCCACATTTTCTTAATCCGGTCTGTCATTGATGGACATTTGGGTTGGTTCCAAGTCTTTACTATTGTGAATAGTGCTGCAATAAACATACGTGTGCTTCATAGCAGCATGATTTATAATCCTTTGGGTATATACCCAGTAATGGGATGGCTGGGTCAAATGGTATTTCTAGTTCTAGATCCTTGAGGAATTGCCACACTGTCTTCCACAATGGTTGAACTAGTTTACAGTCCCACCAACAGTGTAAAAGTGTTCCTATTTCTCCACATCTTCTCCAGCACCTGTTGTTTCCTGATTTTTTTAATGATTGCCATTCTAACTGGTGTGAGATGGTATCTCATTGTGGTTTTGATTTGCATTTCTCTGATGATGAGTGATGATGAGCATTTTTTCATGTGTCTGTTGGCTGCATAAATGTCTTCTTTTGAGAAGTGTCTGTTCATATCCTTTGCCCACTTTTTGATGGGGTTGATTGTTTTTTTTCTTGTAAATTTGTTTGAGTTCTTTGTAGGTTCTGGATATTAGCCCTTTGTCAGATGAGTAGATTGCAAAAAATCTTCTCCCAATATGTAGGTTGCCTGTTCACTCTGATGGTAGTTTCTTTTGCTGTGCAGAAGCTCTTTAGTTTAATTAGATCCCATTTGTCAATTTTGGCTTTTGTTGCCATTGCTTTTGGTATTTTAGACATGAAGTCCTTGACCATGCCTATGTCCTGAATGGTATTGCCTAGGTTTTCTTCTAGGGTTTTTATGGTTTTAGGTCTAACATTTAAGTCTCTAATCCATCTTGAATTAATTTTCATATAAGGTGTAAGGAAGGGATCCAGTTTCAGCTTTCCACATATGGCTATCCAGTTTTTCCAGCACCATTTATTAAATAGGGAATCCTTGCCCCATTTCTTGTTTTTGTCAGGTTTGTCAAAGATCAGATGGTTGTAGATGTGTGGTATTATTTCTGAGGGCTCCGTTCTGTTCCATTGTTCTATATCGCTGTTTTGGTACAAGTACCATGCTGTTTTGGTTACTGTAGCCTTGTAGTATAGTTTGAAGTCAGGCGGCGTGATACCTCCAGCTTTGTTCTTTTGGCTGAGGATTGTCTTGGCAATGCGGACTCTTTTTTGGTTCCATATGGACTTTAAAGTAGTTTTTTTCAGTTCTGTGAAGAAAGTCATTGGTAGCTTGATGAGGATGGCATTGAATCTATAAATTACCTTGGGCAGTATGGCCATTTTCATGATATTGATTCTTCCTATCCATGAGCAGGAAATGTTCTTCCATTTGTTTGTGCCTCTTTTATTTCATTGAGCAGTGGTTTGTAGTTCTTCTTGAAGAGGGCCTTCACATCCCTTGTAAGTTGGATTCCTAGGTATTTTATTCTATTCAAAGAAATTGGGAATGGGAGCTCACTCATGATTTGGCTCTCTGTTTGTTATTGGTGTATAAGGATGCTTGTGATTTTTGCACATTGATTTTGTATCCTGAGACTTTGCTGAAGTTGCTTATCAGCTTAAGGAGATAATTTGGGTTGAGACGATGGGGTTTTCTAAATATAAAATCATGTCATCTGCAAACAGGGACAATTTGACTTCCTCTTTTCCTAATTGAATACCCTTTATTTCCTTCTCCTGCCTGATTGCCCTGGCCAGAACTTCCAACACTATGTTGAATAGGAGTGGTAAGAGAGGGCATCCCTGTCTTGTGCCAGTTTTCAAAGGGAATGCTTTCAGTTTTGGCCCATTCAGTATGATATTGGCTGTGGGTTTGTCATAAATAGCTCTTATTATTTTGAGATACGTTCCATCAATACCGAATTTGTTGAGAGTTTTTAGCATTAAGGGCTGCTGAATTTTGTCAAAGGCCTTTTCTGCATCTATTGAGATAATCATGTGGTTTTTGTCTTTGGTTCTGTTTATATGCTGGATTATGTTTATTGATTTGCATATGTTGAACCAGCCTTGCATCCCAGGGATGAAGCCCACTTGATCATGGTGGATAAGCTTTTTGATGTGCTGCTGGATTCGGTTTGCCAGTATTTTATTGAGGATTTTTGCGTTGATGTTCATCAGGGATATTGGTCTAAAAATCTCTTTTTTTTTGTTGTGTTTCTGCAAGGCTTTGGTATCAGGATGATGTTGGCCTCATAAAATGAGTTAGAGAGGATTCCCTCTTAGGTTTCTATTGATTGGAATAGTTTCAGAACGAATGGTACCAGCTCCTCCTTGTACCTCTGGTAGAATTCGGCTGCGAATCCATCTGGTCCTGGACTTTTTTTGGTTGGTATGCTATTAATTATTGCCTCAATTTCATAGCCTGTTATTGGTCTATTCAGGGATTCAACTTCTTCCTGGTTTAGTCTTGGGAGGGTGTGTGTGTCCAGGAATTTACCCATTTCTTCTAGATTTTCTAGTTTATTTGCATAGAAGTGTTTATAGTATTCTCTGATAGTAGGTTGTATTTCTGTGGGGTCGGTGGTGATATCCTGTTTATCACTTTTTATTGTGTCTGTTTGATTCTTCTCTCTTTTCTTCTTTATTAGTCTGGCTAGCAGTCTATCAATTTTGTTGATCTTTTCAAAAAACGAACTCCTGAATTCACTGATTTTTTGAAGGGTTTTTTGTGTCTCTATCTCCTTCAGTTCTGCTCTGATCTTAGTTATTTCTTGCCTTCTGCTAGCTTTTGAATGTGTTTGTTCTTGCTTCTCTGGTTATTTTAATTGTGATGTTAGGGTGTCCATTTTAGATCTTTCCTGCTTTCTCTTGTGGGCATTTAGTGCTATAAATTTCCCTCTACACACTGCTTTAAATGTGTCCCAGAGATTCTGGTATGTTGTATCTTTGTTTTCATTGGTTTCAAAGAACATCTTTTTTTCTGCCTTCATTTCGTTATGTAGCCAGTAGTCATTCAGGAGCAGGTTGTTCAGTTTCCATGTAGTTGAGTGGTTTTGAATGAGTTTCTTAATCCTGAGTTCTAGTTTGATTGCACTGTGATCTGAGAGACAGTTTGTTATAATTTCTGTTCTTGTACATTTGCTGAGGAGTGCTTTACTTCCAATTATGTGGTCAATTTTGGAATAAGTGTGATGTGGTGCTGAGAAGAATGTATATTCTGTTGATTTGGGGTGGAGCGTTCTGTAGATGTCTATTAGGTCCGCTTGGTGCAGAGCTGAGTTCAATTCCTGGATATCCTTGTTAATTTTCTGTCTCATTGATCTGTCTGATGTTGACAATGGGGTGTTAAAGTCTCCCATTATTATTGTGTGGGAGTCTAAGTCTCTTTGTAAGTCTCTAAGGACTTGCTTTATGAATCTGGGTGCTCCTGTATTGGGTGCATATATATTTAGGATAGTTAGCTCTTCTTGTTGAATTGATCCCTTTACCATTATGTAATGACCTTCTTTGTCTCTTTTGATCTTTGTTGATTTAAAGTCTGTTTTATCAGAGACTAGGATTGCAACCCCTGCCTTTTTTTGTTTTCCATTTGCTTGGTAGATCTTCCTCCATCCCTTTATTTTGAGCCTATGTGTGTCACTGCACGTGAGATGGGTCTCCTGAATACAGCACACTAATGGGTCTTGACTCTTTATCCAATTTGCCAGTCTGTGTCTTTTAACTGGAGCATTTAGCCCATTTACATTTAAGGTTAATATTGTTATGTGTGAATTTGATCCTGTCATTATGATGTTAGCTGGTTATTTTGCTTGTTAGTTGATGCAGTTTCTTCCTAGCATCAATGATCTTTACATTTTGGCATGTTTTTGCAGTGGCTGGTACTGGTTGTTCTTTTCCATGTTTAGTGCTTCCTTCAGGAGCTCTTGTAGGGCAGGCCTGGTGGTGACAAAATCTCTCAGCATTTGCTTGTCTGTAAAGGATTTTATTTCTCCTTCACTTATGAAACTTAGTTTGGCTGGATATGAAATTCTGGGTTGAAAATTCTTTTCTTTAAGAATGTTGAATATTGGCCCCTACTCTCTTCTGGCTTGTGGAGTTTCTGCTGAGAGATCCGCTGTTAGTCTGATGGGCTTCTCTTTGTGGGTAACCCGACCTTTCTCTCTGGCTGCCCTTAATATTTTTTCCTTCATTTCAACTTTGGTGAATCTGACAATTATGTGTCTTGGAGTTGCTCTTCTTGAGGAGTATCTTTGTGGCATTCTCTGTATTTCCTGAATTTGAATGTTGGCCTCCCTTGCTAGGTTGGGGAAGTTCTGGATGTTATCCTGTAGAGTGTTTTCCAACTTGGTTCCATTCTCCCGTCACTTTCAAGTACACCAATCAGACATAGATTTGGTCTTTTCACATAGTCCCATATTTCTTGGAGGCTTTCTTCATTTCTTTTCACTCTTTTTTCTCTAAACTTCTCTTCTCACTTCATTTCATTCATTTGATCTTCAACACTGATACCCTTTCTTCCAGTTGATTGAGTCGGTTACTGAAGCTTGTGCATTTGTCACGTAGTTCTCATGTCATGGTTTTCATCTCTATCAGGTCATTTAAGGACTTCTCTACATTGGCTATTCTAGTTAGCCATTTGTCTAATCTTTTTTCAAGGTTTTTAGCTTCTTTGCTATGGGTTTGAACTTCCTTCTTTAGCTCGGAGAAGTTTGATCATCTGAAGCCTTCTTCTCTCAACTCGTCAAAGTCATTCTTCATCCAGCTTTGTTCCGTTGCTGGCAAGGAGCTGCGTTCCTTTGGAGGAGGAGAGGCACTCTGATTTTTAGAATTTTCAGCTTTTCTGCTCTGTTTTTTCCCCATCTTTGTGGTTTTATCTACCTTTGGTCTTTGATGATGGTGATGTATAGATGGAGTTTTCATGTGGATGTCCTTTCTGTTTGTTAGTTTTCCTTCTAACAGTCAGGACCCTCAGCTACAGGTCTGTTGGAGTTTGCTCAAGGTCCACTCTGGACCCTGTTTGCTTGGGTATCAGCAGCAGAGGCTGCAGAAGAGTGAATATTGCTGAACAGCAAATGTTGCTGCCTGATTGTTCCTCTGGAAGCTTCATCTCAGAGGGGTGCCTGGTCATGTGAGGTGTCAGTCTGCCCCTACTGGGAGGTGCCTCCTGGTTAGGCTACTCGGAGGTCAGGGATCCAGTTGAGGAGGCAGTCTGTTCTCAGATCTCAAACTCCATGCTGGGAGAACCACTACTCTCTTCAAAGCTGTCAGACAGGGACACTTAAATCTGCAGAGGTTTCTGCTGCCTTTTGTTGCTATTCCCTGTCCCCAGAGGTGGAGTCTACAGAGGTAGGCAGGCCCCCTTGAGCTGCGGTTTGTTTCACCCAGTTCGAGCTTCCTGGCCACTTTGTTTACCTACTTAAGCCTCAGCAATGGTGGGCGCCCCTCTCCCAGCCTCTCTGCCACCTTGCAGTTAGATCTCAGACTGCTGTGCTAGCAATGAGGGAGGCCCCGTGGGCATGGGACCCTCCGAGTCAGGCGCAGGATACAATCTCCTGGTGTGCTGTTCGCTAAGACCCTTGGAAAAGCTCAGTATTAGGGTGAGAGTGACCCGATTTTCCAGGTGCTGTGTGTCACGGTTTCCCTTGGCTAAGAAAGGGAATTCCCTTCCCCCTTGTGCTTCCCCAGTGAGGCGATGCCTCGCCCTGCTTTGGCTCACACTCAGTGGGCTGCACCCACTGTCCTGTACCCACTGTCTGACACACCCCAGTGAGATGAACCCTGTACCTCAGTTGGAAATGCAGAAATCACCTGTCTTCTGTGTCGCTCATGCTGGGAGCTGTAGCCTAGAGCTGTTTCTATTCAGCCATCTTGAACCTTTTTTTTTTTTTGAGATAGAGTCTTGCTATGTTGCCCAGGCTGGAGTACAGTGGTGTGATCTCGGCTCAATGCAACCTCTGCCTCCCCAATTCAAGCAATTCTCCTGACTCAGCCTCCTGTTTAGCTGGGACCACAGGCATGCACCACCATGCCCGGCCAATTTTTTGTATTTTTAGTAGAGACGGGGTTTCACCATGTTGGCCAGGCTGGTGGTCTCGAACTCTTGACCTCAGGTGACCCACCCACCTCAGTCTCCCAAAGTGCTGGGATGACAAGCATGAGCCACCACACCCAGCTGACTGTACTACTTATAATAACTGTTATAAAGGATGGTGGTAAATGGATCTATACCACTGTAAGGTCTCTATGATGGGAAGGTGGCATAATGTCAACAATTATACTAAACATTCTAATCAATAGGCACAGATTGCAGTAATGAGTGAAAAAGGAAAGACTCAACCATTGGCTGGCTGTAAGAAATCTACTTTCAACATAAGTGTAGATATTTGAAAGTAAATGGAAGGAAATCTATAAACCATATAAACATAGCATATAGGCAGGTGTGGTGACTCAGCCTATAGCCTCAGCACTTTAGGAAGTTGAAATGGGAGGACTGCTTGAGCCCAAGAGTTTAAGACCCACCTGGGCAACAAAGTAAGACCCCATCTCTTCAAAAAATTTTAAAACATTGGCTGGGCATGGTGGTGCATGCCTATGGTCCTAGCTACTCAGGATGCTGAGGTGGGGAGATTGCTTGAGCCGAGGAGTTTGAGGTTGTAGTGTGCAGTAACCACACCTGTAAATAGTCATGGCACTTCAGCCTGGGCAACGTGGTGAAACCCTGTCTCTACAAAAAAATACCAAAATTAGCTGGGCATGGTGGTGGTGCCTATAATCCCAGCTACTCGGGAGGCTGAAGTGGGAGGATCACTTGAGCATGGGAGGTTGAAGCTGCAGTGAGCTGAGATGGTGCCACTGCACTCCAACTGACAGAGTAAGATCCTGTTTCAAAAAACAAAACATAAACATAATATACCTAATACTAATATCAAATAAAAGTGACATTAAGGGCTGGGCACAGTGGCTCATGCCTGTCATCCCAACACTTTGGGAGGCTGAGGTAGGTGGATCACCTGAGGTCAGGAGTTCGAGACCAGCCTGGCCAATATGGCAAAACACCATCTCTACTAAAAATACAAAAATTAGCTGTGCGTGCTGACGCCTGCCTATAATCACAGCTATTCAGGAAGCTGAGGCAGGAGAATTGCTTGAACCCAGGAGGCGGAGGTTGCAGTGAGCAGAGATCACAGCACTGCACTCCAGCCTGGGTAAGACAGAGCAAGACCGTGTCAGAAAAAAAGCGACTTTAAAACAAAATTTATTGTTAAAGATGAATATTTTATAATTATAAAAGGATCAATTGACTAGGAAGATGTATCAGTCATAAATATGTATCCATCTAATAACAGAGCCTCAAAACACATGATGAAAATGGAGAAGATCAAGAGGAACTTGTGAAATGGCTGAGTGAGGAGCTCTGCCAATTGTCTCCACAAAAAGCAACAATATAACTACATAAAATTGACAAAAACAGCTATTTAAATGCTGAAAACGTACCAAAGGCAAACAACAAATTGAGAATCATTTACTCAAAAAAATCCACTGAAGCTTGGTCAGAAGATAGAGCATCTCAGAGTTCTCCAATCGCTACTCCCCTTCCCCTGTGCTATGGACGTTGTCTCCAGCCGAGCAGGCCAGGTCTTCAGGAACAGGAGCTCTCCTGTCTGTCCAGATAGGACTGTGTGTAGCAGAGCATGGAAAATTCAATGCCCAAGGATGTTGTAAAAAACAATAGGGATCTTAATGGCAGACAGTCACATAAAACCAATGTTCCAGCTATCCTGAGGTCAAGATATTGGTTGGGACAAGCATCAAAATGGCAGGCCAACCAGGAATTCAACAGGGATAGCCAGTGGACGAGACAGCCAAGGAGGGACGTTTCAGATCCAACTTACCCCTGGGGGTCTGGAAAGATGGGTACACACAAAGTCATGCTAGTTCAGGGCAAGTGAGGGAAGGCCCCAGGGATGGGTAAGTATGGGGTGTTAAAAGAAAAGCTTCAGCCAAATTCATTTAAAGAAGTTTGATTGAGCAATGAACGATTTGTGAATCAGGCAGCCCCCAGAATCACAGCAGATTCAGAGAGACTCCAGGGGTGCCTCGTGGTCAGAACAAATTTACAGACAAAAAAAAAAAAAAAGAGAAGTGACGTACAGAAATCGGCAGTGAGGTACAGAAACAACGGGATTGGTTACAGGTTGACGTTTGCCTCATTTGAACACTTAGCAATCTATGAGTATTTGAAGTATGACCTCTGGGATTGACCAAGACCCTTGATCAAGACCCAGCTGCTGTTACAGGAGCATACTCCCAAGTGAGGTTTGCAATCTTGGCTGCCTGTTAAGCTAGGCTACAGCTTGTCCACCAGGACTCAAATATAGAAGTATGGAGTCCCGCTCAGGCTGTATTTAGTTTGCTGTAACAGGGGCCTTTCAAAGAAGCAAAAGAATTAAAAAATTAAGTACAGATAGAGAATAAGCACATTAAAATATGTTGAATATCATTGGGCATTTGGGAAATGCAAATGAAAACCACAATGAGATATTACTACACACCTATCACAATACACTAAAATTCAAAAATAAAACACAAAATGCTGGCAAGGATGTGGAAAAGTTGGATCTCTCATACATACCCTGTGGGAACGTAAAATGGTGCAGCCAGGCTGGGCGCGGTGGCTCACGCCTGTAACCCCAGCACTTTGGGAGGCCGAGGCAGGTGGATCGTGAAGTCAGAAGATCGAGACCAGTCTGGCTAACATGGTGAACCCTGTCTCTACTAGAAATACAAAAATTAGCTGGGTGTGGTGGTGCGTGCCTGTAGTCCCAGCTACTCGGGAGGCTGATGCAGGAAAATGGCGTGAACCCAGGAGGTGGAGCTTGCAGTGAGCTGAGATCACACCACTGCACTCCAGCCTGGGCAACAGAGCGAGATTCTGTCTCAAAAAAATAAAAAAATAAATAAAATAAATAAAAAAAAGAAGAGAACTTCTTTAACTTAAAAGGGGACATATACCCAAAAACCGACAGCTAATATCATACTGAATGATGAAAGACAATTCTTTCCTCTTAAGGAAAAGTATCTGTTCTTACCACTTTTATGCAACATTGTACTAAAGTTTCTAGCCAGTGGAATCAAGTGAGAAAAAAAGATAAAAAGATTTACAAAGAAAAGGAAGAAGTAAAACTACCTTTATTTACAGACAACATGATCATGTATACAGAAATCCTAAGGAACCCACCCAAAAGCAGAACTTTAAATGAGTTTAGCAAGTGTTATGAGTTGAAGTGTGTCCCTACCCGCACCCCCGCCTCCGACTGCCCTGCCACCCCAGTACCTCAGAATGTGAACTTATTTGGAAATCGTGTCTTTAAATTAAGACAGGATCATACTGGAGTAGGGCGGGCTCTTAATTCAATATGACTCCTTATAAGAGGAGAAGACATCTCGGCTCACCACAACCTCCGACTCCCGGGTTCAAGCGATTCTCCTGCCTCAGCCTCCGAAGTAGCTGGGATTACAGGCACCCACCATCACGCCTGGCTAATTTTTTGTATTTTTTTTTTTTTTTTTGAGACGGAGTCTCGCTCTGTCACCCAGGCTGGAGTGCAGTGGCTGGATCTCAGCTCACTGCAAGCTCCGCCTCCCGGGTTCACGCCATTCTCCTGCCTCAGCCTCCCGAGTAGCTGGGACTACAGGCGCCCGCCACCTCGCCCGGCTAAGTTTTTGTATTTTTAGTAGAGACGGGGTTTCACTGTGTTAGCCAGGATGGTCTCGATCTCCTGACCTCGTGATCCGCCCGTCTCGGCCTCCCAAAGTGCTGGGATTACAGGCTTGAGCCACCGCGCCTGGCCTGTATTGTTATTACAGACAGAGTTTTACCATGTTGGCCAGGCTGGTCTTGAACTCCTGGCCTCAGGCAATCTGCCCGATTTGGCATCCCAAAGTGCTGGGATTACAGGTGTGAGCCAAGGTGCCCAGCCTTGACAGATTTCAAAAGATTGAAATCCTACAGAATATGCCTCTGACTAGACAGTATTCAATTAAAATAAAAACAAGGTGGTATCTAGGAAAACCCCAAATATTTGAAAATTAAAGAATATTCTTCAAAATATTACATGAGTCAAAGAAAAAAATCACACAGAAAATTAGAAGCATTTTGTAGAATGAAGCTAAGACAGAGCTTGGAGGGGAATTTACAGCCATAAATGCTTTGGTTAGAAAAGAATCTTTAAAATTCCTTTCTCTCTTCCCCTTCTTGTAAGTCCATTATTTACATGTTTTCTTGTTGTCCCACAGTTCTTAGATAGGCACTATCTTTTCCATTCCTTCTTCCTCTTCACATTTCTCCAAGCGCACTGATTCTTTTCTCAGTCATGTCTAATCTTTTGATAAGCCCATCAAAGGCATTCTCCATTTCAATTATAGTGAGTTTTTAAAATTTCTAGCATTTCCTTTTGATTCTTTCTTGAAGTTTCCATCTCTCTGCTTATATTACATGTGTGTTGGGAAAAAGCTGAGTGTTGAGAGAAGCTCAGGCAGGGCTTGCATGTCTGACATAATGTAAGAGTCTTGGAACATGTCCAGGGTCCAGGGTCTAAAACCCCTCATGGCCTTTGGAACACCAAGCTCTGTGCTAAAGGGTGGAAGGCTGCCCTGCCGCACCATACTCTAAGCCCAGGGCATAAAATCTCTCATGGCTTGGATAGAGTCCAGGGCTCGTGGCTCTGGAATGAGTCTAGACTTGCTGGCTCCTTGCTCCTTGCTCTCCCAGGATGGATTGTATCTTGAATTAAAAGAGCCTGCTCTCCATTATCTCAAGTAGCAGAGCAAATGCTCAACCATCCCAGCTGTAAATCATGTGCTTAATGCAACATGCCCTTTCGACCTCCACATTCTCACCACCTGTTTCCTTGTTGAATTACCAATAAATAGCGTGGGCTCCCAGAGCTCAGGGCCTTTGCAGCCTCCATACACTCGCGATGGCCCCCTGGTCCCACTTCTCTCTCTCAAACTGTCTTTTTCTCAATCCTTTGACTCTGCTAGACTTCGTCGCCCCCACGACCTGGTGTTGAGTCTGATCACCCCAACACATATGCGTTCTTGCATCTTGTCTGCTTTTTCCACTAGAGCTGTTGGCATATTATAGGTTTGTTTTTAGTTTTTTTGTTTTTTTGAGATGGAGTCTGCCTCTGTGGCCCAGGCTGGAGTGCGGTGGTGCAATCTCGGCTCACTGCAAGCTCTGCTTCCTGGGTTCAAGCGATTCTCCTGCCTCAGCCTCCTGAGTCACTGGGATTACAGGCGTCCACCACCACGCCTGGCTAACTCTTTGTATTTTTTAGTAGAGACAGGGTTTCGCCATGTTGGCCAGGCTGATCTTGAACTCCTGACCTCAGGTGATCAACCCGCGTCGGCCTCCCAAAATGCTGGGATTATAGGTGTGAGCCACCGCGCCTGGCCAATTATAGTTTTAAACTGACAATCTAATGTCTCCAACATCTCTGCCATATCTGAGTCTGGTCTGATGCTTGCTCTGTCTCTTAAAACTGTGCTTTCGTCTTTTAGTATGCTCTGTAGTTTTTTGTTAACAGCCAGACATTATGTCCTGGGTTAAAGGAACCGAGGTACGTGGGCCTTTGGTGTGAGGTTTTGTGTTTGTCTGGCTAGGGCCTAGGTTGCATTTACTGTCCTGCAGGCATCAAAGGCTAACGTTCCTTCTGATGTCCTTGTTTTGCCTCCCCTGTTGTCTTTGGGATTTTCTAGAGACCTCTTCCTACATAATGTCTGAGACACACAGTGTTTTTAGTTGTCCCCTGCTGAGCCCTACTGATGTGATGGTAAACTCTTGGGGTAGGGAAGCCTTCCACAGTCTTATGATTGGGCCTCAGCCTTCTAATGGGCCTGTGGCCCATGGGTTGTGACCTTCACCACACTTCTCTGTTTTGTTTCATTTTTCCCTTTCGGTGAGACAGGAAGGCTAGAGTGGGTGAGCACTGGGTATTTCCCTTCCTATTACTCTAGTTACTGCTACCACCTTTCCCCCGTCCTCCTTGTTTTCTGGAGTTCTGATAACATTTATATGGAACCTTTCGATTGTGTCCCACATTTATCTTACACTCTCCTCTTCATTTTAATTTTTTTCTTTTCGTGCATCAGTTTGGACACTTTCTATCATTTTATTTTCTTGTTTGTTGTCCCATATTCTTCTGTTTTCAATCTCCGCCATACCCTGTTCTATTTCCATTAAGTTCTTAGTTATACAAATTGTGTTTTTAGCTTTAAAAATGTCCGTTTGCAGGCGGAGTGCGGTGGCTCAAGCCTGTAATCCCAGCACTTTGGGAGGCTGAGACGGGTGGATCACGAGGTCAGGAGATCGAGACCATCCTGGCTAACACAGTGAAACCCTGTCTCTACTAAAAAATACAAAAAACTAGCTGGGCGAGGTGGCAGGCACCTGTAGTCCCAGCTACTCGGGAGGCTGAGGCAGGAGAATGGCGTAAACCTGGGAGGCGGAGCTTGCAGTGAACTGAGATCCGGCCACTGCACTCCAGCTGGGTCGACAGAGCGAGACTCCGTCTCAAAAAAAAAAAAATGTCCATTTGCCTCATATATGTATATACGAGTCATATATATAAATTCTAATTCTCTGTTGAAATTTACTGCCTTTCCATCTATTTTGTCATTCTTTTCTTCTATTCTTCTAAACCTATGATTATTTTAAAGTCTCTCTATGACCTGTGTGTCTGCTCCTAAGTCTGCTTTTATTCTTCTAGTCTTTATTCACGGGTTCTGTCTCTTTGCATTCCCATAATATTCACTAGTGCACTGGGCATTGTGCATGAAAAACTGTACTAACCCCAGATGTCTTCATCTTCCACCAGAGAGAGTCTGTCTGTCTTCCAGAAGGTAGACTGGGTGAGATCGGATCATCTGAGTTAAACAACAGACTGGGCTGAGTCAAACCTTTGTTGCAGTTCCGGCAAGATTCAGTCAGTATCTGCTTCATCCTGTTCTTTAGATTTGGCCCTCCTGAGCCCAGTGTATTTTTGTCTTCTGGGGCTCAGGGAATATGTGAATTTTTGCTTGGCCTCAGAGAGAATTGTGGTTTAGCTCTTTGTCTTTCCACTCATGCAGCTTCGGAATTCTGCAGATCTCCCTACAGGGGGATCACGTTGCAACATCCAAAGCTGGGCCGGGTGTCTGTCTCCTTACAGTGGCCTTCTTCCCAGGCCAGGCTTAGATTCTCAGCCTGTAGCTGACGCTAGATAACAAATGCTTCCAGGGAAAAGGTATTTTTGTGATCAACAGCATCAATTCCCCGTTCCTTCTAGGGCGCTCCACTCTCTCATTTTGTTCTCGGAGACCCTGCCCTTCACAGGCCTTTCTTACCTAAGCACCAAGAGACAATGAGAAATTTCCATCTGCTTTTCTGAGAAGAATGAATTTCTGCTTAGCTCTGAGAACGACACATTTCCTTTCTCCTATGAAAGCACTAATTTTTCTTTTGCCATAGCAACAAGTTACTATATGAACCAGTGGAAAACCCATTCTAATTTATCAGTAACAGGGTTTTTACTTTTTTGTCATTTACCAGTCCACACACTTCTGAAATGCAGCCAATCCACGATGGAAGGGCAGGCACCAGCCACAACCACAGTCTAGGCATCATGCTAAAATTCCAACAGCTCCTAAACACACCTGCCTCTGAAGGTCCACAAATCCCTGAACTCCAAACGAGACAGAAACCATTGTTCATGACAACAGCTTCATCTTCACTGCCCAGAGATCACTTGAGCCAGACTCCTCTCCACATGCCCTGTGGGAGAAAATGTGGGAAGAAGCTGTGTAGTGATTGCGAATATTTTTATCTAAGACAGACTGAACTCCAACTCAGTGGGTGTCCCAGAAGGTAGACGGGGCTATGCTTTAGCCCGGCCTGGGTCCCCAGCTCTGTGGCATGCAGCGGTAGAGATGCTTAACCTGAAGTCTAAGGAATACAGGTGGGTTGAAATTCATAACCCCCTTGAATCTGTCTGCAAATTGTGTGTATATATGTGTAGTTTTCTGGCAAAAGATTTCACAGCTTTTATCACATTTTTAAGAAGTTAGTGCTGCCAATGGCTAAGAATGTCTGCAAACGAATAAATGAATAAACATGTCCTGCATCTTCTAGGGTGTCACGAACATGGTTACTGAGTGTGGAATGCATTCACCCCTTCCCTTATCCATTCAATCACACCGAGTGGCTCCCGCTGTGAGTTCACAAGGAGAGGAACTTTGGGGTCTGGGTGTGAGTCAGATGCGTGCCCTGCCTCCAGGGAGCATCAGGGAATCTGAGACGGAGGCTGAGCAAGGGAGTGGCTGGAGCAGTCAGAGGAGAGAGGAGAGAGGTGGACGATGCCCACATGAAGAGGAGGCAGCATTTGAAATGGGCTTCGTCAGAAGGAAGTCAGGATGCGAGGCAGATATTCCTGGCAGAGTGGGAAGATACAGCATCTGTTCAGGGAAAGGGGGGCTGTTCTGTTGGATCAAAGAACATCTTACGTGTCAGAAAAAAGCAGGAGATGGATATGGAATCAGAAGAACTGGACTCTAGCCCCAAGTCTGCCCTAGCTTTTTGGGTGAGCTAGAGCCAGCTCTTCCCTCCCTGTGCCTCAGAGTGCTCCTGTGTACACTGGAGATGGTGGAACATGTCATCATGAGAGCTCTGTGGTCTGTCCACTCAAGACGGCAGACTGGGGCTATTGTTATTGCTATTATTACTGTCACTGTTCTTGTTCTTACTGCTGACCATTATGTTAAGTCTCCGTCAACTCAGCTCAGAAATTCTTGCTGTGACCTCCACTATGGCGTTGAAAAAAAAGAAATTCCTGTGACTCCTCTACTTTGACGTCTAGACGTCTGTCTCAGTCCAGTCCAGAGCAGAACCGAGGGTCTTCCCCTGCAGACCTACTTTTCTTGGCCACAGCCTTTCCTGTCCCAGCTGAAGGCAAATCTGCCTTTTCAGTTGCTCAGGCTGCGAACACTCGTGCCCTCTGATATTCCCACAAGCATCCAGTCTGTGAAACAATGACGGCAGGACCTTCCAGATACTTCTCTTCTCACCACATCCACTGCTCCGCATCTGGTTTAACCCATGTCATTTCTCCCTGGTACTCTGTAACAGTCTCCTAGTAGGTTTTCCTGTGTCTACCTTTGTCCCTTAGTCTACTCCGTGACATGCTCAGAGCTCTGCAGTCTGTCCTCTAAATCAAGCAGAAACCAAAGCCCTAATGTGAATTTGCTCCCAATTGCCTTTGAATTGCTCCTTGACCACTCTCCCCTTTGTCCACTTTAACCCCGTGGGCTGCAGCTCCAACACACCAGGGAAAGTTCCTCACCAAAGCCTTCGCTCTAACAATTCCTTCAACCTGGAATGTGTGTCCTCCGGACAGTGTCATGGCTGGCTCTGTGGCTCACTCCGTGTCTTCAATTATTGCTCAGCTCTTGTCTTTCCACAGACCTTCTCTGACCACCCATTTTCCTGCTGTCACTGAGCCTGCCCGTCATATTCATAGACCCCGTTTGTCACTCCTCCTCTTCTCTATTTAAGCCCTTATCACCTTTTGGCATCACGCATTTTGTTCATGATTTATTTGCACTGTCTGTGTTGGGTCTCTCTTGCTAGGATATAAGCTAGAAGAAGAAGAGACATTTGTGTCAATCACCAGTGAGTCCCAGGCACCTGCAGGCTGCGTGGAATAAAGTAGATAGTCAGCAAATATTTGTTGGAGGAGTGAATCAGTGAATGAAAAAGAGGAAACTGTTTAACAAGTGAATAAACTAGTGGAATTAGAATTTGACAAATCCCTACCCTTTATGAAGCTCCCCAGGAACAGCCCAGTTGAGAGCAGAAGTGAGAGGGAGGAGGCGTTTTCATGTTGGGATGATGCTCGACACGTTTCTTCCGTTGCTGTGGACTCCGTGAGACAAGGGCACACCTGTTGCTGCAGGAGTGACATTCCCAAAGGCCGGAAGACGGCAGTGCTTGGTGCATTGGGGGATGAGCAAGGAGGTAAGTGTGGCTGTCCTGCAGTGGCGGGGAGAACACTAAGAAACGAGGCCACGGGCTGTCAGGGTTCACATTTTGCGGAGCCACGGTGTTATGTGTTGAACTGTATCTTCCCAAAATCCGTATGTCAGAGTCCTAACCCTCAATACCTCAGAATGGGATCTTATTTGGAGATACGATCTTTACAGGGGTAATAAGATGAAAAGAAGACTATTACAAAACAAACAAACAAAAATGAGGTCATGAGGGTTGGCCCCTCATCCACTATGACTCGTGTCCTCAGAAAAAGGGGACATTTGGAGACAGGGAGAATACCACGTGAAGATGAGGGTGGACATCAGGGTGATGCCTCTAGAAGCTGAGGAATGCCAACGCTTGTCAGCAAACCACCAGAAGCCAGGCGGGAGGTGTGGAGCAGATCCCCTCTCTCAGCCTCAGAAGGAACCAGCCCTGCCATCCCCTTGATCTTGGACTTCCAGCCTCCAGAACCATGAGACAATACATAGCTGTTGTTTAAGCCACACGGTTTGTGGAACTTGGTGACAGCAGCTCTTGGAAACAAACACATATGGCAAGAAGTTTTAGATTTCCTAGGCATGAGAAGGAGCCTCTGGAGGGATTAGGCGTGTGATATTTTATTATGATTACTATTCATTTGTATTGCGGTAAAAAATGCAGAATACAAGCTTTATCATCTTCACCATTTCTCAGTGTACAGGCAGTGCAGCCGTAAATATATTCACACTGTTGCACAACCATCAGCACCATCCATCTCCAGAACATTTTCTTCTTGCAAAACTGCAACTCCGTACTTATTAAACAACTCCCTGCTACCCCTACCCCCAGCCCCTGGCAACTACCATTCTACTTTCTTTTTTTTTTTTTTTTTTTTTGAGACAGAGTCTCACGCTGTTGCCCAGGCTGGAGTGCAGTGGCGCGATCTCGGCTCACTGCAAGCTCTGCCTCCCGGGTTCCCGCCATTCTCCTGCCTCAGCCTCCTGAGTAGCTGGGACTACAGGCGCCCGCCACCGCGCCCGGCTAATTTTTTGTATTTTTAGTAGAGACGGGGTTTCACTGTGGTCTCGATCTCCTGACCTCGTGATCCGCCCGCCTCGGCCTCCCGAAGTGCTGGGATTACAGGCTTGAGCCACCGCGCCCGGCCTACCATTCTACTTTCTATAGAATGTTCTAAGTTAGAATGCTCTAGGCATCTCATGTAAGTGGAATCACACAGTATTTGTCCTTTTGTGACTGGTTTACTTCACTTGGCATCATGTCCTCAAGGTTCCTCCATGTTGTAGCATGCATCAGAATTTCCTTCCTTTTGAAGGCTGATTTTTTGAAAGATCGCTCTGACTGCAGTGGGAGAACTGGTGGGAGACAGGCAGAGTGGTTGGGCAGCCTGTCGGAGCAATTGTCACTGTCTCTCCCTCTTCCCAAAGCAGGTTGAATGTGGCAGTGCAGCTCATCACTGTCCCTGCAGCTCCTTCCACCAGCTTCCTCTCTGGCAATGGGGGACATTCACGCAGGGTGAATTCTAACTCCCTCCTCAAACCAGCACCTGCAAGTCCATCTGGAGTTTCCTAACCTGTGCCTGAGCTGCTGCAAGTCTCTGCGTTGCTGGCATGTGCCAGCTTTCTTTCCGGGGCTTGAATTGCTCACTGCCTTTAGCCTCCTGTGATGTATGTGGCCACATCCCCACGTGGCAGGTCCTCGTGGCATGAGTGTCACTGTGTCTGCAGCTCCTTGGTCCCAGTGGGACCTGGAACATGGCACTTTGTCCCCTGAGGCCCAGCTTTCCTCATTCAGGCAGTGGGCCTGTGTCAGCACTGATTCCATGTTAAAGAAGAATTTTTCCTGCTTAAGTGTAATTACGGCTTTGCTGAAACTGGTAGACTTATTAACTAAAAACAGCCTCAAGAAAACAGGACCTTGGGCATAGATGAGAGAGAAATGCGCTAACAATCCTGGGAGCAGGCTGCCTGGCAGTTTTCGACCACCACATAAGAAGAGTCTGGCTGCACCTGCAAAAGGTCACGATACGCTCACTTAGACAGCAGTGATGAACTGCCTGCCTGGGGCTGCGCATGTAGCTGCTGTTGCAAAGAATGCTTTGATCATCATTTGTGCTTCCCCTAACTTCCCTTAAAAACCACTGATCTAGAGACACAACTCCAAGAGGGGGTCTTTGAACACATGTCACTGCCTCCTCCTGGATCGCCCACTTACCAATTGTGCTAACTTTCTCTGATGGGAGCTTTTGTCTCTTGAGTTTTGGCTTTCAAGTGATATGTAGCCCAGATGTGAGTTCAGCCATGGGTCCCTCCTCCTAGCTGGTGTCTTGTGAAGTTTTTTTTTTTTTTTTTTTTTAAATGGAGTCTTGCTGTGTCACCAAGTTGGAGTGCAGTGGCACGATTTCGGCTCACTGCAACCTCCGCCTCCTGAGTTCAAGTGATTCCCCTGCCTCAGCCTCCCAAGTAGCTGGGGTTACAGGCACACGCCATCATATCTGGCTAATTTTTGTATTTTAGTAGAGACAGGGGTTCACCATGTTGGCCAGGATGGTCTTGATCTCCTGACCTCATGATCCGTCTGCTTCAGCCTCCCAAATTGCTGGGATTACAGGCGTGAGCCACCGCTCCCGGCCTTGGAAAGTTTTTATCTAGTGTCTGGCATATTCCAGTCCCTCAATAAAAGCAAACAGTGACTATCGCTGTTAATATTGTTCTCTGTATATTGTGCCTGGATATCAGAAGGTGAGGCCATTATGTGTGTTCCTACAGTGGAGTCACATGGATGGTGAGTAGAGATGACAGTCAAGAGGGATGTCCAGTGAGGGCTTCTCTCTCTCATTCTATGGGGTGAGGAGTCATTGTGGAAGGAGCCCTGGAGGTGCTTGAACTTCCTCATGTTAGTGATCATGGCTGTCACTCAGCTGCTGTCTAAAATGATCAGTAGGATCAGCCTGAAACCTGCAAGGGCTGAGAAGTCATCTTTGAATTTAGAAACGAAGAAGGGTTAGCGATGGTGGAGGACCTCGAAGTCAGGACTGGGGAGAGTGCATGGGGGTAGACGCTGGGGAGGATGAGTGGACTGCCCAGTGACTGCAACAGGAAAAGAGAACATGGGGACCCGGTCGGGGCCAAGAAGAGGACCTTGAATGGAGCAGCGGACTCGAGTGGCAGCTGCGGGAGGCTTCTAGGTGCCAGGGCCTTTCTGGCTCCTGTGCTCAGCTTTCTGCTCAAGTACAGTCAGGACTGCCTGGGGTGCCTGGGCCACTCCCAGCAAAGCTGAACTCCTCGGCCTCTCAGCCCCTCAGCTTAACCCCTGTGGCATCTGAGTGACCCACGTATCTCCAGCCTCCTCCAGTCCTATCCAGGCCCCTCTTTCCCTGTTGACTGGCCACCATCAGCTGAGGGTGACTCCCACACGAGCAGGCACAGGCTAACGCGGTCAGAGGTCACAGTAAAGAATAAAGCATTTCACAAATGCGAGGAATGAGGCCGGGTGCGGTGGCTCATGTCTGTAATCCCAGCACTTTGGGAAGTGAGGTGGGTAGATCCCTTGAGCCCAGAAGTTTGAGGCCAGTCTGGGCAACATGGGGAGACTCAGTCTCTACAAAAATATACAAAAATTAGCCAGGTGCAGTGGTGTGTGCCTGTAGTCCCAGCTACTACAGAGGCTGTGGTGGGAAGATCGCTTGAACCCAGGAGGTCAAGGCTGTGGTCAGCCAAGATTGCACCACTGCACTGCCGCCTTGGTGACAGAATGAGACTGTCTCAAGAAAAAAAAAATGGGAGAAATGGTTATTGGGATAATATATTTTCAATTCTGTCTACTATCAGTCTGCATCCTAAGACTTCAACCTCATCATGCCCATTTAGATGACACCAGGCAAAGATCATCAACGCTCATCAAATATCAAGGGACGTATTTTGACACGCATGAGCCCATTTCATCTTCGGAACAGTGCTACATGTTGACTATTGTTACCTCCATTTGGCAAATGAGACAAAACGAGGTTCCGAAGTGTTTTGTGAAATGTCCAAGGGCATGGACTAAAGTAAATCAAAGAATGTGTATGTTGGCACCACCATCTGCCCAGCTTCAAAGCGTGGCCTGAATCCACATCACTGTCAGGGTGACCAGCCATCCTGGTTTGCCTGGGACAGTTCCATCTTCAGCACTGAAAGATCTGTGTCCTGGGAAACCCCTCAGTCCCATGCAGGCTGGGATGGTTGGTCACCCTAACAGTGTGCTGTTTCCAGGCTGATGACGGGAGGTGAAGGGGTGCGGAAGAGTCTATGAAGTTCAATGCACAGTGAAAAGTACTGAGGCTCAGCAGGGTGCGGGGGTCACCCCTGTAATCCCAGCACTTTGGGAGGCTGAGGCAGGCAGATTATGAGGTCAGGAGTTTGAGACTAGCCTGGCCAACATGATGAAACCTCATCTCTACTAAAAATACAAAAATTAGCTGGGCCTGGTGGTGTGCACCTGTAATCCCAGCTACTTGAAAGGTTGAGGCAGGATAATTGCTTGAACTCAGGAGGCGGAGGTCACAGTGAGCCGAGATTGCACCGCTGCACTCCAGCCTGGGCAACAGAGCAAGACTGTCTCAAAAAAAAAAAAGAAAGAAAAGAAAGAAAAAAAGAAAAGAAAAGTATTGAAGCGCTAAAGGAATACATGGCTCAGGTATTAACAGTGTATTCTCTAGTGGGCTCTAGAGACAACAAGCAGAAGGAATTAGAGAAATGTGTTTCCGGACTCCAGGCAACCAGACTGCTGTCTAAAGATACGGAGGGAAATAAGCAGCTCCCACAAAAGAACGAGGCAAAGAAATGATAAGACTGTCCATGGCCTGATACTTGGCACACCAACAAGTCTCAAATGTTTTTGTTCTGAGGTGAGTCGCATGAGCACTGGGATGCCCTGGATGGTTATGACAGGAGAATTCTCTCATCCTGAGAGAATATAGATACCTCTTAAATAGAAACAGGATGTACAAGTATAGCAATGCTCCTTTTTTCTCCAAGATGCTCACGATTTGTGCATAGTCAAAGCTCCCGAAAATATGCTGTTCCTCAAACCTTCCTTATCTATAACCAAATTTTGGTCTGGTCTCAGCAGGGTTATGTAGCATTTGAGATCAAATACGCATGCCAGCAACCCCAGGCTGGAGGCCAATGTGGAGACCTCCCTGGCCCCCATGGCCTTGCCTCTGGTGCACAGGTTGGTGAGCAGAAAGGATGCCTGGACACTGTGGGACCACGGGCATGTAGAACATGAGGAATCTGGCCTCATAGAAGGTATCAGAGAGGTTTCCAGCTGCAAAAGTGACAGAAAAGCTGACCACAACTGGGAAGCAGCCCGGGACACAGTGGGAGGCAGTGACTGGCCACTCACTGCACTCCAGGCTGACGTGTCCAGGCTCAGATAAGGACCTGCATCTGGGAAGAGAGTTCACTAGCCACCCCCATAGAGCATCACATGGACCAGGAAGCAGGTGAAAATGCAGGAGTTAGAAGCTCTAGGTGCTATGAGCTATCTGATGCTCCTCCCTGGCCTTACGGTTTTACAGGCCAGAACCACTGTGATCATCTTCTGGCATAGTGGAAACGGCTCCCGGGAATACGATTCCAAGGGTGGATGGTCTGGAGAGGCAGGTCGCTGTGATAGGACTGTCAGAGGTGTCTGAGCCAGAGCAACTCCATATTGAATAGGGGCTGGGTAAAATAAGGCTGAGGCCTACTGGGCTGCATTCCCAGACGGTTAGGTGTTCTAAGCCACAGGATGAGATAGGAGGTCGGCTCGAGATACAGGTCAGAAAGACCTTGTTGATAAAACAGGCTGCAGTAAAGAAGCCACTAAAACCCACCAAAACCAAGATGGCGATACGAGTGGCCTCTGGGCGTCCTCGCTGCTACACTCCCACCAGCCTCATAATGCCATGGCAACATCAGGAAGTTACCCTATACCCTAGATTGTCTAAAAAGGGGAGGCACGAATAATGCACCCCGTGTTTAGCATATAATCCAGAAATAACCATAAAAATAGGCAACCAACAGCCCTTGGGGCTGCTCTGCCTGTTAGAGTAGCCATTCTTTTAATTCCTTTACTTTATTTTTTTTTTGAGACAGAGTCTCGCTCTGCCGCCCAGGCTGGAGTGCAGTGGCGCGATCTCGGCTCACTGCAAGCTCCCCCTCCCGAGTTCACGCCATTCTCCTGCCTCAGCCTCCTGAGTAGCTGGGACTACAGGCGCCGCCATCACGCCCGGCTAATTTTTTGTATTTTTAGTAGAGACGAGGTTTCACCGTGTTAGCCAGGATGGTCTCGATCTCCTGACCTCGAGATCCACCCACCTCGGCCTCCCGAAGTGCTGGGATTCCAGGCATGAGCCACCGCTCCTGGCCTAATTCCTTTACTTTCTTAATAACCTTGCTTTCACTTTACTGTGTGGATTCACTTCAAAATCTTTCTTTTTTTTTTTTTTTTTTTTTTTGAGACGGAGTCTCGCTCTGCCCCCCAGGCTGGAGTGCAGTGGCCGGATCTCAGCTCACTGCAGGCTCCGCCTCCCGGGTTCACGCAATTCTCCTGCCTCAGCCTCCCCAGTAGCTGGGACTACAGGCGCCCGCCACCTCGCCCGGCTAGTTTTTTGTATTTTTTAGTAGAGACGGGGTTTCACCATGTCAGCCAGGATGGTCTCGATCTCCTGACCTCGTGATCCGCCCGCCTCGGCCTCCCAAAGTGCTGGGATTACAGGCTTGAGCCACCGCGCCCGGCCTCAAATTCTTTCTTGTGTGAGATCTAAGAACCCTCTCTTCGGGTCTGGATTGGGACCCGTTTCAGGTAACAGGACTGTCAGTGAAGAGCAGGGAGCAGAAGATACAAAGGGAATGAGGTGAGGAGAATGTATTTAGGTTGGTGCAAGTCGTTGCAGTCTTGCCATTAAAAGCAATGGCACCGATCTAATAGCTGAGAGACCAGCTGTGGGCTTTGACAATGGGAGTGTCTCAATGCTTCACGAAGACCCTCTGAACCAGGGCTATGAGGAGAGAGAAGGACAGAGCTGCACAGGCTAGATCTTCCCAAGGGTTCTAAGTCCAGGAAGGCGGTGGCCGTGGGGAGGTGGCAATCCCCTGGCCTGCGGTGCCGGACACTTCTCATATCTCCCCAAACCTGGAAAGGACAACAGGGACGAGTTCAGAAATAGTATCTGGAGTCTGGGCACAGGGGCTCACACCTGTAATCCCAGCACTGTGAGGGGCCGAGGCAGGCAGATCACCTGAGGTCAGAAGTTTGAGACCAGCCTGGCCAACTTGGGGAAACTCCATCTCTATTAATAATACAAAAATTACCTGGGTGTAGGCGGATGCCTGTAATCCCAGCTACTTGGGAGGCTGAGGCAGGAAACTCACTTAATTCTCCACCCACCCAGGAGGCGGAGGTTGCAGTGAGCCAAGATTGTGCCACTGCACTCCAGCCTGAGCAACAGAGTGAGACTCTGTCTCAAAAAAAAAAAAAGGAAAAAGAAATAGTGTTTGGACCGTAGGTAAAGCAGCCCAACTTACACCGAGTGTCTGCTCAGCTCTTCCTAATGCCTGCTGTTCCCTGTTTCCTCCTCTGGGCCTACAACCCACTTCTGTGGGCTCGTGCCCTTGAATCCTAGTCTGCCTGTAACTCGTCCCTTCAGACCAAAGACATCTATTTCTTTTTATCTTTATTTACAGAAATATGATTTGATTATTTTGGATTTCTCTTCTTTAAACGTCTCGGCCTCTATGTAAAGTTACAGAAATCAATCTAATACAGCCAGTGCGCTGAGCTTTTAGGTTAAGTATCTTACCAAATACTCGTGGGAAGCCTGTGAAGGAGGCCTCAGGTGTCCCAATTCACAGATAAGAAGGCTGGGGCTCTAAAAAATGAAGGACCTCGCCAGTCCAGCCAATGGCTACCCTTTGCTGTTAGAAGAAAGGTCCCGGGCCCTAAGATGCCCAGAGGATCCAAAATGAACCGGCCTGTCCAGCCTCACCCTATGCTTTTTCTCTTCTCCCTCTCTGTCCCAGCCTCGGGGTCTTCTTCCAGTTGCTCAGACAGCAGCGTGTCCTTCCCTCTGCCTGGAATGCTCCACCCCAACCCATCCTTCATCCCATAACCCACGCTCTCCCCATTTTCAATGCGGCTTCTTCCCAGAAGCCTCCTAAAGGGCCTGATCAGGTGCCCTGGGCCAAATCCTCAACACCCACCATCCTACTCTCTTTCTCACCCTTAGCACCAGGTTTTGACTAGATAGGTATTTTATTCATGTTTGCCTCCATGCCCCCGGGAGAAAAAAGTCCACGCAAGCAGGAATTATGCCTTTTTTCCCTCACTGTATTTTCCCTAGCACTGAGCACAACGCCTGGCCTGCTAGTACGTAATAATTATGATGTAAGTAATGAAGGGGTGAATGGATGAATTCTGTAGTCGGAAATGGCTTTTATTTCCAATTTTGACATTTAATGTACAAGTGAACTCACACAAGGAACATTTTGGTTCTAAAGTTCAGTTTTATTATCTGAAATGGGGATCATAATACTGACCGTATAACATCAGCACGAGTAGTGTATGTGACGGTGCATGTGGAAGACCCAGCAGAAGCTTTGGCAGGTATTAAACACGAGCAGCTGGCGGCCACCATCGTTGTACACCCATCATCATCTCCACCGTGACCGTCGTCACAAAGGCTGCCTGCAGATGGGTGCGGTGGCTCCCGCCTCTAATCCTGGCACTTTGGGAGGCCAAGGCAGGTGGATCACGAGGTCAGGAGTTCAAGATCATCCTGACCAACATGGTGAAACCCCATCTCTACTAAAAATACAAAAATTAGCCGGGCGTGGTGTGCACGCCTGTAATCCCAGCTACTCAGGAGGCTGAGGCAGGAGAATTGCTTGAACCCAGGAGGTGGAGGTTGCAGTAAGCCGAGATCGTGCCACTGCACTCCAGCCTGGGTGACAGAGCGAGACTCTGTCTCAAAAACAAACAAACAAACAAACAACAAACAAACAAAATCAAAGGCTTCCCTGTGATTCACCAATCAGGTCCAGCTCTCTCCCTGTCCTGGCTGAATTCCGGATCCAGTGCCTTCCCGAGTCTTCTGCCGAGCAGATCCTTTTCCACCTGAAATTCATCAGTCTCAGTTTGTGTTAATCTGACAACCTCAAATCACCTGTCCTGAAGATCACATTAATTAGGCACCAGCCGCATTTTCCCTCTGTGCACACAGAACCAGGAGGATGACACGGACTCCCTAGAGCTTCCCTCCCTTGCCAGGCTGCCCACTGGAGGAGCCGAGAGTCAGGCATAGGCTTGGCCTCATAAAAATGAAACAATAGGGGGAGTTGGTCTTTGATATGCCAGGCTCTGGGGTTGGGTGCGGGGCATTTTCTCAGCATTGCTAGTCATGATCCCACCTTCGGTTCCCAGGTGAACAGTACCCCAAATTCTCTTCCTGTTCCCACATCCAAACCTGCTCTCGAGTCTCCTGTTTCACTTGAAGTCCTCCTGATTCTGTGACAACCTACAGGGACACTTTCACAAGAGTTTTATAAACTCTGTAGTGAACAGATGGACGTTCAGACAGACAGATGCTTGGACCCACTGACATTCATGAAGACAGGCAGGGGGACATTAGGACAGAAGAACATACATTCAGATAGACAAATGTTTGGAGAGATGAACAGACATTTTCATAAACTGATATTCCAACAGATGGGTGTGCCAGCATGAAGATGTTCAGACTTAAGGATGGTCAGACACGTGGATGGGTACTCGTACAAACACATTCAGACAGATGGATGCTATGACAGATGGGAATTCCAACACACAGAAATTCCAACACATGCACATTCAGACACATGGATGCCCAGACGGACAGACAGATGTTCAGACAGACAGGTGTTTAGGTGGATGGACAGAGTTGCAGACAGATAGACATACAGAGAGACAGACACTGGAACATATAGAAAGTCGACTTGTCAGACAGACATTCCCACGTACGAGCATCTGACACGCAGGATATCTTCTGTAGACACGCCTATCTGCTGGAATGGCCTATCTGCCCAAATGTCCATTTTCCTCACTGTCCTGTCACCATGTCTGTCTGTCAGAATGCATATCATCTGTCTGAACCTCAGTCTACAGGAGCAAGCATTTGAACGTTCGTCTGTCAGAACTGCTGTACACTGGCACACCCTTCCCCCAAAACACCTGTTAGTCTGAATATCTGTCCACCTGCGGACCTTCAGAGGGATCCAGTCTGTCTATCAGATACTCAGCCTCTCTGCCTGAACAACCATCTTTGTGAATGTCTGTCCCTATGTCCACAAGTCCTTCAGTCTGAATGTCCGTCTGTTCATTTGTCTGAATGTTGTTCCGTCTGAACAGCCATCTGTCTGTCCGGGCATCGGGACATCTGTCCAAATATCTGTCTCTCTGTGCATCTGGCCATGTATCTGAATGTCCAGCCCTCTGACACTCTGTCTGTCTGATGCCCATCATTCTGAACACCCCTCCATCCTCCAATAACGTCTGAATTTCTGTTTGTCAGAACATCCACCTGTGAGAACATGTGTGTGTCTGAACATCTTTGTGACTGAGCAAACATCTGTTTGAGCATCCACCTCTCTGAATGTTTCCTCCTGTCCATCCATCCACCATCTGTCCATTTGAATGTCTTCCCAGAATGCCTGTCTGCCAAAACACCCACCTGCCAGAATGTCTGTTCACGTGTCTGAATGTCCATCAGTCGGTATGCCCATCTGCCACAACATCTGTGTGTGTGAATCCACCTGTCCAAAGGTCTGTCTGTCCAAATGTCCATCTGTCTGAATGTCTGCCCATCTGTCTGAAAGCGATCTGTCTAAGTGTCTGTTGGCCTGCCCAAACGATCTCCTGTCTGAATGTCCATCTGTCCAAATATCTATCTGTTTAAGCATCTATTGGCCAATGTGTCCATCAGTATGAAGATCTAGCCAATCATCTGTGTGTCTGAATTTCTGTGTGTGAAAACACCCATCTGTAGGAACATCTGTCCGTCTGAAAGTCTCTTCTTTGGCAACACCCATTTGCATCTTTCTGAACATGAATCTGTTGGAATATCCGTAAGTTGGAAAGTTCATCTCTGACCAGCTGTGTGTCACAACGCCTGTCTGTCAGAATGCTCATTTGACAGTTTGAATGTCTGTCCATCTGTTTTAACGTCCATCTGTTGGAATGTCCATCTGTATGAACCTCTGTCCATCTGTCTAAATGTCAGTCCATCCAAACATCTGTATGAACATCTTCTGTTGGAACTTCTTGTGTGTCACAATGCCAATCTGCTGGAACGTCTGTCTGTCTAAACTTCTGTCCATCAGTTAGAACATCTGTCTCTGAATGGAACATCTGTCCGTGTGTCTAATCATCTGAGTGTCTGAATATGCATATTTCTGATTCATGTGTCTGAACGCCTGTCTGTCAGAATGCCTGTCCATCTGTTGGAACGCACTTGTCTGTTTATTTTTTATTTTTTTGAGACGGAGTCTCACTCTGTCGCCCAGGCTGGAGTGCAATGGCACGATCTCAGGATGCACTTGTGTGAATATCTGTGTGTCTCTCTGAATGTCTATGTGTCTGAACATCCATCTGTCAGTACGCCCATCTGCAGGAAAGTCTGCTGAGGGAGGCATGTCTCAGTGGGGCCGTGTTTGAGGAGCACAGCACTCCTCAGTGCTCCGTGGCCCTGCAGCTCGTTTGTTTACTATTCTGGGACGGAGGGCTATCTCCCTTCTCTCACACCTCTGGCTGCTGCAGGATTTCCATTTTTGCCATAGTGTAGGGGTATATGGCCACAAGGTGGTAATACGTACTTTTTAGATTTAAGACCTGTTTTAATTTTTGTATGAATCGTCAGGATTCTGTTTTACTGGTTTCCTTATATCACTTAAACAAGCTGACCACTGGCCAACAGTTCTGGCTGCCAGATCAGTTTGGAGCGTGTCGTTATTGGAACACAAAGCCATACCTCACACTGGTCTAAAGTGGGCGAAAGCACCCTGAGTTAGTGCAGGAGGGAGCAGGCCTTCCTCAGAACGGAGGGTGCACACACCACGCCCACATGCTGCTCTTATCGAATGTTTCCCGGCAGACACACAAGTGATTAGGCACCAAAAGAGCCAACAAAAATTGCCTCTGTTGAAAGGGCATGGTTTACAGTTCCCAGATTCCTTTTTTTTTTCAGAGACAAAGTCTCACTCTGTTGCCCAGGCTGGAGTGCAGGGGTGCTATCTCAGCTCACTGCAACCTCCGCCTCCTGGGTTCAAGCAAGTCTCCTGCCTCAGCCTACCAAATAGCTGGGACTGCAGGTGCGCACCACCATACTCAGCTAATTTTTGTATTTTCAGTAGAGATAGGGTTTCACCATGTTGGCCAGGCTGGTATTGAGCTCCTGACCTCAGATGATCCACCCACCTCAGCCTCCCAAAGTGCTGGGATTACAGGTGTAAGCCACTGCGCCTGACCAACAGTTCCCAGATTGTTAAACCAACAAGAGTGTGACAGGCTTGTAGCTGTCGTCCGTTTCTTCCTGCTCACCTTTCTCATGGAAGGACTTTCAAAAGAAACTGCGAGGTGTTTGTGTGTGTTTATCTTTTGGAAGAACAGAAGTACAGGAAATATATAAATTGAAATGGTTTCTAAACTAGTTTTTTTTAAAGCTATATTTTAGCATAAGACACAGTATTAGATTGAAGAGATCCTCTACATAACACTTTGTTTAGTATAAACAGAAATTAATCTGTTCATGGTCCTAAATTGGGCTCAGAATTTCTGTTAGTGAGAAACCTATCAGTTTATACTTTCCCATATGCCATTTTTGAAGGATTCTACCCTAGTAAACTAAAATTTTACAGTTCATGAATAATACTTTTAAGCCTCCTTTCAGTGAAGAAAGCTATTACTTTAGCTGTAGTAATCAAAACAGTATGGTACTAGCCTAAAAACAGACACCTAGACCAATGGAGCCAAGTAGAGAAGCCAGGAATAACCCAATTCCCCATACACACGGTCAACTTACCTTCAACAAGGTACCAAGAAAACAAAACAGGGGAAGGATGGTCTCTTTAATAAATGATGTGGAAAATCGGATATCCACAGGCAAAAGAACGAGACTGAACTCCTTTCTTACATCACACACAAAAATCAACTAAACATATATGAAGGATTTAAACCTAAGACCTAAAACTGTGAAACTTCTAGAAGAAAACATAGAGGAAAAGCTCCTTGACATTGGTCTTGGCGATGATTGTTTGGACATGACAACAAAAGCACAGACAACAAAAATAAAAATAAACAAGTGGGATTATACTAAACTAAAAAGTCTGCAGAGCAAAGGAAACCATTGAAAAGACAACCTACAGAATGGGAGAAACTACCTGCAACCCACATTCCTGATGGAAGGTTCACATCCGCAACATACAAGGAACTCAAACAGCTCAATAGCAAGAAGCCGCCAAAGAACCCAAGTTAAAAAGGGGTACTGGCTGGGTGTGGTGTCTCACATCTGTAATCCCAGCACTTTGAGAGGTCGAGGCAGGCAGATCATTTGAGGTCAGGAGTTCAAGACCAGCCTGACCAACATGGTGAAAGCCCATCTCTACTAAAAACACAAAAATAAGCCAGGCGTGGTGGCACATGCCTGTAACCCCAGCTACTGGGGAGGCTGAGGCAGGAGAATCGCTGGAACCCGGGACGTGGAGGTTGCCGTGAGCCGAGATTGGGTCATTGCACTCCAGCGTGGGTGACAAGAGCAAGACTCCGTCTCAAAAATAATAATAATAATAATAATGAGAGATCACCTCATTGTGAGGATGGCTATTATATTAAAAACAAAACAGCCAGGCTCGGTGGCTCACCGGCACTTTGGGAGGCTGAGGCGGATGATCACCTGAGGTCAGGAGTTCGAGACCAGCCTGACCAACAATGGAGAAACCCCATCTCTACTGAAAATACAAAATTAGCTGGGTGTGGTAGTGCACGCCTGTAATCCCAGCTACTCGGGAGGCTGAGGCAGGATAATCGCTTGAATCCAGGAGGTGGAGGTTGCGGTGAGCCGAGATCGCACCACTGCACTCCAGCCTGGGCAACAAGAGCAAAACTCTGTCTCAAAAAAAAAAAAGACTGGGTGCAGTGGCTCACGCATGTAATCCCGGCACTTTGGGAGGCCGAGGCGGGTGGATCAGGAGGTCAGGAGATCGAGACGATCCTGGCTAACACGGTGAAACCCCGTTTCTACTAAAAAAAAAAAAAAATTAGCTGGTCGTGGTGGCGGGCCCCTGTAGTCCCAGCTACTCAGGAGACTGAGGCAGGAGAATGGCGTGAACCCGGGAGGCAGAGCTTGCAGTGAGCCGAGATTGCGCCACTGCACTCCAGCCTGGGTGACAGAGCGAGACTCCGTTTCAAAAAAAAAAAGATAAGTGTTGGCGAATATGTGGGAAAACAGAAACACTAATACACTATTGCTGTGAATATTGGTGTGACGTAAATTGGTACAGCTATTATGGAAAACGGTGTGGAGGTTACTCAAACAATTAAAAATAGAACTATCATATGATCCAGCAATCCTACTTTTGGGTATTTATCCAAAGGAACGGAAATCAGGATCTCGAAGAGACATCTGCCCTCCTGCGCTCACTGCAGCGTTGTTCACAATAGCCAGGATATGGAAACAACCGACGTGTCCATCGATGGAGGAATGGATGAAGAAACGTGGTATGTACATGCAATGGAATGGGGTTCAGTCATAAAACACAGAAGGACATTCTGCCACTTGTGACAATTTGGCTAAGCCTGGCGGACATCATGCTAACTGAAATAGGCCACATACGGAAAGATGAATACTGCCTGGTTTCAGTGTGATGAGGAATCTAAAATGGTTGAACTCATGGAAGTGGAGAGCAGGATGGTGGTTGCCAAGGGCTGGAGGAGGGGAAATGTAAAGTGATGGTCAAAGGTACAAAATTTTAGTTACGCAAGATAAATAAATTCTAGAGATCTCCTACAGCATAGTGCCTATAGCTAACAATACTGTCTTGGATACTTAAAATTTGCTAAGAGGGCAGATCTTCTGTTAAGTGCTCTTACCACAAAATAATAGTAATAATAATAAAGGGGGTAGGAGGAAGCTTGGAAAAGTGATGGGCATGTATATGGCCTTGGTGGTGGTGATGGTTTCACAGGGGTATACGTATTCCTAAATTCATCCAGCTGGATACATTAAATATGCACGGTTCTTTATATGTCAATCATACCTCAATGAAGTGGTCTTAAAGGAACAAATACTTTTTGTACTGTCTGTACAATAATAAAAGGGAAAGTCTTATTCTTTTCATAATTATGTGGCTCTTGGGAAAGACACAGTAAGCAAGTGTACCCTGCATGGCTGAGAAGCTGAGTGAAGTGTGATTTACTTTTATTTATTTATTTTTTCTAAGATGGAGTCTTACTCTGTTGCCCAGGCTGGAGTGCAGTGGCACAATCTTGGCTCACTGCAACCTCCGCCTTCCGGGTTCAAGCTATTCTTTTGCCTCAGCCTCCTGAGTAGCTAGGATTACAGATGCATGACACCACGCCCAGCTAATTTTTTGTGTTTGTAGTAGAGACGGAGTTTCACCATGTTGGCCAGGCTGGTCTCGAACTCCTGACCTCAAGTGATCCACCCACCTCAGCCTCCCAAAGTGTTGGGGGTTACAGGTGTGAGCCACCCACCTCAGCCTCCCAAAGTGCTAGGATTACAGGTGTGAACCACTGCTGGTTAGAAGTGTGATTTATGTGTGTGATTTAGTTCCATTGTTCTGTAACCCATTCATTCACTCATGTCTTGCACCCACTTTCATAAAATGAGTTTAATAATTTGTAACAAGTGTCCTAAGGCTGAGTATCGGCTTCTATAGAACTCATTTCCTTTAAGTACCTTGCAAAAGAATAGATGGAATTTGTAAGGCTTTTATGACTCTAAATTAGAGATGTTCAAGGACTTATTGTATTCCCTAATGGCACATTTTTGAAAAAAAGTTTGTTTTGTTTGCTTGCAAACATTACTCTTATAGTAGCCTCAAATTAATGTGCATTGCTTTGTATATGAAAAACTTCCCATGAAAACACTAAAATGCCATCATGACAATACAGAGGCCCTTACAATTACCTCTTACTTCAATGGTATTCATGCTGATGATTCATTAACATCAGCATTAATGCTATTCTCTCTGTAAAGCTCTTATTTTCATATACTCTGTTCCCAGAGATTCATCACTGTTAGCAAACAACTTTGCCAACAATAATAATAAATAAGACTAGTGGGGCTGCCAAAAAGGGCAGAAGATTTATGAGACTGGGACGCCATGGGACGTAGAGCATGATGTCAACAGACACAGAAGATGAACTTTATTTATGACGTACAAATCAAAAGGGATGGTTGTAGAAAGCAGGAATTACGACTGACGTCCCCAGAAGTTTCCCATGTGTACAAAGGGCTTGGATGAAGCCCAGCAAGTGGAGTGAGGACTCTGCCAGGCACCGGACGCTCCCTTTGACTCTTGTTGGAGTTTTGATTTATTTCCTCCCCCGCTATCTCCCCTCCATCCACCCCCGTGACTGTTCTCAAGGATGACTGTGTTCACCCACTCACCAAATGCAACTAAATGGCACAGTCAAAACACCGATTAACAAGATGTTTGAACATATCTCATCTTTAAGCTGACCAATACCAATCAGGGTACCTGGGGAAGAGTAGATGGTCACAAATCTGTTCATCCACTCACCGAATGCAACTAAATGGCACATGTGTGTGGTGGACACATGTACATGAGGATACATATGTGCAAGTCTGTTACATCTGCATGTGTGTATTACTCCAGTGAGATATACTTTTGTCAAAAATGTCATTACCAGGGGCACAGGGATGCCCTCTAGGACCTTGCTACTAAAATTGTGACCCTTGAACCCGGAGCAGCAGCAGCACCACCACCTAGGAGCTTTCCATTTTTTAATTTTTTTGCTTTTTAAAAGTTTTTGGTAGAAACAGAGTCTCAGTATGTTGCTGAGGCCAGTCTCAGACTCCTGGGCCCAAAGTGCTCAGATGATGAGTGTGAGCCACTGCACCCTCTGCCTTTGGAGCTTTTTAGAATGCAGACTCTCAGGCCCCAACCCATACCTACTGAGCCAGAACCTGTATTAACAGGATCCCTTATGATTCATGTGCAGATTAAGTATTGATCTAGAACAATGTCTTTCAAAGAGCTTATTAGTGACTCATGAAAGCGTTTAGCCTGTTGTGATCAGCACTTAAAAGAAAGACAGAGAGAAGGAAATGAAAGAGGAGATAGAGAGGAGAATCAAAGCAAATCAAGAGGTGAGTACACGTTGCACACAGAAAGGATCCATAATGCTTCACGGACGTGTGGTTTCCAAGGTCACCATAGCAGAAGAGGAGAAAAGGAGGCCACACACTAGCTCTTTATTGCCCCAACCTGAAAGTGATGCACCCACAGGCCATTGGCCAGAACTAGTCATGTGGTTTCAGCCTCACTGCAAGGAGAGCTGGGAAATAGAGGCACTCATGGACATTTGGTGAATGCTAACGTCTCTTCCACAGCCTGCGTGCTGTTTCACCCCCTTGAACTAGAACGGAGGTTCCATGAAAGTCTGGGCTTTGTCTGTGAGGCCTGCTGTGGGATCATTAGCCAGGAAAGTAGTGCCTGGCACAGTCTGCCCTCATTATATGTTTAGTGAATGAATAAGTGTATATTTCCCATTAATTGAGCTAGATGTGGAGATTACAAAATCAAATCTGATGTGGTTCCTGTTTTCAATGAGCTCTCAGGATTCTTCTCTCTTTCCCTCATGTTTTAGGGGAAAACTGGTCTCTCTCCTCTTCAAAAGCTCCACTTGCCACCTGTGCCTCCCCTGAGAATGTTCTCTGGCCCTGTCTCCATCAACTGTCACTGTCTCCCTGACGACCCCTCTTCCTCTCCACTGACAGGTTACCTCCTCTTGCTCTCCAAGCAGCCTCACATCTTCTCAAACCTGAAATAACCTCTCAGCATTGCTTCCCCTTCATCACTTTGCAACTCCCAATCACCCTCAACATACCATACCCGGGCTCCTGGCCTCATCACTCTGTACTTGATTAAAAATGCCTCCTCAAAGCTACCAGTGACTTCCTAATTTTTTAAACAGCTTCACTGAGCCTTATGTTTCATATACCATACACTTCACTAATGTGAAGTTCACAATTCGATGGTCTCTAGCATGTTTCTATCACCACAAAAAGGAACCCCACACCCTTTAGCTTTCACTCCCCATACTCCCATCCTCTTCCCCTGGCCCTAAACAACCGCTAATCCACTTCCTTGGATTTGAATGGAATCATACCCTGTATGGCCTTTTGTGACTGCCTTCATTCACTTAGCATAATGTTTTCAGAGTCCGTCCATGCTGTGGCATGTGTCAGCACTTCATTCCTTTTCATGGCTGAATAATATTCCACTGTGTGGAAAGACCACAGTTTGTTTATCCATTCTTCCACTGATGGACATTTGGATTGTTACACTTTTGGACTGTAATGAATAGTGCTGTTATGAACATTCATGTATACGTTTTTTGTGAACACATGTTTTCAATTCTCTTGGGTACATACCCAGGAGTGGAATTGCTGGGTCATATGGTAATAGTTTAATCATTTGAGCAACTGCCAGACTTTTCTAAAGTGGCTGCACCACTTTACATTCTTCTCATCCATGTGTGGAGGGTCTGATTTCGCTCCTTTTCTTTTTTGAGACGGAGTCTCGCTCTGTGGCCCAGGCTGGAGTGCAGTGGCACGATCTTGGCTCACTGCAAGCTCTGCCTCCCAGGTTCACGCCATTCTGCTGTCTCAGCCTCCCGAGTAGCTGGGACTACAGGCGCCGCCACCTCGCCCGGCTAATTTTTTTGTGTATTTTTAGTAGAGACGGGGTTTCACTGTGTTAGCCAGGATAGTCTCCATCTCCCGACCTCGTGATCCGCTCGCCTCGGCCTCCCAAAGTGGTGGGATTACAGGCGTGAGCCACCGTGCCCGGCCTAATTTCACTACATTTTGCCAGTGCTTGATATTATCTAATTTTCATTCTAACCGTTCTAGTAGGGAAGGGAAAATTGTAGCTCATTGTGGTTTAAATTTGCATTTCCCTGATAACTAGGGACTTTCTAAATTTTTTTTTTTTTTAAGTAGAGATGGCATCTCACTCTGTCACCCAGACTGGAGTGCAGTGGCACAGTAACAGCTCACTGCAGCCTCGACCTCCTGAGCTCAAGTGATCCTTCCATTTCAGCCTCCTGAGTAGCTGGGACTACAGGCATGCACACCCATACTGAGCTAATGGACTTCCTAATTTTTTAAATCACTCTCTTCTTATTTCCTAGCCAACATGTTCTTTCTTTAGCTTTTCACACCACTCTTGCTGCAATTCAGTTCCCTCCCTTATACAGCTCCTGAGGTCTGCTCCTCTCCAGCATTCCCTTCCTGACTTTCTGGCCTCCTTCACGGGCTCTTATTCCCACCCCACAAGTTCTGTTGCTCCCAGGGCTTCGTCCTCAGCCCTGTTCTTGCTCTACTGTGCCCCTGCTAACCCTGTTCAACCCTGTGCCTCTCACCAGCACCCACATGGAAGACTCTTGAATGTATATACTTCCCAGGTCTCAGTCCCCGTTCCCCTTCACATGATCCTTAATAGAAACCCAATGAAAGGTTCAATCCCATCAATAAAGTGTCTATGACTAAGATGCCCAGAAAATATTGTATACTATAATTAGTAATAATGATTCCTTCTTTCAAGTATCAGTTAAAAATAAGTAGATGGGCCAGGCACGGTGGCTCATGCCTGAAATCCCAGCACTTTGGGAGGCCAAGGCAGGAGGATCACTTGAGGTCAGCAGTTCGAGACCAGCCTGACCAACATGGTGAAACGTCGTCTCTACTAAAAATACAAAAATTAGCTGGGCATGGTGGCAGGTGCCTGTAATCCCAGTTACTGGGGAGGGTGAGGCAGAAGAATTGCTTGAACCCAGGAGGCAGAGGGTGCAGTGAGCTGAGACCATTGCACTCCAGCTGGGTGACAAGAGCAAAAACTCCATCTCAATAAATAAATAAATTAATTAATTAAATAAGAAATAAGTAGATGGCTTGAGCCTAGAATCCCAGGTACCTGGGAGACTGGAGCGAGAGGGTTGCTTGAGGACAGAAGTTCAAGATCAGCTTGGTCAACATAGTGAGACCCTCTCTCTACGAAAACTTTTTTTAAAAAAATTAGCCCAGCATGGTGGCACATACCTGTAGTCTCAGCTACACAGGAGGCTGAGGCAGGAGGTTTGCTTGAGCCCAGGAATTTGAGACTGTAATGAGCTGTGATCACGCCAATACACTCCACCCTGGGAGACAGAGTGAGATCCCATCTCTGGAAAACATTAAAAGGTGGATGGACACTAGTAAATATTGAAAGAAATTCCCAGGGAAAAAGCATTGTATTACAGCATATTGTTTTCTCAGGTTCTTTATGGTATAAGGAGGCAATTCATATTCTAGGCCAGGGGCGAGTAAATTCATGCTTAAAGAGCCAGAGACTAAATATTTTAGGCTTTGCTGGCCACAAAGTCTCTATCATAACTAATCAATTCCACTTTTGTAATACAAAAGCAACAGACCATGTACAAGTGAATATGCATGACTATATATTTTTATCTTTTTTACTTTGTACAAATTTTCAATATAGGTAGGGTTGCCCAGGCTGGTCTCAAACTCCTGGGCCCAAGTAATCCTTCCACTTTGGCCTCCCAAAGTGCTGGGATTACAGATGTGAGCCACTGTGCCCAGCCATCATGACTATATTCTAATAAAACTTTAAAAACATCTTGCCAGCCACTAGGCAGCACGTTATGGATCCCTGATGTAGCCATCGCACCTGTGCTATACCCATGGGAGGAGGGCAAAGAACAGAAATGTACACCCTCTCCATTTAGGAACATTTCTACTTACTTGTTATTCCCTGGAACTAGTTACAAGGCCTTACCAATCTGCAAGAGTCAGAAACATACAATCTTTAGGCTAAGTGACTAGCAGCAGCTAACTATTGGGTAGGAGAACTACTGCTAAGGAAGAAGGGGAGATTAGACATTAGGACGTTAGAAGTCTCCATACCAGTTAGCTAATTTTACAAGAGTGTGTATAACACCCCCAAACTCAGTTGCCCACAGCAAGCCTTTACTTCTCACTCACGCATCTGCAGTCTGGCTGCGTTTGGCTGATCTCGGAGAGGCCCAGCTTGGTTTGAGTCCAAGCTGGGGTTTGGGTCTACGCTGCCTTCATGAGTCTCTCCTCCTCCCTGCACCAGTATGTATCCAAGGCATATTCTGGTTGAAGTGAAAGGCAGGAGTGTAAGAGGGGCAAGGGAAGCACGCAGAACACATTAAGGCTTAGGCAGCGGCCCATCGTCACTCCTACCTACATTTAACTGGCCAAGTGACATGGCTGAGGCCTATACCAACAGAGCAGGGCATTATCCTCTTCCCACAGATGTTGTCAGAGAAGGAGTGAATATTTGGTGAACAATAATGTCATCCACCATACTCTTCCTCAACTAACAAAGGTGATTAAACATACTTACATCCACAGGATAACACTGGTGTTTTCCTGAACCCCTACGGTGTGCATGCACACAACATAAGCGCACATGCACACACACACACACACACACAAACAATAACAGAAAGCGGAAGATGACATATTCTAAAATTTAAGAATATTAGATTACCATCACAACACTCCTCTGTAGCTCCTGAATAACTAGTAATACTTTTCCTAGATTTATTTTACATTGAAATAAAGTGAGAATAGGTACCTTTATTAAATAATTAAAGCTGCTTATGTTGATTTAGTTTCTTTTTTTTTCTTTTTTTTTTTTTGAGATGGAGTTTCACTCTTGTTGCCCAAGCTGGAGTGCAGTGGCATAATCTCAGCTCACTGCAACCTCTGCCTCCAGGGTTCAAGTGATTCTCCTGCCTCAGCCTCCCGAGTAGCTGGGATTACAGGCATACGCTACCACACCTGACTAATTTTGTATTTTCAATAGAGACGGGGTTTCTCCATTTTGGTCACACTGGTCTCGAACTCCCGACGTTAGGCGATGCGCCCACCTCGGCCTCCCAAAGCGCTGGGATTACAGGCATGAGCCATCACGCCCAGCCCGATTTAGTTTCTTTTCTTAAGTCTCTCCAGTCACTTTTCCCTAGGCTTGAGGATTGGCATAGCAGGACAGAAGTTACGAGAACAACGCAGGCCCTGAAGAGAGAGCTCCTCGCCTTCAAGCCGTGGGGCACGTAAGGACATGGAGACGAGGACCAGAGGCAACAGAATTCTTGGCTGAATTTCTTAAGTAAAAAGCACTTCTTATTTAGGGAAAACAAGACGAAGGCGCACAATGCCACTTCATATCAAGGGTGGTGATGGAGCAGGGCCCACCCTGCACTAGATCCAGCCACATGTTCTAATTGGAAGCCTGTGCCCCACAGTAGCAGACGTTTCCCAGCTCTTCCAACCACATTCCCCACGAACTACTCTCTACCCTACAGGAAGGAGAACAGAAAGGACGGGAAGTGAGCTATTGGCTATCAGACCACTACGGCAGCTGCAACCTGGTTGAGGAGATCAGAAAGACCTACGTGATCACCATCCAGCTAGAAAATGCTTGGTAGAGCAGGAGCCACCAAGCTCCCTTTCACTGAGCTTCCTCCACTCTCCCCCTGAAATATCCTCTTCCTACCTCTCAGATTGCCACCCTTTCCCCATATGTGTCTGACAGCCTAAGTTTCCTGTGACTCAGCTCACAACATGACACTACCCCCGCCCTCCTTCTCAGCTACTTAAAAAGGCAAAGATTTTAACAAAGAGGCAGGTGGGAAAATATGCATCAATCCCAGTTGTAAGGATGAAGAAGCAAGCCAATGCTCCCATCACCCTTGCAATATCATGCATTACCACGATCCCTTCCCCTTCACTCACCATCACACACACACACACACACACACACACACACACACACACACACACTCTGGGGAGGGGCTGCAGCCACTACCCCCTTGTCGCTCCCCAAAGGACCCACCAACCACCCCTGTCTTAGGCTCTGGCACACTGTCACTCCTACCCACATTTCCGATTTTAGGTACATCATCACAGCTGCTCTCAGTGAACAAGTTCATGTACACACACGTCTCCATCTCCTCCTGTCTGGGAGTAAAGCTCTCTAGGGATCCTTCTGCTCATCTGTGTGCCTTATAACTGACCCCCAGGGTCGCTGTTCCAAATGTACTATGCCCCCAAATAGTAAACATGTTCTCTTCCCTGCTCTCACCTTTTCTCCCAGCAAGTCACCTCTGGTAACCTTCCTGATGTTAAGAGATGTTGTCCCTATTCCATCGTCATGTCTCCAGTGCAGAAAAGGGCTTTCCAGGTCACCTTTGATGACCCCCAGACAGCCACCTGGTGGGCCTCCTTGAACCGAGGAGTTCGCCTGCCGCAGCATGAAGGGGAATAAAAGAGTGAGGTGTGATTGGTGGGCTGCAGGTTTCCCAAGTGTGACTCAACTAATCCCCAAACCTAAATTATAGGCTGGTGTGCAGAGCCTTCACCACAAAGGCCCTTGGCAAATATTTAGACTGGTTTTAAATAATCAAAGAACTGTTTATAGGAAGGCATAATAATTATATATATGTTCTCAGGATGAGTGGATAGCTGCTAGATTTTCTTTCTTTTTTTAGATTAAGATATATAATACATATACAAAAGAGAAAATTAAAATATATGGTAGAACGCAGGGCTCAACAAACTTCTTCTGTAACTAGCTAGATAATAAATATTCTCATCTTTGGCGGGCCATACAATGCCATAACTGTTCCATTCTGCCACTGTAGTGGGAAAGCAGCTATAGATGATAGGTAAGTGAATGGGTATGGCTGTTCTCCAGTAAGACTTCATTTACAAAAACAGTCAGCAGGCCAGATTTGGCCTGTGTGGCCATAGCTTTCCCATAGTGTCTTAGTCCATTTGTGATGCTATAAGAAAATACCACAGACTTGGTAATTTACAAATAATAGAAATTTATTTCTCACCATTCTAGAGGTTGGAAAGTCCAAGATCAAAGTACTGGCAGGTTGGGTCTGTATGGTGTGGGCCTGGTCTCTGCTTTCAAGATGGCGGCATGGACACTGTTTTCTCTGGAAGTGAGAAAAGCTGCATCTTCACATGACACAACAGGTAGAAGGGGTGAACTCATCCCCTGAAGCCCTTTTATAAGGCACTAATCTATTCATGAGAGCACAGCCCTCATGGCCTAATCACCTCCTAAAGGTTCCACCTCTTCATACTGTTGTACTGGGGATTAAGTTTCAACACAAACTTTGAAGGAAACAAAAACTTTCAAACCATAGCACATAGAGTTGAAAACTCAAAAAGCAAATACGAAATCAATCACTAAGTCAAGAAAGAGAATATGGCAAGTACTCACAGGACTTAGACATAAGAATAGTAGAATTCCAGAGAAGGTTGGATGCTCAACTCCAGTAGGTTTGCTATGCCAAAGTCAGGATCCTAATTGGGAACGAATAGGAGCCTGATACTTGAAATAGGGATATCCGTGTTGATGCGCTAAAAAATTTTGCATTCTCAGATTGCTCTGAACCTCCTGGGTCTGCAGAAGTGGCCCGTTCTTCCCTGTTAAAAGTCAGTGCTGCTTCCATGCTTGAAGATGTAAAGAAGATCCGGAGGCTTCTCCTTTAAAGAAAGCATGCACCCTTCTCAAGATCAATCCCTTCTTCCCCAATCCCAAGACCAGTAACTAGGGTCAAGGTACACTGTAATCTGGCCAGGCAAGTGCTGGGCGTCTTAAGGGAAGGAAAGAACCATAGGCAAAGGAACTGCAGGACCTTGGCAACAAATACTTGCCGGACAGTTCTGCAGATGGCCTTGGACCAACCCAGTTCTCTCCTCTTTCTTACTTGCAGTTCTCAAGAAAAACCATAGAATGTGCTGGGAACACAACAACGTGAGATAAGGAGAAACTGGCTGGAAAGGCCTGGGCTCTGTTCCAGTTCCCCCTGCCCCAGAAACAGGATGTCCTTCGTGTCTTATTCCAGTGAGTCACGTTGCCCTGGGGCATAAATCCCAGGATGTACTTTCTTTCATGGCCATTTGGCTGCAGTCCAAGTGGAGCATACACACAGCCAGACTCCAATCCAACCTCAGGCGGCTTTCCTGAGCCCTGGGGATTAGCTTCCAACAAATTCCAGGCTTCCATTGTCCCTTGCTGCCTATGAGTAAGAAATAAACCTTCTTCATGTAATTTATATGTGGGTGTTCTGTCTCACCAGATTCAGACAGTGCGGTAACTAGAGCACAGTCAACAGTGAACCTGCTTCATAGCACTGGCAGGAGCTGAAAGAGGAAACATGGGCTGGATCGCAAAGGTGCTCATCAAGGGCTGTGCAACAGAAGCCTGGGGAGGGCGAGTTTATTGATACAGGAGCACTCTGCTGTGACACAGGACTAACACCTGGGCAAGGCCCTTGGGAGACAAAGCTAATGTGCTGCTAGAGATGAAGCCTGGGGAAAGTGCCACTTACCCTGCATGAAGTGCAAATGCTGGAAGTGCTGTGGGAAATGGCAGACGAGGGGAACATAAGAACCAGAAGGAGATACACTAGAGGGGATGTGCTCTACAAGGCCAGAAAACTCACCAGCTGACTCTGCCTTGTGAGAGGGCCTAGAGGAGGCTCCATCCTCCAAGGAGATAAGGAAAGTGCTGACGAGAGGGTCACCAGCATCACCGAGAAGCTCAGTGGGGCCCATCCTCTAAGGCCAGCCATGACCATAGGAAAAGCCACTCAGGATTGAGACCCAGAGCAGGAAATGGCAAGAGAGCAGATTTCAGCTTTGGCGTACACAGCCTTGTCACTTGGGCTACAAAGTCTGGAAGACCCTGCAGTATTAGAGAGATCTGTGATGGGGCAAAAACACCATGACGAGAATCTGTGCTTTGTTTCCCCACAATTCCACACTCTGTGGGTGGAGAGGTCTTAGGTCTCAGAGGGACAATGCAGAAAGACACAGAAAAAGTCCCACTAAACTTTAAGCTACAGCTGACCTGTTGCCCTTATTTGGGTGCCTTGTGCCAAGAGATTAGAAGGCAAGAAAAAGAGTCAGAATCCTGCTGGAGGTGACCAACCCTGATGATTAGGAGGAGGCGGGACTGCTGTTACATCATGGGGACACCGAAGATAAGTGAGACACTGAGCGACCAATTCAGGTGATCTTGGTACCCTCTTTCCCAGTCTTTTTTTTTTTTTTTTTTTTTTTTGAGACAGAGTCTCGACCTGTTGCCCAGGCTGGAGTGCAATGGGGCGATTTCAACTCACTGCAACCTCCACCTCCTAAATTCAAGCGATTCTTCTGCCTCAGCCTCCCGAGTAGCTGGGATTACAGGTGCATGCCACAACACCCAGCTAATTTTTTGTATCTTTAGTAAAGACAGGATTTCACCATGTTGGCCAGGCTCGTCTTGAACTCCTGAGCTCATGATCTGCCTGCCCTGGCCTCCCAAAGTGCTGGGATTACAGCCGTGAGCCTCAGTGCCCAGCCTCTTTCCCAGTCTTAACAGTAAATGGACAAGTAAGTAAGCCGTGGCCTGAGAAGGACAGGGTGACTCGGGGCTTAGACCACACAGGGTTGAGGGCCTGGGTTACCTTCCAGCAAAGGAGCTAGCCACAGGTGCAGAGAATCTAAGCTGGAAAGTAGAGGGAGACGGTGGGTACCAGCTGTGGCCTGGAAACCAGCTGTAGCAGAAGGTGCCAAACCTCATCCCATTAACCTATCTCCTCTTCAGGAAAAGAGACCAGCCAGAAACCTGGCAGAGTAGCTCCAGACGGCATGGGCTTACTGCAGTGGAAGGGTGGCCTGCAGTGGACATGGTGCTGTGCCACCCATATGCCACTTCAGGACCAGCACACCCACTGCTCCGGCTGCCGGCTTACAGATGAGTCACTGTCTACAAACTGCCCTCAACCTAAGGAAGCTTCTTTCTCAAAGCTACATGCCTTCCCTGGGGTCAGCCTATCTCTAATGACTGGTCACCGTTGGAATATAAAGATCGGGACCTCCTAACTCAACTGGGACAACTGTGAAGGGGTGACTTCAGACCCAGATTTCCTGAGAGGACCAGCTGAAGCAACGGGCGACTTCAGACAGAGATTTCCTAACAGGACCAGCTGAAGCAGCACATCTGCTCACCTCAAGGTCCTCTTACCGAGAATGCTCCTTACCTCAAGGTCCTCTTACTGAGAATGCTCCTTATGAAACTTCTTGCCACAAATATCAGAGTCCGGAATCTTTTTCCAGAGGCACCCAATGTACGGAGATCCGTTCCTGGGTTCTCTATTCTGTTCTGTTGGTTTACTTATCTATCCTTGTACCGACATCATGCTGTCTTAGTCACTATAGATTTACTGTCATATCTGTTAGAGCATGTGCTCCTGCCTTATTCTTCTTCAAGTCACTTGGTGAGTCTTGGCTCTTTGTAGTTTTATTATATTTTTTTTAGAATCAGCTTCTCAGTTTCTACAAAAAGCCCCATTGGGATTTTGTGATTGATCTAATGGATCAGTTTGGAAAGAATGGGCCGTATTTTTAATACTGAGTCTTTTACCCAGTGAATTTGGTATCTTCATGTAGGTCTTCCTCAAGATATCTTAGCAAAGTTTTATCATTTTTACCATAAGGTAAAATGGTAGGAATGATAAATCTTTGCTAAGATATACTGTTGACAGAAACATACTTGATTTTTTTACACTGATTTTATATCCATCAACTTTGCTAATGATTTACAGGTTACGTTGTGCATTTTCTCTTTCTTTCCTTTTTTTTTTTCTTTTTTTTTTTTTGAGATAGGGTCTGGCTCTGTTGCCCAGGCTGAAGTTCAGTGGCACAATCTTGGCTCACTGCAACCTCTGCCTCCTGGGCTCAAGCAATTCTCGCACCTCAGCCTCCTCAGTAGCTGGGACTACAGGCCTGCACCACAAAGCCTGGCTAATTTTTTGGTATCTTTTGTAGTGATGTTGTTTCACCATGTTGTTCAGGCTGATCTCAAATTCCTGAGCTTAAGTGATCTGCCCTCCTCAGCCTCCCAAAGTGCTGGGACTACAGGAGTAAGCCACCATGCTAGGCCTTATTTGGCATTTTCTTTTCTTTTTTTTTTTTTTTTTTGAGATGGAGCCTCACTCTGTCGCCCAAGCTGGAATGCAGTGGTGAGATCTCAGCTTACTGTAACCTCCGCCTCCCTGGTTCAAGCAATTCTCCTGTCTCCGCCTCCCGAATAGCTGGAATTACAGGCATGCGCCAACACGCCCAACTAATTTTTGTATTTTTAGTAGAAACGGGGTTTCACGACGTTGGCCAGGCTGGTCTTGAACTCCTGACCTCAGGTGATCCACCCACCTTGGCCTCCCAGAGTGCTGGGATTACAGACGTATTTTCCATTTTCTACACATACAATGATAGCATCCAGAAATAATGACGGGTTTGTTTGTTTCCTGCAATTCATTTATTTATCTTTCTTGTCTTAATGAACTAGATAAGCTATCCAGTAAAACATTGAGTAGCACTGAAAAAGGCTGAAGGTAAATGGAGAATAGCATAAGATATACTAGATTTTGTAAGGCCTTGTTGGCCAGAATAATAGTTTTAAATTTGTTTTAAATAAACTTAGAAATTTTTGATAGCTTTCTATAGAGAAGTAATGAATTCAGTATTTCTAAGACTTTTCCAGCTTCTGGGTGAATAATGAATTACAGGAGAATAAAGAGTGGGGGCCAATCTCATTCATGGACATAGACACAAAAAGCCTTTAAAAAATTGCGACAATGACCCAGAAAAGTATAATATATAAAAGGTTTTTCCCCCAATGAAAAAAGTAGCTTAAAGTTAAAGAAACTCTAAATGTAATTTTATATTACTATAAAAACCATGTAATCATCTCAAAAGAAGAATAAAAAGCAAATAAAATGCCTACCAAGAATGTGTGTGTATGAATTTGATATGGAAAGGCACCATCTCAATCTAATGAAAAGTTGCTATCAACACCTGTTACGGACAGCATTCTTAACAGCAAAATGTTAACCGTATTTCTTGTAAGATCTGACAAGACAATGTTGCCCACTATCACTGCTTCCATTTGTAGCTGTACTGGTCACCTTAGGGTAGCACACAGGAACACAAGAAAAATAAATAAGACGTGTAAAGACCAAGAGGTGAAACAAGCCCATTATTATTTGCAGATGATACAATCTTTTACCTAGAAAGCCCCAAATAATTTAAAGACAGGAAATTAGACATGACAAGAGAATTTAGCAAGGTGACAACACATAAGATTAATATCTGAAAACCAGCAGCATTTCTTTACTCTAGCAACAATTAAAACTGTGTGTCCAATCTTGTAGCCACTAGCCAACGTGGCTATTAGGCACTGAAAATGTAACTAGTTCAAATTGAGATGAGCTGTAAGTGTAAAATATATATCAGTTATAAAATCTTGGTACAAAAAAAAAAGAAAACAAAATAGTTCATTAATAATACTGCTATAGGCCAGGCACAGTGACTCAAGCCTGTAATCCCAGCACTTTGGGAGGTAGAGGCAGATGGATCACCTGAGCCCAGGAGTTCAAGACCAGCCTGGGCAAAATTGCAAAGCCCCATCTCTACAAAATGATAATAATAACAATACTGATATAAATTACATGTTTAAATGATATTTTTGATATATTAGATTAAATTTAAATAGAAAATTTTGAATTATACCCATGGGGAACTTCCAGAAGAACAGAGAGAGGACCTTGACACATTCTCTCCCAAAAGAAGCAACTAAAAAATAAATAGCAAATTACTAAAAAGAATTACTTCAGAACTCTGGAAACCAACCAAAGGCGTACAACAAGCTGAAAAGCATTTATTCAAGAGCAACTAGTGAACCTTGGTAAGATCAACCAAGTGTGTGACACATCGTCTTAGAACTGCTCCGGTTCTCACTCCCCCTGCCCCCACCCCAGCTCCATGGTGCAGTATTGGTGGGACTGGCTGCCTTACTGGTGCCCAAAGGCGCTGATATGATTTGGAGTTTCAAGGAAAAGCTCTATTCCCTTGGTTTTGTTGAAAACAATAATATTTGGTAGCAATCCGAGGCCAGCAGAGCATGGAATCTCCTAAGGCTGTGATAACACTTAGGGCAGGCAAGCAATCAGCAAGACATTTGAAAGGGAGATCTAGGGAACAAGACAGGCCCCAGTTTATACTTGCATCTGACCGACCTTGAGACCCTATACAAGCAGGAAGTGAAAGCTGAGGCAGATTTGCTAACTCACTGAACTTTGAACACATTCCTCAACCCACACACAGCTTCCCTCGGCAATGGGTGGAAGCCTAGTCAGCTCAAATCGTTTAATCTTGTGTTAAAGAGAGCTGATGAAAAGGTCATCCCTTTAAGTGTCAAGCAATTCTTAAAAGGGACGACCTTGCTTGTGAAAATAAAAAGAAATTCTGGCCCAGGAGCGGTAGCTCACGTCTGTCATCCCAGTAATTCGGGAGGCTGACGTGGGCAAATCACCTGAGGTCAGGGGTTTGAGACCAGCCTGGCCAACATGGCAAAATCCCGTCTCTACTAAAAACGCAAAAATTAGCCAGGTGTAGTGGCACGTGTCTGTAATCCCAGCTACTCGGGAGGCTAAGGCAGGAGAATTGCTTGAACCCAGGAGGTGGACGTTGCAATGAGCCGAAACCACGCTATTGCACTCCAGCCTGGGCGACAGAGTGAGACTCCATCTCAAAAAAAAAAAAAAAAAAAAGAAAAAAGAAAAAAGGAAAGAAAATAAAAAGAAATTCTGAATTGTAACGGATAATTTTTATGACACTTGCCACTGCTGTCTTTTGAAGTGGGTTTTGAATAATTTTATTCTTTTATATAGATTTTGATCAAGAGATGTAAAATAATACTGAAGAATGGAAAGTTATTCCTTGAAAGATGGTATTATGTGCTTCAATGGATCAAACTGGAAGATCAGTTTTCAGTTATTAATTTTATGATAATGCATGTTCAATATACATGCAGTATGTATATATAGTTATATATGTGCATATACATATATAGCTCATAATATTAATGTTGAGAGTATTTTCTCATTAATGAGTTAATAGAAGGAGAATGGAATAAGTTGATATGACCACTGTAGAAACTATGTAACAATGTAAATGGAACGTAGATTGTAACTGCAAGGAATTTTATAAGCAAATTCTACAAAACTAGGAACTGTCAAGGAGAGCCAAATCGTCAGGGAAATACAATTAGAGGGAGAGCACATAGATACTTACAATTTATTTCAGATAGAACATGAACTGTTTTCAGTACAAGGATTTTCCCATGCAACTTTTTTTTAATCTTTTTTTTTTTTTTTTTTTTTTTTTGAGACAGAGTCTTGCTCTGTCGCCCAGGCTGGGGTGCAGTGGCCAGATCTCAGCTCACTGCAAGCTCCGCCTCCCGGGTTTAGACCATTCTCCTGCCTCAGCCTCCCGAGTAGCTGGGACTACAGGTGCCCGCCACCTCGCCCGGCTAGTTTTTTGTATTTTTTAGTAGAGACGGGGTTTCACCGTGTTAGCCAGGATGGTCTCGATCTCCTGACCTCGTGATCCGCCCGTCTCGGCCTCCCAAAGTGCTGGGATTACAGGCTTGAGCCACCGCGCCCGGCCTTTTTTTTAATCTTAAGGTATGCAGTTGATCTCATTACATGGCATCAGTTAGGCTCGACAGAGTGCCTGTGAAGCCCGAGTCTGTGAATACGGAACCACTACCTCCAGGGTGATACAGGGGGTACAGTTCCTGTGAGCCTCTGCTCGTGATACTTTCATCAACTGTTCAGTATGTGACCTTTTTTGTCTGTGTTTCTGCTTAAAGACATCTTATTTAATATACATGGTTGATTCATTAGTATTCACGTCCTGGCCAAGTGCACTATAACTCATGCTTGAATGACGCTTATGGAACATGTATTTCTTCCGTAAGGCACATCACAGCCTTCTTGCACTTGGGAACACTAGTCAGCCCTTCAGCACGGTGCTTGGGACCACTTTAAACAGTCATCAACAGTGAACACAGACGTGGGGAAAATGTGGCACTGAGTAAACCGTGGAAAGGGCGCTGGTTTTGCGTATGACAGCTGAAACAGGATGGCAGAGGTTGCCTCATTTGAACTCGGCTGGGAATCTTTGCATTGAGCAACATTTTTTTTTTTTTTGCTGCTCTGCTCATGTCTGTGAATGACCATGTAAGTGACTTAAGTATTGAATTGGGGTTGCAAATAAATTTTAGTGAGTAGGCAACTTTGCAAATACAAAATCCCTAATAATAAGGATTGACTGCCGGGCACGGTGGCTCACGCCTGTAATCCCAGCACTTTGGGAGGCTGAGGTGGGCGGATCATGAGGTCAGGAAATCGAGACCATCCTGGCAAACACAGTGAGTGAAACCCTGTCTCTACTAAATAAAAATACAAAAAATTAGCCGGGCATGGTGGTGGGTACCTGCAGTCCCAGCTACCCGGGAGACTGAGGCAGGAGAATGACGTAGCTTGCAGTGAGCTGAGATCGCACCACTGCACTCCAGCCTGGGCGACAGAGCGAGACTCCCTCGCAGAATGCACTCCAGCCTGGGCGACAGAGCGAGACTCCCTCGCTGCGAGGGAGTCTCGCTCTGTCGCCCAGGCTGGAGTGCAGTGGCCGGATCTCAGCTCACTGCAAGCCCCGCCTCCCGGGTTTACGCCATTCTCCTGCCTCAGCCTCCCGAGTAGCTGGGAGTACAGGCGCCCGCCACCTCGCCCGGCTAATTTTTTTTTGTATTTTAGTAGACACGGGGTTTCACCGTGTTAGCCAGGATGGTCTCGATCTCCTGAACTCGTGATCCGCCCGTCTCGGCCTCCCAAAGTGCTGGGATTACAGGCTTGAGCCACCGCGCCCGGCCAATAATTATTATTATTATAATAAGGATTGACTGTGTATAAATATTTATTGGGATGAACATATTTCCACAACATATTGAGAAGAAAAGTTGTAACATTAAACTTAACTAACATCTGAAAGTGTTGACCAAAACTAAGGCTGATTTGATAAAGTTGTATTGGAAGCCAAATGTGAGGCTCGACCTGGGAAGACACACCAAAAAGGCTGGCACGTTCTAGAGTGTGCTACAAGGTGGAAGGCTGTTATAAGAAAGTTTAGAAGACAGGGGCCTCCTTCCCAGAGGAGTCGTACCCTCTGCACTGGAGGGTACAGTACAGAGGTTATAGTCATTGGCTACAGATGACAACATGCGGGCTACAATATTCTATATGAAGAACAATCAGTAGAACTTCAGGATTCAGAAACAAATCAGTGTCTTGTTCAACGTCAGTGGGTTATGCATTAATCAGTATGTCAACAGTCTGAGGAGCTCACAAGAAGATTCTTTGCTGAGGACAGAAGGTCGTCAGGAACCACAAGACCTCCCCAGGCAGGTTAATTTGGAAGCCTGCCAAACGGGACCTGTAGGTATTAGAAGCATTCCCTTCGCAAATAGTGATAAGGCAAGGATGACCATCGTCATTACTTCTAAGGGAGACAAGGTGGTAAAATAGGAAAAAGAAGGTAGTCCTTGGATCTAGAAAAACCCCACTGGTGGGGAACTGGAATGACTTCCAGGTGGAGGTAAAACACTGGCTGATGCAGTAGCTGGAGGCACTTGAATAGCACGGGGGCAATGGCAATTATAAGCATTGTGTAAGAGTTGTCTGCCTTTGATTATGTTTAAAACTTTGAGGCCAGGCTCACGCCTGTAATCCCAACGCTTTGAGAAGCCATGGTGGGCGGATCATTTGAAGTCAGGAGTTCGAGACCAGCCTGACCAATATGGTGAAACTGTCTCTACTAAAAATGCAAAATAATTAACTGGGCATGGTGGTGCATGCCTGTAGTCCCAGATACTCAGGAGGCTGAGGCAAGAGAATCGCTTGAACCCAGGAGGCGGAGGTTGCAGTGAGCCGAGATCATGCCACTGCACTCCAGCACGGGTGACAGTGTGAAACTCCATCTCAAACAACAACAACAACAACAAACAAACAAACAAACAACTTTGAAGAAGGAAAATGACAAGCTCAGGTCAGTCAATTGTAAGTTAAAGCACACTGTAGAGGCAGAAGGCCTGCTGCAGCCATAGGGAACATCGTGCTGAAAATCAGACCAAGGATTTAATTGTCAGGTGGCAAAGCTGCAGAGGAAACGGAATGCCAAACCTCAGTGGTCTCCTATGCCAAGTTCAGACCTCTGAGAAGCACATCTCCAGTGTGTTTCATATATTGTCCTTCCAATCTTTCCTCAAGTCACTTATTCAGATGTACACGTGGCCTTGAAAATATGTAGGGTAGTTGTGGGTTTTTAAATATCTGCATAAATGGTTTTGTAAATCGTCGAGTTTTTTTCTCCCCTCAACATTAAGTTTTTTAGGTATGTTCATACTGCTGTACATAAATCTAGTTCATAGCTTTTAACTGATATGTAGTATTCATATATATTTTCTACTTATTCATTCCCCTAATGATGGATCTCTACATTGTTTCCAAGTTTTTCTTTCTATGACAAACAAAACTTCCCCGAGCATCCTCACAATTTCCTCATGGAGTTCAATGAGACTTGCAGGAGGTTTTATCCCCTCCTTCACATGTCTGGCTTCCCCTTTTCCTTTAGCTTCAACTAAAACGTTACAGCTGCCAAGAGCCCTTTTCTGACCAGCCCACCTAAAGCAAGCCCTCCTTCAGTCCCTGGTTTGTTTCTTTTATAGCACATGGAAAATGTTGAAGTATTTTATTTATTTCCATTTTTTTCTCTCTTCCACTGCAACCTAACCTCCATGGGGATAGGCACTTTGTCTTATATACTTTTGTATCTTTAGCATCAAGAACAGTATGTGGCATACATAAGTGCCCAATAAATACAGAAGGAAAGAAGGAAGGAAGGAGGGAGTCTGTCGGTCAGCTGGAGTGCAGTGGTGCCATCTCGGTTCACTGCAACCTCTGCCTCCTGGGTTCAAGCAATTCTTGTGCCTCAGCCTCCTGATGTAGCTGGGATTACAGGTGTGCACCACCGTGTCTGGCTAATTTTTCTAATTTTAGTAAAGACGGGGTTTTTCTATGTTGGCCAGGCTGGTCTCGAACTCCTGGCCTCAAGCAATCTGCCTGTCTCGGCCTCCCAAAGTGCTGGAATTACAGGTGTGAGCCACCACGCCCACCCAAAAGGAGAGAGTTCTTGAAAGAAAAGTTGAGAATGATTCAAAGGAACTTGGTTGGTTGGGACCTAAGGAGACAACGGCCAGTAAGAAATGACCCTACTTAATGGGGAATGATTTGGCACCTTCAGAATTGTTAATTCTGATGCTAAATTTTAAGCTGTTTTCACTTCTGTGCTGTACCCACCCTCCAGTATCTCAGTCTCCTCTTATCCTCAGTGATACGTTCCAAGACCCCCACTGGGTGCCTGAAACCACAGACAGTACTGAACTCAGTTGGCATCGATTGGAATACGTTTCTGTTCATGTCTCCCACCCACAAACGTAATCCCTTTTCCATCTTCACTAAGCACTCACTGGGCACTGTGGCTGTAACTTACGCAGTTTGAGGTATGACAGCAAAACTAGCATGAATTTATTTTTTCTTCACAATTTTACAAATAGAAGACTTGCTCTCGTTGTAGATCTTAGCAATCTGGATATGATTTTACTTTCTTTCCTTAAGTCGAGAACTGTCACCTTTCCACTTTAAGGAAGCGCTTTGCAACTTCTTTTTGGCATACCCAAATGGCCAGCATCACTGCTGTCATGCATTGGGGCAAGAATTATTATCAATAAGGGTTACTTGAACACAAGCACTGTGATATTGTCCCAGTGGATCTGACAACCCAGATGGCTACTACGTGACTGTCAGGTAGGGGATACAGCGTGGATACACTGGACAATGGGAGGATTCACCACATGGCGAGGAGGGAGCCAGGCCATGCAAGAGTTCATGAAACTACTCCCGACAGTGTGCAATTTAAAACATATGAGGTTTTATTTCTGGAATTGTCCATTTAATATTTTCTGACTGCAGTTGACTGCGGGTAACTAAAACCATGTGAAGTGAAACCGAGGATAAATGGGATGACATGGTCAGCTCTGTGTCCTCACCCAAATCTCATCTTAAATTGTAATCCCCTAATCCCCACGTGTTGAGAGAGGGACCTGGTGGGAGGTGATTAGATCAGGGAGGTGGTTTCCCCCATGCTGTTCTCCTGATAGCCAGTGAGTTCTCATGAGATCTGATGCTTTTATAAGTATTTGACAATTCCTCTTTCACACACACTTCTCTCCCCTGTTGCCTTGTGAGGAAGGTGCCTGCTTCCCCTTGTGCCATGATTATAAGCTTCCTGCGGCCTTCCCAGCCATGTGGAACTGTGAGTCAATTAAACCTCTCTCCTTTATAAATTACCCAGTTGCCACGAAGTTCTTTATAGCAGTGTGAAAACGGACTAATGCAGGGGGACTCCTGCAGCCTCAACATTTTTTTTTTTTTTTTTTGAGACAGAGTCTCACTCTGTCGCCCAGGCTGGAGTGCAGTGGCGTGATCTTGGCTCACTGCAAGCTCCGCCTCCCGGGTTCATGCCATTCTCCCGCCTCAGCCTCCCGAGTAGCTGAGACTACAGGTGCCCGCCCCCAAGCCCCGCTTATTTTTTGTGTTTTTTAGTAGAGGCGGGGTTTCACCATGTTAGCCAGGATGGTCTCGATCTCCTGACCTCGTGATCTGCCCGCCTCGGCCTCCCAGAGTGCTGGGATTATAGACATGAGCCACTGCGCCCGGTCCTGCATCCTTAAAGTTTTAAGCCTATTCCTCATTAAAGCTATGTATGAATAGGCTTTGGGAAATAAAGGACAAAGGATCTGTGTCCACAGTTGGCACAAAACTTTATGAAGTAAGGACAGCAATTGCAGATGAGATAATATAGGGGAACTGAGAGACGAAGCCAGGACAGAAATCAGAGTAAGACGTGACAGGGGCTACCAGAAAAGTTAACCTCCTCTCCAGAAGTCATCAGAATACTCTGAAGGATGCTGTACTTCCTATAATTACATGAAATGGGACATTGATATTTATAGATTAAAATAAAGGGTAACCCTAGAAGATTTAGAGACAAATACATGTTACATATTTTCATACTTTTATGTAGGATTCTACAATGTTCCTTAAATATTTAGGATTTAGGTAAATATACTTTCTTTTTAATGTTTCATTGGATGGTTGATAGTTGAGGATATTTGTTTCATTGGATGGTTGATAGTTGAGGATATTGGTAGTGAGGGCTGAGAAGCCCTAATTTACTAACCTGGATGAGAAATGGCCTCTACAGAGGGCATTTAGCTCTTGTGAATGCCTCTGTATGCGCAAGCTTTTCCAACACAGACCTGTAGATTGTCCAAGACAACCACAGTCTTAGTCTGATGTCTGATCTACAATGATACATAGTCAACCAGGATACTTTTATAATCAGGTTTAAATGCTGGGGGAAAATCACTACATAGATTCATTAGAGAAAACACATCTTGGAAATTTTTTTAAATGTGATTTGAATCAGATCAGTGTTGGGGTACAATGGCCTATAGGGTAATGAGTGATAGACATTAGGAAATCAATAAGACATTGTAGGGACTGCTCTGAAACCCAGGGACTCCCTATCAAGCCAATAATTGAAATTGACCAAAAAAAAAAATCTCAGTTCAATTCCTGATTTTCTGTATCAATGGAGAGGGATGACATGGCTAATCCACTGCAGGTAAGAATCCATTACTGAGTCTGCTTAAATTATTACTTCCTCTTTCGAGGGCGTTTGGACATGAAATGGCAGGACATATGGTAAATTGTTGATATGCTACAGTTTCCAGAACCAATAGCATGAGAAGTCCTGAAGGTTACTGCAGTCCATATGGCAGGTATATCCAAAGGCACATTCAGCTGTGACTCAGCTCTGAAACCCCTTCATTGGTGGTAGCAGAAACTGACAAGGAGGCTGGAAAGTCCAGCCTATCATATTCCCCTACAGAACCTCTGAGCTAAATCCCTCCCTGGACCCTTCCACTGCCCACCTCACATGTACACTGCAAAGTGTGTTGTGAACCAACGAATGCTTCTAGCACCGCTTGTTGCCACTGAATCTTGCTTTATAGTATCAGGAAACACTGGAGACACCTGGGATGTTACTCATTTGGGACAGTGTGGGATGCCTGGGAGACCCTTTGTGACTCAGTGTTAAATAGCAAATAAGGCACTGAGACCTTTAGTGACCTTGATGTGCTGGAGATAAACTGACCCATTGTGTCATCGTGAAAAGCCTTCGATGATATATTACCTTGGAAAGTGGTTTTTTAAGACAAACCTTTGATCTTGCTGAAAGATGGACTCAGATGTTTGCTCTAATGACTAAGTGAAGTAAGTTGCTATGTACTTTGCTGTGTAAGTTGAAGCAGTCAGTAGAACGGATTAAACACAAGAGCTTTGGAGCAAGCAAGGTCTGGGTTTGAATCCTGATTCTGGGACTTGATAACTGATCTAGGGCAAATAGCCAATGATCACTTTATAGGATTCAGATGATTAAATGAGATCATGTATATAAAGTGGTTAGCACAGAATGAGTATTTGATAGCTAAAAGCAAGTCTAATTAGTAAATATCAATAATGAGCAGCTAATAACAGAGGTTATAATGGCAAAGGTTTATACCTTTGTAAAGGTTACTCTATAAGATAATAAGCTTTTAATTTACACAATAATTTAGATTTTTACTCTAGAACTTGGCTTTCATATATGAGTGTTTTCTGAAGGTAAGTATGTAGTATACATATCCTGGAATGTGTGATGAGAATATTCCTCTGGTTGCTCTTTGAAGCTAAAAATTTCTTTTTTTTTTTTTTTTTGAGACGGAGTCTCGCTCTGTCATCCAGACTGGAGTGCAGTGGTGCTCTCTTGGCTCACTGCTGCCCCACCTCCTGGGTTCAAGTGATTCTTCTGCCTCAGCCTCCCGAGTAGCTGGGAGCACAGATGCTCACCACCACGCCCAGCTAATTTTTGTATTTTTAGTAGAGACGGGGTTTCACCATATTGGCCAGACTGGTCTTGAACTCCTGACCTCGTGATCCTCCCGCCTTGGCCTCCCGAAGTGTTGGGATTACAGGTGTGAGCCACAGCGCCTGGCCACAAAATGTCTTAAACTAGTTGTTTTTGTTTTTGCTTTTGAGACAGGGTCTGGCTCTGTCACCCAGGCTGGAGTGCAGTTGCACAATCTTGGGTCACTGCAACCTCTGCCTCCTGGGCTCAAACCATCCTCCCACCTCAGCCTCCCAAGTAGCTGGGACTACACACATGCACCACCATGTCCAGCCAATTTTTTTTCTGTATTTTTTGTAGAGATGGGGTTTCACCATGTTGGCCAGGCTAGTCTTAAACTCCTGGGCTCAAGTGATCCACCCACCTCTGCCTCCAAGCTGAGATTACAGGCGTGAGCCACCATGCCCAGCCTTTGACTAGTTGCTTTTGACACGAGTTAACCTAAGGTTTTTTTGGACATACTTGTTCTTGTGTAGAGATGAAACCACCAGATTAGGCAGTGTTTCTGGTATTGGTAGTAGATTCTCAGAAATTTAGATAAATCTTTTCATTAAGTCTTGCAGGTAACTGACTTAATAGGAAGGGTTGAGGCTGCCATGTAAGGGTGGTAAGCTAACTGGTGCAGTGATCCTGGGATGAAATCTCTACCTTTAACTTACTCACTTTGACCTTAAACCAACTGAGCAAAATAGCCCAAAGCAGCTTATGTAAATGACCTGGAAAGATTTACTGGGTTCTAGGTCTGAGATGCCAAAGACAATATAAATCAGGTCCTTGTCTCCAAACTAAGCACAAAGCCACAGAGAGTGACTAGGGGCACCATAGTGCTGCATCACACAGCATTAGAAGCGCTAGTCATTCTCAGCTTCCTTCTGATCACTACACACTTTTAAACACTAGACCTTCTGGTGGCATACAAATTAAAACACTAAAGCGAGATAAATGTAATTACAAAGCAGACTCTACTATTGTGTAACAGTGTGTGTGACATCTATATGATAAAGGCCTCTGTAGGTGGCATTTCAAGGTGGCTGCTTTTTAACATAGTGTTGCTTTTTTGAGCAGAATTGTGGGCTGTCCTGACCACACAGTCTTATAACCTCATGAGGCAGGATCTCTCATACTCCATGAAACAGGAGAACATTCTTTAGTGCCAGCTTGAATTTACATTCCCATATGCTGCAATTTGAGCCCCACTCTACCTTGTACTATCGCCCAGACCGGTCGGCTCAACATTCTAATAGATTCCCTGGAGATAGGATGTGTAATCAATTGTAGAACCAATACATTTCACTCTTTGGGCAAAATCTGTCAGCATACCAGGTGGCTCCAGATCCTCCACTATTTGAGGACTTCACATCTCACTGGAGTAGTCAGGGGCAGGGAAATGGGTGGGAACTGATGTCAAAGACAGCACCTTAAAGAAATGGCCCTTCAAGGATGAGTAAGATTTAAATTTGCAGATGCAAAAATGGTGGCTATTCTAGACGAAAATAATATTTGTTTCATTCTGTAGCACAGTTTACCCTTCCAATTTTTCAAGTTTCTTTTTCAACTTCACTTCTTGGAGTGCAATCTCCATGAAAATTCAACTCGTCATGTCAACTTACTTTCTGAAATGCTGTACAATCTCCGAGATTTATCTAAATTTACCCTACTTACCCAAACCAGATGGCATAAGTTTCTATAATGTTAGATCACTAAAGGCATTTCTGTTCCCTCCTTTTACCTAACAGGATAACACGTCTCCCACATGCTATTGGGCTAATACCCACAAGAGTTCAACCCTACCCTCCGAATTTTGATTTCTGACTTTCCCTTTTATCCAGCGAATCCCTGTCAGAATACAGAACCACCGCCCCACCCCCCCACCCTGCCCGCCGTCCCCTCGAAGATCTGCAGTCTAACCTTACCTAGACTCTTTCCCTCACTTAAGCCCTCCCTTGCTTTGACACCCTATTCTTGGTTCTCTTCCTCTCCTGCTCATTCCTTCTCAGGCCCCTTTTCCTCTGGCCATTAAGTGTTTCCCATAGGGCTCCGACTTTGACCCTAAGATTTCTCATGCTCCATACTTACACGGGGGAACTGCCTGGGGGCTCTCAGAACTGCAGAATACCTTATTTGAGGTAAGCAAGCCCCCTTAACGGACCCTCACTAGCTCAGAGACATTTTTCTGCCTTGGTTGAATAAAATCAGCCCGCAGGGACAAAAACTAATAAAGGGGAAAACTTCGTTAGGGAAACTTCCAGCTCCCTGCTCTGCTCAGGAGGTAGGGATCCTGACAGGAAAACCTTGTCAGGAGTCTCCATTGAAACCTCCTGGGTTTTGTTTTGTTCTGAATAGGAGCACGTGCCTTGAAAAGATAAGCACCCCGTGAGCTTGTTTTCTGGGACAGCCTCTTTATCCGAATCCACCTTAGACTGGAAGCGCCAAGTGCGCAGGACTACAAGCACCCAGTCCATGGAACAGCCCAGGCACCAGCCAGGCCCAGCCTTGGGCGGTTTGGGGGCCGTGGTCGCGTGCGGGGGACTTCCGGAGTCCAGGTCCCGGGGGAGGGGCAGGCAAAGCGCGATGGCGCGGCCCCCTCGGCTGGGAGAGCAGGAAACCGGGCACCAGCCGGCTCTGCGGAGAGGTGCCGCACTCAGCATAACTCCACCTCAAAGGGCAGACACGCGTTACACACTTAGGGCGGGACACGGGCGTTCCTTCCCGGTTCCACCCAAGCCCGTCGAGACCTTAAACACCTTCTCCGCCCAGAGGCCTCGGGACTGAGTCGGGGCGGGGTCGGCAGGGAGTCGGGGCGGGGTGGGCAGGGAGTCGGGGCGGGGTCGGGACGGAGTCGGGGCGGGGGCGGGGGAAGAAATGCTTGGGCCGCGCAGCCGCAGTGCAGAGGCTCGGGTCCTGCTCTTACGTCACGTGGAGCCCCGCCCTTACGTGGAGCGGCGGGAGCGCGCAAGGCTGTGTCACGCAGGCGCGTTCGCGCGGCGTAGGTGGCGCTAGAGGCGACCCGGGGGATTGTAGGGCGACGGCGCTGCCGCCATTTTGTGGGGTGTTTGTCGCAGCGGCCGAGGAAGGAAGACGGCAGTTTGGCGACATTTCTCGCCCGAAGGGCCATTTGCTTTTGCGGAGGTAGGGTTGCCGGTGGTGTGTGCGGGGCCAGGCGGCTGTCGGTCTTTAGGTCCCCGAGCTAGGTGTCGGAGAAACGACCGCGTTAGGGGCCTGGGCTTGTGGAGCTGAGGAGTTCTGCGGGGCACTGCTCGGCTGGTGCGCGCCGGAAGCACCGAAAGTTGCCTGGGCGTCGCGGTTCTGCCGCTGACCCTTCTCTGAGGGCCCTGGCCGCTCGCGTCGCGGCTCCGGAGGCCCTGGGCTGGCCGTGCCCTGCTGGCTGGCGAGCGCGGCTTGTGGTTAAGCCTGTCGGGACCTCTTCCAGCCGGCGGGCACGAGGACCTGTCGGGAGACTTTTCGAGAGCCGTCTCCGGCGTTCGTGTTGTCGGAGATCAGGTCTTTCCCTGGATTCCTGGCCTGGGCCGTTTGTAGCGTTTGGGGGGTTTTCCCGAGTCAAGCACTTGCCCCTGTGTTGAGTGCGCCAGAGGCACTGGCCGGGTTCCCGGGGGCCGGGAGGTGGGTACCGGGCGTCCGCGCAAATCCAGGTGGTTGAGGGCAGTAGGTGCTTGTGAGAGGTGGAAATTTGCGGAGGCTACTCCTCTGTGCTGTACTGAACACAGCATTGTTGCAGCGAACCTGCATTTCTGGTAGTTTTGCATTTTATTATCCCTGGTTGCCTAAATAGCCCAGATGTGCTTATACGAGCCTTAGGAAACTGCCCCGCAAACTGAGCTTGCCAGCCACTTTGTCTTGCTTCATAGCTGTCCTGTGCGATTGTGCTTTTTACACACCCCTACTGGCTTGTAACCCATTAAATGCAGTCCTCTTGGAGCCCTCCAATCCTAAACTTATAACCTATTTCGATGTTTTTAAGCCATGTACATAGCGTTAAGTTGTCAAGAACTACAGGATCTTAAGGGCGGTGGCGCTGGATCTACATATGAGATGCATTGTGTCATTAGTTTTTGAAAGATACCTGGTTATTCTAGCACGCAGGGTCCTTTATTAATTAGAGGCAGTGTCATGATTCTAGATAACTTCTTTTTTGTGTATGCGAAGGAACCTTACCACATAGAACCTGGGTGGGGTGATCTTTATGCCTCCAGATAAAATATTTTTGAACATTGCAGGGTGAGTGGGGGAGGTCAGAGGCTGGGACTAACAGCTGAATTAAATTTGAAGTAGCGAACTTGAGAAAAATGTTGTACTCTCACAAGGGAGCTCGTTCTTATTTTAATGTTTGCATATTAACTCATAATTTGAGAATTCTGTTTTGCTGGAGGTTAGCTGGTTGTGGCAGACTTACAGTAGAAGAAGAAAAAACAAAACTGAGGTAGACACAGAAGTCTTGAAAAAACTTCATAATAATGGAGGTTGATAATAATAACCCTCGGTCATCAGATGTGATTTTGCTTGCTATGATTTAAAAATATTTAACCAAGCTGAGTTCCTGATGTGGTTAAAATACAACTTTGGTATTTGACGGAACGGTTCAGAAGAATTGCACTTGAAATTTATTTATTTATTAATTTTTTTTTTTTTTTTTTGAGACAGGGTCTCACTGTCGTCCATACTGGAATGCAATGGCGTGATCATGGCTCACTGAAGCCTTGACTTCCTTGGGCTTCAGTGATTCTCCTCAGTAGCTGGGACTACAGGCTCAAGTCACCATGTGCGATTCATTTTTTGTATTTTTTGTAAAGGCAGGCTTTCACCTTGTTGCCCAGGCTAGTCTCGAATTCCTGGGCTCAAGGGATGAGGCGCCACTGTGCCCAACCGTAAATTTTTCTTGATAGCTCTAATGAAGAAAGTTTGTGTTCTGGCCTTTTGCCTCAAGTAAATTTGTGCTGTTACTCACGTCACGTTCCAATATGGAAGTGACTCCATTTGTATCAAACCGGAATGCTCACTTCCATTGAGACGCTAACAAGAGTTTTAGAATTTCTGTTTGACCTGATCAGTGCCTTCTCTTCCTCTGTAAAGTAAGCTAAGAGCCACATTAGAAGGATGCCTGATGGGTATAGAATTAGAATCAGCAAGAGAATGAATGAAAATATCTGACTGACTGGTGGCAATCAGACTCTGATGGTGTGACACATACTTTCTTGTGGAATACCTCCCAGAAGAATTGAAGCTGCCTCATTTCAAAGCCTTTAATCCATTTAAAATCATTTAAATTTCTACTTGCATTTGTTTGCTTATTAGTCATTTGGGCAAGCTGAATGAGGTTAACTAAGTGGATTTTACTCCATTTTAGCTTTTTTCAGCTCCTTACTGAATTGTGAAATTCTTCTCTTTTTACCATTTAAACTACCCTGTTCAGCAGAGTTTGGACCTGATTGTGCTTTGGAAAATAATTAAGATGGGGAGAGACAGATAGGGGTTATATTGTTTGAGCACAGATGCTGAGCCTGGAAGGAACCAGGTTATGCATTGGAGTTTGTAAATAGAGTCAGATGTCACTGTTATCGTTTGATTTCACTGTGACCATGCTTCAGTGTGCATCCTTGGAGGCTGATTTCTTTTTCAGAGTTACTTCAGATTTACTACAAATAGATTTTAAGTTTAAGAATAACTGCTGGATAAGAAAATGAACTTGTTGGATAGAGAAAATGAGTTCATAAAATCACATAAACATTAAGAAAATTTTTTTTGTAGAGACGGGGTTTCATTATATGTAGCCCAGGCTGGTCTGAAACTCCTGGACTTGGCCTCCCAAAGTTCTGGGATTACAGGCATGAGCCACTGCACCCGGCCTAAAATCACCTTTTTATATGTCTTCAGTTTCTCTGTTGAATATTGTGTTCTATCCACACAGAACTAATATTCTCAAAGCTTAGAGTCATTCTGAGATTTAGAGAAAAGAACTATGGAGAATTTGAGAAAAAAAAGCTTCATCATTGAATAGCTCTTTACAGTTAAAACAAAGTCACCTCCCATATTTAGTATCCCTAAGTATTTTTCTCTCGCACTAAAGTTATTTGTATTAATTTGCCAAAGCTGCATGACACTGTGATATTATTTCTCCTTAAATCAGCTCACATTTTAATGTTAACATTTTTAAAAGAAAATATGTCAGTGACTTAATTGGAAAATCACTAATAAGTAGAAAGTAACAAAACAAGATAAATAAAACAAAAAAGTTATTAATTTTTAGCTAAATACTCTTGTCCGCTGGAAACGGTACCCCTGAACCTTTTCATTTGGCCCTTTTTTTTTTTTTTTAATTTTTAAAAAGTCAGTTTGCAAGTGTTAGTTGAAGACAAGCACCAAGCTGAGAATTTGTCCTGGATGTAATCAGAATTCAAAAAAAATGTCTTAAGGTATCAGTATTACCCACAGTTTAATACTAGATCTCTATGCTGCTTAGCAGTCATCTGACATACCAGTGCCTTGGGAAACATTACCACCTAAAAAGAATTTGGAGCCTCTAAGACCCTGTGTGTTGGGTTTTGATAAATAATAAATAATATTTTACCTATCACACATCTATAACCTCCGCAATTCCCTTTTCATTTCTATCAACAGATGCGGCATTCCAAACGAACTCACTGCCCTGATTGGGATAACAGAGAAAGCTGGGGACATGAAAGCTACCGTGGAAGTCACAAGCGGAAGAGGAGATCTCATAGTAGCACACAAGAGAACAGGCATTGTAAACCATGTCACCAGTTTAAAGAATCTGATTGGTAAATCAACTCTTGAACTAGTAGCATTGTAGCTCTAATAGTTTTAAATGATTTGTCATTTGCTTGTATAGCTTTCATCTGTCAAATTGTTTTAAATTCAGTCAACAAATACTCATTTAGAAAATATTTGAGTACTTATTTTAGACTAGACTATAGGTGCTGAAGCTGCAGCTGTGAATAAAACAAAGTTCTTATCCTTATGTATGTCTGTCTCCCTGGGAGTGGTAGGAGACAGTTGATCAGTAAGTGAATGTAAAATGTATTAAATAACATGGTGCGTCCCAGCTGCCAGTAACGTGACTAGGGAGATGACACACAAAAAGTTAAGTAATAGTGATCGAATGCCCAATGCGTACCTTTAATTTGTATAGAAGAGGGAGACGTGTATGTTGTAGCGCTCATTAAGTGTTTCAGAAATCAGATAGGGTTTTATAGGGGAGGAGTTACTCCAACAGAGAAAAGCAACATGTATTATTAGTCACTTAAACACTGTATTGTATTTGTAGATGAGGCCAAGGGATATGTTTGTTTGGGATTTTTAGAAGCTGGCTTTATTTAAGAACTGTTGTTTTCATAGGTCGTAGCTAGTAATTTTGGGAAATGGCCTCAATAAAAAACTTGCAACAGCGTGTGTCCTGTTGTATTGTATTCTTACCAGTGTAAAATTTGGAGGTGATACATTTATATAGAATTAAAGGAATCTTAAAGTTCTAAATGATTAAAGAAAGGCTAGGTAGGTTTCTTTCACTGTTTCATTAATTTCCCTTTTTCGTTTGTTTTGTTGGTTCTGTTTTCTTCTTGTTTTGTGCAGATGTTCCATTGGGACTGTTTACCAGATTGCTTTCTAAATTAGCCAGCTGGGGTTACTTTAAAAAACAGTATGTAATTTCTTTCCTTCTCCACGTTAACAGACTTGTTCTGCCAAACTGAGCTTATTTGTAGTCAGTGCAGACAAATCATGCTTCATACACATTGTTATATAAGGGGAAGTGGGAAGGTTTATGGCAGGATTTCAAAGACCAGAAATAATTAATAATTAATGTACAGTATACTAAAGAAAACTATCTGTACCCCACTATTAATAAATACAAAAAACCCTAAGGCTTAACGTCATAGTACTAGTTACTCATTGGATAATAGGATAATTATACGTTATATATGTAGAAAGGAAGTGATACGAGTGATGAACAATTCATTCATGCTCATAGTTAATTACATAAACATGATACTGAGTCCAGTTAACCACCAGGCCAATACCTTCTTTGACATTGGTACCAGATGTGTTTGGTGGTCAACATTCACCATAATCCAGAATGTTCTAATTTTGAAGATCAAAAACTTTGAGTGTTTTTATAAAATAACAAAAAACTGAAAAATGCAGAAAAGTATAAAAATGGTAATCTCTATAGGATATTAGTCCCAATTATTTAGCTGTAAAATTATAATTAAAAAAAAATCTTTGTTTCTAAATCTTTGCTGCTGATTATTTCCTGAAAATACACTCCAAGAAGAAGCATTTTTAAGGTAAAGGATATGAACTCTTAAAAGTTTCTTGCTATAGGTTCATATTTCTTTTTCTAGAAAGTTTGCCAAATTATACAATGTGCCCCTTCATGCTCTCACCAATCTTGGCTGTTTTGAAAGGCCAAGAATAATGTTTTGATTAAACTGAATTTTTAAATTTCTAACAAATTTGTCCACTGTCACATAAGTATTGATCATTTGAACATCTTTTTATTCTTAGCCTGTTTATTAAAGTATATTTTATTGATTTAGAAGAGCTTTTTATGACATATTATTTTAACCGTTTGTCATATATATGTTGCATAGTGTCTTTTCTTTATGATTTGTCTTTTGGAGGTAGCCTGTGAATTGGTCTCCCTTTCTACAGGCTTAGTTAATCCATTCTGCATTAGAAAGACTGATGTGGCTGTAAACCCTATCTTTATATTGTGCGTAGAAGCCTGTAACATAAAGTATCAAGTCTTAAAGCAGTGATTCTCCAACTTTAGTGTGAATAAGAATCACCTTGGAGGTATGTTGACCAGATTTAGAGTCAGTGAGTATGACTTGAGGCCCAGGGTTACCATTTTTAATAAGAACTCCATATTTGATATTGCTGATAAATAGACCGTCTTTTGAGAAATACTCTTTAGCCTAGCATGCAGGGCTTTTAATGATGCTATTCTCAGCTTACTTATTTGTCTACATTCCCCTGTGTGAAAATTGCTCTTGCCGGGATTGCCTTTTTCCTGAGTAATGCATAGACAAATCCATCTCTAAGCCATTGTGGCTAAAAGTGCCATATGAATTTAAGATGGTAACATGCCATTCTTCTCCACCAGAATTTCTTCTGTATTCTATTTTGTCCAAATCCTGGCTTCCCTTTAAGATGCAACTCTATTTCCATCTTTTTTGTAATTATTCTCTGACCATTTTAAACAGATTTTTTCCCCCATCTCTGACTCTAAGCACTCATGTGTTGTAACTTTTTAGAATTTCCTACATTGTTGGATTTTGTTTCATTTTTATGTGAGTAATCTCAAGTTGTTCATTATTTGTTGGCAGGGACTTTGCCTTATATAATTTTTTTTTTTATCTCCCACAGGACCTGTGGATATATAAAAACGAATGCCCTTACCCTCATCCGTCTTGGCTATTTTAAAGGCTATAGTGAAATATTCACTGGGCATTCAGTGGATATTTTAAAAAATTAAATCAGTCTGTTCATCCTGTCTACCCTTTCCATAGCCTGTGTAATTCTGTAGACTTTGTTTATATAATCTCTCAGCCTTGGTCATTGGCCATTGTCTGTTGAAGAGACTCTCATCCTTTTAGTTTGTCCTCATGGTGTTCACTCCATGTTTTGTTACTCTATATTATTGTTTATGGCTTAGCAGCTCTAACTTCATGCAGTATTCCAGCTAAAGATTGTTACTGTTAGTTTTTTCTAGTAGAAGGATTTTGGACTTTTATGGGAAGGATGCCCTTAAGAGTATGGTCACTTCTAGCTTACTGTGTTGGTGGTCTCCCTGACAGTTCCAAGCCAACTGATCAGATCTCTAACCTAGACTGCCCACAGTCTTACCCAAATATCCGGAGTTGTTTCTCCAATAAATACCACTTAAAGCTGACGCTAGGGAGAGAGAACCAGGTTTCTGTATCTCCCCAGCCTGGATTTGATACTAGCCCTATTGGGTAGTAGTTGTAAAGATGCTTCTATTTCTGCCAAAACGAGCCCCCTGGGAAAAAGAATGACATCGTACTCTGGGGAAAGGAAAGGGGTTGGTGAGGGCAATCTAGTCAACATCCGTCACTCCATTGCTTGTTAGGATTATTTTAGCCGATTTGTCTGACTGGGCAGGTGTCCCCTCTCTCCCTCAGTGCTCCATGTGCATCCCTCTTGAAGCTTCGCACTCTGTTGAAGAGGACACTCATCCCAGGTAGAGAGGGGGACGGGAAACTGGGCCAAATGAATCTATGTCCTTTTCTTTCCATCAGATCAAGGCTACTTAACTGGGATCCATTGACATCCTGAGGTCCATGACCTATGAAAATCCTTGCCAAGTTTTGTTTATGTGTTTCTTGGGGAAGAGAGTCCATGGCTTCCAGCAGATTTTCAAAGGGATCTGTAGATTAAAGCACTATGGCACTAGAGGATGGTGGCTTCTGTTGTTTCTTACATACTTCTCAAACAGGAATGACAGGAAATTAGAAATGCAAAGGGAAGTACGGTGGTAGAACTACTGTAATTCTAAACTGCAGGATCCCTTTCGTTCTTTAGGGGGATATATTTTAGATGCCTTTGGCACATGAGGCAGTCCTCAAAAGCTACGTTGTCTATATCTCAAACAGGAATAACAAGGCTAGAAATGCAAAGAGTAGAGGAGACATGATAGATGATGTGTGTAATAAAATTGGCTTGTATAATAGCGGTTAGAAAATATTTTAGTTTTTGTCACTAATGTGCTATACAACCTTGGCAAATCATTTTTCTTCTAGGGTTCCTAATTTAGTCGTCGGTAAAATGAAAGGGCTGGAATACATTTAAGGCTCCTTATAGCTCTAATGTACCTTTCATGAAAGAATTCTCTGTGTGCCAGGGATATCTAAAATGCTCTTACATTAAAAGACAAAGGAATCCTTTTTGCCTGCCTCTGATTGTACCTCTGTGAGAGATTAAGACAGCTTAGATACAGGTGCAGAAGGTAAAGGAACACTTAAGTAAACACTGGACCTAAATTAATGATGTGACTCAAGCTTTATTCCTCGATGTGAAATGCTTGTCAGCAATCTCTATAATGGGCCCATTTGCTTGTTTGTTGAAGTAAAATTACTTCTTAAGCTTTGTGAGATAAATATAAATGCTAATTCATCTGTTTGAATTTTTTTCTTATATTGAGTTAGCTGTTTAAACCAAGAATTTTTGAGAAAAATGTTTTGTTTGAACCACATTATCGCAGAATGAAGAGAATAATTTGAAATCTTTTAATGTGTTTGCAGTCATTATTTAGAAGCAAGGTCCTTGAATGAGCGAGATTATCGGGACCGGAGATACGTTGACGAATACAGGAATGACTACTGTGAAGGATATGTTCCTAGACATTATCACAGAGACATTGAAAGCGGTTATCGAATCCACTGCAGTAAATCTTCAGTCCGCAGCAGGAGAAGCAGTCCTAAAAGGAAGCGCAATAGACACTGTTCAAGTCATCAGTCACGTTCGGTATGATTGATTTTGTTTTTATTTTGAGTGGAGTTTTATTTGTGTGTACTCTTAATGAGCTGATAAGTTTCTAATTGTTTATATATATATAAAATACTATTTGGATATATTATAATTGTATTTATGTTACTCAAATCCTTAAAGGAAACCTCCAGATTCTTGTAGCTGATCTATATATTTATTAGCCCTCATTTGCCCACATTTCCTCATATTCTGCAGACCAGATCATGAGTTTATTGATTTTAATAATAAAAATATTTTTGTATTTGTAACATATTCTTACAAAAAAATCATGCACCCATCTTTCATCTTAAGCATTTTTTTTCCCCTTAGAAACCCTTTATCTGGTACTTGAAAACAAATGTGAAACATTGCACTGGTGGATACCTAAATGTTACTAACCTACATAGAGCATAGTTCCATAGCACAGTGCGTCATTGTCTGCAGTGAATTCTTTTGAAGTTGTGAAAATGGGTGCTGAATGGGAAACATCCAAATAGTCTGCCCACCCCTTTTTTTTTGTACTCAGACATCTTCACCTGCTTGAACAGTGAACTTTGAATTAGCTTCTCCCCAAGTTTTCTTCAGTAAAACTAGTTTTTATTAGATTGAACATTGAAATTAACTAGCCTTTATTTCCCCTTTTATTTTAATCATGTATATTTTAAAATATTGCTAAATTAGAATAATTTCAAATAGTCTTGACATTTTAAAACATTTTTCTGACAAACTAGACATCTCAATTCACAGCATATGCTATTTATAGCAAGAGATAAGTAAATCATGACATTGCATTCTTTAAATTTCAGACTTCAATTAAATCAGTATTTTAAAGAGACAATTGTGTTGTTTTTTTCTATTGCCACTTTAAGTATCTTATCTGAAAATCTGTTCCTTGCCATGTTTTTCTTCTGTAACATAAACTGTGCCCTGTGAATTTCTGGGGACTGAATTTGAAATTGCTCCTGCCAACTGTTCGTGGCCTGGTGCTTATCTGAATGCCTGAATATCTCCCCGCTGAATGAATTGCGTATTCTGCCCTGAATTCACTCTGATATATTGATTGGCTGGACGATCTTGGTGCTGCCCACTTGCCGTTCCAGAAGAGCCACCGAAGGAAAAGATCCAGGAGTATAGAGGATGATGAGGAGGGTCACCTGATCTGTCAAAGTGGAGACGTTCTAAGAGCAAGATGTATAGAATATTTTTCAACACTTTTTAAACTTTGCAGAAAGAATAATCTTTTTAAGAATAGTTTGTCAGCGGGGGGCTAAAGAACTCTTCATTGCTTTTTTATTTTGTTTTTTGTGGGTTTGTTTGTTCTTTTGTATTTCTTCTTTTCTGTAGAATTTAAATATTTCTATTCTAAAGTTCCAAAATAATCAGTGGAATTTGAGATTAGAGCAAGAAAGATAGCTCTATCTAATTGTTTTTGTAGCAGCTGAAACTAAAATAATTTGAGTGCTGAAACCTTAGTTATGCTTTGATAGAGATCATTTGAAAATATTCCACACTTAAGCATTCATTGTTTGAATAACTAGACAATTTGTACTCAGGTACTTACACCTCTTTTTCCCTCCTCACTTTAGATGAAATCGTGGACACTTTGGGTGAAGGAGCCTTTGGCAAAGTTGTAGAGTGCATTGATCATGGCATGTAAGTTTGTTTTTTCCTTTTTGAACATTCTGATATTTTTGGTGGGGAAAGATTCATAATTTAGATGAAATTTTATTTAATTAATTAATTTATTTATTTATTTGAGATAGGGCCTTTGTTGCCCAGGCTTGGGTTCAGTGGCGCCATCTTGGCTCACTGCAACTTCTGTCTCCTGGCTTCAAGTGATTCTCCTGCTTCAGCCTCTGGAGCAGCTGGGATTACAGGAGTCTGCCACCACACCTAGCTAGTTTTTGTATTTTCAGTAAAGATGGGGTTTCACCATGTTGGCCTGGCTGGTCTCAAACTCCTGACCTCAAGTGATCCACCCGCCTCAGTTTCCCAAAACGTTGGGATTATAAGCCTGAGCCACTGTATCCAGCCAAGATGGAATATATTTTAAATGGTAGCCACGTGTTTTAGGGGTAAATTACTTACCAAAATTTCTTGAACTGAGTATGATTAATTTACCATGAATGTGGATCTTAAGAATGCTGACTGCCAGACACAGTGGCTCACGCCTGTAATCCCAGCACTTCGGGAGGCCAAGGCAGGAAGAGCACCTGAGGTTGGGAGTTCGAGACTAGCCCGACCAACATGGAGAAACTTTGTCTCTACTAAAAATACAGAATTATCCAGGTGTGGTGGCGCGTGCCTGTAATCCCAGCTACTTGGGAGACTGAGGCAAGAGAATCACTTGAACCCGGGAGGGGAGGGAGGCGGAGGTTTGCCATTGCACTCCAGCCTGGACGACAAGAGTGAAAATCCGTCTCAAAAAAAAAAATGACCAATTTCAGCGGGGAAATCATTGAAATTAAAGTGGATGTTCAAGTGAAGGAATTTCCCAGAACTCTAGAACTGAGGGCCTTGACCCTGTATACAAGATTTGGCAATTTCAGATTACAGAGGCAATAAAGCATGTCTAATCTTAAATGTTAAGAGTTAGCTTCCTAAACTATAAAGAAATTTTATCATCTAGAGCCTAGAGAATAAAGTTTGTGATTTGACCCTTTCTGCCTCATTTTACTGTTTTCCTCTAGGACCTCTATTTTGTGGCTTGCAAACTTGTTTGTAAGTGAAGCTCTTAGAACTTTAGTGAAACTACACATTTCTAAAATGACTTAAAATTTTTTATCATAAATTATTTGGGAAGGATGTAATTTCCAACTGGATGTAAATATTAATATTAAGAAATAAAGCTTACCTCTCTTTAAATGCATTTGAGGGAATCTAAATACCATAGCAGCGTGGCACCTACCATCATCCATAAACTCTTCTTGAATACTTAGAAATGTTTTATTATTGAATTTATTTTCATTTCACTTTCCATAAATATTTTCCTAAATTATCCCCACATTTTGCTTTTCTGTAACAAATATGTGAAGGTAAATTGAACTTTAAAGTATTTTGAAATATTTTCAGACTTACAGAAAAGTTAATAAAATAGTTCAAAGAATTCCCATGTATTCTTCACCCAGATTTTCCAAATGTTAACATTTTATAAGATTTACTTTATCATTATACATATATATGTTTTCAAATTTCGCCAGCTAATCTGCAGACTATATTCAGATTTCACTAGTCATCCCATTAATGTCCTTTTAGAATTTCTTGAAAGTCTAAGTCTTGGTGTATTTAATGAAATGTATCTTTAAAAAAATTTTTTTTTAATGCGATGGGGTCTCACTATGTTGCTCAGGCTGGTGTGGAACCCCTGGCCTCAAGTGATCCTCCTGCCTCAGCCTCCCATAGTGCTGGGATTACAGGTGTGAGCCTGTAGTCACGTGTGGCACACCCCTGCACCATATCTGGCCTGGAATGTTTCCTTTCTTGGGGTGGTTGAGGCCTCTAAAAAAATGAGGACATGTAGCCATAGATAAATATCTGACTGTTTAGCATTGTTTGTTTTCTTTTTTCGTTTTTATGGATACAAGCACTGAGAAAACTTTTTGGTCATATAATTAAATAGATAGGAGTAGAAGCTTTGTCACAGTAATCTTACTAGAGTTCTTTTAAGTCTTGAGGTGTATGCCAAACATCAAAAAATTTGTTTAGTGACTTATCAGTTCACATTCATTGGGGCCTTGTTGAAAGCAATGAATAGGAAACCACTGGATGTGGAAAAAGGTTTCCTATCCAGCCATTAGAATACGTGTGTGTTTGCCCCAAATGTTTTTTATAGCCTAGGGCATACATCTTGTTATACTAGTAAGAGATGGGTATGGTTTTGTAAAGTGGAAGGGCCATAGTGAAAAAGAAGGCTTGAATGCTGGCTCATCTGTAGGTAGATTAGGTTTAAAAAGGAAGACAAAGAGAAGTAGAAGATTTGAAACATTCATGGCTCTATGCTTTTTAGGAAGCATTCTTACAGATGCCCCAGTCTTAAAGCCCAGTGCCCTCCCCTGCAGCTGTTTCTGTATACTTGCATCAGTGCATCTGCTAAGGTTTTTCTGGGCTTCATTACTTAGAGTTGGTGTCTCTTTTACCTGGATGTTTCCCTCCCAGTCTGACAAACTCCCAGCTATCTTTCAGGACTCAGTTCTGTGCTGCCTCTTCTGTGAAGAAGTCTAAGTTGTTTATGTGTCTGTCTTTTCCATTAGACTTCAAAGTACGTAGGGACACACCATGTCTTTTAATCACTAATACCTATGCATTGCCTGGCACAGAGTAGGCCTAGCCTGGTAAATGAATGAATACTTTCAACAGTAGCATATTCTATTTTTGGCTTACAATTGTATATATATTTTAAAACTGTTGTTGTATAAAATGTAATTAAATTTAAAATTCTGGGAGCAAATGTTAAAACTCATAAGTATTAAGGGAATTATCACTTCATGTATTTTATCAAAATGTTTTGAGAAGATGTTATATGGAATCTGCTATAATGTGTTCTGAAAGATTATTTTAAAAGGCATAGAGGAACTGGTAATTAAGATTATGCTTTAGAGCATAACATGGCTTCAGCTCACTCCTGTACATTTATCATTTTTATCTTAATTTTATTTTTAAGGGATGGCATGCATGTAGCAGTGAAAATCGTAAAAAACGTAGGCCGTTACCGTGAAGCAGCTCGTTCAGAAATCCAAGTATTAGAGCACTTAAATAGTACTGATCCCAATAGTGTCTTGTAAGTATAAATTTAACCTAGGAGCCATCTTATTACATGAAATATTCAGATTTGCGTAAACTGAATTATTATTTTGCTCTCTTTTAGCCGATGTGTCCAGATGCTGGAATGGTTTGATCATCATGGTCATGTTTGTATTGTGTTTGAACTGCTGGGGCTTAGTACTTACGATTTCATTAAAGAAAACAGCTTTCTGCCATTTCAAATTGACCACATCAGGCAGATGGCATATCAGATCTGCCAGTCAATAAATTGTAAGTACACTTCATAAATCTTTATTTGTATGTATGTATGTATGTATGTATGTATGTATGTATGTATTTATTTTGAGATGGAGTCTTGCTCTGTCGCCCAGGCTGGAGTGCAGTGGCACTATCTTGGCTCACTGCAAGCTCCACCTCCTGGGTTCACGCCATTCTCCTGCCTCAGCCTCCTGAGTAGCTAGGACTACAGGCGACCGCCACCATGCCCGGCTAATTTTTTGTATTTTTAGTAGAGTCACGATTTCACAGTGTTAGGCAGGATGGTCTAGGTCTCCTGACCTGGTGATCTGCTCCCCTCGGCCTCCTAAAGTGCTGGGATTACAGGCATGAGCCACCATGGCCGGTGATAAATCTCTATTTTTAAATATTTTTTGTATTTTTACCTCCTTAACAATTAAGATAAATCTTTAAGCACCAGGAAACTTGTTTTTATTATAAAAGCTATATATCCAAATGTCACTAAAAAAATAGACATTTTACAAGTAAAGGTGAAACGTCTCTTAACCACTGTATCCTTTGCCAGTCCTCCTTTCCTGGTAGTACAAATTAAGTTTGTAAGTGAAACTAATAATGTGTTTTTGTTCTCTTGTAGTTTTACATCATAATAAATTAACCCATACAGATCTGAAGCCTGAAAATATTTTATTTGTGAAGTCTGACTATGTAGTCAAATATAATTCTAAAATGGTAAGTTAAAGACTTGTTTTACTTTTGGTGGTTGTCTTTAAAATTAATTTAACTTGATGATCTTTGGATGAGGAATTTCACTCCTGAGCTTCATTATATCCTGATGTTTAACTGAAAAGAAGTAATCCTTCTTTGCCTTTCTCATGAGCTTATTTTGACAATCAAGAAGATAATTCATGTGCTGGCCTTTTGAGTAGTGCTATAAAATATTTCATATCTGTTGAATTTCATATTTACTCAACTGTATCTCTCTAGAAACGTGATGAACGCACACTGAAAAACACAGATATCAAAGTTGTTGACTTTGGAAGTGCAACGTATGATGATGAACATCACAGTACTTTGGTGTCTACCCGGCACTACAGAGCTCCCGAGGTCATTTTGGGTCAGTAGACAAGACACCAGTCTTTCTGATATTATAATTGAATAAGAGATTTTTGTTCTTTACAGCTTTACTGGTGGTGTGGGGAAGTATGATCTTAGCAGGATTCAGAAAACGTTTTCTGTTTTCATAAAAAATGTGTGGACATTGCTATACTTTTCCTGAGTGGTAAACATGTGATACTGCCTGTGAGAGATATTTCAGGTGGTTATTTTTGAACAAGTAAATCTTAAATGATCATAAGAAAACAGGCTCTGTTAGCTAAATGCATCAAAGAAATGTGATTTTGTGGTGCGATCTCGGCTCACTGCAACTTCTGCCTTCTGGGTTCAGGTGATTCTCCTGCCTCAGCCTTCCAAGTTGCTGGGCTTATAGGCCCCCTTCACCACGCCCAGCTAATTTTTTGTATTTTTAGTAGAGATGGGGTTTCACCGTGTTGGCCAGGTTGGTCTCCAACTCCTGACCTCGTGATTTGCCTGCTTTGGCCTCCCAAAATGCTGGGATTACAGGTGTGAGCCACGGTGCCTGATCTAAAAAGAAAACTTTTATGAGGTCCAAGCTCTATCATTTACAGACTTTATATGTGTTAATAGGTAGAAACTATGCTCCATTATTTTTTTGAGACAGAGTCTCACTCTGTCACCTAGGCTGGAGTGCAGTAGTGCAGTCTCACCTCACTGCAACCTCCGTCCCCGGGTTCAAGCGATTCTCCTGCCTCGGCCTCCTGAGTAGCTGGGATTGTAGGTGCACACCACCACGCCCAGCTCATTTATATATTTTATTTATTTATTTTTTTGAGATGGAGTTTTGCTTTTATTGCCTAGGCTGGAGTGCAGTGGAGCAATCTCGGCTTACTGCAACCTCTGCCTTCCGGTTTCAAGCTATTCTCCTGCCTCAGCCTCCTAAGGCGCTGGGATTACAGGCACCTGCCACCATGCCCAGCTAATTTTTTTGTATTTATAGTAGAGATGGGGTTTCACCATGTTGGTCAGGCTGGTATCGAACTGCCGACCTCGTGATCCACCCTCCTTGGCCTCCCAAAGTGCTGGGATTATAGGCATGAGCCACCACACCTGGCCCATGCTCCATTATTATCCGTTTGTTCAAATGATAGACACTGGGGTGGGGGAGTTAACAAAAATGACTTAAGTCACAGTCAATATATATTGACTTGAATATATTTCTTCCTTTATCTTTAACCTCAGTGATACTGAAAGTAATTGAAATGTCTTTGAATGTAGGTTTTATTTGTACATTTTTTTTTTACTAAATATTTGATCTTTGAAAGATTAAAATATCAATGTGGTTGGTTCTTTCTCCTTCCCAGTTAAGTATAGATTTAAGGCGACTAGATGTTTTATTCTGATCTGAATAATACTGTCATTGAGAATTCTGAAGGAGAAAGTATATAAAATCATGTATAGACAGCCCTGATGTTTATATATAGATCCCTCTCTGAGCTCCAGTGGGTCTGTAATTTCTGCTTATAGGTGACACTGCTTATAATTCCCATTACATTTTTTATATAATTTGTGCAAAACAGTAGTATTTCTCTTAATGGAAGAAGTAACTCATGCATCAAGCTAATAATTGATAAGGGATTAGTAATTTCATTCTGAGGATAATTATAAACCTACATTTGTGCTAATAAAACATAAAAATTCTTGGACTAACCATGAACTGAGCATAATAATGGTTTCAACAGCAATGCACTCCCATCATATAAACAGTTCAGAGACTATGGAATATTTGCACAAATTGGTTGTATACTTGGAAAATGGTAGTCCCCCTTTTATTTTACATAACATGCACCCCTCCCTAGTTAGAATACTGTGTCTTGATGTGAGCATATGGACCATGAGAGTGTGTTGAATAGCATTTGCTGTAAAACTAAAAATATAAACCCTGAATTTGGTGTCATATTCTCCCAAATGGGTTCTGTAAAGGGAGTACCCATATAGGGAAGGATTTAATGTACTGTCAATTAAAAGTTGTTTCATAGTAAAATGTTTCTATTTGTTTTAAAATAGCTTTAGGTTGGTCTCAGCCTTGTGATGTTTGGAGCATAGGTTGCATTCTTATTGAATATTACCTTGGTTTCACAGTCTTTCAGGTACGTGGCTAGTAAATTCCATTTAATAATTCATAACAAATTGTAAATGTTAAAGGCATGCTAAAGTTTTGACTTACATATTGGAAAATTGCCATACATCATTATTCTTAAGACTAAAACTTACATTTGCAAAATGGTCATTCTTTAAAACCACAGTTGAATGAAATATTACTATGAGTGAGTGATCATGGTTAATTTTGCATGTGATTAGTGTTTGTAACACATGGTTCATGTATGGTTCATACTGTCTCCTTTTTTATGTTGTGGAGCTCCTTCATAAGTTTGCAGCAGTGTTAATGTGGTCAGTTTTCAGTTCTGGTTATGTTGACTGTCGATGGGCCATTACGGGTCACTTACTCCTTTTTATAAAAGAATTCAGGAACAACAAGGGATTGTATTTTACTCTAAAGTATTAAGCATCTATAATGTTCTAGGCATTTCTAAGTATAAGTACATAAGGGTGAAGAGACAACATCTTCCTCAAGTCATGCAAAAGACATTGGAAAACTACTGCAGTATAGTGTAGCATTTGCTGTGATGGAACAATGTAGAAAGTGTAGATAGGGAGGGCCGGGCATGGTGGCTCACGCCTGTAATCCCAGCACTTTGGGAGGCCGAGGCAGGTGGATCACGAGGTCAGGAGATCGAGACCATCCTGGGCAACATGGTGAAACCCCATCTCTACTAAAAATACAAAAAATTAGCCAGACGTCATGGCGGATGCCTGTAGTCCCAACTACTCGGGAGGCTGAGGCAGGAGAATGGCATGAACCCAGGAGGCGGAGCTTGCATGAGCGGAGATCGCGCCACTGCATTCCAGCCTGGGTGACAGGGTGAGACTCTGTCTCAAAAAAAATTAAAAAATAAAAAAAACAAAGTGTAGGTGGGGAGAACCCAGGAAAGGTTAATAATTACTTTCTTTAGAGAAGGCATCACTGAGAACATAGGAAGAAGAGGAGGAGTTGGAAAACTGGAGTGCAGTGGGCATATAAGGAAGAGGAAATAGTATCTGTAAATGCACAGAGGAGTGAATGAACATATTCTACTCGGGGTAGAATAGCGTTGTCAGTGTCCTGTATAAATGGGAAAATTAGAACAATAGGCAAGGATCAATTCATAAAGGACTTCAAAGACTTTGCAGGGTATTGGTTTGATCCTAGAAGTCAGTGGTTTCCAAAAGTAGACTGGTCCAAAATGAAAATGGTTGTCTAGGATTGCCATTCTGACCATTATTTAGAGATTAGATTATCCCTCCTGCTTTTTTTTTTTTTTTAATGTCTCTTTTATGTAATTCTAGTCATAGTTGTTGGTAGTTTGCTTTTAAAATAAAAAGTCCTCAATTGGTAAAACAAAAAGTAGGAAACTACTTTCTTTTCCATTCTGTCCTTAAGTTGTACCTACATCTGAAATCTAATTTTTTTTTTTCTCCCTGAGATAGAGTCTCACTCTGTCGCCCAGGCTGGAGTGCAGTGGCGCAACGTTGGCTCACTGCAACCTCTGCCTCCCAGGTTCAAGTGATTCTCATGTCTCAGCCTCCCAAATAACTGGGACTACAGGCACGAACCACCACACCACAATACTTTTTTGTATTTTTAGTAGAGACAGGGTTTTGTTGTGTTGACCAGGCTGGTCTTGAACTCCTGACCTCAAGTGATCTGCCCTCCTCGGCCTCCCAAGGTGCTGGGAATCACAGGTGTGAGCCCCCGCACCCAGCCTGAAATGTAAATTCTTGAAAGCTTTAGGTGATGCAACCATTGAAGAACTTTAAGTAGGGTTGTGGTATGATGAAGGTGTTGTGTTGTCTTGTTTGGGGAAGAGGGGCTGGAGGTCCCAGCTCAGCACTGTTGAGGCTGGTTTGAAGTTAGAGCGGGGCGGGGGTGTGCGGCTGTGATGAGCTGAGAGTCACTTGGCAGCAGTGCACAGTGATGGATTCACTGTGGGGCACCTCACCAGGTTTCTGTTTCTGTCTCATCCGTAGAGATCTTGTTGAACAGTGCTCCGAGTTTATAGATAAGTTTGATGTCTTAGAATCACGGTTATCAGTCAGTTCTGGGAGGTGTTGTCTGGTTTTGCAGTGGTGAGCTGTAGGGTCAAGAAAAAGTTAAGCAAAGTGAATGCTTCCATCTGACTTATATAAAATGGATGCTTCAGGTGATTTTGTGATTATAAATCACTTTGAGTTTTAAATGAAATACACATTATTGGAGAGGTGAGTTATATTTTAACTCCACCCTGCAAAATACTCTTAAACTAAGGAGTTTCTTTAAAATGTGAAGCTAGTATTATTTCTTCCTGTCATGTATCACGATTTGGAAGCAATATGCAAGGTGCACTAGTGGATAGACTCCTCCTAAAAGTATTGCATAAAGCCTCTGCTCTCCGGAACAAGGGTTAGCACACTTTGGCCCATGGTGAAATCCTGCCTGGTGCCTGTTCTCACAAAAAGAAGAAGAATGTGCAATAGGGACCATTCATGACCAGCCAAGCCTGAAATATTTACTGTCCGACCGTTTATAGAAGTTTGCCACCCTCTGCTCTAGAAGCACCATTCCAGCTGTAAGTCTTTGACAGTCTTCTGTATTACACTTTACCCAAGGCTCTGTTACTGTCTAATTTAAGGATATGTGCTTTGACATGGGTTGATAGCTTAACTTTCCTCATATATGAGCTATATGACTTTGAGGTAGTATCTTAACATCTTTGAAATTCATGTTCCCACATACGTCACTCAGAATTGTTTAGAGAATTATTGGGACTGTGTGTCTGTTGCTTGGGAGTAGTAAGTGTTAACAAGTGAACTATTCATTGAGTACTGGTTGTTAATTTTCATTAAGCAGCTGATTAAATGAGGAGACAGTTTTTCTGGTAATCTTGCCCAGTTATTCTTTAAACAGTATAAGAAATACAAATAAAGAAGGAAACTGAAATTTTAGATTGAACAAGTTAATGTGTTGTAGGGAAATGCAGAGTGCTAAATTTCTTTTTCTTGTATTTTTTAGACTCATGATAGTAAAGAGCACCTGGCAATGATGGAACGAATATTAGGACCCATACCACAACACATGATTCAGAAAACAAGGTATGTTTTTAAGATTAAAGCCTTTTGTTGGATACGTGCAGTAGCATATATTCAGACTACAGAAAACCCAACGTTGTTGTAATGCTCATTCCAAGGACTATAGATTTTGACTTTTTTTTTTTTCCCCCCTGTACTGGAGGTAAATTGTAACTGCATCTTACCCCTTTTTTTTTTTTTTTGGAGACAGAGTCTCACTGTTTCACCCAGGCTGGAGTACAGTGGTGCAATCTCAGCTCACTGCAACCTCCGCCTCCTGTGTTCAAGTGATTCTCCTGCCTCAGCCTCCCGAGTCGCTGGGATTACAGGCACCCACCACTATGCCTGGCTAATTTTTGTATTTTTAGTAGAGATGGGGTTTCACCACGTTAGTCATGCTGGTCTTGAACTCCTGACCTCAGGTGATCCGCCTGCGTCGGCCTCCCGGAGTGCTGGAATTACAGGCGTGAGTCACCACACTCGGCCGTGTTTTTAAAACCTAATATAATAAAAAATATTTACCTTGTGATCTAGTGCAGGGGTCCCCAAACCCTAGGAACCAGGCTGTACAACAGGAGATGAGTGGCAGGTGAGTGAGCATTATTACTGCCTGAGCTGCACCTCCTGTCAGATCAGCAGTGGCATTAGATTCTCATAGGAATGTGAACCCTATTGTGAACTGTGCATCCAAGGGATCTAGGTTGCATGCAGGTCCCTTATGAGAATCTAATGCCTGATGATCTGAGGTGGAAGTTTCATCCCAAACCATCATCCCTCCTCCCCAGATCTGCTTCCATGAAACCGGTTCCTGGTTCCAAAAAGGTTGAGGACCACTGATCTAGTAAACAAAATGGCTTTTGGGGTAAACTCAAGTTTACGTTTGCATAAATGTTTTCTTAAGGTGATGTAAAAGTAATACATAGAATATGAAAAAGCTTGTGTTTTGGAATCATATCACTCTAAGTGTGAAATGTATTCTGTCCTTAACCAGCTGGATATTCGTAGACAAGGTGGTATTTCCAAACACAGCTTCACCACAGAAGCCACCTAGCGAGTTTAAAGATTTCTAGCCCCATTCTAGATCTAGTGAAAACAGAATTTACAGGACTGAATCCAGGGGGCCCCTAGTTTTAAGCTGACATTGTTCCATGTATGATAGTTAGGAACAACTTAGTTGAGACACTAAAACCTCACAGAGTGGGGGATATAAGGTATCTGATATATAATTGTTGCTGAGGTTTTTAAAAATTGTATGCATATATATAATATAAGTCTATACACCTAGAGAGAGCTGCTTACCATGTCTCCCCTCATGGGTGCAGAGTAAAGATGTGACTCTTGTTATTTTACTAATCCAGATTTTTTGTTTTCTGTAGAAAACGCAAGTATTTTCACCATAACCAGCTAGATTGGGATGAACACAGTTCTGCTGGTAGATATGTTAGGAGACGCTGCAGACCATTAAAGGTAAAAGAAAAAAGATTAAAGATTAAAAAAATAAACCACATGTTTGCACTATTACTAATTTTTTTTAAAACAAAAACATTTCTCCCCCAGGAATTTATGCTTTGTCATGATGAAGAACATGAGAAACTGTTTGACCTGGTTCGAAGAATGTTAGAATATGATCCAACTCAAAGAATTACCTTGGATGAAGCATTGCAGCATCCTTTCTTTGACTTATTAAAAAAGAAATGAAATGGGAATCAGTGGTCTTACTATGTACTTCTCTAGAAGAGATTACTTAAGACTGTGTCAGTCAACTAAACATTCTAATATTTTTGTAAACATTAAATTATTTTGTACAGTTGTGTAAATACTGTATGTTTTGTATCAATAGCATAATTAACTTGTTAAGCAACTGTGGTCTTGATAATGCAATAGAAAAATTAAAATTAATTTTTCTTTTTGAGATTACCATTTTTAAATACCTTCGAAATATCCTTTGTGTCCAGTGATAAATGTGATTGATCTTGCCTTTTGTACATGGAGGTCACCTCTGAAGTGATTTTTTTTGAGTAAAAGGAAATCTTGACTACCTTATATTCTTAAAGGAATATTCTTTATATACTTCAAATTTAGAACTTTAGTTTTTTTTCTGTAATTGTTGAACGGGTGATTATTATTAACTCTAGATAAGCAGGTACTAGAAACCAAAACTCAGAAAATGTTTACTGGTAGAATTCTATTAAAGTGTAAGTGTTGTATTCTTTTTCATTGGGTGATATTAGGGTGGTAAGTAGACATTCATGGAAAGGCATCCAGTTTGTCCATTGTGACAGTTTGTTTAAGAAAACCACATACACACTTTATTTAAGATTAAAATCTAACTGGAAAGTCAGCTTGGAAAATGGACATTTCCAAGTATGTTTGGTGAGTCACAGATATAAAAATAGAAATTCTGATGAGAGGTTTCAGTTTTTAATACCAAGTCCTTAGGAGTCTTAACATTGGCCAGCATCTGTTTATCAGATGACATAAATATGTAAACTTGTAAGAATTAAGGTTATTAATTAGGCAATTTATGTTTATGATAATTCTTACTGGAGAAGGAGGATTTGATTGGAAAGTATTTTGGGAAGAACGTGCTGCTGAAATTTCCAGAATTTAATTGATTGGTTAACATAAACTTTGTGACTTTAGGGTTTGTTGTTGTTCTTTTACTGTCCTTGTTTTCACATAAAAACTCTATGGAGCCGGGCGCGGTGGCTCACGCTGTAATCCCAGCACTTTGGGAGGCCGAGGCAGGCGGATCACCTGAGGCCAGGAGTTTGAGACCAGCCTGGCCAACATGGTGAAACCTTGTCTCTACTAAAGATACAAAGAATTTGCTGGGTGTGGTGGCACGCGCCTGTAATCCCAGCTACTCGGGAGGCTGAAGCATGAGAATTGCTTGAATCCAGGAAGCGGAGGTTGCAGTGAGCCGAGATTGTGCCACTGCACTCCAGCCTGGGCGACAGAGCCAGACTCCATCTCAAAAAAAGAAAAAACGAAACAAAAGAAAAACCCACTATGTGGTAAATGTTACTTAATTGGGTAAAAGAAGAAAAAGTCTGTTGCTATGGTTCAGTCAGCCAGGTAGGAATATTTTTTGTCGTAGAATTCCTAAGTGCTTATTTCCAGATATAGGTTATTTTTTGTTAAAAGTATCCCTGTTTCGTAAGTGCATTACACAAATATTGGAGTTTTATCTGTTTATGTTTTGGTTTATTTTAGACTGAGTCTTGCTCTTTTGCCCAAGTTGGAGTACAGTGGCGTGATCTCAGCTCACTGCAACCTTCTGCCTCCTGGGTTCAAGCAATTCTCTTGCCTCAGCTTCCCGAGTGGCTGGGATTATAGACATGCGCCACCAGGCCCTGCTAATTTTTGTATTTTTAGCAGAGGCAGGGTTTCACTGTGTTGACCAGGCTGGTCTCAAACTCCTGACCTCAAGTGATCCTCCTGCCTTGGCCTCTCAGTGTGCTGGGATTACAGGCATGAGCCACTGTGCCTGGCTAATCTGTTTATGTATTTTAAACATAAAATGCATGGGATTTTCTTGTAGGACAAATAATGAAACCAAGTTTGGTTTCCCATGTTACTTAGGGGCAACATTTGTCAATACAGTAAGACTGTGTTCCTAAAGTAGATTAGGAGTTTAAGAAAGCTGAAACAAAAAGTTTATTGTAGAATGACTGGCATACATTATGTTTAGGCCTCTGATGTAGTCCAAATACAGTGACTGTATTTCAGAATAGTTGAACTATATGTGATAATTTTTTTAAAGAAGCATTTGCTGTTTAAAAAAAGTTTTTCTTGAGTCTACCAATGTAGCTCTATAGATTAAGGTGTTTGCTATCCTTTATTTTCCCTTTCATTCCTTTTCATTTTCCAGTGCCATTGTACTATCTAAGCCGCCTATCCTTTTCCCCCAGTAAGTGCTTCAAGTTCCCAAATTAGTGTTTACTTTCCATCAGAAACTCATTCTCAGAGTAGCTGATCTCAGGATATAGGAGGAAAGAAAAATATTCCCATTATTTCTTACTAAGAAGTTATTGATTGCTAACCCTGTCTCTTCTGAAAATTTACTTTCTTCCCAAAGGGTATTTGCTAATTTCTAGGCCTAATTCGTGGAATTTCAGGCATTAAAACGAAACTTAAAAAAATTAGGATAGATGAAATGTTTAGAGGTTAGGGCTGTACCTCTGGGATCATTGAGTGTCTTTTGCCAACCTTCCTTCCCCTCTTCTTTGAGCTTTAAAGTTCCTAGTCTTAATTGCCTTTTTTCCTTGTATTTCTTAACTCATTTTCTGCAAGTTCCAAGAATTTTTTTTTTTGGACCGTGCCTTGAGCTTCAACACTAAAAGGGAAAAAGATTTAGAATGGCCAATGTACATGAATCCTTTGTAATTTAGGTATTTTTCTTAATAATTTGATACCTCATAGTTTACTGTTTCTAGAAATTCCATTGAAGTCAAGCTTGGTTTTCTTATGAGGCATTTATAAAGTGCAGCTAAATAGATTATTTCCAGTTTGCTGCTGCTACTCATTTTCTTGAGGTTTTTTATTCATCCATGCATTCATGAAAATTTTCAGAGGAGTTGAATTAAATTGACTCCTGCTGACAGCAAGGGGACAAACTACTAACAGTTTTATCATAGAAGTGCAAACTCCTGTGAGCAGTCTAGAAGGACTGCGTACTAGAGACACTGGAAGTCTCCCGGTGATTATGACTTACATTCAGGTTTGCCAGGTTCTAGCATTGTGCTTTCCTGTAATAATACATTGTGTCAGAACAATCAGTTTGATTCTTATTCACAGCTCTACTCTGAAGTGACTTGGAATGAAATGGAATAATAAAACCCAGGATTTTGCTGGGCGCAGTGGCTCACGCCTGTAATCCCAGCACTTTGGGAGGCCCAGGTGGGCAGAACATGAGGTCAGGAGATTGAGACCATCCTGGCTAACGTGGTGAAACCCCGTCTCTACTAAAAATATAAAAAATTAGCTGAGTGTGGTGATATGCGCCTGTAGTCCCAACTACTCGGGAGGCTGAGGCAGGAGAATCTCTTGAACCCCAGGAGACCAAGGTTGCAGTGAGCCGAGACCGTGCCACTGCACTGCAGCCTAGGCGACAGAGTGAGACTCCGTCTCAACAACAACAACAACAAAAAACCCCAGGTTTTTATTACTTGTATTTCATTTATTCAAAATTTTCTTTACTAAGTGAGTTAAACATTGCATGGTCATTTGAAACCTTCTGTTTTAAATGGTAGGCAGAGACCAATATTTAAGTCTGTCTTTTGACATCCTGGAATGAAGAAACACTTTGGGAGTAGGTGACCTGGGTTTTTAACACTCTCTTCCAGTTTCAAAATTCTGATTCCCACAAAATTTGGTGCAAATGAAATACTTTACGCATCTAGTACTTGATTAACAAAAGCTACATTTTCAAATATTGTAGTCAGAAGAATTCATTGTCAATAATAGCCGACAATCGTAGTCTTGGTAGAGCTCATTTGCAAACAATTCTAATTCTTAAAGGTTTTTTTTTAAATCATTTGATCACTGTTTTTAAGAATTTGATCTCTCCACTCAAATCCCTAAAAGGTCTTAATATAATTTTTTGAATGTGGTTGGTTGATTGGTTTTGTTGGAGTTCATTTTGTCTGTTTTTAGAGATGGGGATCTTGCTTTGTCACCCAGGCTGGAGTGCATTGGTGCGATCACAGCTCACTGCAGCTTCAGACTCCTGGGCCCAAGCAATCCTTTCACCTTTGCCTCCCGAAGTTGCTGGGATTACAGGTGTGAGCCACTGTGCAGGGCTCACAAGTAAAGGGAATGTAACGTTCAAAAGTCAGGTTAGTTTTATAACTGGCAATCCAGCCTTTTGGGATATAGTTAAAAGAGTAAATTCCCCTAATATGAATATACTCTGTTTAAGTCATTTGAGAGAGTTGACCAGTTCTATTTTAGGGATTAATTTTTAAAAAATAGAATGCAAAAGTCAATAATGACTTTCTATATACATATAGCCCAGCTTCAAAAATTAAAAACATTTTGCAAATTTTGTTCCTTTCCCCCTACTTAATTTCCCTGTTGTATTTAAATACAAATGCTGGATACCATATTATGTCACTCATGAGTTTTAATTATTTTTATTAAAATAGTTTGATAAATTATTTTTATTTTAATTATGAAATAGTGACATAATATGGTATCATAATATGGTATTAATTTAATTCCTAAAATATTTTTAACAAGTTTTTTCTCATGTCACTATCATATCTAACAAAATAATTATCTGATATTCAGTTCATATTTAAAGTTTCATGAATGTCTGAAGAAAATGCCATTTATAGTTGATTGGTTTGAATCAGGATCCAGTCAAAATAGGGGACTAGAGGAATGAATGTCACTATGGTGAAATATTGAATATGGGAAATGCTTTAAGACAAATGACCCAGTTTTATTACCAAAAAAGTAGAATGAGGTTGGAGGTGGAGACTATATATACAATGATTAAGAGCCCTGAGACATACTAGCATGTGTGGACTGTGGTTCTGATTCAGACAAATTGACTATGAAATGATATTTTTAAGCAGAATTTATTCTAATAAATACAGTAGAGAAATATACAATATTGCAACTTTTAATCAAATAGTGGATCCAGGCACCTAATCATCATCAGATGCTGAATCATTGGGTAAAAACTGGAGGACATATTAGTCCGTTTTTACACTGCTATAAAGATACTACTTGAGACCTCGTAATTTATAAAGGAAGGAGGTTTAATTGACTCACAGTTTTGCATGACTGGGGAGGCCTCAGGAACCTTACAATCATGGCAGAAGAGAAAGCAGGCACATCTTACATGGCGGCAGGAGAAACAAAAGTGAAGGGGAAGGAGACCCTTGTAAAACCATCACATCTTGTGAAACTCACTATCATGAGAGGAGCATGGGGGAAACTACCCCCATGATCCAGTCACCTCCCTCCCTTGACACATGGGGAGTATATTTCGAGATGAGATTTGGGTGGGGACGGGGAGCCAAACCATATCAGGGGACTTTATCAGGAGGATTGGGCTGGCAATACCTGAACTCCGTTATCAGTCACGACCTAAGATTGATAACCCGATGGTGTGCTTTCTGAGGTGATGAAATGAGAAGTACGCAGCACCTGTGACATACCATTTTCTTAAAAAGTTGAACCTAGGATGAAGCCTCTAGGCTGAAGCTATAATATAAAGGTTTTAGCTCTTTTTGCCTTTCATTTCTTACCTATCATCTAATTCCTTGAGGTAGTAGTTGAGCGTATTGAAAGGACTTGGAGTTTTTGCACCATGGTTAGAACCTCAGCCCCAGATCCTCTCTGACAACACTCAACCAAGTAATTTTACTTTGTTACTTGGGGTTACTTAGAAGTAATATCCATGTTACAGTGTGATTAAAATCATCTAGCAGATTACCTGGCATTTGGTAGTTCCACTAGGAAGTAGCAGTTACTTTTTCTATAAATGTTTTAAACCCAGACTTTTTTTTTTTTTTTAATTGTTTGTTTTATCTTCAGAGTTTTGCTCTTGTTGCCCAGGCTGGAGTGCAATGGTGCAATCTCGGCTCACTGCAACCTCCGCTTCCTGGGTTCAAGCGATTCTCTTGCCTCAGCCTCCCGAGTAGCTGGGATTACAGGTGTGTGCCACTACCTCCAGCTAATTTCTGTATTTTTAGTAGAGACGGGGTTTCAACATGTTGGCCAGTCTGGTCTCGAACTCCGGACCTCAGGCAATCTTACCTGCTTTGGTCTACCAAAGTGCTGGGATTACAGGCGTGAGCCACTGCACATTGTTCTTGATGGCACCAGAAATTACTGTCAAGAATTCTGTTTTTGATCCATTAACAACCTAGTTTTTATTACAGCATTTGACTGAAATTGGAAGAAGCAGAACTTTCAGAGAAATTTGTATTTAATAAGTATGTTCACTATTCAGATTTTTTTTTTTTTAACATTCCTTCCTTTTTTGGTTTTAATGGTTACAATTCTGGAGAGAAATCATATATAATTAAAAGACTGAGGAGGCTAGGCATGGTGGCTCACGCCTGTAATCCCCGCACTTTGGGAGGCCAAGGTGGGTGCATCACTTGAGGTCAAGATTTTGAGACCAGCTTAGCCAACATGGCAAAACTCCATCTCTACTAAAACTACAAAAATTAGCCGGGTATGGTGGCGGTTGCTTGTAATCCCAGCTACTCGGGAGACTGAGGCAGGAGAATCGTTTGAACCTGGGAGGTGGAGGTTGCAATGAGCTGAGATTGCACCCATTGCACCCAGCCTGGGTGACAAGAGCAAAACTCCATCTCAAAAAAAAAAAAAGGCATAGATTTCATAGGGAACACCTGAATTAAATACCCTTTGAGGCTGGAATGTCATAGGCCAGCAGTCAGTGTAACAAAATGAAGTAAAGATTAATAGATTTTTGGAAGATCCCCCTGCCCTGGCCACCCAGGTGACTTAAAATTTTTTCCTTTATAAATAGAGTTTTTAAAACAAAAAAAATAATTTTCAAAAGCTTCTTGGTTTACTTCTAGCTAAAGACAACATGAGCAAGCACGGTCTTGAGAATGACAAAAGTAAGGCTTTATGATGTTTAGAGTATCTCATTGATAGGGGAGTTTACTTTTAAAAGATCTCGCTATTTACACTTTTCAGATTACTCTAGAAACATTTAAATATTTAGAGTGTCCTCAAAACAACCGCATAACATGAGAACAATGTGGTTTGCTTGTCAGCAGAGTTTGTTGGATTCAGACTCTGTTGTCACCTGTATTATGTAGACAAGTTACATAATCTCTGTAGTCTCCTCATCTTTGAACTGACACCTAACTTCCTGAGGGTTGTGAGGATTAATTGAAATTTACATAAAGTGCTAGTGAATAGTAGCTATTATTTTCACCATTTCTTGATCTATTCCCCTAGGTTTATACACTATTCTATAGCCTACAAATTATTTTCCTGTTATTTTGCTTTTTACCCTACAGGAATTATATAAATGGGTGAGTGCAAATATTAGCACAATAACTTTTTCTATGTGTGTACTTTTAATTTTTTGTGGCTTTAAAATGTTTCTTATAGGCAGTATACAGTTGGTTTTGCTTTTTTATCATATTTAACAATCTGCCTTTTAGTTATGTTTGGACCACTTACATTTAGTGTAATTATTGATGTGGTTTGGTTTAGATCTGCCATCTTGATATTTTCTGTTCCATTTGTTCTTTATTAGTATTTTCCTCTTTCTCTGCCTTATTTTGGACTATTTTTCTCCAAAATAACTCCATTTATCTCCTTTGCTGGCTTATTAGCTATAACTATTGTGTGTTTAGCAGTTGCTTTAGAGTTTATAGTGTACATCCTTGTTAAAAACCATCCATGTTAAAAACCCTCTATCTATCTATCTATCTATCTATCTATCTATCTATCTATCTATCTATCTATTGCTTTAAACCGTTGATTATCTTTAAAAGACATTTAAATAATAAGAAAAGAAGCCTATATTTACCCACAGAGTTAGTATTTTCTATGCTGTTCAGTCCTTGTATAAGTTCATATTTCCATCTGGCATGGTTTTCCTTCTGCCTGAATTACTTCCATTAATATTTTTTAAATTATGGGTCTGATGGTGAATGAATTTTTTCAGCTTTTGTATGTCTAGGAGTCTCTCTTTAGCCTTTGTTTTTTGAAAGGTAATTTTGCTGGGTATAAAATTCTAGGTTGACAAAAGATGTTGCTTACCTATTTTCTGGGTTGCATTATTTCCAACAAAGAAATCTGCTGTTATCCTTGTTACTGTATTTATGTCTCTTTTTCTGGTTACATTGTTTTCTTTCACTCATTTCAAGCATTTTTATTATAATGTGGCTTGTGTGGTTGTCTTCATGTTTCTTGTGTATGGGTTTCTTGAAATTATTGGATATGTGTGTGGGTTTATAGTTCTTACCAAATTTGGAAAATTCTTTCAGCCATTATTCAAACATTTTTTCCTACCCTCTTCCCTAGGGACTCCAGTTATACATACATTAGGCCACTTGAAGTGACTGCACAGATCACTGACACTCTTCATTTTTTTCAGTCTTTTTCTCACTGTCTCATTTTGCTTATATTGATATATTTTTAAGTTCTTTGATGTTTTGCCCCAAAGTGTCCAATTTGCCTTTAATGTCATCCAATGTATTTTTCATCTCAAACATTACCATTTTATCTCTAGAATTTTAAGTCTTTTTAAAAGATATCTTTCTTTTTTTTTTTTTGAGACGGAGTCTCGCTCTGTCACCCAGGCTGGAGTGCAGTGGCCGGATCTCAGCTCACTGCAAGCTCTGCCTCCCGGGTTTACGCCATTCTCCTGCCTCAGCCTCCCGAGTAGCTGGGACTGCAGGCGCCCGCCACCTTGCCCGGCTAGTTTATATTTTTTAGTAGAGACGGGGTTTCACGGGGTTAGCCAGGATGGTCTCCATCTCCTGACCTCGTGATCCGCCCGTCTCGGCCTCCCAAAGTGCTGGGATGACAGGCGTGAGCCTCCGCGCCCGGCCTGAAAGATATCTTTCATGTCTCTGCTTAACATGTTAAATCTTCCCTCTAGTTCCTTGAACGTATGGAACAGTTACAGCTTTTAATAGCTTTGCTTACTGCTAATTCTGTTGTCTCTGTCATTTCTGGGTTGGTTTTGATTGCATTTTCTTCTATCATGGGTCACATTTTCTTGCTGCTTTGCATGACTGGTAATTTTACCTTTTGTTTTACCTTATTGGGTAAAATTCTGTATGCTTCATTGTGGGACATGATTAAGTATCTGAATCAGTTTGATCTCTTCAGGTTTGGGTTTTAAGCTTTGTTAGACAGGACCAGGGCAGCAATTAGTCTAGGGCTAGTTTTTTCCCCACTACCGAGGCAAAAACCTTTTGAGTACTCTACCCAATGTTCTCTGAGTTAGATTTTCCACATTGGTTGGTAGGAAGAACTATGCCTGGCTTTGTGTGAGCCGTGGGGTTTGTGTTTGCCAATTATTAGAGTCTAATCCTTTTGGGTTATTCCATCCTGGCCTCTGGTAGTTTCCTCACGTGGATGCTGATGAGTCCTCAGGTGAAAGCTTCAGGGGGACCAGTTGCAGATCTCTAATTCTCTGTGCAGCTGTCCAATTCTCTCTCCCTCTCCTGTCCTCTCTGCAAATTCTAACTGCTTTGGCCTCCCTGGACTCAGCTTTCTCTCTTCACCGTCGGCTGGCTCTACCTGCACTATGTCCTGGAAAACCTCTCCAGAGTAGGAACCCGGGGCAATCCTTGGGTTCACTTTGTTTCCCATCTCCCAAGGATCACTGGCCTTTGATGCCTGATGTCTGGTGTCTCGAAAACTGCTGTTTTTACAGGTTTTTTTTTTTTTTTTTTTTTTTTTTTTGGCTTTTTAGTTGTTTTAAATAGTAAGATAGTAAATCTGGTCCATGTCAATATCTCTGTTTTAAAAACAAAAAGGTGACCAGGCATGGTGGCTCACACCTGTAATCCCAGCATTTGGGAGGCCGAGGCAGAAGGATTGCTCGACCCCAGGAGTTCAAGAGCAGCCTGGGCAATATAGTGAGACCCCCACCTCTAAAAAAAGAAAAGAAAATAAATTAAAATAAATAAAAAGTGAGGGTCTGTAGCTTGTTTCAGTTTATACGGTGAGGTATTAGTGGAGCCAGAACTAGAATCTAGGCATCGAATCAAAACCTGGTGCCTTTTTTGACATTGCCTTCTTAAAAAAATTTTTTAAAATAACATTGCCAAAACAAACAAACAAAAACCACTTTGCTATCCCTTTAAACCTTGTGGTTTAATTTTAAACAATTTTCTGCTGAAAATTTTTGTAAACTGGATTACATATCCATGCCTTCTTGAACAGTAGTTTGAACATATTTGAACCTTTTCATTATTAACATTACTTCTTCAGGGGTTGTCAACCCTATCTGACCCAAATAATCCCAATTTTATAAAATAGTTTGATATGCTCCTTTTATCTCCAAGAGTCTGAGCGTTTGTGGATGATCAGGTCAGAGTTGCTACACATTTTTGTTCAGTTGCAATGGGGTAAAGGTGTATCATGAGGTGCCCGCCCTATTCTTTCCTGCCCCCATTGTATAAAAGCAGCCCTACCTCTTCCTCCTCATTAGGGTCAACTGCCTCTGCCAAATGGTGCCTTCTTGATTTCAGGTCCCTATATACAGAGTTCACAATGCCCTGGGTGGCAGCCATAGCTTATAGTTTAATGGAACTCCTACTGTGTGCCCTGGCAAGAATGTAACCCCTTAGAGAACTAGGACCTCCAACCCTCTAACAGCAAGCACAACATCCCCCATGGGGTCATGGGGAGGGAGGGCTAGTGCTTCTACCCCTGGGTTCGTGGACTCATGTATTCTTACTGGGAGCACAGCATCATACAGAGGTTCCTGATTTAACGTGTGCACTACATCCTGAGAGATGACACTAAATCCTTCAGGGAGTGGCCTCTGCGCTGGTGCTTCATCTGTGCTTTCAGAAGGCACTTCCAGTATTCTGTGAGGCTGGTTGCTCCTGACCAGTGTAGGATGCAATACAACCAGTGGATTCCTTGGTCCATGGGTTCACCCCCAGACCTTTACTGTAAAGTTGGTGCCCTGGTTGGGTGTGGTGGTGTGTGAGATCCTGTACCTGTGGGTTGGGCATTCTGTAAGGATAGCAATGCTGGCTGAGGCTCTGCAAGCAGGAAAGATAAGCCCACACCTTGTGCTATCCCTGTGAGGAGCAAACCACCGGCCCTTCCAGGAAGGAGGGAATCCGAAGTAGTTGGTTTGCCACCAGGTGGCCAGTTAGTCTCCCTGAGGAGTACCTTGTTTAGTCTTGCTGACAGGTTAGCCATTCATAGGCATTCGGTAGTGGGATTGATGTAAGTGCTATCCACCTGTTAGGTGATGCTTCACACGATAGGTTAGCGGAAATTCTTTTATTCCCCCTCAAGATCTGCCCTTCACCCTTCTGCCTCTGCTCTCTGCCCTTTAGGAGGCTGGCCCTGGGCCCTGGAGGTTTGGTCATTGGAAGGCCCCAGTAGATCAGAGAGCAGGAGAGAGCAGTTCAGTATTTATTCCATGAGCTCCCTCCCTTCCAAGCCATGGCTTTGCAGAGGCTGTGCCATTAACCAAGGGCCACAGGTGCTGTGGAGCAGCCCTCTTCTATAGCTCCCAGTTCCCCAGGATTCCCAGTTAGGGATGCTAATGGCCTCCCACTGTCAATACCCACAGAGTGCTGCTTCGGCCTCCCCTGCTGGCCCCTCTGATCTCCACTTTGTGAAGTGGCTTTACATCCAGGCTGTCTTGAGTCACCCTGTCTGAGGATGCCATCTATTCTTCCAGGACCTCAATAGACACAAGTCAGTCATTTTCTTTTTTGCCTTTTAGAATGAGTTGAAGACAGCATTTCCATCTTAATTCAGCTGCCCCAATTCCCTGATTAATCCTGTGGGCCACCTTAAATTGGGCAGTCTGGGAAGGTCTTTTAGAAGCAGTGAGGTTGAGGACCTTAACCTGGAGGATGAGGAGGGGCTTGCTGTTCAACGCTCTGAGAGCAGGAATGCAGGTAGTGAGGTGGTAGGCAAGGGCAGAGGCCCAAGGGGCCAGTGAGCTTGGCTTTTTCAACACCTAGAAGCTTCTGGAACATGGCAAACAATACACGCAGTACTATTAACATAGGTGGTGTGCAGTTTACCTATATGTCTGTAAGAAATGTAGTGCTGGCCGGGCGCGGTGGTTCACGCCTATAATCCCAGCACTTTGGGAGGCCGAGGCGGGCGGATCACAAGGTCAGGAGATCGAGACCACGGTGAAACCCCGTCTCTACTAAAAATACAAAAAATTAGCCGGGCGCGGTTGTGGGCGCCTGTAGTCCCAGCTACTCGGGAGGCTGAGGCAGGAGAATGGCGTGAACCCGGGAGGCGGAGCTTGCAGTGAGCCGAGATTGCGCCACTGCACTCCAGCCTGGGCTGGGCGACAGAGCGAGACTCCGTCTCAAAAAAAAAAAAAAAAAGAAATGTAGTGCTGACTTGCAAGAGGGTGTTGACCTCTTTTCAGAATAGAGTGTCCAGTTTGCTTAGCACAAGTACTTTTAATTCTATTGAGTATACACTAGACTTTAGCACAGAGCCAAGACTATCGCTGTATAACCATAACCCCCGGCCATCTCAGGGGTTCCCCTCTGAATTAAGGGAAGGAGAAGGAATATGTTAGCCAGAGACTCTCAACAGTTCTAAACGGTGAGTATCCACAGAAATTAGACAACCGGAAGATATCCACAGAGTGACAGGGAAGATGGATATAACGTATTTTTCCAAAAAAAAAAAAAAAAAAAAAAAAAAAAAAAGGTTGTGGAGTTATCAAATCACAAAGATCTGAGCTACTGGTTTGTTGTTTTTATTTAGATATTACAGGAGTTAGCGGAAGAGTTACCTGGGACCCATTTAGGACATGAATATGCCTGGTAGGAATCTGAACCCAGCCTGACTTCCAGCAGTTCTTCCCTTTCCTGCCAAGACTTGTGAGTGCCTCTCATTCTGTTCTCTGAACCCAGGCTGTACCCCAGAGCCTTCTTGCCTCAGCCCTGTGATTTAAATTTTCAGCAGAATCGCAGTACAGGTTAAGGGTGGCGCATACTAGATCATAATTTTTGGCCAAGTTGTGCGTCTAATACAGAATTAAGTCATCAGTTCAACAAGACTTGGAGTTCATTTTCTCAATCTTTCCCATTCGTTATAGTCTCAGTTTTCTCAAAAGCCCTCTGTAGGCCAGAAACAGTCTTACCATTTTTGTTTCCCGCACCTAAGTCCGGCAGGTAAGAACCCGTGAGAAGATTCTAAGAGGCGTAATTCTTCTATTTGGCGCAATCTCGACCCTGCCTCTCCGAATGTGAGTGCGCAGAGGTCGCTTTCCGCCACCAAGCGGCGCTAATCCACCGCCTAGGACAGACCCACTAAGTTTTCCCACAGGATTTGAAGTTTTGAACTTTTACAAGTGTCAGAAAGGTTAATTCACAAGTTTAGAGTAATGCGCTAAGGCACGAGTGGTGGGTGCTCCAGCCTCGGGTGGGCTGCAGAAGGCGCGCGGTGTCGCTGAGCGCCCCTCCGACCTCTGGGGGCCACAGTGCGGACTTGCGCTGGGGAAGCTTCAGAGGTGCGCGCGGGGGCGGGTGCCGGCGCCCCGGGCAGGTGAGGGCAGAGGGGCGCGCTGCGCGTGGGATCAGCCTGGCGCAGACCGGTGGCTCGGAGGAGCTAGCGCCTTCCTCGCCCCCTCCCCCTCGCCGCGCGGGGCCAGCCCGGCCGCTCCTCCCCTGGGTGGGTCCCCGCTCCTTTTCTGGCAGGGTCTATTTGCATAGAGGAAACTGCCCAAAGTGGCCGCTGCGGAGGAGCTGGCGGCGGCGAAGGGGGCGTGCGCGGCGATCCGCTGCTACCCGGCGGCTAAGCCCCGCGCCCGCGGACCTCGTGCCTTGGGCTGTCCCGCCTGCTTCTCTTGCACTCAGCCTCTACCCCAGCTCAGCACCGCCCCCTCGGAGAGTCCACGCGCGACAAACGCGCCATGGGCCCAGGCGAGCGCGCCGGTGGCGGCGGCGACGCGGGGAAGGGCAATGCTTCGGGCGGCGGCGGCGGCGGCGGAGGGCGCTCGGCAACGCCGGCCGGATCCCGGGCGGTGAGCGCGCTGTGCCTGCTGCTCTCCGTGGGCTCGGCGGCTGCCTGCCTGCTGCTGGGTGTCCAGGCAGCCGCGCTGCAGGGCCGGGTGGCGGCGCTCGAGGAGGAGCGGGAGCTGCTGCGGCGCGCGGGGCCGCCCGGCGCCCTGGACGCCTGGGCCGAGCCGCACCTGGAGCGCCTGCTGCGGGAGGTGAGCGTCGGGGCGCGAGGCCGGGGCGGACCCGGGTCTGTCGGGCTGAGGGTGGAGGAACGCTGGGGGCCGGGGCAGCGTGCGGGTCGCTGGGAGGAGGGTTGCCCGCCGGCTGCGTGTGCTCGGGGCCATCCCAGAGACGGGCGCGTCTGCGCCAAGGCGGAGGCGGGGGGTGCCGGCCCCAGGGGGTTTTGCGGTCTCCGCTCCGGCCTCAGGGTCCCGTGCCAGGCAGGCGGCCGCGGGAAAACGGAAGGAGAGACCAGGGACTTTGGAATAACAGACCTAGGGTCAGTTTCCACGGGGTGTGCGCTCGGACACGCCGCTTCCCGCCGGCGTCCGGCGTCTGGGATAAAGATGAGGCTCGTGGGAAGTGTCTGGTGACTGTGACCAGTAGCACCTACTGTTACTAACCAACGCGGATACACCTGGGGAGGCGGTGGTCACAGCAGAGGAAAGCCTCAGACAGGCTCAAGGGCTGGGCCCCGCCGTGCTCCGGTGCGTCTCCAGCAGCTCAGGCCCCAAGGCTGAGCCATCACCGGCGCTCTGAGTCCTCGGGGATGGGGGTGGGGACACCACATGAGCTAGTAGGATGAGGGGAAGGAGAAACAGTCGGGGGTAGAGGACCTGCATCAGGCGGTGCCATCTGGGGTATGGGCTCTCAGGACATCCCGAGTTTCCCGTCCCTTACCTGGAATCGCGACTTCCACAGCTTACTTGAAGGCTCATATGAAGCTCTGTGACACTTCTAAGGGTTAAGATTGCTGCTGTGTGTCTTCAAAGAAAGGGCCACATTGGGTCCTCAAAGCCCTCACCCAACGTGTTGGTCAAAGCCTCCATTTTTTGTGCGGCAGTTCCCCTCCCCACAAAACTGGACAGGCCCTGGTGGGCTGGCCAGAGCCTCCCCTGCCAAGCCTTCCTCCTCCTCCTGGGATAGATGGCTGCCCCAGACCCCAAAGTCACTGCCCAAGGGGGCGTCCTCAATTGCTGTGTGAAAGCAGGCAGGGTTTCAAGGTGGGAGAGGGAGGCTCCAATTCCCTAGACTCTGCCAATTCCCTAGACTCTGCCCAGCTGGGATCTGTATTAGTATGTCCAGCTGTGTTTCCAATGTTGCGTTCCTTTGGACTCTGAAGGAGAGTGGAAGAAGGTGTGCCACACCTCCTTGTTCACCCCACCTGTTTCCTAGTCACTTTAATTTCAGCTAGGATCACATCTCTTCTAGGTGGGTTCTGGGTAAAATTGCTGCTTCATGAAATGATTTCCTCTTTTCCGCTTGCAAGGGCCTGCAGGCTTCAGAACTCTCTCTCAGCCCTGCTGGCAGCTCCTGGCGATGGTTTCATAACTGCCGCCCATTAGCTTTTGGCAAATCCCTGGAGACCAGGGTGTTGAACTGATTTATGGAGGGCCAGTCAAGTTTCTACCTGTTAGCGCTATAAGTGCGGCTGCTCCTTCTCATAGGAGGCCTCTCTTATTTGCTAAAAATAAACCGCAAGCCCTGATTGAGTAAATCAGAAGTCCTGATACAACCATTTTACAAGGAACTACAAATTGTGTCTATTTTAGGAGGGAGGGGCATCCTGGGCCAGCAGCCGCTGCTGGGAAATGTTGATTCTGAAGTCCTGAACTTCAGCTGGCAGAGACTGTGCAGTTGCTCTCCCAGGCTGCCCCCAGCAGCACTGAATTTTACCTGGGTGAACTATACTGCGTGAACAACGAGTTATTGGATCGGGTGTGTTTCTCTTTCTCTCTCTCTGTCTCACTCGCTCTCTCTGTCTCTCTCTCTCTCTCTCTCTTTTCTTGATTAGAAAGGCAAAAGAAAAATTTAGAATCTAGGGAACCCTGGATTCTGGAGAACTTGCTGTGCCATTCACACATGGTCCTACTCCCTAATCCCTGCTGGGTAGCTGAGGCACATGCTATGCTAGGAGTGTAAACTGGTTGGGTTTTCCCACCAGTGGAGAGTCAGAGATGGTGCAGTATGAATGCAGTTGGGGTCGAACTTCTGGTTGTTTGGGTGCCCCCTGTGAGACAGCTTCTCTCTCCTAGGGGTACCAGTCTGTTTCTGCTAGGAGCTATTCTTCTTGTAAATGTTACTGGATGGGAAATGTCCACAGCCTGGCCGGTGACAATGAGTTCCTTGGCTGGGAGGAGACCACCGTGGGAGGCACATACGGGGAGTGAGTAATTGACTCTAATTAGATGTATAGATACTTTTTCAAGCCGTTAGATATGAAGGCCAAATGTTGAACTGAAAATCTCAGAAGAAAAGAACATTTGTACTTGAAGCTGTTTTTCAGTTCTGATTTGTTCTCAGTGAAGCCCCTTTTAAGCCTGCGCTGAAGTAGTTGTGTATGTGAGTGTGCGAGCAGCTTGTCCTACTAACAAACTTGTTTCCAGAGAACCAGAGGCAGAAACCATTTCCAAATTAAAAGAAAAGACATCCTTGCCAACCATACATGGCTTTAATGTCAGGGGGAAAAAAGCCAACAAAAGCCACTGTTAATGTGGGACCCACCGTCGTTGTTCCCTTGGGAACAGAACTGTGAAATAACTTTTTCTGGGCCTGGCTGATGTGCCTGATAATGAAGATACAGAGGCTACAAGAAAGGAATATTCATGTCAACTCATAATCATTAAAGACCCTTCCTATGGCACACAAAGGAAGAGATAAACAAGATTTCTGAGTAAGAGCCATGAACGATCGTATCTTCAGTATGATGTGAAAATATTCATGCAAAAAAAAATCTAATATTTTCCTCTTAAAGTGCTTTAAATAGGTTGCCTAAGTAATCAATCCTCCCATCTCATACCTATAGTTACAATGTTATAAAAGCTTAAAACTTTAGAATACATGGCTTTCATAATACAGTAAAAAATGTAATGCAAGGATTAAAGAAATATTTAGTTGTATTCAGAGGAGACCATGCCAGCTTACAATGGATTTATTGTTGGCTGTTGGCCTTCCATTGTCCAGACCAATCAGTTTGAAAACAAGAAAAGCCCGGAGACTGGGAGTAAAGTTTACACACTTTCCTTCTCTCTTATCAACTCTATGTATTGGTTAAATACTGTCAACCCAGAGTCAAATGGAGATTTTTCAGCCTCTTTGGTGGTTTGTCTACTTGTCAGAGCTGCTCTCTGCTGTCAGTTTTAATTAAGATGCCTATTTTTGAATCCCATGGCACAACTGGAGATGCAGTGTAAATCATAGCTACATTTGTTTCCTTGACATTTCCTGGCTCCCAAAACAACAAAAAAAAGTTTCCTTTCAATGACTTCCTGGCATGCTCACTTTCTCTCTCTTTTCTTGTTTTTTTTTTTTTTTTTCTTGCAACAGTTTGGGAGAGCTTTATAATAATAGCAGCATATTTAGAATGAGCCAAGGATTGGGGCATTCCTTTCACAGATCTATTTTGTCGTTTTGGATTGGACTTTTCCACATTGGCTTTGAAGGTTTGAGGCCTGGCCCTGAGATGGGGAATCTGTAGGCTGAAGGAATTTTTCCTCGGGGGCAGAGCAGAGCAGACGGTACCTGAGGCTTCCTATCAGCAGAAGAGAGTTTGAGGCCTGGTCCCACCATTTACCAGCTCTGTCATCCAACCTCTTCCACTGCCTCTCCTCTGATGGTGTGCTCACAACTCCTCTGTATGCAAATATGATAACATATAGGAAAAGTACAGGATGGTAAATATGCTTTTGATGGCGAGTAACAGAATACCCGAGTGTCCTTACTTACCATACACTACAAGAGAAGCCTGGAAGATGGTCGGCACATCCTGGGTTTGTCAGCAACTTGGCCACAACTGGGTACCACTCAGTGTCTGCCATTCTCTTGTCCTTTCCTCGTGGTCACAAGATGGCTGCTGCAGTTGCGAACCTGTGTCTTCACCCAGGAGTAGCCTGGGTAGAAGGGAAGGGGCAGGGAAAAGAGCGATCTTCTTGAGAGGTTGTCTCTTTAGTTTCAATTCAGGGGAGAACTTTCCCAGCTTTCGGCAGTCTTATAGCCACGAGCCAGAGCTGGGTCACGGGGTCACCATCCCCCTGTCGCTGGCAAGGGTAATGCGATTGCCATAGGAGGCTTTGGCTAATCTTGACTCATCCCCTGAGGCTGGGCATATTGCCACTGGAACAGAATTGAGGCTTTGGTAGGAAGACTGGGCATGGCTACTGGGTAGCAACCAACAGAGTCAGCCAGTGCTGTAGAGCATTACCCCAGCGTCAACCAGGGACGTGGAATGTGACTCCAGTGTCATCCAGGGCTGTGGGGTGTTACCCCCACATAATCAGGCCACGGAGTGTTACCCTAGAGTCAGCCGGGGCCACGAGTGTTACCCCAGGGTCAGTCGTGGAGTGTTACCCCAGTGTCTGCTGAGGCCATGGAATGTTTCTGCTGTCACCCCGGAGGAGGATGGGGCAGAGTGGGGGTTCAGTCATCCACTGGCCCGCCTCAGTTTTCATAACTGGACCTTCCTTCCACTTTGGTGTTTCCCAAGCCCCACACTTTGGGAACATTCTTCAACCACAAAATTTCTGTCTCCTTTGGGGCTCTGCTGTCCAGCTGTGCTCCCAGCCACTGCTGAAGGAAGGGAAGGTTGATGGGTTTGGGATTCTCTCTGGCACAGTCCCATTCTTTGCAGTCTTTGGCCTTTAACCCTTGAGCGGATGCTGTTCCGCCCCCGAAGTGAGTGACTGAGAGTGGCACTCTAGGACGTTGCTTGCCAGCTTTCCCAGATCACAGCACAAGCAAAGAATAGTAGCACTTCCCCTCACTGCAAGAAGGGAAGAGGACACTAGGCTGGAGGTGACCAGCCACTCCCCAGCCCCCAAGCACCAAGGCAGTCAGTCTACCCAGAGACCACATATGGTGCACCTGCACCCACTCGGTGTGTCTGGGAAGCTCTGTTACCCACTCCTGTCCTGCCTTTCCCCCAGCTCCTTGGCTTTCTTAGCAGCCATATCTGACTGTGGCCTCCAAATCCCCTTCCAGAGCGGGTGCAGTTAGAGTTAGAGTCATGGTTGCCAGAGCAGGCTGTCCCTCCTTCCCTCACCAAGGAGCATCCCATTAACTTCAACCTTTCTTGATGCCTTTGGATGCTTTTACCCTCAAATAGCAATGTGACACAACTCCAAGATGGTGCAGCTTCAATTTAAAAGAATTCAGGCTGGGGCGCGGTGGCTCACACCTGTAATCTCAGTGCTTTGGGGGACCAGGGTGGGTGGGTAACTTGAGCCCAGGAGTTCAAGATCAGCTTGGATGATATAGCAAGACCTCGTCTCTATTAAAAAAAAAAACAACACCCATATATATATATATATATATTTGTATGTATTTATTTGTAGGTGTGTGTGTGGCCAAACGCAGTGGCTCACACCTGTAATCCCAGCACTTTGGGAGGCCAAGGTGGGTGGATCATTTGAGGTCAGGAGTTTGAGACCAGCCTGGACAACATGGTGAAACCCTGTCTCTACTAAAAATACAAAATTTAGCCGGGCATGGTGACACGTGTCTGTAATCCCCGCTACTTGGGAGGCTGAGGCGTGAGAATCGCTTGAATCCAGCAGGCGGAGGTTGTAGTGAGCCAAGATCATGGCACTGTATTCTAACCTGGGTGAGTACATCTCAAATAATAATAATAATTAGCTGTGCGTGGTAGTGCAAGCCTGTAGTTCCAGCTATTCAAGACACTGAGGGGTGAGGATTGCTCGAGCCCAGGTGTTTGAGGTTGCAGTGAGCCATGATTGTGCCACTGCACTCCAGCCTGGGTGACAGACTGAGGCTGTTTCAACAACAAATAAAAATAGGGTGAAAAAGCGGGGGCGGGGGGGGGATTAATTAGCTTGAGTAACAGAGAAGTCCAGGCTAGTATCTGTGTAGGCACGGCTCCAGGTGCCTGGATTTTGTTTCTTCCTCTTGGCTCCATATTTCTCAAGGATGCCCCCGCTTTCCCCGTAAAGTGCCAGGGATGCTTCCGGCAGCTCCAGATTCACATCCTTAGTGTTAGTTTCTGTTTTCCAACAGTCCCAGCAGAAATTCCCTAATTCCGTCTGATGGACCCATGTGGATTGCCTGCATGTATCAATACAGATGGCTGCGTCTAACGATGCGGATTACCTGTCCTGGTCACTGAGACCTGCAGGGTAGCCTCTCCGATGGGCCAGGCTCCGTTGTGTCTCTGTGTGTGTGTTCCTGTGTTTGCACGATCAACCCCACTGGAGCTCTAGGGACCAAGAAGCGAAAGCTGATCCCAAAGGACAGTTTGGAGTGTTGTTACTAGAAGAAGGGGGAGAGGACATGGGGCCGGTGAAACCAGTAGGTGGCCATCCAAGGAATAGGGTGAGAAGCTTGGGCTGTAAGCTGGAGCTGTGTTCTAGAGAAATTCCACCTCGATGACATGAAACTCAATGAAAGGATTTTTGATTCAGTGGGTGGCCAGTGGGTGCTTGTTCTGTAGAGGTTTATGTATATTGATAAATTTGGGTTTATCTGTGCCAGTATTGAAATCTGTGTTTCTCTGTATACACTGTGCTTACAAAATGTGAGCTTTACAAGTTACTTCAGATCCTAAAAATTGTCCACAACAGCCTCATGAGATGTACAGACAGAGGTTACTGCCGTTGTTTTACAGGGGGAGAAATGTCACAGAGGTGGAAGAGCACGCAGGGCCAGGCCTGGGCTCCCTTAGGTTTGCAGGCTGGCTTGGAAGAAGGGAGTGAAGAGGAGTAATGTCCGCGAACCCTGTGTGGGGGTTTGGCACTCAGTCTGGGACGGTGTGGGTGTGCCCAGGTCAGGCCACCTGCTCCCAGGTCCCTGTTCCTCTGCCCACTTTCATCAGCTTCCTGGGGAATGTTCTCATGGGGAGTGTTCTCAGAGGATGTCTCTGGCCTGGTTGGGGAGTCTGGGGAGTGCCCCAAGTCCTCAGGACCTGGAGTGGTGAGGTGCGTGTAGCTTGGGGGTTGTCACGCCTTGCTTGGTGCTTTTGGAGGGCTGAGTCTAGAAGAGGAAAATGCTGAGGGCTGGAGGGGAAGGCTCTAGACAAGGAGCCTGGGGGCCTCTCCGAGCCTCAGTTCTCTGGCTGTAAGGTGGGGCTGGCGCAGCCAGGGGTGCACTGTGAGCCCTGTGCCCCGCCGTCCTGTGCTTTCAGGGCCTCGCGAAGTGTGGATGTGATCCTGTGTCTTCAGAGGAGCCCTCTCTGCCCCACAGATTTCTAGGTTGCTCCCCTCTCTGGAAATAATTCTGAGCCCCTCCCTGGGGCAGTGGAGGGTGTTGGGAGGTGGAGATCTTCCCCAGAGCCCTCCTCCAGGCAGCTGCACATTGTGTTCTTGCCCCTTGACATGCCCATCAGTGCTCCGGCTCCTGCTGCCGCGGAGCTGTGGCTGCCTCCTTTACCTAGACTCTCAGGTCGGGAAATGGCATGATGGCTTGCCCATCCTTCCATCCTTCCATCCTTCTCTCTCCTCCCTTTTTTTTTTTTTTTTTTTTGAGACAGAGTCTCATCCTGTCTCCCAGGCTGGAGTGCAGTGCTGTAATCATAGCTCACGGCAGTCTTGGACTCCTGGCCACAAACAATCTTCCTGCCTCAGCCTCCCAAAATGCTGGGATTATAGATCTGAGCTACTGCACTTGTTCCCCCGCCCCCGCTTTTTAAAAAAAATAACCAAGCTATATCTTGATTTAGCATGATGAATGTTACTGAATAATCTTACCATCCTAAACCAAGGGCTATTTAACTTCTGGCATAATCCTTTCTCATGCATCCTGTGGACAGATATTTGCTCACCTAATTTTAACCACAGTAAACTGTACATCATCTTTAGGGTCATGTTTGATGACTGTATCGTATAGCCCATCAAGAAAATCTTGTCTATCCCATCAACAAAATCTGCATCCTACTATCAACATGGCATACAGCCTCCCCCTATTTTTGTTAGTGCAGATAGTGGTACAATCGGTGGTTTTGAGGGGAAAGTTTCTTTCTTCTGTTATTCTTTGGGATGTGGAGTAACTGGATACAGAAGGATGTCTTTCAGGCTTTTTCGTTTTTTTTTTTTTTTTTTTTTTTTTGAGATGGAATCTCACTCTGTCACCCAGGCTGGAGTGCAGTGGCATGATCGTGGCTCACTGCAACCTCTGTCTCCTGGGTTCAAGCGATTCTCCTGCCTCAGCCTCCCAAGTAGCTAGAATTACAGGCGCCTACAACCATGCCCAGCTAATTTTTGTATTTTTAGTAGAGTTGGGGTTTCACCATGTTGGCCAGGCTTGTCTCGAACTCCTGACCTCAGGTGATTTGCCTGCCTTGGCCTCCCAAAGTGCTGGGATTATAGGCATGAGCCACCTCGCCCGGCCTTGTTTTAATTTTAGAACAACTGAGTTTGAGACAGACAGGTTTCTCCTTCTGTGGTATTCAGAACCTGTGGGACCATTATGAAATTGTGCTTCAAGTTTTACAATGAGCAACATGGATTCAATATATCTTTTAGTTGAATTTTTAATTTCAGTTGGATTTATCATTGTTGTCGAAAGCATAAAGCAATTGATAACAAAGAAAGCCTTAAAATAAGTTATGGAAAAAGTTTGAAGGTTCATTTCAGAGTTAGGCCCCTGTATCGGTTTGGTGCGGAAACTTTCTTTCTTTCTTTTTGAGATAGAGTCTCGCTCTGTCACAGGCAGGTGTGCAGTGGTGTGATGATGGCTCACTGCAGCCTCGGCTGCTCCTGGACTCAGGTGATCCTTCCACCTCAGCCTCCCGAGTAGCTGGGACTACAGGTGAGCACCACCACAGCTGGCTAATTTGTAAAGTTTTTGTCTTACTATGCTGACCAGGCTGGTCTTTAACTGCTGGCCTCAAGCAGCCCTCCCACCTTGGCCTTCCAAAGTGTTGAGATTACAGGCATGAGCCACCACACCCAGCCAGAAACCTTTCTTGAGCAGCATTTAGTGGTGCCAGGCACTGCGCTTGGTCCTCACTGTGACTTCTCATTATGTGAACGAATGTAATTCAGTTTGGGAAAATTCTCCAAAGACCACACACCACCTCCAGCTTTCTCCCTCATGCAATTTTCATCATGAGTTGAATCAGGATTAATCTTTAAGTGTTGACATAGGCATTCAGAGAACATCCCTTCATCATGTCCAGAAACATATTTCAGGACTAAGCACAAACCTTTGGGAGAAAAAAATAAGTTTGCAGATGGCCTCTGAAAGTCACGGGTCGGCATACTCCTAGAGGCTATAGGACAAACAGCTGTGTGCGTCCCATGTGCGTCCCATGTGCGCCCTGGGCAGAGGATTCACATGTCCTCTAGTTAGTTTTTTTGTTTGTTTGTTTGTTTTTTGAGATGGAGTCTCAGTCTGTCACCCAGGCTGGAGTACAATGGCACGATCTCGGCTCACTGTAGCCTCCGCCTCCCAAGTTCAAGTGATTCTACTGCCTCAGCCTCTGGAGCACCTGGGATTACAGGCATGCACCATCACACCCGGCTAATTTTTGTATTTTTAGTAGAGATGGAGTTTCACCATGTTGGCCAGACTGTTCTCTAACTCCTGATCTCAAATGATCCACCCGCCTTGGCCTCCCAAAGTGCTGGGATTACAGGCGTGAGCCACCATGCCCGGCCTCATGTCTTTTAAGTTTCTTAACAGCCTCCTCTCTCTACAGCTGCTCTGCCGTGGGTAAGATGGGATCCAGCCTTCCAGAGAGGGGCAGCGATTGGCCCCTGGTGGCAGTGGGCACCTGAACCTAGGTGACCCAGTAACCTCACTCCTAATCCCCAGCCCTTTCCACAGCCTCATGGCAGATCTGGTGGAAACAATGATTTCGCTTTGAGCAGCAGCTTTTTCTGCGAGTGTGGACATCCTGGCAGACATCTGTAAGTGACGGATGTGTGGAGTGGCAGGGAACACTTCAGTCTTGGCCAGGCGCGGTGGCTCACACCTGTAATCCCAGCACTTTGGGAGGCTGAGGCCAGTGATCACAAGGTCAAGAGTTTCAGACCAGCCTGGCAAACATGGTGTCTCTCCTAAAAGTACAAAAATTAGCCATGCGCGGTAGTGGCTGTCTGTAATACCAGCTACTCGGGAAGCTGAGGCAGGAGAATCTCTTGAACCCGGGAGGCAGAGGTTGCAGTGAGCTGAGATCTCGTCACCACACTCTAGCCTGGGCAACAAAGCAAGACTCGGTCTGAAACAAACAAACAAGACTTCAGCCTTGAGGACACCCAGGTTCGCATCCCAGCACTGCTATTTTCCAGCTGTGTGACCTCGGGTAAATGAGTGTTTTTCCAAAGCTCAGTTTGCCCATCTATTAAACAGGGATTATAGTACTTGTCTCACAAAGTTTCTGTGAGAATTAAGGGGATGTATCCCAAGCGCTCAGCCTATCGTGCACACCCTGAACGTGGCTGCTGCTGTTAGAACTTTTTCTTTGACTGAATCTGGAAGGAATGTCTACATCTGTTTGCTAATCACAGGCAGTCCCATGGTGACATGGCTGACCTTAAGATTCTTTTAACACCGGGATTCTGCCATCCCGTTAAGGACATACAGAAGCAAAAAAGCTGTTAGCACATGTCCAGCCTCTGAGGCAAGGAGCAGAGAAATGTGAGTTGGTTGTTGAAGAAATGCAAAGACTGAATTAACCTCGTGACCCCATTTTTTGGTTTACCATTTGAGCAGACTGAGACTTTCCATTAATTTAAAAAAGTCATAATGATGACCAAAATAAAAATAAAATTATTCATGAAAATAAGTTTATGGATTTGTCATTGTGAAAGGGCACACAAACACCTCATCAATTTGCTTTAATTAAGAGAGTCTGCTGTCTCAAAAAAAAAAAAAAGATAGTCTGTTTTTGTAATCATGCAGTATGGCAGCAACACGGCGGAATGCTCATGGTTAACCTGTGAGCTAGAGGCTTCAACACATCTGCTTCGCTTCACATTGGTAAATGAGAAAATCTATTCTCCTGATGTAGCCACGGAATTTGGGGGCGGGGAGGAAAGGCGGTGCTTGCAGATGGGTAATGGCAACTTCTGAAATGGAATTTGTTTCCAACTCTGAGTTGTGAAACAAAGCATAAAGCAATTAGAATGTATTTGAAAAAGTATGTATTTGAAAAAGTTTAAATCTCCTCAACTTTGGGCCTCCTGGGAAGAACATCACACAAAAAATGCAGGATCTGTTCGTTGATTTAACTGTGCTTTAACTGCGCCTTTTTGTGTGATGCTTGGGCTGTTACCTCCTACAGCATCTTGTTTGCAGACCAGGGTTGTGATGCAGTCAAGAAGGGAAGATTCCTGTGATGTCAAGGGGACTAGAGTGTGTGTGAGCGTAAGCTAGTGTGAGGGTGGAAGTGTGTATGTGTGTGCCCAGAGTATGCATGTGTGTCTGTGTACATGGGTGTGTGTGCACGTGCCAGGCGTATGCATGTGTGCATATGTGTATACATGGGTGTATGTGTGCACATGTGTGCATGTATGCATATGCATATAAATATGCCTGTGTGTGCATGCATGTGGGTGTGTGCGTGTGCATGTGTGTGCGTGCATGTGGGTGTGTGCACGTGTGTGCATGTGCGTGCATGTGCATGTGTGTGTATGTGCACGTGTGTGCATGTGCATGCGTGTGCATGTGCATGCATGTGCGTGTGTGTATGTGCGTGTGTGTGCATGTGCATGCATGTGTGTGTATGTGCGTGTGTGTGCATGTGCATGCATGTGCATGTGTGTGTATGTGCGTGTGTGTGCATGTGCATGCATGTGCATGTGTGTGTATGTGCGTGTGTGTGCATGTGCATGCGTGTGCATGTGTGTGTATGTGCACGTGTGTGCATGTGCATGCGTGTGCATGTGTGTGTATGTGCACGTGTGTGCATGTGCATGCGTGTGCATGTGTGTGTATGTGCACGTGTGTGCATGTGCATGCGTGTGCATGTGTGTGTATGTGCACGTGTGTGCATGTGCATGCGTGTGCATGTGTGTATGTGCGTGTGTGTATGTGCGTGTGTGTGCATGTGCATGCATGTGCATGTGTGTGTATGTGCGTGTGTGTGCATGTGCATGCATGTGCATGTGTGTGTGTGCGTGTGTGTGTATGTGCATGCGTGTGCATGTGTGTGTATGTGCGTGCATGTGCATGTGTGTGCATGTGTATGTGCGTGTGTGTGCATGTGCATGCGTGTGCATGTGTGTATGTGTGTGTGTATGTGCATGTGTGTGTATGTGCATGTGTGTGTATGTGCATGTGTGTGTATGTGCATGTGTGTGTATGTGCATGCTGTGTGGGCGCTGTACAGGCTTCTCACTTGTAAAGTGAGAGACTTTATGAGGTACCCAGATGGGACCAGCCTGACCTTACCGCCTCACCGTGGAAGTTACCCCTTCCAAGTTTCCCCAAAAGATCCTGTAGCTGGGCCCTGACGGCTCATGCAGTGGGCTTTAGAATTGGGAGACCTGGGTCTGAGTCCAGAGCTGCCGCTGAACCCGCCAGCGTCCTGGGACAACTTGGTTGACTTTTCCGAACCTCGGGCTTCCTCTTCTGGAAAGGGGCTGGCGGAATCCACCTCGCTCGTCTAAGTGAGGACGGAGCAATGGCCCTTCCGGGGCTGCCCCGCGGGGTCGCAGCGCGGCCGGAGGCGCCCCCTTGGCACTCACTGGGGTCTGGGCTGGCACAGAGACCCCACCCAGGCTGGGGGCTGAGCGGGGGGTGCGGGCGCGGGTTCGGGGAGGGCCCTGGTCTGTTCCCAGGTCTCCTCCAGGCCCCGCGCACCAGGCCCTGCTGAAAGCCCTGGCGGGTCCCCGGGCCCTGCCCTCGGTGGGCGCCTGAGCTTCCCCTACAGCTCCGCGCCGAGGGGGCGGTGTCAAGGCCTAACCGTGTGCCCCCTTCACGTGGCGAAGTCCCCGGCCCTGGGCCTCCGGATGCGGCCGCCCGCGGAAACGGGGCCCGTAAGGAGGGGCGGGTCGTTGGGGGGGGGGGCCCTAATCCGACAGGGCGGGTGTCCCGGCGCCCCCGGAGGAGCAGACGCGGCCAGCGCGCTGGGACCACCCGCCGCAGGGAGGGCTCGGGAAGAACCAGGCCCCGCCAGGACGAGGGCCCCGGGACGGCAGAGCAGGGACCCGCCGGGCCTTGGGAGCGGGGCTGAGCGGGGGGCGCCGGGGCCTCGGCCCACAGGGCGGGGAGGCGCCGACGGCGACAGGAAGACCCCGGCGGGGAGTCCGCGGGCGGAAGCGGGACGGCTCCGGGGCCGCTGCGGGAAGGGCCGCTCCCTCGGCTGCGCGGAGCCCGGGGTCCGTGGGGCACAGATCCCCGCGGGGCTGACCCTGCAGAGCGGCCGGCGCCACGCTGCTCGCCCAGCCCGAGGCCGCACCCAGGCCGCCTGCGGTGCCCACGCGGGGAGGGCGGCGCTGCCCAGAGGCCCGGCGCCTCCGAGGACGGGACCCAGAGGCCGGTGCGGCGGTAGCGGGGGATCCGCTGGGGTTTTAGCAGGGCCTGGCGCGCGGGGCCCGGGGAGGGGACGGCGGCTGCGGTGAGGAGAGGGTTCGAGGATCAGGAACAGCCCAGGGCCCTCCCGACCCCGCGCCTGGATGGGTCTCTGTGCCAGCCCAGGGTGGCGAACCCTGGAGGGCGGGTTCTGAGCGGCCGTATGTGTCTTTGAAAACTAATGAGGCCGGGCGCGGTGGCTCACGCCTGTAATCCCAGCACTTTGGGAGGCCGAGGCCGGTGGAGTCAGGAGTTTGAGACCAGCCTGGCCAGTATGGCGAAACCCCGTGTCTACTAAAAATACAAAAATTAGCCAGGCGTGGTGGCGGGCGCGTGTAATCCCAGCTACTTGGGAGGCTGAGGCAGGAGAATAGGTTGAACCTGGGAGGCGGAGGTTGCAGTGAGACAGCATCACGCCTCTGGACTCCAGTCTGGGGTGACAGAGTGAGACTCCGTCTCAAAAAAAAAAAAAAAAAAAAAAAGTAAAGAAAGAAAAATAATGAATGGGAACGCCAGTGGGCTATTGGGCAGGAGGGCAAGACTTTTTCAGCCAGTATGCTTTAGGGAACTGAACTTCGCTTGAAAAAACTACCTTCGCAAAATCACCCCTAACGGCTGTAAGTTGGAGCTCCCAGCATCGACTTGCTGCACTAGGAGAAACGCAGTCCGAGGGGGTATTGAGGGACTGCCAAAAGCACTGTGGCTTCGTGACCTTCAAGCCCCTATGGACACCACTGTTCAGGCCAGTTCGAGTTGGGTTTTTGTCCATTGCTGCTAGAGGAATCAATGAATTGACTGGCTGGCTTGGAAGACTTGTGAAGTAGTTGTGGCTACAGTCATATTCTGAACACCCGGTGTATGTGAGTTTCTCTGAGGACAGATATGCCTGGCAATACTTCGAGTAAGTGAAGGTGGGCCTGGTCCCCGCTTCCTTCCTGTCCTGAGCCCCTTCTCCTCAACCCCAACACAATGGCTCATGCACTCTTCTTGCCTTTCCCAGGAACTGTCCTGCATTCTGTTTCTGCTCTCACAGCAATCAATCTCCTGAATAGGGAGGACCAGGTGGCAGGTGCCTTGTCTATGGGAAGAGCACGGGACCTGCTGTGGGAAGACTTGCTTTTTAGTTCCAGCTTTGCCACTGCCCATTGAGGTGGTCTAGGTGAGCCATGGAACTGCTTGAGATTTATCTTCCAAAAAGATAGGTGGAAATATTAATAATCAGTTATCTTCTGCAGGAGCTCCTAGTGAGGTAGTCGAAGGAGGTAACATATGGGAGTGTGTTGTGAACGGCAAATTAACATGAAAAACAAGATGTTGTTGCTGATAAGCAGCTGAATATGTGACTTTCCTTGGGAGATGCTGCACTTTCAAGAGGGGTCTTTGAAGAGGGAAGCTTCTTCATTCCCTCCACGAATGAAGCTGGAATGGTGAAAAGACAGCCTCAGGAAGGGTTGATATTTTGAGGTTAAGAGGTCCTTCCTAACTGTCCGATTATCCCTTAGTTTTGTGGCTGACTTCATTCCCAGGATAGTAGTTAAGACCTGGAGGTTCCTGTTTGCTAAAGCAGGACGCTTTTCTTTTCATTGGCGGATATTTCTGCAGCATTCATAAGGCAAGAAGTGGTGTTGAGAAAGGATGGATCGAATGAACAGCCTGGCTCCCCTTGACCCTAAGAATACAGGTGGGGAGCTGTGTGGAGCTGTCGTTTCCTTCTTCTGAAGGTAAAAAAGCGACTGACACGTGAAAGATATCAGGATGCAGATTGCTAGTTAATGGCTGCTAAGAACTTGAAAGCAAATGAAGAGTTGTCCCAAAAGAACGGGCTGGGAAGTGTTGATCTCACGCGTCAAATCAGGTAAGTGCCTGGATTCCTATTGAGCAGGAGTGCTGGAGAAGGGACTCTGGTTTGAAGAGATGTCAGGTGGATGGTGTCCTCGTTCTCTCCAACTCGGAGATGCTAGGCTCCTGGATACCTTCCGCGTTTAACATTCATGCAGTGGGAAAGACAACGTAGATTGTCTTATGTTTCTTGACACTTCAAACCAGTTGCCGCAAGAAACAGAATGCTGTAGTTTTGACCCACCCTTTTGGAGTAAGCTGCTCTTTCAGAGTGTGTATATTTCTGGGGAAACAACTTATATTATCTGAATGTCTCCCTGCAAGGAGCATTTAAACGGCTGCCAAATATTTCATGGAATTCCGCAGCCTTTTCATTGGCATCTTTGCAGCAAACAGCAGTATTTGTGGAGTCCTCCAACCCCATGGCAAGTAGAATGCTTGGATAAATTGAGGGGCTGGCATGGTTTGCTTGTGGGATTCCACTGAGAATTTCCCTCCACATCCTGCAACTTACTTTTTTTTGTTGTTCTAACTCTTTAAAGAAAAGGGGGTGGCCGGGCGCGGTGGCTCAAGCCTGTAATCCCAGCACTTTGGGAGGCCAAGACGGGCAGATCACGAGGTCAGGAGATCAAGACCATCCTGGCTAACACGGTCAAACCCCGCCTCTACTAAAAAATACAAATAAACTAGCCGGGCGTGGTGGCGGGCGCCTGTAGTCCCAGCTACTCGGGAGGCTGAGGCGGGAGAATGGTGTGAACCTGGGAGGCGGAGCTTGCAGTGAGCTGAGATCGCGCCACTGCACTCCAGCCTGGGTGACAGAGCGAGACTCTGTCTCAAAAAAAAAGGGGGGGGGGGATATAATTTACACACAATAAAATCATGGATTTTAAGTGTAGAGTTAGATGGATGTTGACAAATATATGCACCCATGACTGACATCTCCAATAAATACAGAATATTTTTAACACCTCAGAAAATTCCCTATGCCCCTTTCTTGTCTCCACCCAGAGGTAACCACCATCTTGCTTTCTATCACCAATAGCTCGATTTTGCCTGTTCTAGAACCTCATATAAATAGAACCCTTGGGGGCCAGGTGGGTGACTCATGCGTGGAATCCCAGCACTTTAGGAGGGCGAGGTGGGTGGATCACTTGAGGTCAGGAGTTCAAGACCAGCCTGACCAAAATGGTGAAACCCTGTCTCTACTAAAAATACAAAAATTAGCTGGGCGTGGTGGCGGGTGCCTGTACCCCCAGCTACTTGGGGGAGGCTGAGACAGGAGAATTGCTTGAACCCAGGAGGCTGAAGTTGCAGTGAGCAGAGATTGCACCACTGCACTCCAGCCTGGGTGACAGAGCGAGACTCTGTCTCAAAAAAGAAAAAAAAAAGAACCCTATGGTATGGTATGTCTTCTTTTATGTGTGGTGGTTTTGTTTAAAATAGTGCTTTTGAGATGTATTCATGTATTTGCATGTATCAGTAACTCTGTGTTATAGAGTAGTATTTCATTGTATGACTGTATCACTATTCACTCTCCTGTTAATGAGCATTTGAGTTGTTTCCAGTATTGAGTTATTATTAATAAAGCTACTGTGAATATTTTGTACAAAAATAATTTTAAACAATAATGAATGTGAATGTGCATGAAGGATTACTGAGGAATCCCATTTGTTTGTAGACCAACCCTTTCCAAACATGTTAATGTATTTCAGGACCTATCAGGGACCCTTGAGGAAATGCGTTTGCTGACGTGGTTTGAAAGAGAGTCACTCAGTGTGCCAATGGGAGTCGCTGATTAAACCCACATTCCTTAGAGAAAAGCCAGGCGGCTCCTGCCAAGTGCGGTGGCTGGGCCAGATGCTCTCACAATTGGCCTTTGCTGTGACTCTGCTGGGGGCTTTACCTGGCACCGAACCCAAGCAGAACCTGAGGCTGTGTGATGCCTTCTGTCCCCAGGACACATACTCCACCACCCCACCAATGCTATGGAAGCCACGGCCAGGAATTTTTGTTGCTTGCCTGTTTTTTTTTTTTTTTTTTTTTTTTTTAAGTATAATTGACATACAGTGAACTCCACAAATTTAAAATGCACAACTTAATAAATTGTTTTTTCTTTTCTTTTTTTTTTTTTTTTTTTTTTGAGATGGAGTCTTGCTCTGTCGCCCAGGCTGGGGTGCAGTGGCGCCATCTCAGCTCACTGCAAGCTCCGCCTCCCGGGTTCACACCATTCTCCTGCCTCAGCCTCCCGAGTAGCTGGAACTACAGGCGCCCGCCACCTCGCCCGGCTAGTTTTTTGTATCTGTTTAGTAGAGACGGGGTTTCACCGTGTTAGCCAGGATGGTCTCGATCTCCTGATCTCATGATCCGCCCGCCTCGGCCTCCCAAAGTGCTGGGATTACAGGTGTGAGCCACTGTGTCTGGCTAATAAATTTTGACATCTGTGCACAACTATGAAACCCTCTCCACAATCTCGATAGGAAATGCATCCCTCACCCTCCAGAGTTTCCTCCTGCCGCGTTTAATTCTCTCCCACCCCTCCCTGCCTGCCACCAACGTGCCACTGATTTTTCTGTTACTATTGGTTCATTTTCATTTTCCAGGACTTTTCTCTGGGTGGAATAACACTCTCTTTGTTAGTCTCGTTCCTTTCACTCAGAGTAGTTATTGAGAGATGCTTTAGTATGTTTATGTAGTGGTTATACAAAGAACTGCTTTTGCACAGTAGTTAATTCATTCTTTTTAATTACCGAGTATTAGTTCACTATATGGATATGCCACGATTTGTTTATCCATTCAGCTATTGATGGATGTTTCGATTGTTTCCAGTTTTTGTCTATTATAAATAAAGCTGCTATGGGTATTCATGTGCCAGTCCTTGTACGAATTTATTCTTTCATTTCTCTTGGATGTAAACACCTTGGAGTGGGATGGCCGAGCATATGATATGTTTGTGATTAACTTTTTAAGAAACTGTTGCTGAAGGCCATTGCATCATTTCAGATTCCACCAGCAGTGTAGGACAATTCCAGTTTGCTCATGTATATGTCATTTTTCTCTGACTGCTTTTAAGATTTTCTCTTTATCACTGGTTTTAAGCGGTCAGATTATGATATATATTGGTGTCGTTTTCTTGATTTTTTTTTTTCGTGCTTGGGTTTCATGGTGATTCTTGGATCTGTGGATTTATAATTTTCGCCAAATTTGAAAACAGTTTTTGACTATTCTTCAAAAATTTTTTTTTTCTATTTTGCTGTTTCTCGCTCCTCTTCTTTGGTGACTCCAGTTACACATATTCTGGCCGCTCGAAGTCCCGCAGTTCACTAGCCCTCTTCTTTGTCTTTTCCTTTTAAAAATAATTCTTCCTCTGTGTGTTCATTTTAGGTAGTTTCTCTTGCTGTCTTCAAGTTTATAATCTTTTCTTTGGCAACGTCTCATCTGCCATTAATCCCTTCCACCATATTTTTCATCTCAGACCTGATGAAATTTCATCTCTGGAATTTCAGTTTCAGTCTTTTAAATACTTTGTTGTCTCTGCTTAGCTTTTTGCACATAGGCAGTGCGGTTATAATATTTTTTTTAAATGTCTTTGTGTGCTAATTCTAACGTCTGTGACGGTTTTGGGCCAGTTTCAATTGATTAATTTTTTTTTCATTATAGGGCCCGTTTTCCTGCAGGAAACTTCTTATTCCTCTGCCAGACATGATGAATTTTACCTCACGAGATGCTGAATATTTTTGCATTTGTATATCTATTCCTGGGCTGTGTGATGCCACAATTAAGTTAGTTGGAAATAGTTTGGTCCTTTAGGGTCTCGTTGGGATCTGTTAGGTGGGACTAGAGCAGTGTTTCACTGAGGCCCTAGGGTTAACTCTTCCCTACTGGCAAGGCAGGGCCCTTCCTGGTATTCCCCTCAGTATTTATTTATTTATTTATTTATTTATTTATTGAGATGGAGTCTCACTCTGATCACTCTGTCACCCAGGCTGGAGTGCAGCGGTACGATCTCGGCTCACTGCAACCTCTGCCTCCCGGGTTCAAGTGATTCTCCTGCCTCAGCCTCCCAAGTAGCTGGGATTACAAGCACCCGCCACTCTGCCTGGCTAATTTTTGTATTTTTAGTAGAGACCGGATGTCATCATGTTGGCCAGGCTGGTCTTGAACTCCTGACCTCGGGTAATCCACTTGCCTCGGCCTCCGAAAGTGCTGGGATTACAGGTGTGAAACACCGTGCCAGGCCTCTCCTCAGTACTTTCTGACAGTGGATTGTGAGGTTTCCTGGGCTGGCTGGTGGGAACGAGCGTTCTCCTGGCCCCTGTGTGAGTGCTGTCTGCGGTGCCCTGGAATCCTTTTGGGCGGTTCTTTCCCTGACCTCACTCGTTTCCTCGCCTCCAGGGGCCGATTAGGCCCTCTGCCTCCTGCTCGAAGGGGATCCTCAGCAGATCTTGGTGGCTTTCATCTCTCTGGTCCTCTGTTCTGCGCACTCTGACTGCCTCGGCCAACCTTGGCTCCCAGCCCCATGTCTTCAATTCGGGAGGCTGCCAGGCACCACCCGTGTCCCCCTCGATGTGCGTAGCCTGGCCACTCCCCAGGTGGGAAGCTGGAGCAGTTGTGCCTGTCTCAGAGATCACTGTCCTCGCCTGCCTGGCCCTAGCATCTTCAAAATTATTGTTTTATATGCAGGAATACATTTGTGGGTTTTGTTGTTGATGTTGTTTAGGCAGAAGGGCAAATCTAGTCATTGCCACTCTGTCTTGCCTGTAAGTGTAAATTCACGATGTGATCTTTTTAAAATGTGGGGGTGATTTTAGATTTGTAGAAAAACGAATGTACTAATGTAGAAAAACATACGTACAAACTGTACATATGTACATAACCATAGTATATTTGTCAAAAGTAAGAAATTAGGCCAGGCACAGTGGCTCACACCTGTAATCCCAGCACTTTGGGAGGCCGAGGCGGGCGGATCACTTGAGCTCAGGAGTTTGAGATCATCCTGGGCAACGTGATGAAACCTGGTCTCTACAAAAGATAGAAAAATTAACCTGACTTGGTGGCTCTTGTAGTCCCAACTACTTGGGAGGCTGAGGCGGGAGGATGAGCCCAGGAGGTCGAGGCTGCAGTGAGCCATGGTGGTGCCACTACACTCCAGCCTGGGTGACAGAGCAAGACTCTGTTTCAAAAGAAAAAAAGAAAAGAAAAAGAAAAAGGAATGAATTGTGATACTGTGACAGGCAGAGTTCTAAGATGGTCTCCAAGATTCCTGCTCCCTGGTGGATAGACTTTGTACAGTTCCCTCCTCTCCAGTGCAGGCAGAGCCCGTGGGTATGATGGGCTATCCTCCTATGATTCAGTTACTAATGAATCACTCGACTTTGAGTTAGTGAAAAAGGAGATTATTCAGTGGCCCTGACTTAAGCAAGTGAGCGCTTCAAAGGGATGAGGCCCCTCCTGAGGTCAGGGATGTGCAGCATGAAGGGGTGTGGAGGAGCTGCATGGCAGGAAACCGTGAGCTGCCTCTGGGAACTGAGAGCCCCCAGCCAACAGCCAGCAAGAGGATGAGGCCTTCCTGCTAAACCACGAAGAACCACAGGAACTTGAGAGAGGAGGACTCGGAGCTCCAGGAAGAAACCCCCCAGCTGACTCATTGATTTCAGCCTGTGAGAACCTGAGCAGAGACCAACTGCAGTTATGCCCAGCCTCTGACCACACAAACTGTAATATAGTCAATGTGTATTTAAACTGCTAACTTTGTGGCATTTGTTATAGAACAATAGAAAACAAATACTGTTAACTAAAGAGGATCAGATCAAATATATTCGTAACAATATCCCACTTATATTGTAGCGAGATCTCAATAAGGACTAATGTGAAGACCAGCACGAAACGGTTGGAAAACTTCCACCAACATTCAAGATGATGTTAACACACTCATATTGCATCTTGGTTGGAGGTGGTTAGAATCCTGATCAAGAATTGATCTGTTATGTGAGAAAATATTCACAAGTCCTATATCTGATTAGGGTCTAGTATACAGAATCTATAAAGAGCTCCTACAGTTCAACAACAAAACTACACACAACCCAATTTTAGCATGGGCAAAGGACTTGAACAGACGTTTCTTCAAACAGGATATACAGATGACCAACAAAGACATGAAAAGCATCTCGACATCATTTGTCATTAGGGAAATGTAAATCGAAACCACAATGATACACCGTATCACATCCACTAGGATCTTTTGGCAAGAATGTGGAGAAATTGGAACTGTCATACGTTGCTGGTGGCAATGTAAAATGACTCAGCCACTATGGAAAAGAGTTTGGTGGGATCCTCAAAAAATTAAATGTGAAATTACCATATGATGTAGCAATTCCACTCCCAGGTTTATACCCCAGAGAGTTGAAAACAGATACTCAAATAAAAGTAGACTTATGTTCACAGCAGCACTATACACAAGAGCCAAAAGCTGGAAAGTGCCCAGATATTCATCAATGAATGGATAAGCAAATGGTAGTGTAGACACAATGCAATATTATTCAGTCATAAAAAGAATGAATGATCCATGCCAGTGTGGATGAGTCTCAAACACATGCTGAGTGAAAGGAACCAGACAAAGGGCAAGGAAATCACAAGTGGTGTTGACTCTGCTTATGTGAAATATACAGAATAGGTAAATCCCATAGAAACAAAGCAGACTGGTGGTGGCTGGGGCTGGGGCTGGGGAGGAAAGGATATAGGAGTTCCTTTTGGGGTGACGACAGTGTTTTGAAAGTAGATAGAGGGCGTGATTGTACAACATTATGAATCTACTTAATGCCACTGAATTGTTCACTTTAAAATGGTTAATTTTATGTTAATAGTTATGTGAATTTCACCTCCCAGTTAAAAAATAGATCTTTCTTAAAAAGAACAAGGCTATATCTTAGTTAGTGGTAAGTGACTTTGTGATTGTGCTTTTTTTTTTTTTTTTAAACTAAACTACACCTTATTTAGATTTCACCCATTTCTTCTCTCTAATGTCCTTCTCCTATTCCAGGGTCCATCTAGGACACACACTGCATTTAGTTGTGCTGTCTTCTTAGTCTCTTCCGATCTATGACCATTTCTCAGTCTTCCCTTGCTTTGCATGGCCTTGACAGTTTTGAGACATTGAGCAGGTGTTTTATAGAATGTCCCACAATTTGGGATAGTCTAATACTCCTCATGAGCAGCGTTTGGAAAGAATCCCACTGAGGTGGATTGCCACGTTCATGGCATCCTATCGGGGGCCCATGGGGCCAGAATGAGGTATTCCTGTGACGTTAACCTTGATCACTTGGTTAAGGGAAGGGAAATCTGCCAGCTTTCTTGTTTAACTCGAGCCCGTGGGTTAGAGCCCAAGGAGAGAGGGGAAGTTAGCTTCACCTCCAGGAAGGGGGAAGTATTGACATATATGTTTGGAATTCTGTAAGGAAGTTTTATCTCTTCTCTCCATTTATTTATTTAATCATTAATATCACTATAGACTCAAGGATATTTAATTTATTCTTTGCGTTATAAGACCACACTACATTATTTATTTTGTTGCTTAAATTGTTTCAACTTTGGCCATTCTAAGCTCATTCAGGTTGGTTTTCAGGCTGGAGTGCAGTGGCACAATCTCTGCTCACCGCAACCTCCGTCTCCCAGGTTCAAGCAATTCTTGTGCCTCAGCCTCCCAAGTAGCTGGGATTACAGGCGTGCTCCACCATGCCTGGCTAATTTTTGTATTTTTAATAGAGACAGGGTTTCACCATGTTGGCAAGGCTGGTCTTGAACTCCTTCCCTCAAGTAATCTGCCGGTCCCGGCATCCCACATTGCTGGGATTCCAGGCGTGAGCCACCGCGCCCAGCCTTTCAGGTTGGTTCTTATATTTCTTTGATGAGTGCCCCGACCCCAACCCCTCTTAAGCACTTCCTTACTTTCTGGCTCTGTAAGACTCCAGGCTCATCTTGTGGTTTCTCTGCCTTGGCCCTAGAATTTCTCATTTCTCATCTCTCCAAGAAGCCCTGGTTCCTTTTATTGGAGAATGATATTAGAGACCAAGATCTGGGTACTGTGTGTGCTTGTTACTACCAAGGTATGACTGTTTGTAGAAGTTCTCTGCAGACAGAGGGAGGGCATAGAAACATGTATATTGACTCCTCTATATGCACGTATCTGTGATTATTTCTGTTATCTATCTATCTGTATACAGAACATGAACATGACCTCATAGTTTTGTCTTTGATTCTGATTCAGCACCACAGGGTTCACTGTAGCTTTCCTCCTTTGCTTATTTGTAACTTCTTTCTTGGACAGTGAGAAACCTGGCTCTCATTACTCGTAGTTTGTTTACTTATCTGTTCAACCCTAATGTGTATAGAAAGTAGTTTCAAAATTGCTAACCTGAATCCCTGTGTGAAACATCGTTACCTCCTAGCTAGAGTACAGTGTTGACATCAGATTCCTTTTGTCTTCAGCCTTAGAGTTTTCTTTTCTCTCTCTCTCTTTTTTTTTTTTTTTTTGAGACAGAGTCTCACTCTGTTGCCCAGGCTGGAGTGCAGTGGCACGATCTTGGCTCACAGCAAACTTTGCCTCCCGGGTTCAAGTGATTCTCTTGCCTCAGCCTCCCAAGTAGCTGGGAATACAGATGTGTGCCACCACATCAGGCTGATTTTTATATTTTTAGTAGAGAGGGGGTTTCACCACGTTGCCCAGACTGGTCTTGAACTCCTGACCTCAGGTGATCCTACCACCTCTGCCTCCCAAAGTGCTGGGATTACAGGCATGAGCCACCACACCTGGCCAGCCTTAGAGTTTTCAATGAAAACACCATTTTGCAACGTTACTTAGGTCAGCTACACTTTTCCCCAACCTTCAGTGAGGTGATGTCATGCAACTTTAATATAGTCAGATTTGTTACTCTAGCGTGGGTTTCTCCAGCGTCCTGACTTTTGGTTTGTAATTGGTATTCATTACAGGTCACTCTTTGGGATGGACAGTCCTATGGTTTTTGACAAATGCATAATCATGTGTCCGCCACCCCAGGACCACACAGAACAGTTCTGTCACCCTTAATCTCCTCCATGCTGCCCTTGTAGTTAATTCCTGTCACTCTCCCAACCTTTTGCAGACACTGTGCTGGTTTCTGTCTGAGTTATGTATGGCTTGGCTTCTGATAGCAACTTTATTTTTATTATTTATTTTTTGAGATGGAGCCTTGCTCTTCTTGCCCAGGCTAGAGTGCAATGACACAATCTCACTCACTGCAACCTCTGCCTCCCGGGTTCAAATGATTCTCCTGCCTCAGCCTCTTGAGTATCTGGGACTACAGGTGTGCGCCACTACGCCCAGCTAATTTTTTTTTTTTTGTATTTTTTAGTAGAGATGGGGTGTCACCATTTTGGCCAGGCTAGTCACGAACTCTCCAGACCTCAGGTGATCTGCCTGCCTTGGCCTCCCAAAGTGCTGGGATTATAGGTGTGAGCCACCGCGCCCAACCCTGATCGCTTTAAAGAATGTTTGTAGATAGGAACGTTACTTGGGAGCAGAGGTTGTCATGCCTTGTGATCCGTGTCAGTTGCTACCAGGATTTAAATCCAGCCCTGACACTTCTCTTTCTGTCTCAATTTTCCCATCTGTAAATGGGTGTAATAAGAATCCCAGCCTCATGGGGGTTATCGGGAGGAATAGATAAGATAATAGCAATTGGCGCAGTGTCTGGCCCGTAATAAGTAATCCAGTCTTGATAATAATACTTCGGTTGTATTTGTCATCATCATCATCGTGGTGGGGTATCAAAAGAGAACGTTTAAAGGGGTTCGGAAAGGGAGTCCCCGCGGGTTGCTCGTGGTGGTGAGAAGGCTTGAACTGGCTCTTCATAAGCGGGTAGACCGAGAGCAGAGAAGCCGTGGCTGTGGTCAGCATTTGGTTCTTGACAAGCTCTTCCTCTGGTGTTTGTGGTGTGCGTGTATTCACAGGATGGATCCTGGAGCTGGGGCTCCCTGGGGAGACAGAGTCCATCGCTCTGAAATTGCCCTCAGCAGGAAGATTTCAAGGGTTTACATTGTCTCTTCTACTTTCAGGCTTTTTTGTTTTTCACTGAGAAGATGATATTACAACAACCCAGAAAGAAGTAAATCACCATCATTCCAACACCCACCTGGGTTGTTTTGTTAGTTGCTGTTCCCCCATGCCTGTGTTTCTACGTCAATGTAGACATGTTATTTATTGTAGCATAAGCATTTTTCCTTGTTGCTATACAGTTTTCATAATGCTATTTCCTGATGTCACAGCTGCATCAAGGGGATTCCACATCTTTCACTAAACCATTCCCACTGTTTTACAGTGCAACTTCTTCATAAATATCATGTTTTGCTTCTGCTGATTTATTTCCTTAGGATATATTCCCCAGAGTAGGAATTTTTAGTCAAAGGATAGAAATGTCTTAATTATTTACAGCATTTTACAGGAATAAATCATTGCATCTTTCTTTTGCTTATCAGTCTATATTTCCTCAGAACAAAAAACCACTTGAGGATGTGATCGAACATCTGGTGAAGTGTTCAAGACTAGTGCCCCAACAGATCATTCATAAACGTATCCTCTTGACTATGTCACGAATGCTGTTTTAAAAACCAGGATTTCCCTGATTCCCTGAGCTCTTGCCACCCCTCCCCCAGACTTCAAGTTCTCCTTCCCAGTTCTTCTAGAAGGGAACTCACCCAAAGTCTCTTGTCTTTTCTCAGAAACTCATCCTTTATTTACTTTTAGAGTCAGGACTTGTTTGCATATGTAAAACCAGGACCATATTGTTTGCAGATGATGGGGGTGCTGCCAGATAATTGAATATAAAATGTTGAGGCTTGTAAGTCATTTTTACAAACCTGGACACAAAGGAATATTTTCTTAGGATTAAAAAAAAGAGCATGAAGTAAAGATTGTGAGATTGGGTTTCTAATTCAAACATTTCGCTTTGTATTCTTAGTAGTCAGGACACAGAAAGTGAGGGACCTGGAGGTGGGGGAGGGGAGGGATCCAGGAGAGAAAACTTTACAGATTCACCATCTAATCTAGAGAAACAAAAGCACAAAGGGAGTTAGGATAAATGACCAGTGCAATCCCAGTAACCTATGATCCCGCCACTAGCATTAACAGTACCTAGCTTTTTATTTTAAGGTAAGAGTAGCTTAAAAGTAATTGTGTTTCCTATCAGTAGTTGATAAAATCCTTCTCCCCCTTCAGGAGAGAGGTTCAGATGTGATAGCAGTAGCCCAAGTGTGACAGCAGTTGTTAGAAGTGAATTGTTTTTGGCATGAAATGCTTTTGTTTAAAAAATGAAATTAGTGTGGAAGTCCTTTCTGTCCTGTCTAGCACTGATAAAAACAGATAAGAGCTTCTCACACAGATTCACTGGCTTAAACTAAAACGCTGGGTTTCTTCTCCAAGTATATTTTGAAATCTGCTTTAATATCTGCAAATGCAATGGGGAAAAAAGTGAGTTCTGGCTGGGCGCGGTGACTCAATGCCTGTAATCCCAGCACTCTGAGAGGCAGGAGGATTGCTTGAGCCCAGGAATTTGGGACCAGCCTGGGCAACATAGTGAAACCCTGTCTCTACAAAAAATTTAAAAATTAGCTGAGTGTAGTGGTACATGCCTGTATATCCAGCTACTCAGGAGGCTGAAGTGGGAGGATTGCTTGAGCCTGAGCGGTTGAGGCTGCAGTAAGTGGAGATTGTGCCACTGCACTCCAGCCTGGATGACAGAGTGAGACCTCGTCTCAAAAAAACAAAACAAAACAAAACAAAACCGAGTGAGTTCTGAGGTCCGGCTCAAGGCTGCAGCTTTTGCATGGGCCCGCCATTCAACTGGGACAGGTGTGGCCACTGTGCTCCATTCTGTGCAAAAGCCTCAGCCCCTCATGGACTCCACCCCAGGCAGCCCTGCTGGGAGTGGGGATGAGTAGGGGTAGTGTCTGCTGCGCTAGGGCGGAGCAGCTCTCACCCACAGGCTGCAGGGGGCCTCTGGAGGCTGGGGGCTGGCCCAGGCTGCTCACAAGGTCCCTGTGGGACAGCTGGGCAGCTCCATCCAGAACAGTAGTGAGTGGCAGGTCCAGTCCCTGCGGGCACCTGGGAGCCTGGCATCCAGAGGCCTAGCCAGATTCCGATTTACAGGGCAAGCCAAGGGCTTGCAGAGTCAGGGCTGGGGAGTGCAGTGATGATGGAAGAGTGAGCGCGCCTAAAGGCACCCCCTGGAGTAACCCTCCGGCTGCCCTGATATTGCTTTTGAGAGGTGAAGTCAGCTGGACTTTCTGGGTCAAGTGGGAACTTGGAGAACTTTTCCTAGAAGAGGTTTGTAAAATGCACCAATCAGTGCTTTGTAAAAACGCACCAATCAGTGCTCTGTAGCTAGCTAGAGGTTTGTAAAATGGACCAATCAGCACTCTGCAAAATGGACCAATCAGCAGGACATGGGCGGGGACAAATAACGGAATAAAAGCTGCTCCCCTGGCCAACACACTCTGCAGCAGTGTGAACGGGTCCTTAAGGTTGTGGGGTCTTTGCTCTTTGGCTCTTCACAGTAACTCTCCCTGCTGCTCACTCTTTGTGTCAATGCCCTCTTTAAGAGCTGTAACACTCACGGCGAAAGTCCGCAACTCCATCCTTTTTTATTTGAGGGAGTCTCGCTCTGTGGCCCAGGCTGGAGTCAGTGGCGCTATCTCGGCTCACTGCAAGCTCCGCCTCCCGGGTTCCCGCCATTCTCCTGCCTCAGCCTCCCGAGTAGCCGGGACTACAGGCGCCGCCACCGCGCCCGGCTATAATTTTTTGTATTTTTAGTAGAGACGGGGTTTCACCGTCTTAGCCAGGATGGTCTCGATCTCCTGACATTGGTAATCCGCTCGCCTCCGCCTCCCCAAGTGTTGGGATTACAGGCGTGAGCCACCGCGTCTGGCGCGCGGCTCCATTCTTTTTTTTTTGTTTTTTGTTTTTTTTTGAGGTGAAGTCTCGCTCTGGCACCCAGTCTTGAGTGCAGTGGGCGCGACCTCGGCTCACTGCAACCTCCGCCTCTCGGGTTAAAGCAGTTCTCCAGCCTCAGTCTCCGGAGTAGCTGGGATTATAGGCACCTGCCACCACGCTGCGGCTCCATTCTTGAAGTCAGCGAGGCCACGAACCCACCGGCAGGACCCAACCCCGACACACTTACACCATGGTAACTTCCTCTGTTATAGGAGCTGCTTGGCTCTCTGTGCCTCTTGCTGCCCGTCTGTAAAATGAGGATGAAATGGGAGGTGAAATGGAACTGCCTTTCCGGTGGCTGGAGGTGCCCTGGTGAAGTCTCCTGGTCCTGGGATGTTCCAGTCAGAGGCAGGCAGGGCCTGGCTGGGGTCTTGTCCTCTATGCAAATTCCAGGCTTGGTGGTCAAGAGTTCAAGACCAAGGGGTGCCCTTCTCTCCTCCTCTAAAGCAGTGCTTAAAAATTACTGTTCAACGTTTGAACATGAAGCCCTCTGCTCTTATGGTAGCACTGTACTCTTCACTTAGGTCTGCACGGATTTGTGCTCTGCTTTGTTTTGCTTTTAGGGGGATTTTTTCCCTCCTAGAGAAAGGTTAAGACTGTGTATCTTCATTGGGACTCAAGTTCTGGCTAGTTTTGGGATTTGGGCCAATTGCTTCATTCCTCTAAACCTAGATTTGGGATGCAGGACAAATTTCTTTTTTCCAAGCTTGCGTTCCTCATCTGTGAGGCAGGGACCGTTTGTTCTGGCCTCAGAGGTGCCCATAGGGTTTCACTGGGCCAGGAGCCTGCCAGAGCAATCCCTGCATTGTAGGGGAGCTGTGCCTTTTGACCCTCTTTCTGTGGTGATTCTTTTCCTTTCACCCAAATCTGGCACAGGGCTGGGCATGTGTAGGGATTCTTGTTAAATTTTACTGAACCAAATTTTCTAGGCCAAGGATCCCCACTGGTAAGTAAGGAAAATGGAAAACAGAAAACAACAAAGGAAAATGTTTCCATCAGGGTGATTTAGCCCGGGCCATCAGGTGCCGGGCCCGTGGGCTGGGAGGGGCTGCAGCCATGGGGTTTGGGGACTTCCCGGGTGTGGACGGGGTGGCCTTGTGAGTGCAGAAAGCCGCCTGGAGGACTAGCTTTGATCTGCCCTCCCCAGGCCTCCCTCAGCCCCAGCCTCGCTCCCTTCACGAGTGGTGGTCGCTGTGGCTTTTCTTGACTTGCAGGAAGCTATTTCTGTTGTTCGTAACTCTTGGTATTCTATTTGAAAATGCTGTAACAAAGCAGAAACCTGCCACCTTTTCAGGGACTCACCAGTAACTGTTTAGTGTTTGTGTTTGTTTTTTCTCATTCTAAAATTCCCTGTAGAATTTAATGATCTTTTGAGAGATGGTCTCAAAGACACCCCCAGCACTGTAGATGGTTTAGATACATTTGTTTTTGCTGATGTTTCCACTCTTACCCCTCTCTGTTCTGAAACTCATTCTTTCTTTGTTTTTTTTTTCTTTTTTTTTTTTTTTCCGACTCAGAAGTTGGACGGACTAGTGAAGCTCCGGACTGCTCGGGAAGCCCCATCCGAATGTGTCTGCCCCCCAGGTAAGTGAAGGTTGAGCTCCCTTCTGCCTCCTGCCTGCCGCCGCCATTTGCTTGGGATTGCTGGGAACAGCATGGTCTAGAAGGTGGACTGGGGTGTCAGGCCGTCGTCTTCGTGCACTGTTCTGGGGCCTTTTCTTCCCACGTTGACCCTGGTAGGCTCTCTGGTCAGTTTCCAGCAAAGTAAACTGACTCGGTTTGCTGGGTGGTATTGGTGGAGGAGCTAAGACATCGTCAGAGATGACTTAGCTGCCTAAAGACTTAGATGGTAAGGGAGTAGCAGCTGGCGCATTTCAAAGATGGAGAAAGGGGTGTGAACTGATGGGAGGTGACAGCCTGGAACACCAGTCGCCCCCACTGCACCAACATTGCGACCAGAGCTCTATGTCAGATGTGCAGAAGGTGGATAAATAATCTAGTGGACATAGGCTTCTTGTTTTCATTTCTTGCGATGGAGGCAGAGGAAGGAAACAGGAAACGAGGTCTGAATTATTCAGATTATCATGGACTTTCTCTGGTTTTGCTGGTGTAGATCCGCATGGCTGTGAATGAAACCAGGAATTGTTGACTCCTAATCCACACGGCTTAAATCTAGGCTCATAACAGGTCTCCTGGCTGTCCTCAGGGGAGCTTTGTGTGGTCTCTAACGCTGGTGTTTTCAGAGTTAGAATGAGCCTCCTTTAGAATGGTGTCTAATACCAGTGAATGAGTGGAAAATCGTGATGTATCTCAGACTTCTCGACATGCAGGGAAAGGTGACTTTTGTTATTGGTCCAGAGAACACAGGAACTGCGCAGTGTCCCTTGTCCTCACTGTCATTCCTTCCATTAGCCAAGTGGTCCAGAAACCGAACTCACTAACATCCCAGGGTTGGGAGATGCCCCGAGATTTCTGCAAAGGTGAGTCTCATGGTGTGAAACTTCTGTCTGTGAGGGCTGGGTGGGAGATGATTTTTGTGGTTGAGCTTGAGCTAGCCTTATAGGACTTCTGAGGTTTTAATAAGAGAAAGAGGATTTGACAAGGGAATGACTCTATTCACAGATCAAGAAGTCATAAATTGTGGCTGGGTGCAGTGGCTCACGCCTGCAATCCCAGCACTTTGGGAGGCCGAGGCGGGTGGATCACCTGAGGTCAGGAGTTCGAGAGCAGTCTGGCCAACGTGGTGAAACCCCGTCTCTACTAAAAATATAAAAAATTAGCCAGGCGTGGTGGCACGTGCCTGTAGTCCCAGCTACTCAGGAGGCTGAGGTAGGAGAATTGCTTCAACCCGGGAGGCGAAGGTTGCAGTGAGCTAAGATTGCGCCATTGCACTCCAGCCTGGGTGACAGAGTGAGACTCCATAAAAAAAAAAAAAAAAAAAAAAAAAAAGAAAAAAAGAAAAAAGAGTCAGAAATTGCAATTAAATGGGAGGAAAAATTCACATCCACAAATGGATTTTTAGATGATCTGCAAAATGTGTAAAATGCCAACAATCCTTCTTTTTCGTCCCCCTCTTTCTGAGTGTTATTTGGATGCATACCTATGTGTGTGTTTTTTGAACTGGGAGTCACACCCCATTTGTGAGATACCACATCAGTTTAGTTGGGTGCCGCCAGCAACCACTAGCATGAAACTCTGAACTCGCATAGAAGTCTGGAATGAAAAACGCCCAAGTGAGATTTTGGTTTTGGCTATTAGTATTTGTGGATTGGACGTGGGTGGCGTGAGACCGGTTTCTTGCTGTGGGTTACCGACAGAAGGCTTGAAAGTCCCCAGGACAGATGATGGATGGAGAGTGGGAGAAGGGGGATGCCGACTGGCATGGAGCTCCCGGATCAGTCCGAACTGGGGCCACATCTTGGGTCTGCCCCTTACTAGCACGGAGGGTCTTTATCAGTAAATGATAACACCTTGAAGCAGGCTCTGGGGGGCTTTCTGAGGTTATGGAGAAGGTATAAGTTAAAGCCAGTGACTACAGATGGACCTGTGTCCTGCCTTCCATCAGAAGTAGGGAGCAGGGAACAGGGGACCTGAACTCCTCTAGAAAGAGGCTCCCAAGAAGGTCTGGGGAAAACCATGGGGGACTGAAGGGATGGTCAGAGCCTCCAGTCCCACTGAGAGGAAGGCATGGTGGACTTCCCTGCTCCCTGGGAAGCCCCTGCTGGCCATCAGCACCGTGCTCATGCTGTCCCAGGAACTCCAGGCTCTGATGGAGGCCGTCCTGGCAGGTGTGGTCAGTGTGGACCTGGGGTGCAGCACGACAACCCTAGCCAGACCCCTCAGCACACCCATGTCAATGCCTGCACTTTCTCTCCCATCACCTCGAGAGCCCTTTAGACTGGAGCCTTCATGAATGCTATTCCCCAGCAGGCTAGCACATGAGCCCCTTGTCTTATAAAGAACAGAGGCCCTTGCCTCCAACACCAGAAGTCCTCACTCATTCCTCTTCTCCCCGGCTCCAAGGCTGCAAGGCTCCAGCGTGTCCTGCGAGCGTTTGGGGTGTGGAGACACAGACCGTGTTCTGCAGCGGGGCTCCCCGTCTGATTAGAGCTGGCCGCAGCTCCCCATGCAGCAGCCCGGGAGTCAGCGGAATCTTTTGTTGGATCCTGGCCTGCAGCAGGCAGATAAGCAAGGCCAGAGGAGGGATGGCTTTTCTGGATGTGCCCCCCATTGTGAGGCTGAGCGTGGTGGCAGGGGCTTCTCTCTTGCCCCAGCCAGTGGATATCGCTGGCAGGAGGACTGGCAGGGGGGCCTGAGCTGGCTCTGGTGAGCCTTACTCTCCTCAATAAAATAGTGTAGTGGGGTGAATCCTGTTGCCCTCAAAAAATATGTCCAAGTCCTAACCCCCCAGTAGCTGTGAATATGACCTTGGAAAATAGGGTCTTTGCAGGGGTAATCAGGGATCTCAGAATAGGTCATTCAGCATTTAGGGTGTGTCTACATACAATGCCAATTGTCCTTAGAAGAGGCAAGGAGAGATTGGAGACAGAGAAGCACAAACCAGGGGGCTAGATGACTGCAGAGTGGGGATTGGTGAGTGGGGACTGGCATGCTGCATGTGCCAACCGAGAAACACCACAATGCCGGCAGCCTCCAGAGCTACAGAGGGGTGTGGGAGGGACTCTCCCTGAGGAGCCCACCCGCAGGCACCTTGGACTTCTTGCCCCCAGAACTGGGAGAGCTTGTGGTAATTTGTTGCCGCGGCAGCCCTATGTCTTATTTTATTTTACTTTTTATTTTGTTTTATTTATTTTTGAGATGGAGTTTCACTCTTGTTGCCCAGGCTGGTGGGCAATGACGCAATCTCAGCTCACTGCAGCCTCTGCCTCCCATGTTCAAGCGATTCTCCTGCCTCAGCCTCCCAAGTAGCTGAGATTACAGGCTCCCATCACCATGCCCAGCTAATTTTTTAGTAGAGATGGGGTTTCGTCATGTGGGCCAGGCTGGTCTTGAACTCCTGACCTCAGTTGATCCACCTGCCTCAGCCTCCCAAAGTGCTGGACTACAGGCATGAGCCACCACACTCAGCTTTTAAATTTTCTTTTATATTATTTGACAGAGTTTCGCTCTTGTCACCCAGGCTGGAGTGCAGTTGTGCGATCTCGGCTCACTGCAACCTCCACCTCCCAGGTTCAAGCAATTCTTCTGCCTCAGCCTCCCAACTAGCTGGGACTACAGACGCCCGCCACCACGCCCAGCTAATTTTTGTATTTTTAGTAGAGATGGGGTTTCACCATGTTGGTCAGGCTGGTCTCAAACTCCTGACCTCGGGCGATCCACCCACCTCAACCTCCCAAAGTGCTGGGATTATAGGCGTGAGCCACCACGCCTGGCCCATTTCAGCTAATTTTAAAGTAGTAACTCCTCCTCCTCCTCCTCCTCCTCCAACAGGTGTCCCGCATTGTTTTTCATGGGCTATCTTTTTCATGGGCTTGCCGTGTCTCTTTGAGGTGGTCTGTGCCCGATTGTGTATCAGAGACAGCTGCTGCCTTGTTTTGGTCCAGGAAAGAATCTGGCCGTGCCGTTGGGATGCCCTGTAATGCACTTGGCCAGCCCCGCCAAGGCCATTTGGGTCATTTCCGACGCTGTGTTGTTCAGACAGGGCTGCATGCGTCCTGCAGTGGAGGGAAGAAGGCCTGCTGTGTAGCCTGTTGTCTGACTTCCTTGTGCTTTGTTCTGGCAGGCACGCTGCAGGCCTGAGGGTGTTGACTGAAGGACTGGAGCCCTCGGTCTATGGGGAGAAGCTGGGCTTAGGGCAGCAAACACAGGTTGCTGCAGGGAGGGCTGTGGCCAGGTGGGTCCTGAAGCCTACCCCTGGGGGCTGCCCTGTGGCCCGGCCTCCACCCGTGCTGTGAACAGTAGTGACTCGGGGGCATCCCAGAGAACAGGTGAGGGCCAGCATCTTGGATCCTGGGAACCTGGGCTTGAATCTTGACTCTGCCTTGTAAATAACTGCCTTGTGGTCCCACCCTGCGTGTCCTGAAGCCATGGGTCACTCTGGCCCTTGCATTCGCTCACTCTTTGGGTTACAAGCATCAGAACATTAATTAGTATTTGATCATCCTGCACTAATAAAGCAAAAAAGGAAATTTTTAGTGCACAAAACTAGAAATGGAAAGGTCCAAGATACAGCTGGCTTCAGGCCCATCTGGGCTCAGGGCTCGCTCTCCTCTGTCAGCTCTTCTCAGCTTGTCTTCAGACAGTCTCTTCTGGAGTGACCTGTGCTTGGGAAGGTGGCCGCCAGTGTAGCTCTAGGTGTGTATAACATGTGCTCAGCAACCCCAGCAGATACAGCACTGTTCTTTCCCAAAAGTCTCAGAACTGGGGCATGGGGAGTGTTACGGGTTGAACTGTGTCCTCCCATGTTCACATCTGGAAGTCCTAACCCTCAGGGCCTCAGAATGGGACTGTATTTGGAGAGAACAGTGTTACCTTGGAGATTAGGTCACATGAGGCCTTAGGGTGGGCCCTCATGACCGTTGTCCCTGTAATAAAAGGAGATTTGGACATGGAGACCCGTGCAGAGGGCAGGCCATGCGAAGACACGTGGAGAAGACCCCTTTTCTGAGCCCTGAGCTCAGAAGGAAATCAGCCTGCCAGCACCTTAACACATTTCTGCTGTTGAAGCCGCACAGCCTGTGTACCTTTTTATGGCCACACCCAGACAACTAATGCAGGGAGTTATTGGTTAAGGGGCGTAGAGTTTCTGTTGGGAAAGATGAAAAGTCCAGGAAGTGGAGAGAGGGGGTGGTTGTTGTGCATCACAGTGAACGTGTTAATCTCGGAACTTCGTGCTTTAAAATGCTCAGGTTTATGTTATGCGTATTTTACCATGATTTTTTTTTAATGCCCCAGAATGAACCCTAATTTGCTTGGCTTGGGGCAGGTGCCTCTCCTTGAAAAATTGCGCTGACCTGGAGCGTGGTGCATGTTATTGGACCAGGTCGTTGGTGGGTCATGTGACCATTCTTGGACCCAGGGGTTGACAATACCAGAAGCGTGTGGTGTTGGGGAGGGTGGTTCCTTCCTGAAAAATTAGGATCTTTTCCCGGAAGAGAGAACAAATATAGCTGGGCACAAACAGTAGGTGACCACTGGCCTTCCAGTGATGGCTGGCCAGTCACCGCCAGGTGGTCCACAAAGGTGTAACCAAAGGGTTGACTCCACTTAAAGCACACCAAGAGGGCCAGGCGCAGTGGCTCACACCTGTAATCCCAGCACTTAGGGAGGCCAAAGCCAGTGGATCACCTTAGGTCAGGAGTTCAAGACCAGCCTGGCCAACATGGCGAAACCTCATCTCTACTAAAAATGTAAAAATTAACTGGGCATAGTGGCACATGCCTGTAATCCCAGTTACTCGGGAGGCTGAGGCAGGAGGATTGCTTGAACCCAGGAGGCAGAGGTTGCAGTGAGCCAAGATTGAGCCATTGCACCCCAGCCTGGGCGACAGAGCAAGACTCCATCTCAAAAAAAAGAAAAAGAGAAAGCACACCAAGAGGCAGCGTGGCCTAAGGGAAAGCATGTTGACTTCCCATCTAGGCTGCGTGGCCCAATTCTCTGTCGCTCACCGGCTCCATGACCTCACACGTGGACTTATCCTCCATGCGCCTCGGTTTTCACCTGTCAAGTGAAGTGGGGATTCTGAGAGTAGCTGTGTCAGGGGATTGTTTTCAGGATCAAATGGGTTCACACATGCAGACAGCTTAGAACGAGGCCTGGCCCTGCGTCCTCAGAGCGAGTCTGTTGTTAGGTCCGTCGTCATCAGTTGGGAGCTGCCGGAGAGGAAAGGAGAAGAGACACAGAGTGGGAGGCCACTGGGAATCTTCAGGAGAGGAAGAGCAAGGACTTGGCAGACTTTACTGGCACGTTCTCCTGGGACGTGGGTGTGAAGATGCTGGTGACGCAGGAGTGAAACAGAAAAGGAAAGTGTGAGGCCGTGAACCCTCATCAGCCACCCACGTGCCTAGAAGGCCTCAAGCACGGCTGGGCTTCTGCCCCTCACGCTGTTTCCACTTGTTACTAACCAGGCTCAAACTGCCCGGACATTGTCAGGAACATTCTAGAATGTTGTCATCCTTGTCGTTTTCTTTTTGTGTCTTTTTGGATCCTTGCAGAGTATTCCGGAGACATGGTTTCCAAGGATGGGCACTGTGCTTGCAGCATGGGGTGATTTTCCAGAAATTAATAATAATCCAGAGTGTAATACGAGTCAGAAATCCTCTGCTCCATAAAAACATTTGGCAGTTTGCGTACAGGAGTGAAACTCCACTTAGGACCATATAAAGCACAATGTGGAAGTTACACAGAATCTGATACATTTCATTGATAGTTTATGGAAAACGTCACAGAGCGGAACGGAAGTAGTAAAAGTTGCTGGTATTCAGCCTGTGTACTGCCTTACTGCCTTTGCTGACTGGAAAAGAGCATAGCGAAGGGTACATGCTCTCTTAGGACTCTTTTTTTTTTTTTTTTTTTTTTAAGATGGGATCTTACTCTGTCGGCCAGGCAGAAGTGCAGTGGTGCAGTCATGGTTCATTGCAGCCTTGACCTCCTGGCTCAAGTGATCCTCCTACCTCGGCTGGGATAATAGCTGGGAACACAGGCGTGTGCCACCATGACTAATTAAAACAATTTTTCCTGGCCGGTGCAATTGCTCATGCCTGTAATCCCAGCACTGTGGGAGGCCAAGGGTGGGGGATCACAAGGTCAGGAGATCGAGACCGTCCTGGCCAACATGGTGAAATCCCATCTCTACTAAAAATACAAAAATTAGCCAGGTGTGGTGGCGGGCGCCCACTACTCAGGAGACTGAGGCAGGAGGATCACTTGAACCCGGGAGGTAGAGGTTGCAGTGAGCCGAGATCACACCACTGCACCCCAGCCTGGTGACAGAATGAGACTCCTTCTGAAAAAAAAAATTAAAAAAAAAATTTTTTTTTGACGAGTTGGGGGCTGACTTTTTTTGCCCAGGCTGGTCTTGAACTCCTGTTTTCAAAAGATCCCCTCCCAAAGTGCTGGGATTACAGGGGTGAGCCACCTTGCCCAGCCTCTCTCAGGACTTCAAAGCAAGAAATTGTTACCCTCTTTGGGATTATTTCTTATAGAATTTTAAAAAATGATACATACATATTTATAAGAGTTAAATCTCAGTTGACTTGAGTTTATGGCAAAATTGAGTGGCTTATAAGGCAGCTATCTTGGTATGTCAGACTCTACCAAGTAAAAGGAGGTCATTTGTGTTTCTGATTTTTGGGTGGGGGGCACCAGAATACTCTGGAGGCTGGTTGCAATTCCCTCGCTTCACTATGCATAGGTATTTGTGCATTCATTCATTCATTCATTCATTTATTCATTTGTCTCTCCTGCCCTATTTTGTGCTGGTCCTGGGGGAGCTATTGACTAAGATTCCTAGAGGTAATTGCAGACCCAGTTGTTAGAGGAAGGAAGGACAGACACAAGACCCAGAATAGATGCGGAGAACAGGATGAGTCCTACGGAAAAACCAGTCCTACAGAAATTACGAGGGAGAGGTCACTCCAGGTCAGGAGGATCTGGGTTGGAGGAGGCTCCTTCCTGGGGAAGACAATAGTTGGGCAAGGTGTTGAAGACTAGTTGTTAGGTTAGCCGCCTGGGATGGGGGGCGCATTCTGAGAAACTGACATCCTGAGCGGAGGCAGAGCGGATCTCCAAGCACTGGCGGGAACTCTGTTTGTTTGGAAGGTGGCAGTGGGAGGGGAGGGTGAGTCCAGGGTCTGGAGAGAGATTCAGGCTTTATTCCGTGAGTCGCAGTTGATGGTGTCTGAGTGGAATTTACCTTTAAGAAGGGGGCTCTGGAAACAGCGTGAAGGACAGACTGGATCATACTCCGTTCCAACAGAGAGTCCCCGGAGGGGGTGCTCAGGGCAGGAGACAGCTTGCCTGGTTCACTGCAGCATCCCCTGAGCCTAGCACGGTGCCAGGCACGGGGAGGAGGGTTGATAACACTCTGTTGAATGGCCATGAGAATTTGAATGAGGGCCATGAGAGTTGATAGCCGGGAACAGCTGTGAGAGGCACCGGGTCATGTGGTGGACAGAACTCACAAACAGGGTGGATGGGCATGGGAGAAGACAAGAGAAGCCTGAAGCTCCGTGCCTTTGGGGAGGGGAAGGTGCGCAGAAACAGGAAATCCTCAAAGAGGGATCCATTTGGAAGAGAAGATGATAAACATGGTTTTGGGCAGTGGACCTTAAGAACCAATTTGTAAGACCCACTGATGAAAGGAAAAAAATAATTAGAAGTCTTCTCTTAAAGCACAGTCGAGCCACCTGAATCTATCAGTTATAAAATGTAGCATGTCCTGTAAGTAAAGATGTTGAAGTTTATGTGCTGACCGTTGGAATTTGGAGATGTTCTTGTGACCACTAGATGGAGCTCATTATACTCATTAAATTCTATAGAAATTGAACAGGAATGTAAAAGGAAAATAATTTATGTATATATTTAAATATATATTAATATGTTTTCTATTATATATATTTTAAAATTACTAGAAAGCACACAAAAGTTCAGACCAAGAGCAGTGACACACAGAGTTCACCACCTGCTCTGGTGTGTCTCTCCAAAAATGGAAGACCCTCGGAATTTTCCAGATGGTTCCGGAACCGAGCGGTTTGCTGTTGGTTTGGGGAGGTGATGAAGATTCTGTGAAAGGTAGACTATCTGTTAAAAAACAGATTTCTAGAGCATTTGCCACTCACCCGGTACTTACAGAGCACCCTCAGGTTTAGCTGTAGCAGAGAATCCCTAAACTCTGGGGAGACAAGACCGGAGCTGTCTTTTTTTTTTTTTTTTTTGAGACGGAGTCTCGCTCTGTCGCCCAGGCTGCAAGCTCCGCCTCCCGGGTTCACGCCATTCTCCTGCCTCAGCCTCCCGAGGAGCTGGGACTACAGGCACCCGCCACCACGCCCGACTAGTTTTTTGTATTTTTTAGTAGAGACGGGGTTTCACCGGGTTAGCCAGGATGGTCTCGATCTCCCGACCTCGTGATCCGCCCGTCTCGGCCTCCCAGAGTGCTGGGATTACAGGCTTGAGCCACCGCGCCCGGCCAGACCGGAGCTGTCTTGACGCCAGCGTGGCCAACTCCGTGCCAACTGTTGGTGACAGGTGCAACCTTTTCCTCTGTGGGGTGTCGTTATCACACGCCCCCTGTGCCAGGAGCTCACCCATGTGCTATAGTGGCCTTTCCCCGGGGATAGGTTCAGCGCAGTCACAATATCTGGCTTCTTGCCTCAGTTCTTATGCTGGAGTATATTCCACATGGATTGAAGATCTAAAGGTAAAACATAAAACCATGGCTGGCTCGACAAAAATACAATACATCACTTTTTTTTTTTTTTTTTTTTTGAGACGGAGTCTCGCTCTGTCGCCCAGGCTGGAGTGCAGTGGCCGGATCTCAGCTCACTGCAAGCTCCGCCTCCCGGGTTTATGCCATTCTCCCGCCTCAGCCTCCCGAGTAGCTGGGACTACAGGCGCCCGCCACCGCGCCCGGCTAGTTTTTTGTATTTTTAGTAGAGACGGGGTTTCACCGTGTTAGCCAGGATGGTCTCGATCTCCTGACCTCGTGATCCGCCCGTCTCGGCCTCCCAAAGTGCTGGGATTACAGGCTTGAGCCACCGCGCCCGGCCAATACATCACTTTTTAAAATTATGCGGTAGGCCGGGCCCGGTGGCTCAAGCCTGTAATCCCAGCATTTTGGGATGCCGAGGCGGGCGGATCACGAGGTCAGGAGATCGAGGCCATCCTGGCTAACACGGTGAAACCCTGTCTCTACTAAAAAGTACAAAAAAACTAGCCGGGCGAGGTGGCGGCGCCTGTAGTCCCAGCTACTCAGGAGGCTGAGGCAGGAGAATGGCGTAAACCCGGGAGGCGGAGCTTGCAGTGAGCTGAGATCCGCCCACTGCACTCCAGCCTGGGCGACAGAGCAAGATTCTGTCTCAAAAAAAAAAAAAAAAAAAAAAAAAAAAATTATGTGGTAGACGTAGATTTTATAAGCCTGCCACTGAAGTCAGAAACCATAAAGCCGTGCTTCTCAACGGGGACTGTTTTGCCCCCGGGAGGTCACATGGAATATTTGGAGACATTTGTAGTTGGTCATACGTTGTGGGTGCTACTGGCATATGGACTGGGTAGAGGCAGGGATGCTGTTGGGTGTCCTACAAAGCCCAGGACAGCCATCACCACAAAGAGTTATCCGGCCCCAAATGTTAGTAGTGCCCAGATTGAAAAACCTTGCCATAGAAGAAAACATTTTCTTGAATATTTTAAGCTTAAAAGGTTAAATTTTCTGTATAGACAGAAGAATCTTTAGTTTACATATTTGGGCAAAAACTAAGTGAAGTTACATGAACTCAGATCAGCTCACACAGATAAAACAACTTGCTAGGTTTCTTAATTTCCTGGGAGTAGAACACTTAAGATTCCAGAAATGATATATTTGCACATTATGATAATTTACTAAAAGCAAGAATAGAGTCTCATGGAGGTATCTGATCGTTCTTTTACCCAACCGGATCCTTTCTTTACTTAAAAAATAATTTTAATTTTCGTTACATAATGTTTCAAATATATAAAAAAGTACAGAGAAGAATATAATACTGATGTCCATTTCATCTAGATTTAGTGAATAACATAATTTTCTCATGTTTGTTATTTTGTTATTAAAGAAATGGTTTTTTTTTGTGGTTGTTTTGTTTTTTGAGACAGGGTTTTGCTCTTGTTGCCCAGGCTGGAGCGCAGTGGTGCAATCTTGGCTCACTGCAACCTCTGCCTCCCAGATTCAAGCGATTCTCCTGCTTCAGCTTTTCACGTAACGGGATTACAGGAGCATGTCACCATGCCTGGCTGATTTTTTGTATTTAGTAGAGACAGGGTTTCACCATGTTTGTCAGGCTGGTCTCAAACTCCTGACCTCAGGTGACCTGCCTGCCTCAGCCTCCCAAAGTGCTGGGATTAAGGTGTGAGCCTCTGTGCCCGGCCAAGAAATGAAATGTTTTAGACAGAGCCAAGGTACCAGTTCCTCTCCCATTCCCCTAGTCTCTGCCAGGCAACAAATGTCTTGAGTTGGTAGCTATACTTTTTCTGCATGTTTTCTGTATATTATATTTTATTAAATATGTGTACCATGGCAATGTATTTTATTGTCCCTAATACTTACCTGTTGTTTGTGTGTCTTTTCGTCTGTTTTATCCCTTCAGTTTTTTTTTTTCAAGAAGTATTTGTATGGGGCCGGGTGTGGTGGTTCGTGCCTGTAATCCCAGCACTTTGGGAGGCCGAGGTGGGTGGATCACCTGAGGTCAGGAGTTCGAGACCAGCCTGACCAACATGGTGAAACCCTGTCTCTACTAAAAATACAAAAATTAGCCGGGCGTGGTGATGTGCGCCTGTAATCCCAGCTACTCGGGGCTGAGGCAGGAGAATTGCTTGAACCCGGGAGGTGGAGGTTGCAGTGAACTGAGATTGCGCCATTGCACTCCAGCCTGGGCAACAGAGCAAGACTCCATCTCAAAAGAAAAAAAAAGAAGTATTTGTATGGATGCTTGCAGGTCTAGTCATTTACTGTGACTGTCATTTCTGCAATGGAGCACTGCAGTGTGCCGTTGCAGTGTGTAAACATACTACTATTCAACTCTCCTGCTGGTGGACATTTATTTTTATTTCAGTTTTTGTTGTTTTTGCTATTACAAAGGCTTGATGAACATTTAAAAAAATTCTGTATAGAAAGCAAATACCACCTTAACAAAGTTTGAAAATAAATGACAAACTGATAAAACAATTTAAACACATACAACAAATACATAGTTAATATGCATGAGATGTAAAGTGCTCTTACACAAGAATAAGGACAAGCCAAAGACTCTAGTGAAGAATGGGCAAAGATGGGAAACGGAGGTTGCGGGGAGCCGAGATTGCGCCGCTGCTCTCCAGCCTGGCGACAGAACGAGACTCCGTCTCAAACAAACAAAAAAACCCCACAAAGAATGGGCAAACAATGTGGATAGGGATTCCCACAGGATGTTGGCAGGACGCGGAGGTGGACTGAGTGAGGGAGCGAGGGAGCGGGAAGATCGGGTGACTCCCAGTTTTTGGAAGATTTTTGAGTTGGGCAACTCACTTGTGCCCCTTGCCATGATGAGAGCAGGACCAGGATGGGGACGATTAAGAGTTTGTTGAGATCTGTTAATTTTGGCACGACTATGGGACATATGAGAGGAGATACACAATCAGCTCTTGGATTAAGTGGCCCCACAAAGGTGGAGGCAGCAGTGCAGGGCCCGGCCAGAGTGGCCATTTGTCACTGTGATTCTGACTACCTGTATCCACACGGTGCCGGGGGTGATGCTGCTGTGCTGACTGCCTTCCTTAGCCGGGAGCCCAGCAGGCCTCTTTCTTCCTTACAGTATTTGCCAGGGTTTCCCAGAGAAACAGAAGCAGTAGGGTGTGTGTGTGTGTGTGTGTGTGTGTGTGTGTGTGTGCGCGCGCGCGCCCACGTGTGCATGCATAAAGAAATTTATTTGAAGGAATTGGCTCACATGATTATGGAGACTGGAAAGTCCAAAATCTGGCCCAGGAAAGCCAATATTCTTACCCGTGTTCTCTCCCGTGTTCTTGCCACTCACCTTTTTTCTCACTGCTGGTCATAGACTTTTTTTTTTTTTTTTTTTTTGAGACGGAGTCTCGCTCTATCGCCCAGGCTGGAGTGCAGTGGCGCGATCTCGGCTCACTGCAAGCTCTACCTCCCGGGTTCACGCCATTCTCCCGCCTCAGCCTCCGAATAGCTGGGACTACAGGCGCCCGCCACCACGCCCGGCTAGTTTTTTTTGTATTTTTAGTAGAGACGGGGTTTCACCATGTTAGCCAGGATGGTCTCGATCTCCTGACCTCGTGATCCACCTGCCTCGGCCTCCCAAAGTGCTGGGATTACAGGCGTGAGCCACCGCGCCCGGCCAGGTCATAGACTTAACTCAGGCCAGGGCTCGGCTCTGCTGAGTTCCGAGTTTGCCCTACCCAGGGGCTGGTGATTGAAAGTCATTTGCATTTAGCTCGGTGCTGGCGGGAATCAGATACCCTTGGGGTACTTGCCACTCAGTGTCGTGGAAATGTATTCCCTGCAGGGAAATAGTTCAGAAATACCTTTCCTGAAAAGCCTTCTCTACCTTTTGCAGCTGACATTTCCTGTTTGACTTCCCAAATTGCCTGAATTGAGCAGAGTTTGGGAGCTCTGTGGACCCAGACACTCCCAGAGGGATGCCTCCCAAGCTTTAACACTCAGCCTGCCGATAACCTACAGGGCAGCAAAAGGAACCTCAAGTTCAAGGGCTCCCCCAAAAGCCAGGAGTTGCTTTCTCTCCATGGTTGAGCAGAAGGTCTGCATGCGAGCGGCTTCCCTCCGGCTTCTCTGCCCTTGAGTCTCCAGGCTCCCCTGTGTTCCTCCAGGGGCCTCACACAGGCCCCTTGTGCTGCCCCACAGCTCGGGTGCTCCTGGCCTTGCAGAGATGGTGCCCACAGTCCCTGCTGTGAGCCCGCCGAGCCCTCACCCTTGGCACAGGGTCGCCTCAGCCTGCCGTCTGTGCTTGTGGGGCTGATGGAAGCGGTGTCGTGGACAGAAATACTTGCCCTTCATACACGGTACAAACAGGATTGACTGTGGCAGAAACCCGGACAGTTTTCTGTTTTGCCTTCATCCCTGCATTTGGCTCTCTCATCCCAGTCCCACTCTGCCCTCGTGAACCCTCAGTCCTTTCACCTCATCATCCAGTAAGTGTTAGTGGCGCGTCACCACAGCCAGGCCCTGGAACGGCCCCCAGTGTCAGGACGAGGCAGCTCTGGGGGGCAGGTGGCCAGCTTTGCAGGGTCTGCACCCTCATCCTGGGAGCAGAGAGGAGGGAGGGGATCCAGGGAGGGTCCTGGGAGAAGAGCTGAGATGGCTGGTGAACAAGTTAGCATCCTGTGGTTGCTAGCAACAGAAACCAACTCCTTTGCCTATCTAGACAAAAATGCCAAACAGTGGAAGAAATGCATGAGGATTGAGGCTTGGGAAGGATGGCGTGCAGGGTGGTTCCGCAATCTAGGCAGGAACAGGATCTAGGAACGGAGGGGCAGTCCCCCCACCTTGGGAACAGAAGGCCTCTTAGACATATTTGCTCCCCCTCTGCTTTTTTCCTGTGTGCATGGCTTTGCTTGAGGTGGAGGGGAGAGAGTCTTACTGGCCAGATGGAGACCCTGTGGCCACCCCTCAGCCCGAGGCTTCCAGGGCAGGGCTGAGAGGCAGGGTGAGCACCTTCCGGGCAGCCTCCCAGCTCCTTGGAAGCCAGGGTGCCTCACTGGGGAGGGGTGTCAGGGTTTGGATGCAGGTGGGCCCCCCGTCTGGGAACTCGAGCCGGTTACCTAATTCTTAAAACTCTCCAACTCCTTGTGCATAAAATGGGATAATATGATATACCCTACTGGTTTGTTTTGAGGGTAAGCTGAGACAAGTGTATGCGGAAATGCTCGGCACGCAGTAGGCGTCAACTATGTCTGTTCATGTATCCCTGAGGGAATCGACCTGTGGACCTCAGGCAGTGGGGTGTGGGGGTGATAGGAGGGAGCTGTGCCTGCAGCTTGGGCCAGGGTGCACGTTCCTTCTGTGGCTGCCCTTTGGAAACGCACATCGTTCCAGCTTAGACCCTCGGTTCACTTGGAGCCAGAATCCTTCAGCAGACCTTCTGCTCAACCGTGGAGAGAAAGCAACTCCTGGCTTTTGGGGGAGCCCTTGAACTTGAGGTTCCTTTTGCTGCCCTGTAGGTTATCGGCAGGCCGAGTGTTAAAGTCCTTTTCTTCTGTGTCCCCTTGTGGTTTCCCAAAGGCTCTTGTTCCTACCTGCCCCTGGCACCCACTGTTCTTTTCATTCTTCCCAGTTCTGCCTTCAGAAACAGGACTGAATGCTAGGAGAGCTGCCTTCCCTGTGAGGTCATGAGTTTCATGACACTAATGGGCTTGAAGTGGCCTGTTGTCCAGTCATGTCTTGAGAAGGAGCCCCGTGTGGAGCCTGAGCCCACTCTTGGGCCAGCACAAGGAGAGACTCAAAGTGCTGGAGCCTGAGGCTGTGAGGGGCATGGGGGCTCAAGAGGAGGGCATAGCCCAGGGAACAAAGGATGCCTCGACCACCCATGGGGGGCACCTGCCTCCCCCTTAAGGAACTAGAACACCTGCCACCCCCTGTATGGCCCTCATGCTGTGGGGAATGTACTACTTCATTTATTTTTATTTATTACTGTTGTTTCTTTAGAGTCAGGATCTTCCTTGGTTGCCCAGGCTGAAGTGCAGTGGTATGATCACAGCTTACTGCAGCCTTGAATTCCCAGGTTCAATGATCCTCCTACCTCAGCCTCTCCCAAATAGCTGGGACTACAGGCATATGCCACCATACCTGGCTAAATTTTATGAAATTTTTGTTGTTGCTGTTATTGAGATGGGATTTGCTGTGTTAACTCAGTCTGGTCTCCATGGTCTCAAACTTCTGGGCTCCACCAATCCACCCGCTTTGGCCTCCCAAAGTGCTGGGATTACAACTCTGAGCCACCACATCTGGCCTTCATGAACGTACTACCCCAGCGGCACAGGGGCAGCAGGTGACCTGGAGGTTGAGCCCACAGTGCCTCTGAGCTCTGCCGCTTACAGGACTGGATGGTGACTGCCCCTGAGCATCACCTCCCATTCGTGGCACTGCCCGTCTCACAGTGGGGGATAGAGGCCAGCTGTGCTCGCCGAAGTGCTGGCTCAAATGTCAGCTGTGCCCAGGAGGGACGTGCTTCCTAGCTGTACCCCCTGGCCTCGGAGTACAAACAGCGGGAGTGGCCACTGGTCTTGCTGTTTTCTGGGGCAGGTGGAGAGGACAGAGGACCCCTCCTGAGAGGGACTGCTCCCCACCCCCAGGGTAAGTCTTGGGCTTCATTTGCGGGAGGACGAAGTGGTGCCTCGCAGCTCCCCTGCCCCGCGCCCGCCCGTGTGCTCCCTGAAGTACGCATTCTCCCACCTGCCTCCCCCCATCTTGGGATCCAGGAGCTCCAGCAGGGGCTGGGGTGGGGGCTCTGTAAGGGGCCAGCCTGTTCCCTGGGCTCTAGTCCCTTTACTTCGGGCGTGGTGGGGAGGGAAGGGGAAGGAAGGGTTGCATGGGAGGGGACTGTGGGGGGTGATAGACTCAGGTGGGAAGAGTACTTGCCGGAGGAAGAGTATAAGGAGGGAAATGCCTCGGAGATTATGCTGTGGACTCAATCTTGTGTCCCAAATTCATATGTTGAAATCCTAACCCCCAAGGTGTAAGGAGGTGATTAGGTCATGAGAGTGAAGCCCTTGTGATGGGATTAGTGCCTTTTTTTTTTTTTTTTTTTTGAGATGGAGTCTCGCTCTGTGGCCCAGGCTGGAGTGCAGTGGCGCGATCTCGGCTCACTGAAAGCTCCGCCTCCCGGGTTCACGCCATTCTCCTGCCTCAGCCTCCTGAGTAGCTGGACTACAGGCGCCCGCCACCGCGCCCGGCTAATTTTTTGTATTTTTAGTAGAGATGGGGTTTCACCGTGTTAGCCAGGATGGTCTCGATCTCCTGACCTTGTGATCCGCCCGCCTCGGCCTCCCAAAGTGCTGGGATTACAGGCGTGAGCCACCGCGCCCGGTGGGATTAGTGCCCTTCGAAAAGGGACCCCAGAGAGCTCTTTCCCCGCTACGACCATGTGAGGTTGTAGGGAGAAGGCGTCATCCGTGAACCAGGAAACGGCCTCACCAGACACTGAGTCTGCAGGCACCTCACAGCCTCCAGGACTGTGAGCAATATGTTGTCCTTGTTTGTAGGCCACCCAGTCTTTTCACAAGCCACTGGTAGTTTTTCCTAGAGCAGCCCACACAGACTAAATCTGTAAGCTGTGCAAGTCATAGTATTTTGTTATAGCAGCATGAACAGGCTAAGACAGGCCATTATGGTGAAAGAAGGTGGAGGCGATGGAGAAGCGACTGAGAGATGCAGGCCCAGATGTACTGGTATCTGCCCTCCCCCACCCACAACACCAAAGGTGGAGACTCAGACCCTGCAGCCGCCTGTGGAAGGGTCAGAATCCCCCCAGGCTCACTCAGTGGGCTCCAGGCATCGTTTAAGACTATTAGGGATGGTTTATTTCCTAACTGAACACACCTTTTTCTTCTCCCTGAAGATCCCCTGTGTCCCCAGTCTTTTGAGCAGGCCGTCATCTTTTTATTTTATTTTTTTAAATTACTGTTATAAAAGCCAACTATAGGCCAGGCGCGGTGGCTCACGCCTGTAATCCCAGCACTTTGGGAGGCTGAGGCAGGCGGATCACCTGAGGTTGGGAGTTGGCGACCAGCCTGGCCAACATAGAGAAACCTTGTCTCTACTGAAAATACAAAATTAGCTGGGCGTGGTGGTACATGCCTGTAGTCCCAGCTACTCGGGAGGCTGAGGCAGGAGAATCGGTTGAATCTGAGAGGCGGATGTTGCAGTGAGCCGAGATCGCGCCATTGCACTCCAGCCTGGGCAACAAGAGTGAAACTCCGGCTCAAAAAAAAAAAAAAAAAAATGTCAACTATGCTCTTAAAAGGATCTCACTCTCCAACCCTCGAACACACATAGCTCCACAGTTAAAAGAAAGTCTCCCTGTGCTCGCATCTCACCACCCCATCTAATCCCGTGCCCTAGGATGCAAATATTTTATCATCGTAGTCTGCATTCTGTCAGAGCTATTGCTATGCTTTAACATATAATACACATTTTAATTTTTGCAGAAATAAAATAATGCACGGTATACACATACTTTTAAAAATTGTTTTGACTTCGCAATATAGGAGCACTATTCTCTGGCAGCCCAACCTAAATGAACCCCAGAGGCCCAGCCGTTCTTACTCAGAGACCGTTCAGATTTACACCAAAACGTCATCAAAGGAGTCAGAGAGGGAACTCTCCCCAGAGTGCCTAGCTCTCCCCGCCCCCTTCCTCTCTACCTACCTTCCCGGTTTTCTGTCCGGAGCTCTGGTGTTTTTTCTTCCCTGCCCTCCTGGACCTCTTCCACATTTCTTTCCACACCAGTGGTTTCCAGCCTTTCCAGTGTAAGAGCCTTCTGGTTTGTGTCCAGCACTTTCTCACTCGGGCCTTTCTGTTCTTTCTCCCGGTCGGCCAGAGGGATGGCTGCAGTGACCAGGACATGTCCTTCGTTCGGGGGCAGAAAGGCAGTGGGTCCTCACACACTTAATATTCTGTGACTCTGTCACCCATTATAGCTTTTGTCACTTTAATAAACTTATCAGTACCTCCGATGTCTGCCGAATTTTTACAAACTTTTTATTAAAATGTAACCAGCTACAGGGCTGGGGCACGGTGGCTCATTTTTGTAATCCCAGCACTTTGGGAGGCTGAGGTGGGCGAGACCAGCCTGGCCAACGTGGCAAAACCATGTTTCTAATAAAAATACAAAAATTAGCTGGTTGTGGTGGCACGTGCCTGTAATCCCAGCTGCTCGGGAGACTGAGGCTTGAGAACTGCTTGAACCCGGGGGGCAGAGGTTGCAGTGAGCCAAGATCACACACCACTGCACTTTAGCCTGCTCCGTCTCAAAAGTACAACCAAAATCCATGTAACCTGCCATAAGCAATAGCACATATCGTAAGTTTGCAGCTTGATGATTTTCCACAAACAGAGCTCACCTGTGTCCAGGTCAAGAAACAGCACCTGAGCAAACCCCCACAGACTCCCCTAGTGCCCCAAGGGCACATAATCCCTATTTCTCACCTGGTAGACTGGTTCTGCCTGCATTTGAACTTTATATAGAAGCACGTGGTATGGATTCTTGTGTCTGCAATTCAGCATTGTTTGTGAGGTTCGTCTGTGTTGCTGCGTGCAGTCGAGGGCTGTTCATTTATGTATTTACCGCTCTGTTGTTGGGCATTTGGGTGGTATTTAGTTTTTGTCATGAAGAGAGCTGCTGTGAACAATCTAGTATATGTCTTTCAGTGAGCACATGTACGCATTTCTGTTGTGTATAAACCTTACAGCAGAGTTGCTGGGCGTAAGGTATACGTACGTTATGTTTAATAAATAGTTCCAAATCTTCTGAGACAGAGTCTCACTCTGTCACGCAGGCTGGAGTGCAGTGGTGAGTTCTCAGATCACTGCAACCTCCACCTCCTGGGTTCCAGCGATTCTTGTGCCTCAGCCTCCCAAGTAGCTAGGACTTACCACACCTGGCTAATTTTTGTATTTTTGGTAGAGACGGTGTTTCACCATGTTGCCCAGGCTGGTCTTGAACTCCTCCTGGCCTTGAGTGATCCACCCACCTTGGCCTTCCAAAGTGCTGGGATTACAGGCACGAGCCACTGTGCCCGGCCCCGAATCATTTTTGAAAGAGGGTGATAGTCCCACCAAGTGTGTTTGACAGTTCCAATTGCTCTACATCCTCACCAACACGTGGATTTTCTGTCTTTTTTCTTTCAGTTATTCTGGTGGCTTTGTAGGTCTGTTTCTGGATCTTTTTGCTGTTCTGTTCTATTTGTGTATCCACGTGTCGATACTGTTATTTTAATTCCCAAAACTTGATAGTTAGCGTTGATAATAGAATAGCAGTTACATCTTCAGGATTGCCTTGCCTATTCTCAGTCATTTGCATTTCCATAGAAATTTAAAAATATTTGACAATTTCCTTAAAAATAAAAAAGATAACCCTGCTGAGATTTTTAAAAATTATTTATTTGTTTCATTTTTTGAGACAGGGTCTTGTTCTGTCACCTAGGCTGGAGTTCAGAGATGTGAACATGGCTCGCTGTAGCCTGGACCTCCCAAGCTCAGGCGATCCTCCCACCTCAGCCCCCTGAGTAGCTGAGACCACAGGCACTCACTAACATACGTGGCTAATTTTTTAAAAAGATTTTTTGTAGAGATGGAGTCTCACTGTGTTGCCCAGGCTGGTCTTAAACTCCTAGGCTCAAGCCATCCTCCCACATCAGCCTCCCAAAGTGCTGGAACTTCAGGTATGAGCCACCAGGTGCAGCCACCCTGCTGAGATTTGGAATGAGATTCATTGAATATATATTAATTTACGTTAATATATATTAGAGTGACATCTTTACAGTCTTCAGGCCTCCGATTCATGAACATGGTATATCTCTCCCTATATTTGAGTCTTCTTTAATTTTGTTTGATAATGTTTTGTAGTTTTGAGAGTAGAGGTCTGACACATCTTTTATTAGATTTATTCCCAGGAATTACATTGTTTGTGTGAACTTGTGTAGAGAAGTAAGAATTTAAATGTTGTGTGAATATTAAATGATACTATTTTAAAAATTTGCTTTCTGTTGGTGATGACTTTTCATGTTGGTCTTGTATCTAGTTACCACAAGTACTTGTTAATTCTAATATTTTTAGATTTTCCATGTATTGTCTACCATACCACCTATCAATAATTAGAGTTGTGTTTATTCTTTTCTAATTCTTATGCTTTTTATTTCTTTCACTTGATTCATTGCTTGGCAAAGACCTTCAGTGGTGCTGAATAGAATTGGAAGTAGCAGGTTTCCTGGTTTCATAACTGAGCTCAGAGGAAGCATTAGAGGGCTTTTTAAAAAAGTGATGATTAGGTGTTAAAATTTGTCAAATAATGTTTCTGCATTTATGAGATGATCATATGACTTTTCTCCCTTTTTTCTGTCAAAACAGTGCATTACATTGATTGATTTTTAGGATCATAACCACCCTTGCATTCCTGGAATAAACACCAATTGGATGGGATATATTATTTTAATATGTTGCTGGATTCAATTTGCTAATGTTTTGTTTAGGGATTTGCATCGGTCTTTATAGAGAGATGGTCTAATATGTGTTCTTCTGTGGTCCAGTTTTGGTATAAGGTTATACTGGTCTCAGAACGAGTTAGGAAATGTTACCCCATTTCTGTTCTCTGGAAAAAATTGTGTAAGGTTTAGTGTTGCTTTTTTCCGAAGTGTTTGGAAGAATTCACTGGTGAAAATATCCAGGCCGAGGATTGTCTTTAGATTTTAAGTAATTACATCACATGTTTTAATAGAGAACTGTGTTTCATTATTTCTTTTTTTTTTGAGACAGGGTTTCTCACTCTGTTATCCGGGCTGGAGTGCAATGGCGCAATCTTGGCTCACTGCAACCTCCGCCTCCCAGTTTCAAGTGATTCTCCTGCCTCAGCCTCCCAAGAAGCTGGGATTACAGGTGCCCGCCACCACACCCAGCTAATTTTCAGATTTTTAGTAGAGATGGGGTTTCACCAGGTTGGCCAGGCTGGTCTCGAACTCCTGACCTCAGGTGATCCGCCCACCTCGACCTCCCAAAGTGCTAGGATTGCAGGCGTGAGCCACCACTCTCAGCCTCGTTTCTTATAACAGCTTTATTAAGATACAAGTCAGATACCATACAGTTAATCTGTTTAAAGTATACAATTCAGTGGTTTTTAGAATATACACAGAGTTATGCAACCACTTCCACAACTATTTTCAGAACATTTTCTTTGCCCCACAGAGAAACCCTGTACCCTTAGCCATCAACCCTCTAAGCCCTTTCCTACAGGCCCTGGCAACCACAAATCTATTTTATTTCTCTGAAACCTTGCCTTTTCCACACATCTCATATAAATAGAATCACACAACGGATGGCCTTTTTCATCCGGCTTCTTTTACTTAGCATAATGTTGTCAAGGTTCATCCATGCTGTACTATGTATCAGTACTGGGTTCTTTTTTTATGGCTGAGTAATGTTCTGTTGTACGACTGCTCCGCAGTATGTTTGTCCTTTCATCAGTTGATGGACGTTTGGGTTTCCACGGTTCGGCTATTATGAATAGTACTGCCATGAACATTCTTGTAGAAGTGTGTGTGGGAACATATGTTTTCATTTCTCTTGGGTGGATACCTAGGATTGGAATTGCTAACTCACGTGCTTCATTATTTTTTATTGCTAAATAATAATAGGGATATACCACAGTGTATTTAACAGCTACCTTATTGATGGGCATTTAGTTAAGTTTGCTGTGAAACAGTGCTCCAGGCTGTGCTACTCAAAATGTGGTTTGCAAATGGATGCCAGCCCTTGAACTGTTTGTTATGGTTCTCTAACAAGATTAGAATAGAAATGGAGAATGTGTAGAAACTTTTATAAAAGCAATTTAAACAGTAATTTTACGTCTGCTGAATCCAATTTTTTAATAAAATGGGCAAGTACTTTTACGTTTTTGGTTGTTTACATTTTCATTTTTCTACTCCATCATTTTAGTGTATTTTACAAAAGTGTGGGTCGCTGACGAACTGGAAGTTAAAAAAAACAAAAAACAAAAAACAAAAACAAGGAGCTTTTCACTCCAGTTCGGCAGAGAGGCGTTAAGTTCCTTCTAGCGTGAGTTTCTGTGGGAATCTTCCTAGGGGTGGAATGCCCAGCTCTGAGCGTTAAACCCTCGAGCCCTCGGGGCTCCTGCGTGAGAAGGAGGGAGGAGCAACTCCCCTTCAGCTCCGCTGCGCTCAGGAGGATGATCAGCTGCAGTACAGATGAATGGACGGGCAGAATGCAGCATATCCGTGCAATAGCGTACGATCCAGCCTCAGAAAGGAAGGAAATTCTGGCACAGGCTGCAAACGTGGATGAGTTTGGAGGACGTTATGCTCGGTGAATAAGCCAGTCACAACAGGACAAACACTGTGTGTTTCCGCTCATAGGAGGTACCTGGGGTGAGTGCCAGGGGCTGGCCAGGGAGAATGGGGACAGCTTCTGTTTGGGAAGATGAAGAGTTCTGGAGGCGGACATGGTGATGGTGGCACGACAGTGTGAATGTACTTACTGCCACTGACTGTGCACTTCTGGCTACGATGGGAAATGTCATGCCATGTGTATTTTACTACTTGCACACACAGTTTTAGTAAAGAAGGGGCCTGTCATGGTCTTGCCCTGTGGCTGGATGCTGCCCCACAGGTGCCTTCGGCAGATCGTGGTGTGCATTTTACAGAATCGCCACCCAGACAAGAGAGGGATGGGCCCGGCCCTCACACCCGCTGAATGGGGAGCCCGTGCCAGCACCCCCTGCCACAGACTCCCTCTGAGGACATCCTTTGTCCTCCGTCTGTTCCGGGCGTCTGTGGACACCGTTCTCCTCTCCTCGGTACTAATTCTATGTGTGTGACTCAGGAAATATCACTTGCCCTTCACCCAGCCCCACCTGGCCTCAGTTTCCCCATCTGTGAACTGCTGAGGCCAGTGGTTTCTGACTCCCAGTGCTGGAGCTCCTTCTTCTGGCAGAATCTGAATATGGCCCTGGGCCTCAAGCCCACATTAGCGGACCCCGAGGATGGGGCGGGGAGGGGGCCTCACAGGAACCTGATGGCATGTCTACAAGCCCCAGAGCCCGTAAGAAAAGTCTAGAGATGGGGACACGGGTGGCCAGGGGTGCTCCTCTCCCTGTCACCCCCGGCCTGTATGTGGGAACCCCTCCCTCCACTCCTTCCATGGAAATCATGTCACCTGCTGTGTTCCACAGCTCAGAGCTGTGAGGAGTCTGGCCCAGGCCAGTGCCGTGTGTGTCTCTGAAAGGTAAGCGGGAGTGGACTGGAGGAGCAGAGAAGCAGCCGTCGGCAGTGAGATGGGCCTGTGTGGCTCTGCAGGGTCAGACCCTAATGGCTGCTCCCAGTGCAGGCCCCGAGGTAGAACCATAAACCAGCCCAGGTGTCACCAGGGCCTGGGGCAGAGGGCTCAGGAGAGCTGTGGCTGCCAAAAGCTCACATCTGGCTCTCCAGCCCTGACCCAAATGTGTATCCTCCGCCCCCTCAGCACATGCCCACCTCCCCGGGAAACCTTTGAGCCATCCCAGCCCCTTCCAGAGCCTCTGCAGGGTCATCATCGCTTTCAAGAACGGAACTGAGCTGCATAGGGACGCCCTCATCGCGCCGTGAATGGGCCTGTGCAGCAGGTAGCGGAGCTCAGGGCCTGGGATTGAGTGCTGTGGGCCCAGAAGTGTGAGGCCATCAGGCTTTGGAGGCTCCCAGCAGGCCTCGGACCTTGCAGGGGACTGAGGGTAACTGACTGCACCTGTCCGTGGTCTGGACGATGCATCCGGTGATTGGTCCTTATTATACGACCTGTAGGCAGTGTGGACCCTGGAGCAGAGTAACAGCCGCACCTGGGACCCTGACATCAGATTCAGGCCACGTGGGTTTTGTCAGCATAGTGAGAAACTGTGCTAGAGTTTCCCGGTGATGTGGTTGGGATGTAAGAGGCTCTCTAAGCCCCACTCGGGGCTCTCCACACCGGTCCATCCCCTGGACTGGCAGGGCGCCGTTGTCCCCATCTCTTCATGGTCCTCCCGTGAGGTGGCAGGCAGACCGTGGAAGCCACACTCCCCGAACGCCCCCGTGGCATGAGCCGCATCCCCAGCCGAGGGTGACGACAGCCTTGTGGGAATGGCAGTGAATTGTTCCTCAAGGGAGATTTCCGTATCAAAGGCCCATCCTTCTCAGCGGCTGCCTGGCTGGTGGCCTCAGAGCCAGGGACAGCCTCTGGCAGAGCAGATCCCTGGAGACAGTTTTCACCTCAGAGGACTGTCAGCATTTTCCCTGGAGGAACAGGAAGGCCCGGGGCCCGGCCCTTCTTGCCCTGGTAGGTCATCACCCTCTCGAGTCCTGGGAATCCAGTGGTCAGAACAGACAGTGGCAAAAGGTGGCTGGAATCCCCTGACTAGGACCCTCACACTGGCCAGGCACCCCCCTTCCACCACAGATACGGCCTGACCTAAGGCCCACATGATGGGATGCCCACCCTCTCAGTGCCCTCTGCACGATGGGGTGGGGACTGTGGCTCGGGTGAGCACTTGGGACCTCCTTTCTGGGCTCCGTGAACTTCGTGCTGAGCACACGGCCCCCTTCAGACAGGATGCGGGGTGACGGGTCTGCCTCCAGCTCCTGGAGCCACATCCCACCTCTGGTTCTTTCCCAGTGTTTGCGTGTTCCTGGGACCACGCCTTGTGTTTCTGTAGCCCAGGCTTCTGACCCTGGCCTGGAGGGGCTGAGGCCCCAGGGTTCCCTGTGAGCCACCAGCTGAGCCTCTGGGCTGCACGCTGCCTGGCACGCGGTACACAGAGCGCCCTCGGAGTCCTCATCTTGTCTGGTGCTCACCGGAGCATGCTCAGCTGGTGGCCTTGCCCAGACCCACAGAGTGCTGGAGCCAGAAGGGACCTGTGTGTAAGCCGGGCTTGGCAGCCTGTTGGAGTAGATGAGGAAGCCGCGGGACTCTGAGAACCTCAGGGGCTTCAGCATGAGTTCTGGAGGCAGAAGGAAGCTGTGGGCCGGGCACGGTGGCTCACACCTGTCATCCCAGCACTTTGGGAAGCTGAGGCAGGCAGAGCACTTGAGGTCAGGAGTTCGAGACCAACCTGGTCAACATGGTAAAACCCCGTCTCTGCTAAAAATACAAAAAATTAGCCAGCTCTGGTGGCGCATGCCTGTAATCCCAGCTACTGGGGAGGCTGAGGCAGGAGAACCCCAGAGGCATAGGTTGCAGTGAGCCGAAATCACGCCCCTGCACTCCAGCCTGGGCAACGAAAGTGAAACTCTGCCTCAAAAAAAAAAAAAAAAAAAAAAAAAAAAGAAAGAAAATAAAAAAGAAGGAATCTGGATTTTAAGCACAATTATGTAAAGTAACCTCTTTTAGTCAATAGGAAACGTGCTATGTACCTGGTAGAGTTTTTATGGGGATTTAATAAGAGAGTGTTGGGGGGGGCCTGGACTGTAGTCTGGTCGTGCTCATGTGCTCTGTGCGCCCTTTTCTTTTCTGTTCTTTTCTTCTCTTTTCTTTAATTTTCTTTTCTTTTCTTTATTTTTTTCTTTGAGAGGGAGTCTTGCTCTGTCGCCCAGGCTGGAGTGCAATAGTGCAATCTTGGCTGACTGCAACCTCTGCCTCCCGGGTTCAAGCGATTCTCCTGCCTCAGCCTCCCAAGTAGCTAGGATTACAGGCGTGCGCCACTATGCCTGGCTAATTTTTATATTTTTAGTAGAGATGGGATTTCACCATGTTGGTCAGGCTGGTCTCGAACTCCTGACCTTGTGATCCGCCTGCCTCGGCCTACAGGCGTGAGCCACCGTGCCTGGCCTCTGTGGGCTATTTCTGACTTGGCCAGTGAGGGATGGGGCCGAGCCCAGTGCCCCTTCCCTTACGCCATGCAGTGGACCGAGATTTATGTCCCTGCGAATTCATACAGCAAAATCCTCACCCTGAAGGCGGGGGTGTTGGGAGGCGGGGCCTTTGGAAGGTGAGTAAGTCATGAGGGTGGAGCCCTCGTGAGTGGCATTATTGCGCTTATGAAATGGACCCCAGAAAGGCCTGTTGTTCCTTCCACTGTGTGAAGGTACAGTGAGAAGATGGTTGTCTGTGAGGACTCAGGCCCTCACTGGTCTCTGAGCCTGTGGCACCTTTGATCTCGGACTTCCCAGCTTTCAGAACTACAAGAAATAAATATTGTTTATGAGCCACCCAGTCTGTGGTATTTTGTTATCACAGCCGCAGTGACCTGAGGCATGCAGAATTCGGGGCCATTCAGCATTAATGGGGAGACTGTCAGGTTGTTTGTAGCCTCTGGGAGGCGGGGCCTGCGAGTGATTTGAAGGAAGGAGAGAGTTTGCTGATACTGGACCAGACTGCAGGGTGGGAGGAAGTCTTTGTGTGGGGGTCACACTGGGTGTCCACTGAAGCTGCCCTAAGGAATGAGCTTCCTTTTCGATAGATGAATGATACAAAATATTTTTATATATTCATTCAGTGGAACATTATTCAACCTTAAAAAGCAAGGAGACGGCTGGGTGTGGTGGCTCACGCCTGTAATCCCAGCACTTTGGGAGGCTGAGGCAGGTGGATCACGAGGTCAGGAGTTCACAACCAGCTTGTCCAATATGGTGAAACCCCATCTCTACTAACACATACAAAAATTAGCCGGTCATGGTGGTGCACGCCTGTAGTCCCAGCTACTTGGGAGGCTGAGGCAGGAGAATCACTTGAACCCAGGAGTTGGAGCTTGCGGTGAGCTGAGATCGCACCACTGCACTCCAGCCTGGGGTACAGAGCGAGACACCATCTCAGAAAAAAAAAAAAAGAAACTCTGACACATGCTACAACATGGATGAAGCTTGAGGATGTTATGCTGAGTAAAATAAGCCCGTCACAAAAGACACATACTGTAGGATTCCACTTCATGAAGTAGTTAGAATAGTCCCGGAGGAGAAGTGGAGTCCCGGTTGCCAGGGGCTGGGGGAGTTACCACACTTCATGGGCACAGAGTTTCAGTGTGGATGATGAAAACGTTCTAGAAACGGATGGTGGTGATGGTTGCACAACATCGTGAATGTGCTTAATGCCAGTGAATTGTGCACTTAAAAATAGCTAAAGTGGTAACTTTTAGGCTACATACACTTTACCAAAATAGAAAAAATTGTTTCATCTGTACAGCCTCAGAGCTTCCTAGTTCTCAGATCACCAAAGTAGTCACAATCTTGTTTTTCCTTAGAATCCCCTGTAAGGCAAGCATTTCCCCATCTTACAGGCAGGGAAAGTGACTCTTAGAGGGGCTAAGTGATGCTCCGGCAAGGCGGGGGTTAAGTGAGAGAGCAGAGGAGCTTCCAGCCAGGGACCCCACAGCTCAGGGGCTTAACCGACAGTCCTTGATTCCACACAGTTCTGAAGGCTGGAGCTCTGTGATCAGGGCGCCACATGGTCAGGTTCTGGCGAGGCCTCTACTCCTGGCTTGTAGGCAGCTGCCATCTTGCCACATCATCACGTGTCAGAAAGAGAAGGCGCTCATGTGTTTCCCACCTCTGCTTATAATGACCCAAATCCCATCCCCGGGGCCCTGTCCTCATCACTGCAGGTACGCCTGATTACGTCCCAAAGCCCCGTCTCCAAATACCATCTTCACAGTTGGGATTAGGGGTTCAACATGTGCATTTTTCTGGGGAACACAACACCCAGTCCACGGTGCCCATTCACTTGCATGTGTCCTTGGAAAAGTCTCTTAAATGCCTCAAGACTCAGCTTCCCCTCCTGTAAAATGGGAACAGTAATAGCCCCTTGCCTGTGTGGGGTTTCTGTTTGACTCGCGTGGAGTGACAGCTGCAGATGGCTCTGTGAGCTGCGTCTTGTCGGGGCTCGGCTGAGTCTGTGTCTCTGGACTGTTTTTTCCGGGGCACCTTGGGGGCCCTTTTAGCTGCATATGGGCAGCATTTGGTCCGAGGGCAGTTCTGCTGCTCCCTTTCTTAAGGCTGCTCCTAAAAAGGCCACTTCCATCCCCAGGTTTTCAGTCACAAAATGAGCCTCTCCCAAGGGCCTTGCCCAAGATACAGTTACTAAAGGTTCCTCTTAATGATGTGATTGTTTTTAAAGGGATAACCTGATTAAGTCAAGGGGCTGGCAGACAACGTGCCTGGAGCACATCGCTCAGTTGGAGGCTCAGCTTTTTGGATGGAGGCCACTCAGGTCTTGGCCGGAACAGGACCAGAAAAGGGAGTCTCCGAGTGAGCTCTGCCCATGTCGGCAGATGGCACACCCCAGCCGGCCTGCACTCATGGGATGTGGCTGGCTGCACCTTTCCACTGGGGGCCACCCTGCATCTGGTTGTCAGCTGGGGGCTGTGTCACCCATCATGTCTCACCCTTCTGAGGGCTCAGGCAGCCCACCTTGAGTTTGGTGGTGTAGCTCGGTGACTCCAGGACTCAGAGGAGAACTAGGCACCTTTCATGCTGCACCAGCCAGAGGGAGCATGCAGGATGCCAGGGCAGGATCGCCTAGAAGGCTGAGGACGGGCAAGGATGTACTTGCTGGCAACAAGGGCAGCCTAGCAGGGCAGTGGGAAGCTCTCTCAGCTTGGCTCCTGGTAGTTACATCTCAGTTACATGGTTTTTGGCAACAATAACAAAATAAGCTTGGGAAGACCACAGTAAGAACTTTGAATCCAGTGCAGTCTAAAAGCCAGCCTATCCGTTAGGCTTGCATTTGGCTGCCGATAACAGAATCCCTGACTTAAACATATGGGGATTATCTTCTTACAGGATGATAATTCCAGAGGCAGAAAGTCCGGGGCTGGTGTGTCTGCTCAGGGGTGTTTCAGGATCCCAGCCTCTTTTAATCTTTCCATCTCTCCATCCTTAACAGGGTTTCGGGATCCCAGCCTCTTTTAATCTTTCCATCTCTCCATCCTTAACAGGCAGATCTTCATCTTGACAGAGCTCGGTCAGGCCACAGGGGTTTGGAATGAGATTGTGTCAGCCCCAGGCAGGTCATGCAGAGAGCACTAGACATGCAATCGAGAGGCCTGGGTTCCCACTCCATACCGGGTCACCTTGGGGCAAGTCATTGCCATCTTCTGGACCTTTCCCAGGTTTCAAATTCAGCATTCCTGTTCTTTCATGCTGATTTTCAGTATTCCAGAATTCAACAGAGGCTAGACTTCTCGGGGCAAGAAAAGTGGTCCCTTCCATCTTGTTCCCATTATCTATTGCTGTGGTACAAATGATCCCAAAAGTTTGTAGCTTAAAATGCTTATTTCGGCCGGGCACGGTGGCTCATACCTGTAATCCCAGCACTTTGGGAGGCCGAGGCAAGTGGATTACCTGAGGTCGGGAATTTGAGACCAGCCTGACCAACATGGAGAAACCCCGTCTCTACTAAAAAACAAAATTAGTCGGGTATGGTGGCGCATGCCTGTAATCCCAGCTGAGGCAGGAGAATCGCGTGAACCCAGGAGACGGAGGTTGCAATGAGCCGAGATCTCACCATTGCACTCCAGCCTGGGCGACAAGAGCAAAACTCTGCCTCAAAGAAATAATGCTTATTTCATTCATGAATCTTCAATTTCATTAGGGCTCAGTGAAGACAGCTGGTCTCTGCTGTACTCGGTGTCAGCTGGGAGGAAGGCTAGAACAAGGCTGGGGCTGGGATCCTCTGAAGGCTTGCTCACTCACCTGTCTGGCAGGTTATGCTGGATGGTGGCAGGGACCTCAGCTGGAGGGAGCTGTGGCTGCAACATCTACACCGGTCTTTGGTCTGGCTGCTTGGCCTCCTCACAACGTAGCCACTGGGTTCTACGGATGAGAGAGCTGGGAAGAGGCTGCATCGCCTTTCCTAAGTGGCCCAGGAAGCCATGCAGTATCACTCTGTCACTTTCTCTTCATTAGAAGCAAGTGATTTAGTCTGGTTCATATTCAAAGGGGACAGAAGTTAGATTCTGCCTTTTTTTTTCTTTGAAACAGGTCTCTCTCTGTCACCCAGACTTGAGTGCAGTGGCATAAACTTGGCCCACTGCAGTCTCCACTTCCCAGGGTCAAGTGATCCTCCCACCTCAGCCTCCTGAGTAGCTGGGACTACAGGCATGCGCCACTGCACCCGGCTAATCTTTTTTATTTTTAGCAGAGACGGAGTCTTGCCATATTGCTCAGGCTGGCCTTGAACTCCTGGGCTCAAATGATCCTTCCACCCCAGCTTCCCAAAGTGCTGGGATTATAGGTTGAGCCACCACACCTGGCCCACACTCTGCCTTTTGATGGGAAGAATCTAAAAAAATGTGTGGACCTGCTTAAAACCCCTGTGCATCTGTAGGTTTCAAATTCAGCATTCCTGTTCTTTCATGCTGATTTTCAGTATTCTGGATTCAACAGAGGCTAGACTTCTCGGGGCAAGACGGTAGAAAAACTGTTATGGAACAGGTTTTATCAGACGTGGACTTCTTTGGAAAGCCCAGGCCTGGCTGCTAGAGTGGGATCTTCCTTCGTCTTAAAAGTTAAACAATACCTGGTTGATTTTGAGACTTGCTGCCTTCCAACACAAGGCTTGAGAGGTGTTGTACAGCAGTGTTTGAAGTGTGCACTATGATCACAGTTCATCCACGCGCTTCTGCTGGCCCTTTCTTGTGTGCCTGGCACCGTGCTAGACATGAGGAGTTTAAATCAGGCCTGAGGTCTGGCCCCATTCACGGGAGATGTGTAGTTTGGCTGGGGAGACAGAGGCCTGAGAGCGCTTCTGCCTGTGAAGTCAGCGGTGTCTGCTGCTTTCAGTCTGTGTCCCTCGTGTCCACCCTGGGCTTGGCACGGAGGGAGCATCCGTCCCTCTATTGGTCAGTGATAGAAACTTAACTCTGAGTGGTGTGACTAAATAAAAAACATGAATTTTGTTTGTTTGATTTTGGTTTATGTAACTAGAAAGGCCACGGGTGGATTTCTCACTTCAGGCATCACTGGGTGACAGGACTGAAGGGATGACCCCTCCCCGCACCTCTGTGTTACACAGTCACACTGTGGCCCCCGAGAAACCAGGACTGAAGGGACGACCCCTCCCTGCACCTCTGTGTTACACAGTCACACTGTGGCCCCCGAGAAACCAGGACTGAAGGGACGACCCCTCCCTGCACCTCTGTGTTACACAGTCACACTGTGGCCCCCGAGAAACCAGGAGTGAAGGGACAACTCCTGCCCCCACACCTCTGTGTTACACAGTCACACTGTGGCCCCCGAGAAACCAGGACTGAAGGGACAACTCCTGCCCCCACACCTCTGTGTTACACAGTCACACTGTGGCCCCCGAGAAACCAGGTCTGTGACGGTCACGCCACGTGCAGTTCCCTCCCACACTGACTCTGGGCTTCACTGTGATTTGTTTTGGCCAACTGGATGCTCGCAAGTGTGATACAAGTAGAGGCTTGATGAGCCACTTGCGCATTAGGGTTGTCCTCTTGCAACACATCCTCACGGAATCCAGACGCAAAGGAGCCCAGGGCTAGACTGTCCCCGAAGACACGCCACATGGAGAGAGTCCGTGGAGAACAAGGCGTGTCAGACATTCCAGACATCTTAGATAAGCTTCCTAAGGAGGGCGGCAGCGAGGGACCTCAGCCGTAGCTCTGCAGAGCAGAACCGCCCAGCCCGGCCCTGCGAGGCCATAGAACCCTGAGAAACAATAAGTTGATGCTTTAGGTCACTGCATTTTAGGTCACTTTAGGTCATGTTGTTTTGAGGTGATAGGTAACTGATACACCGTCTCTAAGCAGTGGCAAGACAGCTGCCAAGAACTCTGGGATCAGAAATCCCAGTGGACACAAAGCGCTTCTTCCCTTCATTTTGGGAGAAGAGTCCAAGCATTGAGGGATGGACTCAGTTTTTTTATTGAGATAGAGTTTCGCTCTTGTTGCCCAGGCTGGAGTGCAGTGACGTGATCTCAGCTCATCGGCACCTCCGCCTCCCGGGTTTAGGCAATTCTCCTGCCTCCGTCTCCCGAGTGGCTGGGATTACAGGCATGTGCCACCATACCGGCTAATTTTGTATTTTTAATAGAGAGAGGGTTTCTCCATGTTGGTCAGGCTGGTCTCCAACTCTGACCTCGTGATCCACCTGCCTTGGCCTCCCAAAGTGCTGGGATTACAGGCGTGAGCCACTGTGCCTGGCCTTGACTCACATTTATCGAGTGCAAGTCACTTGCTCATCTTGGAACTCATCACCGTGGCCAGGGAGTGAAGACCAGCCCAAAGATGTGTGCCCATCCCTGAAGCGAGTGGGGAGTGGGGTCAGTCCCACTCAACCCCGTGACCTGGGATGGGGAAGGCAGGGAGAAAAATGAGGCCGTCATTGCAGAAAAGGGGGCCACAGAGACAGCAGAAACCACCACAGGTCTCCCCGTAGGGAGTGTGCGAGGCGGTGAAAGGGTGAATGGGTAATCGTGAGTGGGCTTAGGTGAGGAAGAGCTTTAATGAGGGCTAACATTTAAGCCAGGACTTGTCCCAGGTGAGGTGCAAGGGTTTCCAGGGGGTGAGCAAGCTGAGGGGTAGAACAGGCGACAGAAGGCCAGAGGCGGGGACTGGTGCAGTCCCAGTGCCGGGAGCAGGAACCGCGTCTGAGGTGCACGGATGTTGCCGCCAAAAGCCCTGGTGTTTGCCAAAACGCCACGTGTGTTTTAGGCCTTCCCCTTGAATGTGAAATTCGGTTTTATTTTCAGAAAAGTGTCCAGGTGTTTCTGATTCATTTACGCTTAAGTCGTCCTTTTGTGTGTGTGAGTGTGGGGAGCTATGTCATGCCAAGAAATCCTGGAAACATTTTATCTTGGCATTTTCCATTTTGGGCTGTATCTGGGGAACAAGGTGCTGCATTTGCCTGAGGTCAAGCCCATCAGCCTTCGGCCAGGTTTCCCGTATCCAGGCTGCAGGGAGCCGGGCAGGGGCGTCTGAGTGGCAGCTTGTAGTGGAAGGCCGTGGGGTCCCCGGGACCACACGGAGCATGCACTAAGGGCTGACTGAGGTTGTGCTCCACTGGGGATGTGCAGTTGTCTCCAGCTCTTTGCAGAGGCCACCCCTCCCCGGCCCCTCGTTGGTAACCGAGTCATGAGGACAGTTTGTACGTGGTGCTGTGCCCATGCAAGCTCGGGACACACTGTCCACCTGGGCCAGCCGCCTCCTGGAAATAGAACCTGAGCAGGAGACATTCTCTTGGAAGGCTGCGGGGTACCCAGAGGCCCCTTGGAGCTGACAGAGGCCCAGGGAAGAGAGATGAGGGGGTCAACCGCTGATCTCAGGACAGACAGATGGAAAAGGCCAAGGTTCTTCACACAGGAAGTCAGGAGGCTGGAGGGACGGTGTGGAAACATCTAGACCCCGGCTCTTTCACCCGAGAACAGAAGGGAGAGCTCTCAGGGCGAGGGTGGATGTCAGCCAGCTCAGACCAGCCGCAGGTCCAGCACTTTTGCTACCAGCATGCCCGGAGCTGCCCCTGACTCTCCTCGCCGAGGGCCCCTCGCCTGGCTGCCTCCCCGAGCCCTGCTTGTCCACGCCCATCTGGGCTGCACTTCTGGGGCCCAACTCCCCCCTTTTTTGACTTGGCCTTGACTCCCTTCAACACCAAGTGCCCTGCAGGATGTGGCTTGGGTTCTGGACTCAGCTTCCTTTCCCCGTCCTGGCTGTAATTGGCCTGGGCCCTCTCCTGCCCACCACAGCTCCCTGGGGTGCTAGGATGAAGGAGGCCGTCTCTTTGGAAGGCAGCGGTTTGAATGAGTAAGGATAGGAACAGTTGCATACAGCAGTTAATGGAATAAACAGGAGTGCAGGAGCGTGCAACGGACTCACTCTTTCACCCTCTTCCAGCTGCCATTTATGGAGCCTCATGTCTGGATAGCAGAGGAGTGAGGCTGAGAGAACACTGGGGGCTGCCATCTGAGTTTGAATCCACATTTCGGGGCTCAGGTCCTTTATGGCTTGCCTGAACCCCCTCTGTCCTTGGCCCCTGGACCCAGCAATGGAAACACCCCATTGTAGACTCACTCCCTGGCCGCTCTCTTCCCCCGGGAAGCTCCACGGCAGCATGAGGACTCTTTCTATTGCGGGTGACAGAAACATGACTCAAACTGGCTTCAGCATCAAAGGGAACTTACTGGGCTCTGGAGTTTGCTGGTTTCAGGAGCCGCAGATGTCCTCCTGGTGGGCTTGCTCACCTCTGGGCTCTGCAGTCCTCTTTGTTGGCCTCATTCTCAGGCAGACACTTCCCCACCAGGCCTATGTCCTTCCCGCTCAGCATGCCAGCAGAGTCCCATAGAGGATGTTCCCTGCTCCAGCCACAGCCACATGTCCTGTGAGCCTGTCACTGTAACTGAGAGGGTGTGGGGCTTTTCTTGGCCCCTCAGGTCGGGGGATAGAGTCAGCTCCTGCAGACCCACATGGGCTGATCCAGGCAAAGGAGCGGTTCCCCAGGGCAGCCAGAAGGGTACTATTGGAAGTATAGGAAGGATGTTGGAAAGGCAAAACCCACAGGAGTTGACCCCAGGGCCTACTCTCTCCCGCATGCTTTTCTTGCTCATTCCCTGGCCCTCTGCCCTCTCTCCTCAAGGACCCCAAGCCTCACCACCTCCAGGAAGCCCTCTTGGATTACTCCAGCCCTTGTGCTTTCTTCCTTCCCAGCTCTCCCAGGACACTCGCCTCCACTGAGCCTGCCTGTGCAGTGCTGACTACCTCAAGCGGTTGCCATCTTCAAGTTGGTATGAGTTTGCTTTCCCTCTAGAGGTATATGGAGGTCTTGAGGGCAGGCCTGTGTTCCTAAGGTGGCTGATGAGGTATAAAGAGCTTTGGGCTCTTCTCCAGTGCTTCTGGCATAGGCCATGCTTCGCCTGTGGATACATTATACTTGATCTTCATTTTTCTATGTCGATGAAGTTTTTCCTATGGGCCTTGGACACATTATCTTTTTCCATTTTGCACTGATTTTTTTAGGTAAAGCCTTTGGGTCCTGAGGTCTGCATGCTGTGTCGCCATTTCTTACCAGTCGTGTGAGCTTAGCTGAGTTATTTAACCTCTCGTTGACCTAGTTTCTTTCTTCATCTTAGAATGAAAACACGTAGCATAAAGAGTTTCGCAGTTTAAACGGGTGGTGTGCAGGTAAATGGAGTACCACAGAGTGCCGGGCTCCCAGACAGCTGTTGAATGAATGAATGACTGCATTGCTGTGTGAGTGAGTCAGTGAATGCATCTGTGGGTCTGTTGTGGAGCCTATGGCCTGTTAGGACTCTAGACACGGGCCCTTATGAAAAAAGAAGGCCCTGCTTCATGGGCGTAGGAGGCATCAGGCAGGCAGCAGGGCAAGAGCCAGCCCTGCCTCGGGTCAGCGTGGCCTGGAAGTCGGCCAGGTCTGCAGGAGAATGGGCAGGCGTGGCCAGGTGGTCCATGGGGGAGGAGGCTGGTACGGGCCAGAGCTGGTCAGGTCAAGGCCCGACCATTTCCAGGACCTTTGCCTGTGCCGAGCATAAGTTATTTTTCCTGGATGCATCTATCCCCCATCCTTTCTGTGACAGTTCCCTGATTTCCCTTCGGGTAAAGCCCTTACCCCATTCCCAAGCTATGTATCTTGGGGTGGGCTGACCCCACCACCAGGCTCTGGTGATACCCACGTGACCCAGTTATTCTCATAAGAGACAGATTCTAGGATTTTCCTGGAACTTCTGAACTAGAGAGGGTGTCTTTCCACTGTGGAGAGCTGGCAGGATGTGCTCTGGAGCTGTGGGGGGCCACAATGTGAAGAGGGCTCCCCAGGCAATGAAGCCAACATGGAGGAAACAGAGCTGATAGATGGGGAAGGAGAGAGCCCTGGTGATGTCATTGGCATGCCTGGATCCAGCCAGACCTGAATCTTCCTGGATTTTTCAGTCAAGAGAGGTAGTACGTTCTCTTTGTTCTTTAAGCTAGCGTGACCCAGGTTCTCACCCTTGGAGATAAAGGTCCTGGCTGATACACTGCCCTACTGAAAGCAGTTGTGCCCCAGAGACCCTCACTGTATGACAAAGAACCAGTATCCCCGCGGATGACACAGAACCAGTATCCCCGCGGATGACACAGAACCAGTATCCCCGCGGACGCTCATTCCTGTGGAGGTTTGTATTTTTGAAGTCCTTGTCAGAGATCATGAAAAAGAAGGGTGGTTGATAGGAGAGGTCTCAGGAAACAGTGGTTGCAGTGAGTGGCAGCCGTGTTCAGAGGGCAGGTAGCGGAACTTGCCTGTCCCGGGTAACAGCTCAGGCGGTGTTGCGGCTCCATCCCACAGTGATCCTTGGGAGAACAAGGATGTCAGAATCTGGAATGTGTGTTGCCTACATTGCGCAGAGCCTCCTTCCGATTGTTCATCATTCAAGATCTCTGAATTTTTTTCAGGGTGTGCTGGTTTACATATGCTGTTGGTTTGGTGATGGAAATAATTACGGGCGCTGATAAAGCATGGCAATAAATGAAAGGAAATGACAGGAAAGCACCCGTCCTCGAGCTTCCATGGACACAGAGATGAAGATTTCCATCTGTGGCTAAACGGGGGCAGAGCTTTGGAGGTGCTCCTGGTTGGTCGGTTCCCAGTGACATGTTCAACTCCAGGCCGTGTAGATTTCTCAGAACTTGTGCACATCATAGAGGTTTCTTTTTCTTTTTCTTTTCCTGTTTTTTTTTTTTTTTGAAACAGTTTCATTCTTATTGCCCAGGCTGGAGTGCAATGGCATGGTCTCAGCTTGTGCAACCTCCGCCTCCCAGGTTCAAGTGATTCTCCTGCCTCAGCCTCCCAAGTAGCTAGGATTACAGGCGCTCGTCACCACGCCCAGCTATTTTTTTTATTTTATTTTTTTAAGTAGAGACGGAGTTTCATCATGTTGGCCAAGCTGGTCTTGAACTCCTGACCTCAGGTGGTCTGCCTGCCTCAGCCTCCCAAAGTGCTGGGATTACAGGCGTGAGCACCACGCCCAGCCAGAGCTTTTTTACATTCAGTTCTGGACGTAGATGAGAGGCTGGGCCAGGGAAATAAGAGTGTAGGGCAGGGGGAGCCCGACTCATTACTGAAATGATCTCTGTGTTAAAATGGAACCATAAAGCCACGCTTGGGGTCCAGAGCGTCAAGGTGGATCTTCTTGTCAGAGACTGGGGGGAGACTTGAATGGGAAGGATGCCCTTCGGCAGAGCTCACTGGCAGTCCCCGAAGGCCACCTCTGGTCCTGGGCAGTGCCCTTGCATGGGTGCTTAGCACTTGCTTGGATCACGTCTTTTGGTGTCGGTCCTGTCATCAGACTGGGAGGGTCACAGACAGCGCCCCTGTCCTGCCCTCCACCACTGCCCCATTGTCCTCAGATACAAGCACATCACCTGCCCTTGGGTACATTCTTTCTCCAGTGACCCCCTTGCCTCGTTACATGTGCTGACCACCGGCTCGTCACGATCCCAGGCAGCCACAGCGGTGGGCTGAGGGCTGCTGTGAATGGATGACTGGGGTTAGCATTTGTGCAGCTTTTGAACAATCTCTTGGCTGAATGGGGAAGTGTGGTGAGTTCTTCCCCGGTCCCAGGTGTGGTGAATGACTGCTGCTGTTACTGTGCTGTCTGCGCGCACTGGAACTCACGTGGGCTGAATGTGTGTGTCTTCGTCTGAGAGGACCAAAAGTCTGTTCTGTGGCTGGTTGTTTTCCAAAGGCAGTAACTCGCCTGGTTAGTTTTTCTCTTTTTCTCTCTCCTGCCCCCAAATTACATAAAGCAAAACATCCAGGTCATGTTTCCAAATTTCATTTCATAGACTGAAAACACATTTTAGATCTCAGAGGGCAAAAGACACCATCCAGTTAACTCTGAATGTTTTTAATATTTATATGGCACAAAGTTCTTTCTTTGTTTAGACAGACTAGAAGAATCCTTTCTTTGCTAAGACCTTATTCTTTTTCTGGTTTGTTTGAAATTTTTTGCTGTTGTTGTGGTACAACATAAAGATTGCCATGCTGGCCATTTTAAGGGTACAAATCAGTGGCATGAATTACATCCCCAATATATTGTGCTACCATCACCACTACCTATTGCCGAAATTTCCATAACCCCAAACAGAAACTCTGTAGTCATTAATAAATAACTCCCTTTATACCCCAGTTCCCAGCCGCTGGTAACTTCTTAACTACTTTGTCTCTATGACTGTGCCTAGACTAGATATTTCATATACATTCAATCATAAAATGAGTAGCCATTTGTTGCTGACTTTCACTTGGCGTAAGGACTTTAGAGTTCATCTATGTTGTAGCATTCATCAGTGCTTCATTCCTTTTCATGGCTGAATAATATTTCATCGCGTGGATAGACCACATTTTGTTTATCCATTCATCAATTGATGCACAGTTGACCTTATTCCTAAATGTTGGCTTTAAATAGTTTCAGTGAGTAAATATAATAGAGTCATATACCGTGTAACGACATTTCAGTCAATGATGTACCACGTATATGATGGTGGTCCCGTAAGATTATAATACCATCTTTATATGTTTAGATATGTTTAGATATATCAATACTTTCACCACTGTGTTACAATCATCTGTGGTATTCAGTGCAGTGACATGCTGTGCTGGTTTGTAGCCTGGGGCAATAGGCTCCACCACACAGCCTAGAGTAGGCTCTGCCATCTAGGTTTGTGTAAGTACGCGCTATGAAGTTCACACAATGACAAAATCACCTAAGGACACATTTGTCAGAATATATCCCTGTTGTTAAGTGACACAGGACTGTGAATTTCTGTAAATTATTCCTATAAATTCTTCGTTTCCTAATACTATCTGGACAACTGAATGGAATGAAATTGAACTAACAGTGATTGATTGTTTACTATTAACCAGTCTATATGCTGGGGTCGTGCACAGAATGTTATCTCATTGAATCCTCACCAGCATGGTAGGAAGTGGAATGCCTGACCTCATTTTACAGATGAAAACGCTTAAGCTTCACTTAAGGAGAAGGGATTTGCTCAAGGTCACGCAGTTAATATGTAGCTGGGCTGAAATTGGAACTCTGGTCCACCTCACTCCTGAATACATGTGCTCCCCTCCTGTCTGTTCTGTCTCATTGATCATGGACAGGGCAACCTGGTTCCTGTGGCTTTGTCACATTTAGAGATGTTTCACAGGTGCTTTCTTCCCAAACACATCGACAGAACCTTGAGCTCTGGTCCAAAATGGCCTAGCTTTTGTCCTTTGGCCTTAGTAGCTTCCATATCAGTTCTTCAGTGATGAGGAGAATATGTAGGAGTCACATGAGGTGTTGGTGCAGTTCGGAAGAGGTCTCGGAGTAATTGACAGATCTGTCTGCACTACAGTTGGGGAACCAATGACTGGCTACCTCCACTGAGCCTCTGCTCTGGCAGCAAAGTCAAGGACTGTCCAATCTTACTAGTCACACATTGATTCCTTCCCAGTCCTCCCTCCTTCCTTAGCAGCCATCCATCCATCCTTCGATCCATTCACCCATCTGACCATCCAACATCCATCTGTCCAACCATTCATGGATCCATGCATACATCCATCCATTTATCACACCATCTAACCATCCTCCATCTGTCCATCCATCCATCCACTCATGCATCTGTCCATCATCTGACCATCCATTCACCCAACTCTCTATCCATGTGACCATCCTCCATCTGTGCTTCATCTCTCCACCCATGCATCTGTCCATCTATCCATCCTTTCATCCAACCATCTATCCATCTGACCATCCATCCATCCATCCACCCATGCATTTGTCCATCATCTGACCATCTGTCAACTGTCTGTCCATTTGACCATCCTCCATATATGTATCCATCCATCCACCCATGCATCCATCTATACACCATTCATTCATCCAGCCAACCAATAACCACTACACCAGACAGTATTTATCGCAGGCCTGGAGGCTGCTATGTTCTGTGCTAGGCTCTTAGATACAGTGATGGGCAGCACCAGTGACCAGTGAGACAAACATCCTTTAACACAGGCAGACCAGGGTTTGCAAACGGACACCTATGAGATGCATCCAGCTACGAAAATGTGTCAAAAATCAGGAAAATTCATTTTAAAATCATGATTTCTGGCTTCTCTTGGAAAAACTGGGCGATCAGACCACACAGGGCCCAGTTTTCCACATGGCAGTCCCTGTCAGAATTGTGTGGCATTGTGCAGGGCGCTGCCCCTTGTTCCCTACAGCCTGATACTCCCTGTTGTATTGCTCCTGGACCCTTCATGGATGTACATTGCCTGGTCAAGGGAGATTTGTGAGTCTACACACCCCACACCAGCTGGGTTTGCAGCAGCCATTGGCTTTATGGCCTGTGAGGGCGGACAGGGCACTGGCCTTGAAGTCGGAGGCCTGGGCTCAGTGCTGACAGGGTTCTGCCCCTGAGCTCACAGTTTCCTCATCTATAAACTGGGGGTGCGGGCAGAAAATCAAGATGATAAAAGAGGTGAAAAGGACTGCAGACTACATCATGCTGTTCAGCAAAAAGAACTGCTGTCGCCAGCCAGGCACAGTGGCTCATGCCTGTAATCCCAGCACTTTGGGAGGCTGAGGCAGGCAGATCACAAGGTCAGGAGATTCAGACCATCCTGGCTAACATGGTGAAACCCCATCTCTACTAAAAATATAAAAATTAGCTGGGCATGGTGGCATGTGCCTGTAATCCCAGCTATTTGGGAGGCTGAGGCAGGAGAATCACTTGAACCAGGGAGGTGGAGGTTGCAAGAAAAAAAAACTGCTGTCACCGAGAGTCTGAGCCCTAAGAGAGAACTGAGAGAGAGAAGGGAACCTGTCGTGAGGCTAAGGTGTCGTTCGGTTGGATTTAGCTGACTCTCCTGTTAGCGTGTTTCCTGCACACTGCCTATCACTGTTCGTGACAGGGACGTGGGCCCTCTCCCTCCACAGTGCCCGTGTCTAGACAGATCTCAGGGGAGCATTCTAAGGCCTTCCTCTGTGCCTTTGGTGTGGGGCTGTTGCTTTTTTCATTTCTCACCCACCAGTTAGGGATACAGGTTTGCTTTTATCCACTTACCCATCCCTTTAACAAATCTTTGTTAAGCCACATGTTTGCCAGGCACTGTTCTAGACATTGGGAATCCAGTAGTGGAATAAGACTGACAGCTGTTGGGGGCTTGCATTTCCTTGGTATGGCTCACCATGCCTTGCTGGGCACTTCTGCCTGTTTCTTGGCTGTGGGCAGGTGGTGGATGGATGGAAGGATGGTTGTGGCAGCACCCCGCAACCTGGGGGCCCCGTCCCCATTGAGTCCTGGCCCAGCGTGTTGATGTGGAGGCAGGCCTGCCTCAGTGACAGGCGCTTTCCACACACAAAGCCACAGATGTTGCAGCTTTGTGCGCAGGAAGCCTGCTCCCAACAGCTACTCGTCACACACACAGCCCGTAATGTGCCCTCCTCCTCTTATTTAACTACTGATTATTTTGCTTCAGGATAGGTGTGAGGTGCAGGGATCACAGGGTGGACACGGTGGGCACGTTCCCTCAAGGAGCATCTGGGGAGCCTGGGGGAGACTAGGAGGGGCACCCGCCAGGCCTGAGGAGGCAGAAAGCTTCCAAAGGGAAGCAACACCTGATTTAAGAAAGGAAAGCAGGAATTGGCAAGTGGATAAATGCACGTCTTCTCTAGTCAGATCAAACAGTACGTGGAAAGAGAGAGAGCCTGGCGCATTCCAGGAAATAAGAGTTCAGCACGGTTAGAAAGTTGAGTTTTTGCCTGGTGGCAGGGGGCTGGGGAAGAGACAGGTCAGGGATGCTTGCAGGGAATGCCAGAGAGGAGGGGAAGAGGCGCACTGGTGCTCAGAGCATCTGTCCTTTCACACCGTGGTCAGGAGAGGTGAACTTAAAACCAGAGAGATCTGGCAGAGAGCTGTCATCGGGCAGTGCCTTTGGGCACATTGGCATCTGAGTTGGTGCGGGTGGGATATTAGGAGGCCAGGCCTCAGTGGGGCTGTGAGCGAGGGCCAGTCTGCTCAGCCTCTGGGGACCAGAGGTACAGGAGGTGGGCGATTCTTCTGCAGCTGTTTGGATGTTGTTAGATAAAAGAGGGGAGAGGGGCAAACAGTGAGGGAGGCTTCTCGTGACCTGGGCTGGGAGGCCCTGAGCCGTGGGAGGGAGGGGTAGGGTGGTGGAAGTGAGGACGAGGACGGGGCAGGTGGAGCACCGGGGTGCTGCGGAGTATTTGGTTCTGAAGCTCAGGATCTGGCAGAGAGGCGAGGCCTCCAGACGGCTCTGCAGAGAGAGAAAGAGACACAAAAAGAGAAGAGGCTCTGGAACTGAGCCTGAGGAACCAGCCAAGACAAGGGAGGGGCGTGCAGAGGCAGCTGGCAGGGTGGTGAAGGCCCAGGTGACCCCCAGCACTGGACCGGGTCCACTCCATCCAGCAGCTGAGACCTCCTTTGAACGCTGGGTGCGTTACTGGGGGAGTGGGTTCAGTGTGGGTGGGAGGTGTGGAAGGGAAGGAGAGCAGGCGAGTGGGCCGCGGAGGGAAGGGGCACCGTGCAGGTGGCAGGTTCAAGAGGGAGAAGCCCTGAGTGTGCAGGAAGCTGAGGGCCCTGCAGCCATAGAGCCGGGGCAGATGTAGTCCTAGGGTCCAGCAGAGGCAGGGAGTGGGGATCCGAGCTGAAGGAAAGGTAGGTGTTGGAGGGTGAGAGGTTGCCCCAAGGCCTTCTGTTTCCTGGGTGAAGAAGGAGGGGTGCTGAGTGCACCAGGATGGGCAGGTAGGTCAGAGGCCTGAGGAGCCTGGAGTGGGATGGATGAAAGCAGGAATGATTTCAGGCACTCGAGGGCCAGGGAGGTTTGTGGACCTGACATGTCCCTACTGTGGCTAGTTAGTGGCCTCCACCCCATGGAAACCTCTGCAGTGATTCTGTTCTGGTGCTGCCCCTGGACGGACCCTGCCCAGAATAAGGACAGGCTCACACCCAGCGCTCACCCCTTGCTGGGAAGGCGGACTGCAGAAAGAAAGTGTCTGGGCATGGAGGCTGCAGGGAGGGAGGCTGGAGGCTGCTGCACGTGGGGCAGTACAGAGGAGCAGAGGAGGCCCGGGCAGGGGGGATCCCAGGGGGAAAGTCCCCTGTGGCAGATGTCCGCAGGAGGGCTGGGTGGGATCTGAGCCTGGCACAGCGCCGTCCTCCCCATCTGCCACTCAGCTGCCTCCCAGAAGCGTGCACAGCACATGGCTCTTGGGTGGGATCCGTTCCAACATGGGGCAGCTTCCTTCAGCATGGAAAAGTTTGCTTCGAAGAGAGTGCCTTGTCTTTCATTGGACTCTGGGGAGAAATAGCTCTAAATATAAGTTGGAATCTCAGCGGAAAACACAAACGAGACTTGGTCCCTTTACTGAGCTTTGTTCTGAATTTTAAGACAAGCTCTGAACATGCCACATCATAATTTCTCTTTCTTGCCGGTGCTTTGTATTTGTGGATAAGAGTAACTTGGGCCCTATGAAGAACTGGGATTCTGGGGCTGGGAAAATGCGACTAGTTCCTGGAATGTGGTATTTTCCCTCCCGTACATGTCAGTTACAAATGTAGATTTTTCTGTGCTGCCCACACCCCTGAAGTCCCAAAGTGGCCCCTTTGTGCACTGTCAGGGCAGCAGGCTGCTGTGTCAGCTTCCCCCCAGGCTCTGAGCCCCAGTTCCCTTCATCTTTGTGGCCCCAGGCCCTGTGGTTCCAGGATGTGGACCGAGTATGGTGAATTTTAGGGCACAGGTTATGGATTCAGATTGCTGGGGTTCCGAATATAAAATGGTGCAGCCACTATGGAAGACGGTATAGAGGATCCTCAAACAATGATAAATGGAACTGTCATATGATCCAGCAATCCACTGTTGGGGATATACTCCAAACGATTGAAAGCAGGGCTTGGAAAGAGATTCGCATATTCACAGTAGCACTGTTCAGTCGCCAGGATGCAGGAGCAGCCCATGTCCGTTGATGGAAGAAGGGATAAGTGGTCTGTGTTACGGGATATTCAGACAGTGAAATAGTATCAGCCTTAAAAAGGAAGGAGATTCTGACACATGTTCCAGCATGGGTGGACCTTGAGGACATCATGCTGAGTGAAATAAGCCAGACACAGAAGGACAAATACAGCCTGAGTCCATTTGTATGAGGTACTCAGAGCCATCAAATTCATTGAGACAAAGTGGAATGGTGGGTGCCAGGGGCTGGGGGAGGAGAAAGTGGGGAGTTACTGCTTAATGGGGACAAGGTTTCAGTTTTGCAACATGAAGAAGTTCTGTGGATGAATGGATGGATGGATGGTGGTGATGGTGGCACAACAACGTGAATGTGCTTAATGCTATTGACCTGTACAATTATAAATGGGTAAGATGGCAAAATTTTAACCTTACGTATGTGTTACTGCAATTAAAAAAATAATTTTTTTTAAAAAGCAGAAGATGATGGAAAAAGGTAGGCAGGAGACACACCCTGAGAAGGACTCTATCTGCCTGTGCTGACTGTGAAGGTGGAGGGAGGGGCCTTAAGCAGTGGCCTCTAGGAGCTGGGATCCACCCTTAATTACAGCAGTGCAAACCTGGGGACCTCAGTCCTACACCCACAGGAACTGACTTTTGCTAACCACCCAGATGAGCAGGAAAGAGATGCTCCCTGAGCCTCCGGGAAGAAACGCAGCCTGCCCACACCTTGATTTTAGTCTGGTGAGACCTATACTGGACTTCTGACCTACAGAACTCTAAGATAATACGTCTGTGTTGTTTTAAGCCACTAAAAAACTAGGGCTGGGTTCGGATCCTCTCTGCTGCTTTCCAGCTGTGTGGTCTTGGGCTAGCTACTTAAGTGCTGTGCCTCAGTGTCATCATTTGTAAACTGAGTCCCTAAGCGTACACACCTCGTAGGTTGCAGGGGGGATGTGAGTTAAGAAGGGGCAGCACTTGGCACAATGCGTGGTAGCACAGTAAAGCCTCAACACGTGTTATCGCCACCCGCTCTGTGGCCATCATGTCCTCCAGGGCCCAGCTGAAGCCGTCTCGTCCCAGGTCTGTGCCCTCTGGAATGAGGTGGCCAGGTGCTCCGGAACATCCAGCCTTCATCCTCTCCATCTGCTCTCTCGCGCATGCTGTTCCCTGAGCTTGAGCCTGCCTCTGGAATGTGTCCTCTTTCTCTAGCTTCCTTTGCCACTGGGCACGGGTTAACGCCTGTGGGTGTGGTGTGGTGGGCACGCACCTCTAAATTCAAAGCCCAGCTCTGCCTCTTACTAGCTGCATGACCCTGGGAACTTCCATGACCTGGAAAATGGGAGGCGTGGATGCAAAGATGCATGTGCTTGTGGCAGGAGCTGAACAGGCATGGAGTGGATGCCAGTCCTGTCAGATTGGGTCACGGGTGCTCAGTGAGTGCTCAGTTGTCCCGAGGAAGCCTGCTCAGGGCTGCGTGGAAGGGGGCGTGAGAATGTCTCTTTTTGCACTTGCAGGTTACAGAGAATGGAAGTCATTATCTTCTGTGCCCGTCCAGCCTCATGCAAAGCTCTGTGCCCTCTCTGAGCTGGGACACAGCGTGAGGGTGCCGCTCAGGCCACCCTCAAGGTTCATTTTAGAATCTGAGTAGGGCTGCTGACATCCTGGCACACAGTGGCACACCTGACACCTTTCTGTTGCCCCTTTCTCCCTGGCACTCTCTGTATCTCTCTCTCTCCCTTGCTGGACTGGGACCGTGTTAACAACTCACATCTGACCTGCCACAGGGTGGACAGCTGGGATATATCTGGTTCAGGAAAGTCCATAAAGGATTTACTGTTTCTCAAATTGGACACCACAGATATCTGGTACATTTGTATCTTTGTCTCAATGTATAGATAAAGTCCTCACAAAACAGAGTTACACAGTAAACACGATTGCACAAAATATCTCAACATTCCATGACCGTATTTTGTATAATCAATTACAATTCTACCATACCACTAATGCTAAGAGACCGTTGCAAGCGTGTGTGAAAATGCATTTAACCAGTCTTCTACAAGCAGACGCTTAGGCTGTTTCCAGTTTTCTGCTTACAGATAATTACTATAGTGAATAGCCATGTTCATACAAATTTGTTCATATATCCCTTTTCCTTATAACATATTCCCAGGAATTGTTGGATCAGATGACACTCAGGTTTCTGAAGCTTCAGTTACACTTAGTATTTCCAAATGGCCCTCCAAAAACATCATTATGAAATATGTACTCCCAATAGGAATGTACAAGAGTGCTCATCTTCATCTGGCAATGAGTGGTACCAGTTAAAATGTTTTTTTGCCAAATTGGTAGGTGGTATCTGAGATGCTAACACATATTAATCACTGCAGTGTTCCAGGATGATGAAAATCACCACCTCATTTAACTTGTGGGGAAAGCATCAATGTCCCCAGTTTACAGATGGATGAATGGTCTCAGGGAGGAGGAGGCTCAGGAGCTGCTTGGGGGTCCTGTGTGGTTTGGTGGGAGGGCTGGCAGCTGTCCCCTACAGGTCACTGTGTCTCAGGGGACCCAAGGTGACCAGTAAAGTGGGCCTGAGCCCATGCCTTCCTTCCAGAGTGTGACCTCCCCCAGGACTTAACTCCAGGAACTAGGATTGAACTAGGGATTCCCTACAAGCAAAGTGCTGTGGAAAGCAGAGTAAGGATATTTTGAAAGGTTTTCCTTCTTTTAACAAGCATGCATCCCATTGCATTCTGCAGAGTCTTACCTTAGCAGGGACTGGGGTAGGAAGGAATGACAACTCACAGCCAGAGGTTAAGAATGAAGGTCTTCTCTTTCAAGGGGGTCGTTTCCAGCCTGGAGACCTCCTTTGCTCTGTAGCTGCTGAGAATTTCTCGATGCTGAGGCCTGGGCTCTTAATTCAAATGTCACAGAGCTGTCAGGTCCCATATACTGAAATTATGAATGAACCTGCAAAGAAAACGGGCTTTGATCTGTTCCTCGGTGGATGTCCCACGGTGATCTTTGAATCTTCTTTTGGTGTCACTAAAGAAAGTTTTTAGGCCGGGTGCGGTGGCTCACGCCTGTAATCCCAGCACTTTGGAAGGCCAAGGCGGGCGGATCACGAGGTCAGGAGATGGAGACCATCCTGGCTAACACAGTGAAACCCCATCTCTACTAAAAATACAAAAAAATTAGCCGAGCGTGGTGGCGGGTGCCTGTAGTCCCAGCTACTCGGGAGGCTGAGGCCAGAGAATGGCATGAACCCAGGAGGCAGAGCTTGTAGTGAGCCGAGATTGTGCCACTGCACTCCAGCCTGGGTGACAGAGTGAGACTCCATCTCAAAAAAAAAAAAAAAAAAAAAGAAAGTTTTTAAAAATTTGATGAAAATTTAGCAAAATGAAAAAGTTGGGGGAAAAAAATAAGAACAGGAAATTCAACCCAGCCTCACCACCTTAAAATATAGTTTTAGTAAAATATAATTTCTAGTTCCTTTTTAGCTCTTGTTTGCTTATATGAGTTATAATCATAGCATATATTTATTCTATAGCCTGATTTTCTCACCTGGTATGAAATGAGCATTTTCCTCCATTTGAACACAGCTTTTGTAATGACTTTAAATGGCCCCATGGGTGTCCGTCAAATGCACGTGCCACAGTTCAGCATTTGGCATTTACATTATATCCAGGCTTTTGCTTGTACAAATATGACTCTTCATATGCGTAAACTTTAGCCTTTGTTTAATTAAGATATAAAGTTTCAGAAGTGCACTTCCTGGAGGCATCTTTGTCCCATCCGATGCATTGCCAATGTGTTTTCTTTTCTTTTCTCTTTTTTTTTTTTTTTTTTTTTTTGAGACAGAGTCTCATTCTGTTGCCCAGGCTGGAGCACAATGGCAAGATCTCAACTCACTGCAACCTCCGCCTCCTGGGTTCAAGCGATTCTCCTCCCTCAACCTCCTGAGTAGCTGGGATTACAGGCATGCACTACCATATCTGGCTAATTTTGCATTTTTAGTAGAGACGGGGTTTTGCCATGTTGGCCAGGCTGGTCTCAAACTCCTGACCTCAAGTGATCCGCCCGCCTCCGCCTCCCAAAGTGATAGGATTACAGGCGTGAGCCACCATGCCCAGGTGCCAATGGGTTTTCTAATTCTGTCAACTTAACTGCAACGTGTGAGTTTCGGGTCACTCTCTCCAGCACTGGGTATTGCCATTAAGAAGAAAACTGTTTTCTTTTAAAAGGTAACAAAAAAAAATAGATTCATTTATCCTTCTTTTTAAGATCAGTTATCGTAGCATTTTCTCATGATTAACTGTAGAGACACAAGGAAGCTGTGTGCAGAGCACTTTCTTGGTGTAAATGATGAAGCCTTTGTGTACTTCTTGCGTGCAGGGACCGGATGGTGAGCACTAAGGACAGAAATGTTTATCTCAGCTCCCTGTGAGCTTCACAGGAGTTATCACATCCTGGATTTCAGAGAAGATATAAAACTTAATAACACATGATTTATGGTTTAAATAGTGGCTGAAGAGAAAGCAGACAAGCTGTCAGTAGACAGCATGTGATGAGTGGCTAACTAATGATCCAGTGTACAGTTGTTTAAGGAGTCCAGAGGCTCCCTCCAGGTTGGGGGCTCAGACGAAGCTTCATGCTTGGGGTGGGGCGGGGGTGGGATTGTGCTGTGCTTAGGTGGTGGTTAGTGCTGTGTAGCCAGAGCGGGAAGGTCAGGGCGTTTTGGCAGGGGTACGGAGGGAAAGCCCAGCATAGTTAAGGTCAGAGCTGGAAGTGGCCTTAGAGGTCACCGGGAGCTTTGTTTCTTCCATTTCAGTGTGCAGAACTCAGCTGGGGTCTTGTTAGAATGTAGGTTCTGGCCGGGCACGGTGGCTCATGCCTGTAATCCCAGCACTTTGGGAGGCCGAGGTGGGTGGATCACAAGGTCAGGAGTTCAAAACCAGCCTGGCCAAGATGGTGAAACCCCGTCTCTACTAAAAATACAAAAAAATTAGCCGGGCATGGTGATGGACACCTGTAATCCCAGCTCCCAGGCAGGCCGAGGCAGAGAATTGCTTGAACCCAGGAGGCAGAGGTTGCAGTGAGCTGAGATTGCGCCACTGCACTCCAGCCTGGGCAACGAGTGAGACTCCATCTATTGAAAAAAAAAATGCAGGTTCTGATTCAGGAGGTCCAATGCGGCAGCGGGGCAGGGGAAGGTGCCTGAGGGTCTGCATTTCTGACAAGCTCTCAGGGGCTACTGTAAACCATCCATGAAGAAGCTGGAATCTACACCAAGTTTTAAAGATGGGCAAAACTGAATCCCGGAGAGGGAAAGGTACTCTGACCTTGTGTTAGTTTTGTTTCACTTTGGCATCTGAAACATATTTTTAAAGGCTTCAAGTAACTTCCAGTTCTGGAAAAAAGAGAGGAGAAATATCTTCTCTATTCCTCCTAAGTGCGACTGAAAGCCCTGGACATTATGTATAAAACAAACATAAGAAGCCTGTTATGATGGGGAGAAGAAGGTGGGCAGCTAGGGACTCTGGGACACCAGGAATGACACGGTGGTGACCTCACAACAAAAGCCTGCTCTCTAGCCAGAGGACCCGGAGAGGGCTAGCCTAGCGAGATGCACTTGTTTAGATAAGAACTGCTCTGCCCTAACCAAACACCAGCCCTCCTCCATGGTGTCGGTGGAGTGGCCTCTCCCAGTCATGATGGTATCAGCAGTGAGGAGATAGAACTCCCGGGAACTCCCCACAGCAGCACCAAAGAGCTTCTTTCTTCTTTGGATACCAACAGAGACCAAGTGGGGAACCTGGGTGTCCACCCCCACCTGACAGCAATGCAGTGGCACCCCCCATCTTTTCCTGCCAGAGTGGTGTCATGGGAGCTGGCTAAGATAGAAGATTAAATAAGATCCAGACTGTGAATATTATATAATACTCAAAATGTCTAGGTTTCAATGAACAACCACTTGTCATAACAAGAACCAGGAAAATTTCACCTTGGATTAAAAGAAAAACAGTGCACACCAACACTGAGATGGCAGAGATGTTAGAATTATCTGGAAAGGACCATAAAGCAGCCATTATAAAAATGCTTCGGTGAGCAATTGCAGATATGTTTGGAACAAATGAGAAATTAAGAATAGAGTCTTAACATACAGAAATGGAAAAGATAAAAACAAAATGAACTGAACTGAAAATGCAAAAACCAAAATAAAAAACCCAGTAGATGGTATCAACAGCAGGACAGAGATGACAGAGAAAAGAATCAGTAAACTGGAAGATAGGATATAACAGAAATTTCCCAATCTGAATGACAGAGAGAAAATAGACCAAAGGAAGAAGAAGAAGAAAAAAAAGAATGGAGCCTCAGGAACCCATGGGATTATCATAGATGATCTAACATTTGTGTCATCAGAATGCTAGAAGAAGAGGTGAAAGGGATGAGCTGAAAAGAATTGAAGAAATAATAGCTGAAATGTTCCAAACTTGGCAAAAAACACAAACCTACAGTTCTTAAGAAGCTGAGCAAATCCAAAATACGATAAACCCAAAGAAATCCACATCAACACAAATCCACTTTCTGAAATCTAATGATAAAGAAACAATCTTGAAAGCAGCCAAGGAGAAGCAACACTTTACTTATGGGGAGAAAACAATGTCAGTGACAGCAGATTGCTCATCAGGAACTATGGAGGTCAGTGACAGCAGATTGCTCATCAGGAACTATGGAGGTCAGTGACAGCAGATTGCTCATCAGGAACTATGGAGGCCAGAAGGAAGTGGCATAAGGGGTTTTCAAGGGCTGAAAGAAAAGAAATATCAACCTAGAATTCTAAACTAATGAGAAATCAAGATTCTCAGATGAAGGAAAACAGCAAACATTTATTGACTATCTACTGTGCCCCAGGCCCTTTTGAACTATGAGCTGGAAACTATTATCATCAGCGTCTTAGAGGAGAGACCTGAGGCTTTGCACGGAAAGTGGCCAGCGAAGGTTTCACAGTGCGACAGGGAGGATTCAACATGGAGTCTTCTCAAAAGCAGGAACTCACACGTGAACAGGACTGTGACTTGCAGCACTCTTTGTAAAGCTAAAGGCCGGAAGTTTCTCAAGGATGCATCCAGTGGACGGACTGGACAAGCGATGTCCGCCCACTGTGTGCTGTTGTGTGGGGCTGTAAGAGGCAACAAGGGAGGACTCTGTGTATCACCACAAAGTGACTGTCAGGATATTGCTGACTGGAGGAGCCCAGGTGCAGAACTGTGTAGAGAATATGCTGCGTTTTATGTGAGAGAAAGGAAACAGGAGTGCGTCTACATATTTGCTTTTATTTTGAAACAGAGACAATGGAAGAATAAACCACAAGGCTACAAACAAAAATGTACCCTGTTTTATAAGCTGGCTTTGCAATCCTGCAAGTATTTTTTAACTAGAAAACAAAATTAAACCAAAAAGAATAAAAACCATCTCTTAATATTGAAAACAAACGGTCCTGTATACAAAATTGATGGCTTAACCTCACAGAATTGTTTCGAGTGACTTTGAAATACAGTAATTTGTACATTCCAAGTGGGACAAAGAGATAAAAAGAACCACAAATAAAACATAAACTGTGTTCAGTAGTCTTATTGTTGGTAATAAAAATGGTATTGTTTTGAAACTGTGATATATTCAGATTTACATATGTAACCCTAAGTAATTGTATTAATATCTTTGAGAAGGTTTTCATTGTGAGGGAAGAAGTATAAATTAAGTAAAAGCTTGTCGTCATTAGTGAGAATTAGAAACAGCAGTGTTAAATCCTAGCTTTATTCCACACATAATTGCGTTAATATGATCAGGAATGACCACAGCCCCACACCAGTTCTGCTCCCATCCAGATCCTACTTCCCACCTCCCACTGAGTTCCTTGTTGGCCCAGGCACTGCTCACAGCTCATGCCTGCCCAGGGGGGTGTTCCTTGGATGGATGGGGATGAATGGGCTATATCCATGGCTTCTGCTGCCCCTGAAGTCTGCCTGCAGATGTGCCCCAGGGTCCCCTGGTTTCTGATCAAGTCCCTGGAGTGCACACACCAGCTGCTGCCCTTGTGTGCAGGCTGCAGTGGTGTGGGGCACCCAGGAAGCCTGAGGCCTAAAGAACTGTCAGTCCTTTGGTAGGCCGGAAAGCACCCTCACCCAGGACTGGAAAATATCCTCCAGGCTGAGACCTGACTTACAGGACAGGCTGCAGCCCAGGGGGAAGGCGGGATGTGATCATTCAGTCCTGGCCCGGAGCAGGCCTTTGATGTTTTTTGTTTTTCTCTGTTTAACCCTCGTCCTCCCGGCCCTCAGCAGACGCGGCCTACCATGTGCTTCCCTGGCTCTGCTGCAGTGCGGTGTGGGTGGGTCCTGTGGGAAACCTCCTTCACAGTCTGAAGGCCCCAACAGCCATGGACCTGGGGGGTCGGTTTACCTGTAGGTCTGCTTGGACTCGGCGTGGGTCCTGGCCCTTTGTGTCCTTCTCCTTGGGGTCTGCTGTCTCAGAAGGTGTTTGCACCCTCACTGACAGGCTCTGTCTGACACAGGTCCTTTGCTCTGTCCAGTTCCAATGATTGGACACCCTGTCCCTGGGTCTGGGCCCACTCTGAATGACCTCAAGCCCCCCTGCATGGTCCTCCTGGACCTCCGTCACTGCTTTGTCTGCAGATTACCTTCCTATTGTGGGTTCCACCATGGTCCTCCTGGGCCTCCACCACTGCTTTGTCTGTCTGCACATTACCTTCCTGTTATGGGTTCCACCGTGGTCCTCCTGGGCCTCCACCACTGCTTTGTCTGTCTGCACATTACCTTCCTCTTATGGGTTCCACCATGGTCCTCCTGGGCCTCTGTCACTGCTTTGTCTGTCTGTAGATTACCTTCCTGTTATGGGTTCCACTGTGGTCCTCCTGGGTCTCCATCACTGCTTTGTCTGCACATTACCTTCCTGTTACGGGTTGAATTGTGCCCCTCCAAAACGATGCTGAAGTCGCAACTTCTGGTACCTGCAAATGTGACCTTATTTGGAAATAGAGTCTTTGCACATGATCATGTTAACATGAGGTGATTAACATGTGCCCTAATCCAGTATAACCGTGGCCTCATGAAAGAGGGAAATTTAGGCAGGGCGCAGTGGCTCACACCTGTAATCCCAGCACTTTGGGAGGCTGAGGTGGGCGGATCACCTGAGGTCAGGAGTTTAAGACCAGCCTGGCCAACATGGTGAAACCCCATCTACCAAAAAATATAAAGAAATTAGCTGAGCATGATGGTGGGCGCCTGTAATCCCAGGTACTCAGAAGGCTAAGGCAGGAAAATTGCTTGAACCTTGTGGGGTGGAGGTTGCGGTGAGCTGAGATTGTGCCACTGCAGTCCAGCCTGGATGACAGAGCAAGACTCTGTCTCAAAAAAAGAAAAAAGTAAAGAAGAAAAAAAAAAAGAAATAGGAAGATCCATGACACACATGTGAGGCAGGTGGAATGGGGACATTAAAAGGAGGACTTCCACGTTTAATTCTGAATGGTTTGACTGTTTTATTTTGTGCAATTAAAAAAAAAATCAAAGCAATAAATCCCTGTAAAAGAAAAAAAAAAAAAAAGAAAAGAAAAGAAAGAGGAAACTTCAGACACAGACACACACCGGGAGAACACCGAGTGAAGATGAAGGTAGAGATGGGATGAGGCATTTACAAGTCAAGGAACGCCACGAAGCGAGGCATGGACCAGATCCCTCCCTCAGCCACGAGGAGGAATTAACCCTTACTCTGACGCCTTGATCCTGCACGTCCAGCCTCCAGAAGTACCAGACAATCAGCTTGTGTTGTGTTGCTTTAAGCCAGTCTGTGGAACTTTGTTATGGCCGCCCCAGGAAACTGATGGGCTCAGTAGGGAGGTCCCTACTGGCGCCATCTTGCAGTTGTCAGGCCTGCCTCTCATTTTAAGGTACTTTGAGCCACCACTTCAGAATCTTCATGATCTCATGTAAAACTCGGATTTCTGGTTTCCCTTGAAGAATCAGAACATCTGCCAACACAGGGCCATTCCTACTTGGCTGCAGGTGACTGGAGCAGTGCTGGCCACCCCCTTGTTTGCCAGATTCTCTCACCTGCACAGGGCATGTCAAGGCACACACACTGTTGGCCAGGGCACTTCGCCTCACATGTGCCTGACTTCTCTCAGCGGGGACCAGCTTCTGAGCTTCTGACTTTTGCTCTAGGACCTGCACAGGGGCTGCACCTCCCCTTTCCCCACACACACGTCCAGTCCACATTGCAGCAGCTGTCACCATCACCCACGGAGAGCCCAGCCTGTGCCTGAGCCCACACCTCGAACCTTGCTCTCTGGCTAGGAGGCAGCCCCTTCCTGGGCAGGGACCTCGCGGGTCCCACCTATTGCCTGTCCCCATCCTCTCGTTTTCATCTTCTGCTGTTCCCAGGGTCTGCCCCCTCCATGGGCAGCTTCTTGACCCCAGGCCAGGCCTCCTGGGTCCCAGAGCCGGCAACTGAGCCTCTCACCAAGGGAAGGCAGTTTTTTTTTTTTTTTTTTAATTGGCATTTTAAAACTCAGAGCAGTTAACTGGTCTGTCTGCCCAACTTAGCAGTTTCTCTTCTACTTCAGTGCCTCCTGTCCCTGCCCGAAAATATCTGAAGTCGGGGGTTGGGGATGTGGTTGTATGGGAAATTGTAGGGGATGAAAAACGAAGAAGATATGTGACTCATTTTATGCTTCAAATGAAAAGATGACAGGAACTCAGGCCACAGCAGTTCAGAGCCCACCTGGTACAGCCTGGAACGTCTTTCCTGAGATGAGGTCAACTCTTTGTTTTTTATCTTTTCTAACATATTACTTGATAACATACAAAAGATAGTGTCCAGGTCACAAAGCAAACTACCATCGTGAACACCTGAGGACCTGTTTCCCAAGGGGAGAAGCACAGCAGGGAAGCCCGCCCCCTCCCCTCTGGACCTAGCCCAGGGCTCTGCCCGCTCCGCCTTGGGGAATCCTTATCTGGAGTTTTTTTTTTTTTTTTTTTTTGCTCTGTCGCCCGGGCTGGAGTGCAATGGCCGGATCTCAGCTCACTGCAAGCTCCGCCTCCGGGGTTTACGCCATTCTCCTGCCTCAGCCTCCCGAGTAGCTGGGACTACAGGCGCCCGCCATCTCGCCCGGCTAGTTTTTTGTATTTTTTAGTAGAGACGGGGTTTCACTGTGTTCGCCAGGATGGTCTCGATCTCCTGACCTCGTGATCCACCCATCTCGGCCTCCCAAAGTGCTGGGATTACAGGCTTGAGCCACCGCGCCGGGCCGCCTTATCTGGAGTTTTAATTTGTATGCCCCTTCCCCTTCTTTCCCTTCTTTCCCTTCTTTTTTTGAATGTTTTATTTAAAATAATTTCAAACTTACAGAATTTGCAGAAAAGTTGCAAAGGTTAAAAAAAGTACAAAGAGCACCCATATACCCTATACCCAAATTCACCTTTTAAAATTTTACCCCATTCTTAAAATTACTTCTCTCTCTCCCTCCCTCCCTTCCTTTGCACACACACAAGCACACACATGCATGTACATACGTGCACGTAATTTTATCAGAACCATTTGACATGGTCACCTTATGTGCAGCCCCTCACTCCTCAATACTTCAGTGTGACGAAAGGAATATTCTCTTAACCACATAAACGTTACCAACTTTAGTAAATTGACCTAATTATGCCATTTTATAGCATTTTCCCCCTGCAATACAGGATCTAGTGATGTGTCCTCAGCATTGTCTAAATCTGGAGGAGCATTTCTACAGACTCTCTTTCTCTTTTACAACATTGACTTTGGGTTTTTTTTTTTTTTTTTTTTTTTTTGGAGACAGGGTCTCTTCGCTGCCCAGGCTGGAGTGCAGTGGTGCAGTCTCGGCTCACTTGAACCTCTGCCTCCCAAGTTCAAGTGGTTCTCCTATCTCAGCCACCACGCTTGGCTAATTTTTGTATTTTTAGTAGACATGGAGTTTCACCACATTGGCCAGGATGGTCTTGAACTCTGACCTCAGGTGATCTACCCACCTCGGCCTCCCAAAGTGCTGGGATGACAGGCGTGAGCCACTGTGTCTGGTCAGCATTGACATTTTTAAAGAATTTATCTTTCCCCCACTGTCCCTCCTTTTTGTAAAATAGAAAGCTCATTGTTTCGGGTTTTTCTAACGTTCCTGACTGTGCTCTTCTGTGACTGGCATTGTGTGTGGGGTTGGCCCGTGCTGGTGGGGGTCAGGAGCTGTCACCCGTTCACTCTTGGTGCCGTGCTGTCACATTGCGGGTGTGTGGGGATGGCCCGTGCTGGCGGGGGTTGGGAGCTGTCACCCGTTCACTCTTGGTGCCGTGCTGTCACACTGCGGGCAGCGTGTACTGCAGTTGAGGACGTATTAGCGTGATGATGGACTTCGGGTATTTACAGCTTTTTGTTACTGTGAACAGTAAACAGTGCTGCTGGGAACATTTGTGCACATCTATTGATGTGTGTGAGGGTTTCATTAGGGGTTTATGCCCAGAAGTGGCATTGCTGGATCATCAACTGTGTGAATGTTCAACTTTTCAATATAATTCCAAAATGTTCTCCACATGTCCTAACTCACACTCCCACTTGCAATGAAAAGACTTCCTGTTGCTCCACATCCTCTCCAGCACTTGATGTGGTGAACTTCTTACTCTCATGACCATCTAGTGTGTAAATGGCCTATGAATGATTGTCTCTTTGTGGTCAATCCAAACCACGAGAGTTTCTCTGCTTACTAACGACACTGAGGATCTTTCCATGTGTTTAGAGCGTATGTGTGTCACATCCTGTGAAGCAGTAGTAAGAATCCCACCTCTTGCTTGCTATTTACCATAGGTGAAAATGATTTTAGGTACAGATCATTGATCATGGAAGCAGCTTAAGAAGGTAGCACGATTCTTATCCTCTTTTCTATGCTTGTATTTTGCCCATTCCCTATCAGATTGTCAGTCTTTGTCCTCTTGACATCTTCTTAGTGCCCTTCTGTTTTAGCCGTCCTTCCCTGACATGGCCCTGCAGGGGAAGGGTGGGTGCCGCCCATTGTGGGTGGAGGTGGAAGCCCAGGCTCCCTGCAAGGCCTCTGCTGACACCCGAGGCAGGGCCCCGATTAGTGCTGGGCTGGGTGGGAGTTCCTGGTCTCCAGTGGTGCCCCAGGTGGGGCCTTGTCACTGGCCTGCTCACATGGAGGCCCAGCTCCCTACTTAACCTCTTCTGAGGCTACCCCAGCAGGGGTGTTGGCGTACTTTTTGGCGTACCTCAGCACAGCCTCTTGAGGGAATAGAGTGGCAGTTGCCTAATGCCTTCTATCATACCAGGATGCCCCTTCCCGGCTGCTTTGGCTAGAAAGCAGGCTTTTGCTGGGACTTTTTTTGTTTTGTTTTGTTTTGTTTTGTTTTGTTTTGTTTTTTGAGACAGAGCCTTGCTCTGTCACCCAGGCGGGAGGGCAGTGGTTACTCAGTGGCTCACCGCAACCTCCTGGGCTCTAAGCGATTCTCCTGCCTCGGCCTCCCGAGTCGCTGGGACTACAGACGCCCGCCACCACACCTGGCTAATTTTTGTATTTTTAGTAGACACAGGGTTTCATCATGTTGGCCAGGCTGGTCTTGAACTCCTGACCTCAGGTGATTCGCCCACCTCGGTCTCCCAAAGCGCTGGGATTACAAGCTTGAGCCACAGCGCCTGGCCTGTTTTTTTGGTCTGTGCCTTTTAGTGTTTCCAGGTTACTCATTTCCTCAGCTCCAAGTCTGGGAAATATGAGGTAAAAAGAAAAGCCAGAAAACTGACTGCTATATCATTCCTTGGGTCCTGAGGTCCCTAGCTGGCCTGGCTTCTCTCCATGGTAACAGTCTTCTTACATTTTTATATGCATATTTTATATATAATGCCCTGGGCTTTTATTTGTGCATAGTGGGAGAGACAGGGAAAAGTATATCTACTCCATCTACCTAGAAACTGGGCCCTATTGACTTGTAAGAGTTCTTTATGTATTATGAGTACTAATCCTTAGTCAAGAAGTCATATTATACTTACTGAAAATATTTCCCAGTTTGTGACTTTTTTGTATTTTTGACATCTGTTTTGACAGATGTTCTTGATTTTAATGCAGTTGTACTTATCGGTCTCATTTCTTTTTTCATTCTCGGGTTAGTGCTTTTTGTTTCTTGTGTAAGGAACATTTTCTTATTCCAAGTTTAGAGAGCTCATCTCTCATAATTTCTTCTAAAAAATTTAATGTTTTTGATTTTCACGTTTAAGTTATTTATCTATCTGGAATTGATTTTGGTGTATGTTTTGGGGTAGGGATCCAATTTCTTTTTCTTTTTTCAGTTTTTGTTGTTGTTTTTTGTTTTGTTTTGTTTTTTGAGACAGGTTCTTGCTCTTCCTCCCAGCCTGGAGTGCAGTGGTACAGTCATGGCTCACTGCCACCTCGAACTGCTGGGCTCAAGTGATTCTCCCACCTCAGCCTCTCAAGTAGCTGGGACTAGAGGCAGGCACTGCACTATCCGGCTAATTAAAACAATTTTTTTGTGTGTGTGGAGATGGGGTCTTGCTTTGTTGCCTTGCCTGGTCTCAAACTCCTGGCCTTAAGTGACCTTCCTGCCTCGGCTTCCCAAAATGTTGGGATTATAGGCCCGAGCTACCCTGCTCAGCCTCAATTTCATATTTTTAAACAGCCTCATTGAAATATAATGGAAAATTAACATATTTAAAGTGTACAGTTTGGTAAGTTTGACATTTATGTATACACTCATGCAGCCATCACTACAATAAAGAAAATAAACATATACATCACCCTAAAAGTTCCCTCCTGCCTCTTTGTTTTATTTTTTGCTTCTCCACAGAGTGAGCTCTGCCTCCTGCCTCTTTGTAATCCTTCCTCCCTGTACCTCCCCACCCTCTCTCCATTCCCAGATGGCCATTTATCAACTTTCTGTTACTCTTAACTCATTACGGGCTTCCAAGAAGTCTGTGTGACTGTAACCACACAGCATGGACCATTTTGCTTGATACGGTTTCTTTCATTCTGCGTCATTATATCAAGATTCACCCATGGTGTGGCATTTCTAAATAATTTGTTCTTTTTTATTGTCAAGTACTATTCTATTGCCTGTCTCTAACACAATTTGTTTATCCTTTCACGAATGGATAGATATTTGGATTGTTGCCAGTTCTTGTCTATTACAAAGAAGGCTGCTAGGAATATTCTTAGACCAGTCTTTGTATGCACACATGCTTTCATTTCCTTGGGTGTGTATACCTTGGAGTGGAATGGTTGATCATTTATTAGGTACATGATTAACTTTTTGAGTGACTGACGTGACAGTTTGTGTGATGCCACGTTACATTAGTGGGCATATCTTCCTGGGTTCCTCTCAGCTGTGATAAATTCTCAGACTTTGTTTTTGATGACCTTGACAGTTTTGAGGAATACTGGTCAGGTATTGTGTAGAATGTTCCTCAATCTGGGTTTGTTTGATGTTTTTCTCATGGTTGGACTGGGCTGACGGAGATGTAAGAGGAGGGTCACAGAGGCAAAGTACCATTCTCGTCGCATTATATCAAGGCACATAAAATCAACGTGACATCACTGGTGATGTTACTCTTGAGTCATCTGGTGAGGCAACGTGTGTCTGATTTTTCCACTGTAAAATTATCCCTCCTTTCTCCTGCTTTTCAGGCAACAAGATCTCTTCCGTCGTCTAATATTTAAAATAGCACCATGTCCCGGTTTCATCGGTGTGTTTAAAAAATCTCTGAGAGTGTTGGTGTTTTTGTCGGGTTTGTGTGTGTGTGTGTGTGTGTGTGTGTGTGTGTGTGTGTGTATGTTTTCTGTTTTCTTTCCTTTTTTGGCTGATGTATATTTTTAAATGTATGTTTTTCAAAATTTTTGCTTTTATGTTATTTATACTTTTGAGATCGAATCTCACTCTGTCACCGAGGCTGGAGTGCAGTGGTGTGATCTCAGCTCACTGCAACCTCTGCCTCCCAGGTTCAAACAATGCTCCTGCCTCAGCCTCCTGAGTAGCTGGGATTATAGGCAAGGACCACCCTGCCTGATTATATATATATATATATTTTTTTGGAGAGATGGGGTTTCACCGTTGGCCAGGATAGTCTTGAACTCCTGACCTCAGGTGATCCACTCGCCTCAGCCTCCCAAAGTGCTGGGATTACAGGTGTGAGCCACCGTGCCCAGCCACTTTTTGCTTTTAATATGTCTATGTCCTTTATGCATTAGGTATGTCTCCTGTAAACAGTACATCGCTGGATTTTTTAATCATCCAACTGTCAATCTGTTTCTTTTACCTAATAACTTTAGTCTACTTATGTATGTAGTATTTATTGATTTATTTGGACTTAAAAATCTTTTTAAAATATTTCCAATTGTCTCACTTTTTCTAGGCTTATCTAGTTCTCACCTTTATAGTGATCTTATTTTGTTGTTCACATTCCCTTCTTTTCATTTGTTTCTATCAGTTGTAATATACACACTCTGCTACTATTTTTCTCATTTTTTATTGAAGTAAACTTAATAAATAGTAAGACGTGCAAAGCCTAATTGTTAGTTTTACTGGACACACAATTTTAGGCTTTCAGATACTTTTTTTCCAACACTTTGAGGATATTCTACCTTTTACTGGCTTCTAGTGTTTGTGTTGGTAAGTCTATTGTCATTCTAATGGTTATACCTTTAAAGGTAAAATGTGTTTCTTTAATTTTTTATTTTTACTTCTTTATTTTTAAGTTCCTTTATTAAAAATATATATATATTTTAATAAAGATGGGGTCTCGCCATGTTGCCAGGCTGATCTCGAACTCCTGAGCTCAAGTGATCTCTCACTTTGACCTCCCAAAGTGCTGGGATTATAGGTGTGAGCCACCGTGCCTGGACTCTATAAATACTTTTAAGATCTTTTCTTTGTCTTGATGTTGGGTACTGTTCTTGTACGTAGGTGTTGATTTCTTTTTATTTATCCTGTTTCAGATGTTTGGCTTCCTAGAGTTGTGAATTTATTCTTTTTCTTCCACTTGGTCATAGGAAATTTATATATATTATCTTTTAAATATGCCTCTTCTCCATTTTTTTTATTATTTCTTTTTGGGACTCATTCTGTTCTCATGTGTCATTTTTATTTTCTGCATCATGTCTTAATAAAATTGCATTCTTGGTAATGTATTTGATATATGTTCCAGTTCATTAATTCTTCAGCTTTATCTAATCTCCTATTTAACTCACCCATTAAATGTTTTTATTTCAACCATTATACTTTTTGTGTATAGATGCTGTATTTCCCCAAAAACAACAAATTCCATCATCGTAGTCTCTTCTTCGTTCCTTCTCTTTGTGAGTACATGTCTCCGTAAACATTTTACATGTAGCTGTTCTGTAATTCCGTTTCTGGTCATTTCGGAATGGGGAAGACGTCTTTGTGGCTTCTTGTTGACTCTCATCCACAGGGCCTTGCCTTCTTCCACATTCATCTTTGATTATGAGCTCATTGCTTGATCATCATTTGTGGGACTCCTTACTCTAAATTGGAGAATTCTTCCTCCAGGTCAGATTTGCTTCTCCCAACAGCCAGCAGCCGTGGGGATACACTGCCGTGGAACTGTATCGGCCATTTCTGAGGATCTGGATGCAGCAAAGCTGGAAATTCCAGCCCAGAGTTTCCTTTGCTGTTGACTCAGGGCTTTGTGTCCTGATAGCCATGGCTCTGTTGCCACTGGGACAGTGTGGCTCCTCAGGTTCCTCGCTGCTCTGGCACTAGACAGCTCATGGTTTTGTTTTCTATTTACTGGGTGGGATCCTTGACAGACCATTTGCTTCTTTTGGTAGCAGTACTGCCTCAAAAAGTGTTTCCTGTCCACAGAACACCTTGGCAGCCATTATACCAGACGTAGAGTTCTGAGATGAGATTTTTAAGTCCTCAACCAGGAAACCAAACAGAATTCTAGGAGCTTAAGACAATGTGTCTCAGGAGGTCAAGGATCCTCTCAGAGAGGCCCAGTGAAGACATTGGGCCTTAAAAATCAGGTCTCATGCTCCGATGTTTCAGAAGGCTATTACTCGCTGTGTTTTTTGTATGAGATTTCACATGAGAAATTTCTTTCAGAATTGAGTGCCAGGAAAAGCTGTGTTTTGCCAGAGGGATTAGCCTACTTCCTCTGTCTATGGCAACAGCTTTGTAATACATCGTATTTCCCTTTTTGCCCAAGCTGCCAGGAAGCATTCATTGATGAAAAACAGATGCCAAATCATATTGTCTTGTTCAGTCCTTAGAATTGGCTTCCTCCTCTTTGTCATAGTCATTATTTCTACTTGTATGTCTATAGTAACACATTTATAGCATATCTACCAAAATAGCTCTTTTATGGGACGAGGCAAGTTACAGGTAAAATAAGTTTATAAATATTTTACATTTACATTTTCTTCCCATATATTCTTAAAATATCAAAAAAGATTAATCTGAAATATTTATGCAAATTTATCTGGCTACAACTTCTGAAGCTTCATACCTAAGACATGAGTAAGTGAGCACGACTTCCCGCAGAACAAGAAGGCATTCCTTTCTCTGCCCTTCTTTGTCATGGGCAGCTGTGTCCAGACTGTACTGAACTGGAGTCTCCATTTACATCCCTTTCCCTTCATTGTGGACCAGGGGCAGAGTGAATGGCTTCGAGGCCTCATCTTGTTTGAGATTAAAAACTAAACCTTGTATATACTAAGACATTTCCCCAGAGTGTTGAGAGTATAATAACGCACGTTCTGTTCCCAGCAGGTGAAAGGGGGTAGGTATTTTAACCCCCCATGTTATGGATGGCAGCCCCGAGGTACCCTGGACAAGCTCTTTCAGCGAGAGTCCTGCCTCCTACCCTGTCCCATGCATTGATTCAGTTATTGGCTATCCCTTCTGACCAAAGGGGTGAAATGAAGTGCTTAAGAACGTGGGTTTGGAGCTAGACTGCCTGGTTCATATCTCTCTGCCACTTACCGTAGGCACTTATTTCAGCAAAGTTACTTTCTTTCCCTGGGCTGTAGTTTCCTCATCTGCAAAATAAGAAAAGTAATAGTGTCTATTTTCCAAAGTTGTTATGAGCACTAAAAGACTTAATATAGGAAAGGTGCTTGGAACATCTAGAAAGCATTCACAGATGTGAACCATTGTCAATCCTACTATTTTTAAATGATCGTTACCATTATTATGATTGCTGCAGGGACTACACTGGACAGAGGTGTGACCACTGGAACCTCCCAATTGTCACATTCTGGAGATTCCTTCCCATCTTTTATTTAACTTGTCTCATGAACCTCTCTAGCTCAGCCCCCACTACTTTCATATTTTCTCGGCCCCCATGCCCTCTCTCCTTCCTTCCCCTTCCCACTCTCCTTGACCAGCTTCTTCCATCCCTGTGGTTCTAGCCTCCCTCATAATTTGGTGCTTGCAAATTCCTTCCCAACCTGTCTTCCATGCATTGGTGCCCTACAGTCAACTCCCCACCCTTCTCCCCCATCTCAGAGTGGCATCTAGCATCTCTCCAGAGGATTCAGGCTGTTAAGTTTAAATGTTCTTGCATTAATTAACTAATTAATTCAGTCATTCATTCAGTAGTGCCTCTGGGTCTTCCCTCACTGAAGTTCACAATTGGCCCCAGGTCTGGGGCTAAGTCAGACCATCCTCTATGACCTTGACTTTGATCACTTATGATTCTCTCCATGAGCAGAATATTAACCTGTGTAACCCGATTCATCCTCTCTGAATTACAGTTCATCGTGGCCTCACCAGTCCTATCTCAGGCTGTGCAGAGGGTGCCTCTGACATCTCAGCCACACTGGGAGTCCTGCTGCTGATGGACGGGGTGCAGGGAGCCTGCAGTGCAGGCAGCACAGCTTCATGCCTGGCAGCAGGCTGACGTCTAACAGCTGCCCACACGGAGACCGAGTGCCAGGGTCTTGAGCAAACGTCAACCTGCAGGCCCAGGAGGAGACCGCTCCCAGACACTGGCGGTATCTCTAGTGACCCCAGCTTTGCGAGACCCACATCTGACTATGGGCACGTCATTATTGGGGCTGAAAACTCTGTACCCTCACCTACCATTCGATGCCATCCACATGTGTCTCTGGGCATTCTGGGACCCAGAGGCAAATGTGCGCCTGCAGGTGCAGGTGGGGAAAGGTCGTTGCTCCTGGTGGCCCACCTTGATGTCAGGGGTCTTCCAAAGCCTGGCTCAAGAGGGAGCTGCTGTGACTAACCGAGGAGGGCTGCTAAATACTGGATGAGCTGGAAAGGGGAATTATGCTGTTTGAAGGTGTTGGGGATGTGTCGGGGAGCAGAGCCCTCTTGTTTGGGGAATCAGGCCGCAAGTCATCTCTTACCCAGCACTCTTTTTTTTGAGATGGATGTGGCCCAGGCTGGAGTGCAATGGTGCAATCTCGGCTCACTGCAACCCCCACCTCCTGGGTTCCAGTGATTCTTCTGCCTCAGCCTCCCAGGTAGCTGGGATTACAGGCACACGCCACCACACCAGGGTATTTTTGCATTTTTAGTAGACACAGGGTTTCACCATGTTGGCCAGGCTGGTCTTGAACTCCTGACCTCAGGTGATCTGCCCACCTCGGCCTCCCAAATTACCCAGCGCTTTTGATGCAGAGGTGTCCCCTGTGGGGAGCGACCCCATCCTCCCAACACATCACGTTCATGGCACGTGACCTGCTGCTATTGGACCAGTCCCTGCTCACCTCCTCACCTCTCCTAGGAAGGGCCGTGTGCTGTCTGACTTAGTCGTCTCTCCAACTGTCTCCTGAATCAAAATCTCACATGTCCTTGTCGGAGAATGAAAGCTCATTTTTCAGAGGAGTGTTGTAAGATTTTCACAGCCTCCTCTTAATATAAGTGAGACACTGTGGGGTATTGCAAAACAAGACGTGATCCACACTCCCGTATAATGTTCACCCCTGCCCTACTGTGATTTTTCTAACAGTTGGATTGGAAACAGATCCGATTGCCAAAACAAACCTTCATGTTCCCACATGCAGGAAAGAGGGGCTTAAGTTCCAATTTCTTAAGTAGTGGCAGCTACATTTACACTAGCGACTCATACCTAATAAAAGTCTGTTCTGGGATTTGTGAAAGAATAGGTTTTGGATTGGCAGCGACTTGTGGCCTGCCACGATTGCATGCATTGACATTTGCTGGTGGGATTCAGTTTCCCCTGCACAAGACTCTGCCAAGGGCCAGGGGCCCTCAGTCCATCAGCCCAGGAAGATGGTCCCCGAGGGGCGAGGCAGCTCTGCTTTCGAAAGGCCTGTAATCTTTTGCAGGCAGCCGCTGTATTTTCAGATGTCGGGTCTGCTGGCCACCTCTGGCCCACCCAGGCCTGAATGGACCGACAGAGAAAATTCTTTCCTTGAACTCTCCTCTCGGGAACCTTGGAGGTGTAGAGGTGGCCAGAGCAGCCAGCAGGGCCTTGAAACCTGAGGGCTGGTCTTCAGAGGTTACTCCTGCAAAAATGAGTTAATCCTGATGTGAGTGTCATGTGCAGAGCAGGGCAGGCGGCTGACCTGGAGAACTCTGTGAATGAGGCTAGGTGGCCCGTGTGGATGGAGGCACCACAGGGTAGGTCCTGCTTGCCAGCAGCACCCTTAACCTGACCTGTTTCCTGCACTGGAATAGCCCTGAGGCCGCTACAAAGCATGGGTGCTTTGCAGGGCAAGTTGGAGGCCTGGTGAACTCCGTGCCTTGCAGAGTGGGGTTCAGTGTGGGCTAAGGCTCAGTGTGGGCTGGGCCCACAGATAGGTAAGGAATGGCGTATGGCCTGGGGAAGGGATTTCTGCGTGTCCTGGGCTCCCAGATCCACAGAAGATGGGAGCCAAGGGTGCCTGGGGATCACCTCCTCTCCCTCATAGTGAGGACCAGAGCCTCACTCATTCAGTGCCTATGCAATGCTGGAGAACAGGAATTGCTAGTCAGAGTCTCTGTGCTCAAGGAGTTTCTGTTTAAACGGTAAGAGACCAGCAGTCAACCAACAACTAAAGCTTTCCTTAATGGATTACACTTAAGAGCAGCTTACCAAGGGCCAGGCACTTTCTAGGAATGAAGTCATTTAATCCCTGTGAGGTAAGTGCTGTCATTACCCCCATTTCACAGATGAGGAACTGAGGCACAGAGAAGTTCAGCCACTTAACCAGCGTCCCAGGATTAGAAACTATGGAGCTGGAATTCTACTGCAGAGAGCCTGGCTCTGGATCTGTGCTCCCAGCACCCACGCCGGACACCTCTCAGGAGCCCCTGTTGTGAGGTGGGGCCTCTGTGGGAACGGGTGGTGGACGGACACTGGCCCGTTCTGGACATTTCATGTACATGGAGTCATACGAGATGTGGCCTTCGTGGCTGGCCTCCTCCACTTCGTGTAACGTCCTCGAGGTGCATCCATGTTGTGGCATGGATCAGCACAGCGCTTCGTTCCTTTGTGTGGCCTGGATTTCTTTGCTTGAGCTGCCGTAACAAATACCACAGACTGCACAGCTCAAACAACAGAAATGTGTTGTCTCATAGTCTCAAGGCTGGAAGTCCAGGGTCAAGGTGTTGGCAGGGTTGGTTTCATTTTGAGGCCTCTCTCCTGGCTCGTAGACGGCCGCCTTCCCCGTGTCCTCACACGGCCTTCCCTCTGCGTGTGTCTGAGTCCCAATGTTCTCTTCTCAGGAGGACACCGGTCCTGTTGGGTTAGGGGCCGCCCATACCACCTCCTTTGACCTGAACTCCCTCTTTAAACAGAGGTACTGGGGATTAAGACTTCAACGTATAAATTTTGGGGGACACAATACAGTTCATAACATAGCCAAATAATAGTTATTTCTAATGATTCAAGTATTTTTATTCAAAAATAATAATATTGAGCGCTTTTCTCTAGTAATATTGAATACAATTTCAGTGCTTCTTCAATACAAAATTATTTGAATAGAATATTGAATTCAATTTGAATTAATTGAGTTGAATATTTAAAAATTGAATAATTGGCCTGGCATGGTGGCTCATGCCTGTAATCCCAGTACTTTGGGAGGCCAAGGCAGGTGGATCACCTGAGGTCAAGAGTTTGAGACCAGCCTGGCTGACATGGTAAAACCCCATCTCTACTAAAAATACAAAAATGAGCTGGACGTGGTGGCCCGAGCCTATGATCCCAGCTACTCAGGAGGCTGAGGCAGGAGAATAGATTGAACCCGGGAGGCAGAGGTTGCTATGAGCCAAGATTGCACCACTGCACTCCAGCCTGGGTGACAGAGTGAGACTCTGTTTCAAAATAATTAATTAATTCAAACTAAAATGAATAAAAAAATTGAAAAAAAATCAAGATGTTTCTTTTTCACCAGAACGCCTTTCGAGGGGACGTGGAATCCCCCTTGCCCCAGGCTCTGTGTTCCGCTGTCTGGTCATGCTCCTGTCCCAGGCCACACCCTGAAATGACCCGCCCACACTTCAGTTTTCATCCTTGGTTTACACAGAAGCTTTTGGGCCAGATTTCGAGGATCCTTAAACATAGTTCTGAGGTAGTTTAGCCATTGTCTGTAGGCAGCGGGTGGCTCCACCATGCACAATTCCCCTCCTCTGCAGAAAGTCGTGTCTGTGCCTCTGACTGCCGCCGGCCAAGGCTAATTGTCCTGGGAGCAACTCACGTGGGAGGGGCCGTCCTTCCCGGGCAGTTCGTAACGGAGGACAGGAGAAGGAGGACTATCGTCCTCTTGGGGTTACCACCTTAGACCATGTGATTGGGAGAGACTGGAGAAGAGAGGAGATGGCCACGAGGATAAGGGGCAGGTCCTGAGTCCTGGGAGCATCACACTGTCCTTTAGTAATCTCCCCCCTCTTCGTTCTCCTGTCTCTCTTTCCTTTTCTCTCTTCTCTTCCTCTCTTCTTTCTCTCCTCCCTGTCTCCTCTCTCTTTCCTCCCCTCCTCTTCTCTCTTCTCCGTCTTTCCTCTCTTTTTCTCTCTCTCTCTTTCTCCTCTCTTCTCTTTCTTTCTCTCTCTCTGTCTCTCCCCACTCCCCTCAAGCAGACAAGCCTAGTAGAATAGAATAAAGAATGAATTATAACCTTTCCCTGAAGATAGAGGTTGTTTTAAAGTCAAGCTCCTTGAGGGATAATTTACATGCAGTAAAATTCACTCTTTTTAGGTATCCAGTTCTGTCCGTTTTTTATATACAATTTTACTGTGGTAAAACATACGTAACATAAAATTTACCATTTAAATATTTTTTTTCCTTTGAGACAGGGTCTCACTGTGTCACCCAGGCTGGAGTGCAGTGGTGCAGTGACAGCTCACTGCAGTCTCAAACTCCCAGGCTGAAGCAGTTCTCCTGCCTCAGCCTCCATAGCAGCTGGGACTACAGGCGCACACCACCACACCTGGCTAATTTTTTTAAAGATTTTTTGTAGAGACTATGTTTTTATTTTTTCCACTATGTTGCCCAAGTTTAAACCACTTTTATGTGTATAGCTCAGTGGCATTAAGTACAGTCACGGTGTTGTGCAGCCATCACCACCATCCTTCTCCAGAACATTTTCATCTTCCCCAACTGAAACTCCATACCCATTAAACGCAACTTCCCGTGTGTCCTCCCTTCAGCACCAGTAACCTCTGTTCTACTTCTGCCTCTGTAAATCTGTCCATTCTAAATACCTCTTCTCAGTGGAATTCTACAGTATTTGTCCTTTTTGTGTGGCTTGTTTCACTTGGCACAATATCCTCACAGTTTCTCCGTCCTGTAGCATACGTGAGAATCCCCTTTCTTTTTTTTCCTCTTTTTTTTTTTTTGAGATGGAATTTCACTCTTGTTTCCCAGGCTGGAGTGCAGTGGTGTGATCTTGGCTCACTGCAACCTCTGCCTCCCAGGTTCAAGCGATTCTCCTGCATCAGCCTCCTGAGTAGTTGGGAGTACAGGCACCCACCACCACATCCAGCTAACTTTTTTTGTATTTTTAGTAGAGACAGGGTTTCACCATTTTGGCCAGGCTGGTCTCAAACTCCTGACCTCATGTGATCGGCCTCCCAAAGTGCTGGGATTACGGGAGTGAACCACCGTGCCTGGCCCCCCTACCTTTTTTAAGGCTAAGTGATCTTCCCTTGTCTGGATATGTCACAAACTGCTTATCCATTTATCTGTTGATGGATATTTGGGTCCTTTCTACCTTTTGGGTATTATAAATAGTGCTGTCAGGAACATGAGTATGCAAATATCTGTTCAAGTCCCAGCTTTCATGGCCTCTGGGTCTGTATCGAGGAGCGGAATTGCTGCATCCTATGGTGAGGTGAGAGAAGCCAGGGTCAGAGACCTTGATGCAATTTGGTGCCGGGTGGCTGCGTCTGCTGCACCTCCCACCCTCCCCACTTCCCAGCCCCTTTCTGGGTGTCTTTGACAGTTCACAGCCTTTATTCTTGCCTCTCCCCCAGCCCCAGTCTCTGGTGAAGCCCTGCTTCCCATGCTGTAGTTGTCTGGGTGCTCCAAAGGGACCGAGCCAACAGGATACGTGTGGAAGAGAATTTACTGGGAAGAATTGACTCACATGATTGCGAAGGCAAAGTCCCATGACAGGCTGTTTACAAGCTGCAGAGCCAGAGGAGCTGGTAACATGGCTCCATCCAAGTCGGAAAGCCTCAGAACCAGGGGAACCAACTAGTCTGAGGCCGAAGGCCTGAGAGCCCCCAGGAGATTGCAGAGTCCAAAGGCGTTAGGACCTGAAGCCTGATGTCCAAGGGCAGAAGGAGAAAAAGCGTCTCCCTCCGGAAGGGAGGGGAAGCAAGCGGGAGCTGAATGTTCCCCTTCTGCCTGCTTTGTCCCTACTGGGCCCCCAGCCGTTGGGTGGTGCCCACCCACATTGAGGGCAGGTCTTCCCCTCTCAGCCCACTGACCCCCACACCATCTCCCCTGGAAGCACCCTCACAGACACACCAGCCATCCAGGGACCCCTCTATCCAGTCAGGTTGACAACAATAGGCCATGAGGATCGGGGCAGGTCCTAGGGGGCAGAACCTTCCCAGGCGCTGAGTTTGGTTTAGAATGGTCTCTGCAGGGAAATGCAGTGAAGCACCCCGTGGAGAGCTGGGCGTGTTTGCCCCGCTGCTCAGCGACTGCTTCTGTGTTTGCTGACCTTGCAGAAGTCTCGGTGAGTGCTCAGACACCACTTCTTCATTCCCAGGCCTGGCAGAGCCCATCCCATAGTCCCAGTGAGTGCTCAGACACCACTTCTTCATTCCCAGGCCTGGCAGAGCCCAGCCCATAGTCCAGGTGAGTGCTCAGACACCACTTCTTCATTCCCAGGCCTGGCAGAGCCCAGCCCATAGTCCCAGTGAGTGCTCAGACACCACTTCTTCATTCCCAGGCCTGGCAGAGCCCAGCCCATAGTCCAGGTGAGTGCTCAGACACCACTTCTTCATTCCCGAGCCTGGCAGAAGCAGTCCATAGTCCAGGTGAGTGCTCAGACACCACTTCTTCATTCCCGAGCCTGGCAGAGCCCATCCCATTTGCTTCCTTAGCTACCCTCACGGAGCTCCAGAACTCTCGTCTGGTGCCTCCTTGAATTTACATTCATGTAATGTACACATTAAATGTGTACAGTTGTTCATGTCAGTCATACTTCAAAGTGTGTGTGCGTTTTTTTGTTTTTTGTTTTAAAAGAGTCATAGGCATATATGTGTGCTTCGAACTCCAGGCACTGTTCTGTCTATACAGTGGCAGTCTGCTATACAAATCTGAGTTTGGGGATAAGAAGAGAAAATTGGTGCAAGACTTCAACGATAGGTCTCATGCTGCGTTTTAAGGAAAACATTGAGTATAGTTGGCGTCTGACGGCGGTGGTGGTGAGGGAAAGGAAGGAATACCATATTCTGCCTGGAGGGATCACTAGGAATCTTCATGTGCCACAAAGGGAAAGGAGGTCACACGCGAATTTAGAGATTCTGGCTCTGGGGTCAGGGATTCTCCTCTGATCTGTGAGAGCCTTGAGGATGATGCTGTGAAAATTCAGCGACTCCCCATCAGGCAGGTGGCAGGGGAGAGGGCTCTTCCTGGGCAAATCTGTAGCAGGCTTTTCTTGGGTTTGTGTCATCTTCCTTAATTAAATTCTGACTTTTCTTATAAATTGAGAGGCCTAAGTGCACCAGATCACCCAGACCTTGCCAAATAAGAGCTTCGTCTCAGGTTTATCCCTCCTAATGAGGAGTGAGAACAATAGCTCCCCGGAGTGCTCTGTGTGTGCCAGGCACCCTGCCGTGGGCTTAATGCGTTATTCTCATCATGCTCACAGTAGCCCAATGAAATCATGCCTTCATATCCTTGTTCTGCAGTTTCAAGGAGGTTAAATAGCCCAGCCAGGGTCTCACGGCTGGCGCTGTCTTATTAGTTCTTAACCCCCAGCCACAATGTGGTCTTCTGCGCAGAGCTGATGGGGCAGGGACACTAAATTAGAGAAAGTTGATGACCTAGAGCAGAGGCAGTTTCAAATGTGGCTCTCGTCTTTCTGTCCCAGGGATCCAGGGTTTTCAGTGGGACCTGGCACCCTGTTCCACGTTAGTATGGAACTAGTTATCATGAGTGAGTTAGAGAAAATGCTGACCAGCTAAACTAGTTTCTCTGCCTCCACGGTCACTTATCCATCCCACCAGTTTTCCCAGGAGAGATAGGAGACCCTCTGGCAGTTGGGTCCCAGGACTCTCCGGAGTCATTCCCAGGGCAGGCATCACATTGGGAACCTTACAGCCCCATAAATGTCTGGCCATCCTGGGGAGTGCCTCATTTCACCCCATTTTAAAGTTTACCCCATTTTAAGTTCCTTTAAAATAATAATGAGGCTTGTACAAAAATTAGCTGAGCGTGGTGGTGCACGCCTGTAATCCCAGCTACTCAGGAGGCTGAGGCAGGAGAATCGCTTGAACCCAAGAGGTGGAAGTTGCAGTGAGCCGAGATCGCGCCATTGCACTCCAGCCTGGGCAACAAGAGCGAAATTCCTTCTCAAAATACATACATACATACGTATACATACATACATACATACATACACACACACATACATAATACTGAGGCTGGCACCATGACTGCCTTCAGAGATTGATTTACCAGGGAAGCCCTGGCCTGGGCTGGAGATAGTGTGTCAGTTGGGAATTAGACCTGGCCCCACCCTGGAGCCTCTGGATTCCGAGGGCGTCCTGTGCAGAACGCTCAGGCACTGAGGGAGGACCATGTTCTGTGTAGGTTGATTCTAGAATGCATAGCCAGCAGTGGGTATGGAGCGTCCAGTTTTAAGTCCTGTGACATTGATGTGGCTCAGGGTGGGGTGCAGCCTGGAGGTCCAGAGAGGGGAATGTTTAATTTCAGCACCCCATCCGTTTCCTTACTTTCCCTACTCAGGGTGTGAACAGCCGTCTTAGTATCACCTTGAAGGCCAAGGCGAGACATATTAGGTTCCTGAGAATCTTCCTTACATTCCTAAGTATGCCTTCCAACTGGTCCTACTCACTTTGGCTCATTTTTAGATACAGAGCCTCTTGACCTTGGCGTGTTTGAAGTACGCTTTGGGTTTTCTTTGACTGTTTAGCTTCTGTCCTTCATTTTTCACCCTGGCCCTCTCTGTGGGCTTCATATTTGTGATCCAAGAGTTACCTCTGCTTTCACAAAACCACCCAACTGCCTCTTCGTGAAAGAACCTCTTTGAATTTGCCAATTATTCATTTCTTTTTTCCAACTCTCCCAGTTTCCTTTTCTTGTTTAGTGTAGTAACCGTTTGGTTTTTTGCTGACGGCTGTGTCTTGTCAACTTTTTGCTTTCTAAACATGGTGATTACACAGTGCGCTCTGAGACTTCTCATCACAGTTCACCTTCGGCTGTTTCTGCACTGCATCTTGCCTGTGGTGCCGGATTTCTTTTCCTCAAGAGTGCTAAGCCTCCTTGGGCTAAGAAAATGCTGATCTTTCTGCTCATCCCGGTGAGGGGCCTGAGCATCCTGAACATGTCACCCACTGACAACCGTCTTCATTTTGCAGCTGCCTGAATCTTGTCGAACACTCCCACATCTTCAGAACATTCAAGGTTGTTCACTTCTAGGGGGTTTTCAAAATTACCTGGTTGAAGTTCACAAGTGTCAAATCTGGTACCTGGCTTTACATGTGTGTTGTGCATCCACATCAGAAAGTGACCGGGTCATTTCAAACAGTTTTAACTGCCTGGCTGAGTGATTTTAACACAGGACATCATGATTTGAGGGCAGAAGTCTTTGTTATCGTTCAAAGGTCTAGGAGTTTGCAATTTATATTTGCAGCTGGAATTCTTTTTTCTGCAAAGCACCCCTGCACCCCTCCCACCACTGCTGCCCAACACAGTGAACAGCTGGAGCTGAGGTTCCCCTATAGCCACTCGGCTGCGACAGATTTTCTTCTTAATGACAAGTTTTACTCTGTACTCAGCTTACTCATCCTGACATTTCTGTGTTGTGTGTGTTTTTTTGTTTTTTGTTTTTTGTTTTGAGATGGAGTCACTCTGTCACGCAGGCTGGAGTGCAGTGGTATGATCTCAGCTCACTGCAACCTCCACCTCCCAGATTCAAGTGATTCTCCTGCCTCTCAGCTTCCCGAGTAGCTGGGATTATAGGCACATGCCAACACACCTGGCTCATTTTATTTTTTTGTATTTTTAGTAGAGACAGAGTTTCACCATGTTGCTCAGGCTGGTCTCGAACTCCCAACATCAGATGGTCTGCCCACCCTGATCTCCCAAATGCTGGAATTACAGGCATGAGCCACCACACCCGGACTTTTTTCTTTTTTTTTTGAGACAGGGTCTTACTTTTGTCACCCAGGCTGGAGTGCAGTGGTGTAATCCCAGGTCACTGTAGCCTCGACCTCATGGGCTCAAACAATCCTCCCACCTCAGCCTCCCAAGTAGCTGGGACTGCAGGCACACCACCACGCCCGGCTAAATTTTATGGTACTTTTTGTAGAGACAGGGTTTCGCCATGTTGGCCAGGCTGATCTTGAACTCCTGAGCTGAAATGATCCGCCCGCCTAGCCTCCCAGAGTGCTGGGATTACAGCCGTGAGCCACCGCTTCTGGCCTGTCCTGACATTTCCTTACAAACAAAATTATACCAATTTCATATTGTTGGAATGAGGTGGGGAATAAAGGCATAAACTAACAAATATCATATTGCTGGAATTTTAGGAGTACATTTTTACACATTTCATTAATTTTTTAGGTCAGATTGCCAGAGCCATAAGCAAAGTCCTCTAAATTTATTCGTCTGTTCAACCTACATTTATCGGATGCCCACATTGCTAGGCACTGGGAGTCCTCGGCCAGAACCTAACATCTAAAGGACGCTTCCGATATGCTGGACTCTTCACAAATATGGGCTCTTATTTATCAGAAAGAAAGAAACCATTTTGTCTGGCCTCACTGTTCTTACAGTTTCGGGAGCCAGACACACCAGTCACATAAACAGTCATAATGTCCCGTGGTCACTGCTAATCGTCTCTTGCATGAGGTTCGTAGGATGAGGGGACAAGTAACTCTGCGGGGTACATCAAGAAGGGCTTCCCAGAGGGGACCTCAGAGCCATCCTTGAGGGACACCCAATCTTTGTTCTTTCAACAAACTGCTGTTAGTTTTGTTTGGGGTGTCGTGCCTTGCTTAATTTTTAATAGATGTAATGTAGACCCCATTTTTTTCTTTCAGCAAAGTGCTATTAGTTTTCTTTGGGGCATTGTGCCTTGCTTAATTTTTAATAGATTTAACATTAGAATAATCCCCAAAACAGAAAGAATGAAAATAAACTTCTGTTGAAAATCTTGGCTGGGCACGGTGGCTCACGCCTGTAATCCCAGCACTTTGGGAGGCTGAGGCGGGCAGATCTCGAGGCAGTTGAGTTTGAGACCAGCCTGACCAACGTGGTGAAACCTTGTCTCTACTAAAAGTAAAAAATTAGCCGGGTGTGGTGGCATGGCCCTGTAATCCCAGCTACTCGGGAGACTAAGGCAGGAGAATCGCTTGAACCTGGGAGGTGGAGGTTGCAGTGAGCTGAGATCATGCCATTGTACTCCAGCCTGGGCAACAAGAGCAAAACTCTTGTCTCAAAAAAAAAAAAAAAAAAAAAAAATCTTGCCTAGCACAGAGCTGGTACCCAGTAAAACGTGCTCTGTAGTGAAAGGAAGCAAGTGGGCATTGCTGAATATGTATTCCTATTCCTTTTCTTTTGTACACTTCCTGATGACAGTATCACAGTTTTCTTTGAAGAGGACGCCGGCTGCACAGGCTGCACGCGCTTGGTGGGTAAAGATGGCCACATTGGAGATGGACCCCATAACCTCATATTAGAGAGAGAAACTCAAATAAACTCCAAAGAAAAGGAAAGGAAACAAGCATGGGAAGAGGGCTCTATGCCTAGGAATAGAAGTGAAGCTTTTCTGAACATGCCTTGTGGTTTTTAGGTTTGACTTGGGAAATGTAAATATTTTTATGTAGTTATTTAAAACTGTAATAGTTTTTAAAGACTGAAACTCCTAATTTTTTCACATTTGTCTTTCCACTTCTGAGTTGTAGTCAGCTGGGGTGCTGGAAAGCCAGGAGAAGGGGAAGATGTGAGCAGAGAGAATCTAGAAATGCTGTATCTTGAGGGTGAGTGGATTCCCGGAGGCCTTTTGTTCCTTGGAGCTGAATTCTGACAGTGTCTCTCTGGGGATGCCTCTAGCACCAAAATTCCTATGCATTCAAGATTTTTTTTTTTAAATTTCTCAGTTTTATGTGGCATCTAATGCCTTCTCCGTATACTTAACTCCCCAGTAATTCAAAAGAGACTCATTCGAAGGAGAATTATGTGAAATTACACGCAAATATTTATCTCTAGGTATCTACATATCATTGCCTTAAAATGGTCATCAGTGACCTGCTTATTTATCCTCTTCACATTTTTAAATTTTGGCACAATATACATAACATAAAATTTGCCATTTTAGTTTTTTTTTTCTTTTTCTTTTTCTTTTCTTTCTTTCTTTTCTTTTTTTTTTTTTTTTTTTGAGACAGGGTCTTACTCTGTTGCCCAGGCTGGAGTGCCGTGGTGTGATCATAACGCACTGCAGCCTCAACCTCCTGGGCTCAAGCAATCTTCCTGCCTTAGCCTCCGAAGTAGCTGGACTACAGGCAGGCACCATTAAGCCTAAGTCTATTGTAACCATTTTTAAGTGTACAAGTCAGTGGCATTAACTGCATTCACATTGTTGTGCAGCCATCACCACCATCCATCTCCAGAACAGTTTTCTTCATCTTCCCCAACTGAAACTCCATACCCATTAAATGATAATTCCCCAATCCCCTCTTTCCCCAGCCTCCATTCTACTTTCTGTCTATATGAGCTTGCCTACTCTAGATACTTCATATAAAAGGAATCATAAAATATCTGTCCTTTTGTGTCCGGCTTCTTTCAAAAGCACATTAGCAAAATATCTTCAAGGTTCATCTGTCTCTCTAGTAGCATGTATCAGAACTTCATTCCTGTTTAAGGCTGAATAATATTCCACTGTGTGTATATACCACAATTTGTTATCCATCTGTTGATGGACGTTTGGGTTGTTAACCTTTTTGGCTGTTGTAAACAGTGCTGCTGTGAACATTGGTATAAAACTATCTGTTTCTTTTAGGAATGTACCTAGGAGTGGAACTTCCGGATCATATAGTAATTCTGTGTCTGACTTTTTGAGAAACTGCCAAATTGTTTTCCACAGCAGCTGCACCATTTTTAATGCCCACCAGTCACGCACCAGCTTCCCCAAAGTCTCATCCACACTGTTACTTTCCCTCTTTTTGATCATGGCTTTACTAATGGGTGTGAAGTGGTATCTTGTGGTTTTGATTTACATTTCCCTAATGACTAATAATATAGAGCGTCTTTTCACATGTTTAGTGGGCATTCGTATACCTTGACCAGGTATAAATGTCTGTTTAAGCTCTTTGCCCATGTTTTCATTGGGTTGTTTTGTTTTTTTGGTTATTGAGTTGTCAGAGTTCTTTATATGTTTTGGTTATTAATCACTTATCAGATTTTTGACTTGCAAATTCTCTAGGTTGTCTTTTTACTCTCTCAGTAGTGTCCTTTGATGCACAAAAGTTTTTAATTTTGATGATGTTCAGCGTATCTGTTTTTTCTTTTGCTGCATGTGTCATATCCAAGAAATTATTTACCAAATCCAATGTCATGAAAATGTTCCCCTATGTTTTCTTCTAAGAGTTTTATAGTTTTTGCTCTTAAGTTTAGGTCATTGATCTCTATTGAGTAATTTTTGTTATGGTCACATTTTTTTTTTCTTCACAACTCTGAAGGAAAGCTTGTAAGTCACATTTTCTTTCTTCTTTTTTTTAAGAGGCAGTCTCTGGAGTGCAGTGGTGCGATCTTGGCTCACTGCATCCTCTGCCTCCCGGGTTCAAGCCATGTTCGTGCCTTAGCCTCCTGAGTAGCTTGGATTACAGGTGTGTGCTACCAGGCCCAGCTGATTTTTTTTGTATTTTTAATAGAGACAAGGTTTCACCACATTGACCAGGCTGGTCTTGAACTCCTGGTCTCAAGTGATCCTCCTGCCTCAGCCTCCCAAAGTGCTGGGATTACAGCCATGAGCCACCACGCCAGCCCAGCCCACATTTATTTTCGATGTTAACAATGCCTATGGATATCCCTGACATATTATGCAAAGATGGATTCACACAGTCCAACCACTTAAACCTGTGAAAAGCAGGCTTTTTGCATGCTTGTTGACTTATCTAGAGTAGGTGTTATCCGTGACGATTACATTTTTATTTACTTTGTTCATTTTCCCTGTGGAGTTTCCTTTTGGGTTTGAGCTGTTGAATGCAGCATAAGGGAGACACCACTGCTGACTGTATTTGAGACAACACAGAGACATGCCATTCAAAGCAGGAGGCTGAACAAATCTCTGGGGTCATTTTCAATTGTTAATGATGAAAGAATGCTCACAGGCCTGGTGCTTTCAAACTGGGTTGCAATGGTGTTAGTGGGATCTTGGGATGGGCTTGGGGGTGGGAGGTGCACCAGGTTCAGGAGCTCTGGGAGACTAGGCCCTGCACCAGCGTTTCACTGTTTGAGAACTCCTTCTGGCTCCTGCAGAGGGAAACTGTGAAGCCTCCGAGGTGACCGGTGGACCCAGAGCAGCAGGATTAGGACCTCCAGAGTCCAGGACTGGAGCCTGACCTGTCTGAGGGAGGCAGAGTTTTAGTTTGGTTTGGGTTGGAGAATAATCTTTGGATTCCTCTCCTAGCTTGAACAATTATCATCAACTTTCTGATCAGGCTTCATCTATCTCCTCCACCTATTTAAAAATTTTTCTGTTTCTTTTCTGGAGTACAATCATGCACCACAGAGCTACGTGTTGGTCAACAGTGGGCCACATATACGACCTGTGGACCTTTACAATTACAATCCCATCGTTTCACTGTGTCTTTTCTGTGTTTCCATATGCACGTACCTACTGTTTTGTCTCAGTTGCCTGTGGTACTCAGCACAGTAACAGGCTGTACAGGTTTGTAGCCAGGAGGAGTAGGCTGTGCCACACAGCCTCGGTGTGCAGTAGGCTGCCCCATCTAGGTTTGTGTAAGTTCATTCACTCTATGGTGTTCACACAGTGACACAATCGCCTAAGGACACGTTTCTCAGAAGGCATCCTGAGAAATAGGCATGACTATATTTTAAAAGTCATAGAGAGGCATGACTATATTTTAAAGCAAATCTCAGACACCTTATATTTCACTTACGAGTATTTTGTTGTTCATCTCTCAAGGATTAGGGCTTTTTTGTCCTTCCTGCATAACCACAATGTCATGATTACACCTAAGATTAACATGAATCCTGAATATTACAGAATTTCAACCCCAATTCAGCGTTCTCCACTTGTCCCTAACGTGTCATCTCATTCTAGCAGTTCCCAGACTCCCTCTGGCCACTTCCTAGGAACGGTCCCGTGTCCTCTGGTCTGAAGGAGCCATGTGTGTTTTTGGGGTGTATTAAAGAGCCGTAGACACCTGGAGGGGAGAGAAAGTGCCGTAGACACCTGGAGGGGAGAGAAAGTGCCGTAGACACCTGGAAGGGAGAGAGAGAGCTATAGACACCCGGAGGGGAGAGCAGCCTCGCCAGCCGCTGTGGCGCATGGGTGAGCCGGCATCTCCATGGCAGGTGATAAGAGAAGCTGCCCAGTAGAGGAGGCAGGAGGGATATTGGAGCAGCAGTTTGGGGTTTTTTGTGTCGCCGTGGTTAGGAGCACAGGTGTGGGCGTGAGAGCCTGTGTTCAGGTCCTGGCTCCCAACCTCCATAGCTGTGTGATTTGGGGCGGGGGCTTTACCCCTATAAACCTCCATTTCTTCAGCTGCAAAATGGGTATGAATAAGGGTACTTGCTTTCTAGAAAATCCTGCACATAAAGCGCCCAGTGGTATTAAGTATCTGTGAGTGTTGGCTGTTGTCATCACCGCAGTCGTCATCATCATCATCGTCGCCTTCATCATGAAGGTGATCCTTGTGTCCTGATGAAGGTGGGCCACTGAGATGGCTGCCCTGGCACGTGGCTGTCCCCCTGGGCCTGACATGGCCCGGGAAGCCAGAGTGACAAGAAAACTCAGTGTTTTTTGGAATAGCTCCTCTTCTCACACTGATGGCATTTTGGAGCCCAGAATGGCACCCAAATCCAGAAATTCTGGCAGAGTTTGTGCCGCGTGCTTTTCTGGAGCCAGGATCTCTGTGCCTTTGTCCTCTTAGGGAAGTCTTCCTGTAGAGTCTTCTCTGAAGCAGGGGGGCACCCAGAAGTCTCCGGTACCCTCAAAAGGCCCATGAATGTCTTTCCTGGCCACTTTGCTTTAAACCCAAGAATATCTGGCATCGAAGATAAAACAGCTGGCCTCGGGTATTTTTCCCAAATATTAATTGAAAACATTAATTTGATTTCTCCAGACACTGTCTCTGTGGACACAGGAAGGGAGTGGGCTGGCAGGCACAGGAAATGTTTGCCGCCCAGCTGGGACCCATTTTAGGGGAGCCCACCCAGATGTTTCCCGGGCTGTGGGCCTCAGTGCTGGTATGGAGGATACTGGAAGGAAAGCACAACTTCCAAGTAAAAGGGAACAGAGCCAGGAAAATATGCAGGATCTGGGCAATGAAGAAGTGACATGTAGGTTATATAAGAAATGACACTATTGTTTTCATCTGGAGACCAGTTCCTCTGCAGTGGACTCCTCGTAGCCCAGGGGAACAGCTGTTCCAGTTAGTCCAGGATAACCCTAGTTTGCTTCCATGGTGTCTCAACTCCTCACTGCCTTCTCCTGACCCTCCAGACATCTTGGCAACCCTGGTGAAGATGGTATCTTCCCATCTCACACATCAATCTCCTGTACAGGGCTCAGAAGGAGCTTTCATCTCTAATGCTCCAGTGAGGTTCAGGGAGGCCTGTCATGGGCCCGCAGGCATCGTCTGGCTCAACTGATTGAGGCCCTGCAGGACCCGCCCTGCCCCCAGGCCCAGCCTCTTCCCTGCCTGTTCTCTGTGCGACTGGAATCCCATGCTCCCTCCTCCCACACCCTGGGACCTCCCTCAGGTGGCATGAAGGCTTAGGAGGAGGCTGCCTTTCTGATAACTGGCACCTGTCTTCTCATGTCTAGTTTTCTCTAAGCCTTGATTTTCCCATCTGTGAAATGGGGACAATCACTCCTATCTCCCGGGGCTCTCACAAGCATCAGAGTGGCAGACTTCACCTATTAGCACCAGCATCCGAAAGAGTCCCAGCCTGTGAAGCAAATGACTCAGGCTGTATTTCAGCAAGGCTTTCCTCTCCCTGTTCTACGTTCTCCAGGGAAGAGCGGGAAGGAAGGAGGGTACGTTGACAGTTGTACACGTACATGTTTTCACTTGCAGAGGGCTGAGGTTGTTTTGTATTTCTAACACAAACCTTCGGGTATCCTTCAAGGTTTTTGCTTCCTGATTAGGCAACACGCACAGTGATTAACCACTTCTCTCTGTGGGTACAAACTGTCTAAAAGAGCCACTGGCGCCTAATAAGGAGACATGAAAGACACTCTTTTGAGGGCATTCTGCTTCTGCTGTCTGCTTTTCATTTAAACAAGCCATTTGTTTTCAGGCAAGATGGATTGCTGGGTTACACTGGTGACTCAGGACCCTGCAGAAATATGGGTAAAACCAGAAGATTCTGTGACTCTGGCGGGGCAGGGAAGAGCTATGCCTGACAAGCCTCTCTGCCTCTGCCACAGCCTGAGTTGATGCCTTCCCCAAACCCCAGTCCCTGTTTCTCCTGCGCAGAGCTTTGTGAACCCCAAGATGACTTAGTGGTTTGGTTGTTTTCTGAATCCTTGAGTTGCCTTGAAGACAACCTCTTCCAGTAAACAGAAATAAAAGTGCTTAAAAGTAATGTCAACAGCCACTATCTCTCAGCCTTTTATGGCTCTTTACTGTTTAGATGATGCAGATCCAGCCATCATTGCTTACGGAACCCATACCATAGCCCCTGAGACTATCTGAGCCCCTGAGAATATCCGAAGCCACGTATTCTGTTAACACTACTACAGGGATGGGCAGAGTGAGGCCAGAGGAGTTGGGTAACACAGGTAGAAAATCACAAAGCTAAGACCGGAAACCTGACTTTCTGACACTTTTGGTTCAAACCCTGGCTCTACCACTTTATATTTGGAATCTCAGAGAAGTAGTTTAAGTCATGTGAGCCTTAGTTTTCTCATCTGCAAAACAGAGAAGTTAACAATGTCTGCACCAAAGGGAGGATGAGGTGAAATTGCACCTGGGAGGCCCCAGCATGGTGGCTGGCACAGAGCCCATAGGCCCTGGCACTGCCTCTGTTCTTGCCAAAGTGGCCCCGCCCATGTTAACAGGCACCCACCAGGCACATCCGGGGCCTCATGGAGTTCACAAAATGCTGCTGGTTACAGCACCCCAGTGGAAGAGGAGCGTGGCAGGCAGAATCTAAGATAGCCCCGAGATTTCTGCCTCCAGTGCGCACGCTTTGTATTCTCTTCCCTTAAGTGTAGGCAGGTCCTGTGGATATGATGGGGTATTACTCTCATGATTATGTTACATTATATAGATAAGGGATTTTGCCATTTGTTCTGTGAAAGGGCAGAGTGGCCACCAAATACCAAAGGAGCAAAAGAAAACAAAGAAGGAGGCACACAAATCCAGATTGTCAGTAAGGGGTGATTTATTGGGGAACTTACGGACAGAAGCGTGGTCTTGGGTGGCTGCAGGACAGGTAGATCTCCACTCTGTTACTCACCAGACCAAGGGCTCTTACACCACTGGGAAAGGGGTACGTGCTCCAGGGAGACAATGGGAGGCAGCCCTCCAGAACGGCAGGCATGCTGTATGTGCCATTTCCTATGATGACCCCTCTTATTTGTGGAGGAGCATCAAGATTGACATGTTCTTACACTAGGGACAGTAAACAAAGTAGGGCAGTAAAAATATCAGGGGGCATTCATAGGACTGGGGCTAATCAGAGTTAAACATGGCGGATTAGTGTCCAAGGTGGAGTCACTGTTGTGTCCACACCAATTGTAATTAAGGTTACTAAAGAGTTGACTTCAAGTTTGCCAAAAGGGTGATTATTCTGAGTGGGCCAGACCTAATCACATGAGTCCTTTGATTCTGAGTCTAAAGATCAGAGGCAGAGGATGTCCACGGAATTCGAAGCATGAGAGGCCTTTGAAGGGGTCCTCCCAGCCAGGAGCTGTGGGCAGCCTCCAGGAGGTATGAGTGACCCCCAGCCAAGCAAGAAAAAGGGGCATCTGTCCAACAACTGCAAAGAACTGAATTCTGCCAACAGTCACAAAAGCTTGAAAGAGGCCTCTGAGCTCCAACAAGGAGCACAGCCCTGCCAGCACCAAGATTTCAGCCTCGTGTGACCCTGAGCATAGACTTGTGACCTATAGAAACTGGGAGTTAAGCTTTAAGCTGTTGAGTTTATGGCAATTTGTTATGCAGCAATAGAAAACTTAACACAACAGACAAGGCCACTATTGGGTAATTGTATACATTTTATATTGCCGCAAACAAATTACTGTAAAACATAATGGCTTACATAGCAAGCATTTATTGTCTTGTGGTTTCTGCGAGTCAGGAGTATAGGCACAGTGGTTCAGCACCTCCGCCTGGGGGTCTCTGCCTGCACCCTCTTCACCAAATGTCCCCATGGCTCATTCCTTCATTTTGGTTTCTGCTCCAATGGCATCTTCTCCAAGAGGCCCTCCTGGACACGCCAGCACCCATCACTCTCTGTCTCCCGTGTGGCTACTTAATTTTGTTTTCAAAGCACGTGTTGCAGGTTAAATTGTGTCGCCTCAAAAGATATGTTAAAGTCCTAACTTCCATTACATGTGACTATGACCTTCTTTGGAAAGAATGTCTTTGCAGAGGTAATCAAGGTCAGATGAGGCTGTACTGGATTAGGGTGGGCCCTAATCCAATGATTGGTGTCCATTTAACACAAGGGAAATTTAGACACAGAGACAGATACACAGGAAGAATGCTGCCGCGTGACAGTGAAGGCAGGAATTGCAGTGATGCATCTACAAAGCCAAGGAATGGCGGGGATTGCTGGCAGCCACAAGAAGGGAGGAGGGGCAAGGAAGGACTCTGCCGTAGAGCCTTCAGAGGGAGCGGGGCCCTGCCCACACCTTGGTTTTGGACTTCTGTCCTCCAGAACGATGAGACAGTAAATTTCTGTTGCTTTAAGCCAGAAAACTAATACAGTCTTTATTACTATCCACTCCCCATCTCCTGTTCTGTCTAGTTTATGGTTTCTAATCTGTGTCCCCCGCTGGATTATGGTTTATCATCTGTGTCCCCCGCTGGAGTGCAAGTTTCTTGGAGGCAATTGATTTTCTTTTGTTTGCTTTGGAACCCCCTGTACCTGAACTGCTGCCTAGAAAAGAACTCAATAACAAGGTGCTGAGTGAATTGATGAATATTTATTTAGTAAAAACGTGTCCGAAGGTAAATCCTCTGTATGCCACATTCCTCTACAGTTAGAAAAGTTAAGAAAGAAATATGACAAATTCACTGATTTGTTTCAGTACAAATTTTTTTTGACATCTCACAAGGAGAGAGAAGATACTGAGTTTTAGGAAGAAATATTTTCAATAAAAACCTCAGAAATGAAATTCAATAAATTAATTGTTTAATTATGAATAAGACCAAGGAATAGGACCTTTTACAATTTATTTTATATGTAGCCCACTGCTATGTAATCATAAAATATTTGGGAACTAAATTTCACTGACTGCGTGTTTTTGGAGCAGGTCATAGTTTCACTGAAAACAAGGAAAGAAGAACTAGGCAGGAGAACCCTTAAAATCAATTATGAGAGAAACTGAGACAAAATTCTGGCTTTCTGAGGCTCCTTTGAGAATCTGATGGAAGCCAAGGACTTAGAAGTGCTCCTTGGTGCAAAGCCACACACGTAATTTAAGGGTTGTGAAGATTTCCCGTAGCCCAGGTTAAGAACTCTCGTTCTAGAGAATGTTTCAAAGTAACTCCAGGTTCTTCGCTGCGAACACCCTCAGTTCTCTAGCTGAAGTCAGCTTCCCTGTGGCCGGGGGTGAGGCGGGTAAAGCGTGTCTACATTCAAGCTCGGTGCAGTGTCTTTAGGGGTGACGAGTGAGGTGGGGTGGGTAAAGCGTGTCTACATTCAAGCTCAGTGCAGTGTCTTCAGGTTGCAGGGAAATAAAAATGATTTGACCCTTATTAAGGGAAGTTAACTCATTTGAACACAAAATTAATAATCTGGTCTGGTTGTTCGGCATCTTTCTTTCAAAGCTTTCAAAGTGCTTCTTTTTAAAGCAGCCACAAATAAAACCCCACGGGAGTGCTGGACGACTGTGTAAGCGTTCGTGAGAGGCCCACTCGGCGAGGTTCTGGGAGTGCAGGGGTGTCGCTAGGGTGAGGCTGATCATAGGTGAATGCCGGAAGAGTAGAAACAGTGTCGTCAGTCTTCCCCTTGGTATCTTCAGGGCGTTGGTTCCAGGACCCCCTATAGGTACCCAAATCCACAGACGCTCAAATCCCTTGTATAAAATGGCATAGTATAATCCCAGCACTCAGGGAGGCTGAAGTGGATGGATCGCTTGAGCCCAGGAGTTCAAGACCAGCCTGGGCAACATGGCAAAACCCTATCTTTACAAAAAATACACACAAAAAATAGCCGGGTGTGGTGGCTCATGCCTATAGTCCCAGCTACTCTGGAGGCTGAGGTGGGAGGGTCGCTTGGGCCTGGCAGGTCAAGGCTGCAGTAAGCTGTGATTTTGCCACTGCACTCCAGCCTGGGTGACACAGTGAGACCCTGTCTCTAAAAAAATAAAGTAAAATGGCATGTACTTGCATATAACCTAAGTACGTCCTCCCTCGTATTTTAAGTCTCTAGATTACTTATAATACCTGATACAATGTGAAAGCTGTGTAAATATTGTTCTACTGTATTTTTATTTGTAGGATTTTTTATTGTATTGTGATTTTTATTATGATTTTTTTGGGGGATGGGGAACAGAATCTTGCTCTGTCACCCAGGCTGGAGTGCAGTGGCACAATCACAGCTCACTGCAGCCTTGACCTCCTGGGCTCAAGCGATCCCTCACCTCAGCTTCCTGAGTAGTTTGGATCACAGGCACGTGTGACCACGTCCAGCGAATTTTTAAATTTTTGTAGAGATAGAGTCTCACTCTGTTGCCCAGGCTCCTGGTCTTGACCTCCTGGGCTCAAGCGACCCTTCTGCCTCAGCCTCCCAAAGTGTTGGGATTACAGACATGAGCCACTGTGTCCTGCCTCTGTGTGTGTGTGTGTGTATGTGTGTTTTAAATATTTTCAACCTGCGGTTGGTTGAGACCATGGATATGGAATCCATGGATATGGAGGGGCTAACTATTTACTGGCTTTTGGATCAAACTCAAAATCCCAACTCTTCCACTGATAAGCTACATGATGCTGAGCAAGTTCCTTAACCAGCCAGAGCCTCAGATTTCCCATCTACAAAATGGGAATAATAACTCTTACCTTTTAGGGGTGGAAATTAGCACTGATGCATTAAGAGCACCCGGCACCCGTGGATGCTGGTAGCTATTGCTGCTGCAGCCATTGTTAATATTATTAACATTGACAATACCTAACATTTCATAATGTCTAACCCGTATCTGACTGTGCGTCAGAAGTAGCTGGGAAGCATTTAAGAAAAATGATTGGGCCCCATCCAAGAACTCCAGAATCAGACTTTCTTGGAGTAGAACCCAAGTATGCTGGCACCTCACCTGCTCCTCCAGATGCGCCCCACACCCTTATCCACCTGCTCTGGGCCCCGGGAGGCTGACTTGGATAGGCTGTGGCTCCCCGTTGGGTCTCAGTTGATTCCACTGAGAGTCAGGATGGACCAGCAAAGGGATGTTCCTTGAAGCCCCTTCCCACAGCTTTTCTACACAGCTTCCTCTCTTCAGCCCCTGCAGTCCTTGGGGTTGTTTTAAACAGTACCCGGGACTTTTTTTTTTTAAGACAGGGTCTCACTCTGTTGCCCTGGCAGGATCATAGCTCACTGAAGCCTAGCTGTGAGCTACCTGGCCCGTGGGTGATTAGGGCAGGGGTGTGAGAGTTACATAAAGCAGGTGGTTGGGGCACAGCTTTGGATTGGTTGGTTTGCACAGGGAGAGGCAGGTCTGAAGGCAAGGTGCTTGCTATCTCTAGGAAGTAGCTAGTCCTGGGAAGGGAGTCTCTCCCTGGCCAGCAAGGCCCAGAGGTGTTTCACAGCATCAGAAAATAGAAAAAGCAGGCCGAGTGCAGTGGCTCACACCTGTAATTCCAGCACTTTGGGAGGCCTAGGTGGGTGGATCACCCGAGGTCAGGAGTTCAAGAGCAACCTGGCCAACATGGTGAAACCCTATCTCTACTAAAAATACAAAAATTAACCAGGTGTGGTGGATGCCTGTGATCCCAGCTACTCAGGAGGGTGAGGCAGGAGAATCACTTGAACCCAGGAGGCAGAGGTTGCAGTGAGCTGAGACCGCACCATTGCACTCCAGCCTGGGCGACGAGAGCAAGACTCTGTCTCAAAAAAAAGAAAGAAAGAAAACATAAAATGCATGATTACTCAGGGGTGATAAATGCACCCACTGTTCCAGCCTCTGGCAACTGCGCTGTCCCTTGTGCACAGCTTCCTGAGTAACTCTCTCTTCACTGCTCTGCAAATGAGCCATCGGGGTGCCCTCTGTTTCCTGCAGGGACATGACCAATACCTGAGGAATCCCCAGGTGATCCCGAGGCAGCTGGGCACTGGAGCAGACGCTTTTTCAGAACCACCTCATGCACTGCACAGAGCTGAGAGTTTGCTAAGCCTGCTCAGAGGGTCTGGTTGTATCTTCACAGTAACTCTGTGGAAGGAATATTTAGGAATGGACAAAAGTGCACGCTCTGGGGCTCCTGAGGGTTCCCAGGTGACCACAGCAGCCTTCATACAGGCTGCTGCAGCGCAGCCCTCAGCATGAACAGCCGCTCACTGGGGCCCCGGAGGCGGTGGGCTCCTTGAGACAGGAGGTGTCTGGGTCCAGTGTCTTATGGGAAATGCCACTGTATTCTGTGAGAGCCTCGATGCTTCCAGGAGTCCTGGGGAAATTTCAGGATTTCCAGCCGAGTGGGCAGGATGCTTGTGTGGTTTGAGCAGGCGTTTCCCCCATGGCCTTGTCTGTGACCCACGTGCTGGCTTCCATTCCCTCCCTGTCTTGCACCTCGGTGTTCTGTCTCACCCTCTGGCCTATTAATGAGCTTAGATTTAGACCTTCCCGATCTTCCTCAGGGGTCCCCTGGCGGCTTGCCATGGCGTCCGACTGGGGTCTGGGTGGGGAGCTGGGAGTCCTCACGTCCTGAGTTTTAGGTGGTTCGTCTAGGCAGTCTTTCCAGCAAGGAACAGTTCTAATTGGCGGGTGGGTTTCCAGGGGTCTGCTTGGCTTATGGGCACTGTGCTTGCCCAAGGACTCTGGCTCCTGGCTAAGGGAGGACATGGGGCAGGGAACGTGGAGCCAGATGGAGTCAAGAGCTCGTGGTAGCTGACCAAGAGGGACAAACCCTGGATGGCCAGCTCAGAGCAAGCTTCATCCCCAAGAAGTGCCTTGAGAAGAGCTGTGCCAGATGTTGATCAACCAGGACTTTGCACTAATCTATGTGTTTAGCCCGCCAGCTACTCTGTTTGTCAGGCAGATGTCTGCAGGCCGAGCCTCCCAGTGTCTGGATATAGAGTCGGTGAAGTACTTGGAATTAGCAAGATAAAGTTTTAAAGGGACTGATTTAGCTGGCTAGAGTGACTGCTTGCACCGGTAGACAAATGGGGCGGAAATATTTTTAAATGAATGAACTATGTTATGATGACTGCCGTAAGCAAGACCAGTGAGCGGAGATGCCTGGGAAAATAAAAATCAAACCCAGTCAGCATGATGAAAGCTCCCTTTTGGCCTCTGCACAGGGGATGAGTGGTTGGAGACGTTTCCGTGGCCCGTCCTTGCGAGGCCATTAGGACTTTCAGGGGGAATAGCCACCTTCTCCCCATGACCAATTCTGGTTATTACCAGCTGCAGGCAGCTTGGCCCAGCGATGGTCCACTTGATGGCTCTGCAGACAGGACAGGGGCTCTCTGAAGAGGGAAGGTGCTGGCGGAAGTACCCTGGGCTCCCTCGGAAATGTGGTTGGACATGAAGGCAGGTCCCAGCTGCTTGCCTTGTGCTCGGCTCCCCTGACAGTGCTCAGCTGTGGTCTTTCCCTGGGGCCCCAGCTGCAGACTGCCCTTCACTCCCTCACCATCGAACATCTCCTCTTGGAACTGATGCACCTGCAGAATTGGAGTTTTAGCCTTCAGCATGTGTGTGTCATGGAGCTTTGTAGAATGTGGTGGGGCTTAGAACAACAGTATCTCAGAGGAAGGACGTGCATCTCCCAGGCCAGGCTGCGACCAGGAAGGGATGGGCGGGAGTTGAGCCCAGGAGCCTGCTCACTGTGCAGTGTCCCAGGGGTAACAAGCTCCTGCCTCATCATGTTCAAAGTTGGGAATTCGTCCACTCCTAGGTATACACCCAAAAGGAAGAACATGGAGACCCTGACAGGTATTTGTACACCCACGTTCAGAGCAGCATAGTTCACAATAGCCAAAGGGTAGGAGCAACCCACATGTTTATCCAAATGGATAGACACTATGTGGCCTATCCATACAACAGCATACGGTTCAGCTTTCAAATGGGAGGAGATTCTGACACGTGCTGCAACATGGATGGACCTTGAGGACGTGATGCTGAGTGAAATAAGCCACACACAAAAGGACAAATGCAGGATGATTCCACTTACGTGAGGCACCCAGTCAAATTCATAGAGACGGAAACTAGGATGGTGGGTGCCAGGGGCTGGGGGGAGTGGGGAGTTGGTGTTTCAGTGGGTGCAGAGCTTCAGCAGGGGCGGATGGAAGCGTCCAGGAGGTGGACAGTGCTGCTGGCTGCACAGCAGCGTGAATGCACCTGATGCGCTGAGCTGTACACCAGAAAATGGTTAAGATGGGAAATTGTATGTTATGCATATTTTACCACAATACATGTTTTTAATTTGAAAAGTTGGGAATTTATAAATTAAATGTGGGGTCCTCTTCCCCAGAACACAGTTGAGGAGAACTGCAGGCTCAGTGACCCCAGACCCGGCCCTTCCCTCCAAGTTGCCTCAGAAGCAGCGAGGACGGAGTCTGCTCTGGCTGCAGCCGTGTTCGGGGACTCGAGGGAGGGGAAGCTGCTCTGCGTGTGGCCTGCAGCCTGAGGTCAGCTCAGAGGGACGGGGCTGGGTGAGGCCTGGGTGTGAGCAAATGAGGGAGGCAGGGTGAGGATGAAAGGAAATAATCATCTCGTGCCCTGCAGGCAGTGTCTAGCCCGCAGGAGATGGAGCCGTGGCTGTTGATGTTCTTGCATTCACCATCATCGCACAGTTCCCCCTCAGACCCTGAGCTCAGTCCATCGCCCTTTGACCCATGTGCTGGCTTCCATCCCCTGCCTGTCTTGCACCTCTGTGTTCTCTCTCACCCTCTGGCCTATTAATGAGCTTAGATGAGACCTTCCCAGTCTTCCTGCAGGGGTCCTCTGCTCGACACTGGTGGCTTGCCATGGCTTCTGACTGGGGTCTGGGTGGGGTCTGGGTGGTGTGTTCCTCCTCCATGAACACACAAGCACACCCCAAAGCCCGCGCTCTCTTTCTGGCACTCAGATTTCTCACCATCTTTTCCAGCTGTGGAAACCACTCCCAGCATAAGGAACACACCCCCAGAAAAGCTGTTAGGTGATGCATGGGTGGGATATTAAATACGCCTGTCCACTCCGGAGAACACCACCGCCTTCCAGTTCCTTCTCAGTAGTGTCAGGGAGCAAGGGTCCTGTTGGTGTCCGTGTGTCTGCCTCTCCAGGCCTGTCCACTCCGGAGAACACCACCGCCATCCAGGTCCTCCTCAGTGGTGTCAGGGAGCAAGGGTCCTGTTGGTGTCTGTGTGTCCGCCTCTCCAGCACTTGGAATTTCCCTTTTTCACTAACACAGAAGCAGGCCTCAGACTCCAACATGCTGCAATATCTGCTTATAGTTTAATAACTTCCCTTCTTTGTATTTATTTTTAGAATTTCTTTCTATTTTTGGCAAGTGGAACTGGTGTTTTGTTTACCGTAGTGTATAATGTTTACTTTAAAAATAACTTTTAAAAATGAGTCATTAAAAAGAATTAAATCAGCACTAGGAGAAGAGGTCTGTGGCTCTGGCAGAAATCACGAGGTGGGTGTACAGTGGGGTGGGGATTTGGCAACACCCAGCTGCAAGCTTGAGAGACCCAGAGAATTTCCACACATCCTTCAAACCCTCGCACAATGGTGACCTCCTCTCTCTGGTTCCCTCCGACTGCTGCCCCCCAAACAAGACAACACAAGTAGCTATTAGAGCACGGATCGCGCTCTACACAAACTGCCTCGGTGCAGTCCGGCAAAGAACACACTTCCTAAGGCAGGGAGTGGGGCCAGGGCCACCCTGCGTCACCAGCCCCCAGCTTAGCATGGCCCAGAGCAGAATCAGGGAGTGTTTGTCACTTAGAGGCTGCTGGCTGAGGGGGTGGAAGGGTCTCCACCGGGGCAGGGAAGGGCAAGACCCACACATTTCTACAAGGAGAGGTCAGCGTCCCAGACCTTCCCAAAGGCCTCAATGGTTCAGGCAGCAGAAGTTCCTGTTCCCATCCCTAAAGACATCAGGTCAGAACAAGAGTACTGAGCTAGCTCCCTGTGCAAGTGAGGGGAAATAAAAGAAGGACCCCAGCTCAGGGTTCAGTCCATGTGTCTCAACTCACCTTTTCCAAGTTTCTCCAACTTAACCTTGTCATAACAACAGTTGTATGTGCTGCCATGGCATTTTACACTTTAAAAATATATGTGTGTGTGTGTGTGTGTGTGTGTGTATATGTATATATATAAAATGTCACTTATTCTTCAAAATAAATCAACAACACAGGGACTATTATCCCCATTTTACTGCTGGGGAAACTGAGGCTATGGCTTCCCCTGCAGTCACACAGCTAGGCTAGGGACACAAACCGACATCTCCTAACTCCCGTATCCATTCCACTGCCTTCCTCGGACTTCCATGTGCCCAGCTGACCCCCAGACATGGCTGTCCTTCTACCTGGCCAGCCTGGCACAGCCAGAGCTGCTCCAACATTCCTTCTCAGCTGGGCTGGAAATGTTGTGGATCCCATACAGACAACCGTTCGGCTCCAGATGAACGGTAATCATGGCTCAGGTGTTTTCCAGCATGGCCAAGGGGCTGCAGGCTGCAGGGCCATCCCCCTCAGCAGCAGGGACACAGGAAACAGCAATACGTGGGTCCCTGGACTGACAAGACCCAGAACCTGGGGCCTCTGACATCGGGGCTCGAGGTGAGGGTGCTGCCTCATCCTGTTCCTCTGGCCCCTGGAAAGTAGTAAGGCCAGGGGTGCCCAGACCTGTCTCAGTTTCCCGTAGCTAAGTTTGAGAGCTGGAACCTTCCAGCTTAGGAAGCCTTAGAATCAACACAGGACGAAAGGTCCGGGCTTGCTTTTGTGATGGCTTTAAGAAAAAAAGAACTTGACCTTTTGAAAACAAGCTACTATGTCAATAGCAGTGGTGACAACTACTAACGCTACCCCCAGTGGCTAGCAAGCACTGCTCTGAGCTCTGCAGACGTATCAGATCCTCACCACCGCATAGGTCCTGTCAGTGCCCCCATTTTGAAGATGTAGAAGTGGAGGCCGAGAGGAGGGAGGAGGCTGGAGAGGTATTTAGAAGGCCTCCAGCACCTACGGTGATGGGAGTGAGTTTGCGTTGCTCGCCTCTGAGGCCCATGGCTTGGAGGCTGATGTGTGTCTCCCAAGATGATTCCTGGGGGTCATTCACCAGGATGGGATTCAGGAAAGAGGTGGTGCGGAGGGGAGACTGAGGGACCAGGGTGATGTGGACACAATGGCCTTGAGGTACACTCACCCCCTGAGGCTCTGCTGTGTTTTGTGTCCTGAAGGGTGTGCTGAGTTAGATCCTCCATCTGGAGCAGTCAGGAAGCCCAGACAAGCGGCGAGTCCACACCACCGCTGGTTGGTACTGACCACCCCACATCTGCCTGCCCCTGCCCGCCAGCCCCTCAGAGGACTCACTGCCGTTGAATCTCCAGAACAATCTATTTATTTACCGCGTGTAGGGCAATCACTCCGCCTCCCTCTCCCGTGAGAACGTGACAGCCACCCGGCGGGGACTTTGCGCTTCTGTTCAGTGCTGTGTTCCCTGCGCCAAAGGGCTCAGAGCCTGAGGAATATTCTAGAGAGGGCCAGAAAGCACGCTGAGGCCAGAGTGGGTCGCTTCCTATTTCAGGCTCTGAAAGTGGCCCAGCCTTGCCCTGGGTGCTGTGGGCCGGTCCACCAGGAGGAGTTCGTCGAGGCTGCACAGCAGGCTTGCTCGGAGGCCCGTGTCAGAGGGGTTATCTGCCTCTGTGTGAAGAATGCTTTTAAACCCGTGCCTGGGTTGCTGACCTTCTGAGAGAGAAAACAGATGCACCATTTAACCCTCCTTGCTCCAGGGGAGCCCAGCATCTCCGGTTTTAGGGAGTCCAGTCAAGCTAAAGAATATCAGACTTTTGCACCCTAGGGGTTAATGAGAGCCTGATGTTCTCAGTCCCAGAGCTCACTGCAGGATCTCCGAACCCCCAACCTCTGAAGCTATCACCTGTCAGCGTTCTGATTAACAACTGGAAGGCCGACCCCTGTTTTCGGTGGGTTCGGTGCGCATGCTGTGCAAAGCTGTGAAGGTGGAAGTGCTATTTTCTTTAGCCACTGGGAGGTCAGGAGCACTTAATGAGGCCCCTACCCCCACCTGGCTGGGCTTTGGATATGATTTTTAAATCAAAGGAACTCTTTTTAGGGCCCTACTCAAAGCTACCTCTTGTTCATGTTAACGATCATGTATTAAAACCGTGTTGTCATTTACGAGGCATTGTTCCGTAGGCAGCAGGGGCATTTTGGAAGGACTCTGAGCTTAGAGCTGAAGACTTCCATTCAAGCACAGAGCCACTGTGTAACCTTGGGCAACTCACTTAACCTCTCTGAGCGCTGCCTCCTCATCTGCAGAACTCTGTCATGTGGAATTGTGGTAAGGCTGAGGCCTCACGGGATCTGAGAGCAACACCAACATCTGGGGCAGTTTTGTTTGGCTTGCAGCGTCTTAAAGCATTTGAATCATTAACCATTTAAAAATGTAGGTGTCCTTTAAAAATCCAGCTTTCCCTCTTGTTTAATGGTGAAGTGAGAAGCTCTAGCAGCATGGAGCCGGCTTTCCTACACTTCCACGTCAAGGCTGAGTGATGGCTGCAGCCTTCACAGGTAACCTGGGGCTGGACCTTAAGAATAACAATGTGCTTGTAATCATGTGTGTTACACCAGGAGGAAGCTATTTACTGTGTCTAAGTGGGGTACGTGCACATTGAAGCCACCCAAGCGACCATCAGTGGCTGAATGGGTACACAAAACGTGGTATACACATATGATGGAATAGTATCGAGCCCCTAAAAGGAAGAAAATTCTGACGCATGCTCCAACTGGGATGAACTTTGAGGATATCATGCTAAGTGAAATAAGCCAGACACAAAAGGGTAAATACTGCACGCTTTTACTCATAGGAGGTCCCTAGAGTAGTGAAATTCATCGAGAAAGTAGAGTGGTGGGTGTGGGGCTGCGGGAGTGGGGAATCGAGAGTCCGTGTTTCATGGGGATAGGGTCTCAGTTTGGGAAGATGAAAGAGCTCTGGCAATAGACGGTGGTGATGGTCACACAGTATCACGAACGTACCCAATGCCCTTGAGCTGTACACTTAAACGTAGTTAAGATGGCACCTTTTGTGTTACGTGTGTGTTACTGCAGTAAAAAGGGGTAGGCAAACAGCTCCTGCCAGCTGGTGCTGGGGAGGCGTCACATTCTCCCCATGAGCCTGGGCTTGTGTTCATGCCCGGCCGGGAGGCCCACAACAAGAGGCTCGTGCCTCAGCCCGAGGTCTCTGCACGCCCAGGCTGGTTTCCGAAGGGCAGCAGGCCTCCTGGTATTTACGCTACGTGGACCAGGCAGGCCAAAGGGCTCGTACCTGCACAGTGTCCGCAGCCACAAACGGAGGACCAGATGTTTGAGCTCTTCCTTGTTTATAAACGAAACGTCCGTTCCCATCCAGACCCCTGTGTTTACACCACGGCAGGGCTGGAGGCCGCTGTGCACACTGGGAAAGCATCCCTGGGGAAGCCTCTGTCCCACTCGCCTCTCAGCTGTGACTGAGCGAGTTCATCCACTTCTCCTTCCCCGGCTTCCTCATCGGCAAAGCAGAGACACTGACAATACCTGCCTCATAGGCTGAGGTCCCAGTGGCTGTTGCCAAGGTGCCGGGGACAAGGTGTGGCATGCACAAAGTGCTCCTGTTATCATGATTATCGTGATTATTCCTGCATCTTTTCCTGCCCTTTCCTCCCATCCTACTCCCACACCTTTCCAGACCCAATAACGGTTTCACTCCACCTCACAGCCTCAGCCCAGGAAGAGAATACCAAATCCAAACACATCTTGACCTTTCTCAGAAAAGAAACTGATTTCCATACATCTGATGACAAGCGGTTTTGTAAAACAGTTAAAATTCAGAAATGCTGATTTATTCTCTGGAAAGAATAGAAAGAAATCCTTCATTTGCTTGCGTCTTACGTAGCCTGATGTAAAAACGGTGCTTGTAGCTTACGGGTGTGCAGCTCTCAAGATAACTGGAACCTTTGGAGCAGAAAGCCCATCCACACTGCCGAAGTTCAGTTACACGTAAAAAAACACTTCCCTTTGTGTTGCGTGCGGCGAGGCGTGAAATGGCACCTAACCGTCCGCTGACTTGGCCTTTGCACATTCAGCCCTTGCAACCTTTGGGTAAGGTACGTGGTGCCAGCCTTCAGCTGGTTCTGCTTCGCTAATTATTCCGAACAAAAAGCAAACGCTGCCTTCCTGTTTCTCTCCTCCTTGTTCCGCAGTCGTCTGCTCTCCGTCAGTTTTCACTGAGTTTCACACCGATTTCCATTTTGGCTCCAGCTCTGAAGACGGAACCATGGGGACATCGGTTAATGAAAAATCTGGGAAATTTGATTTGAGAAACATTCTTTTGCCACAGGCATCTAATTGTTAAGAGGATCTGACTCGTAATTTGTATTAAATTTGTTAAATCTCAGAAGGTTTTGATGTTTTTGTTTTTGTTGTTTCAGTAATGCAGAGTCAAAATTAAGTTAAAAAATGGTTCTAACTTTGTATTTGGCCTGGATGTGCATTTTCATCAGCTGTTATGGATGCAGAATATTGAACAGCACAACAATAGTAATTGGGGATTACTCAATGGGGGTGATTTATAGAAACTTGAAGCTCTTAACATAATCTTTTATTAAAAATGCTTCCTCTTATTGTGCCTGATTTAATACAGATTCTTCTCTTTTGTTCTTTATTCCTTTAAATGACTGAAATAAGTTAAATGCATGCAGGTTTATCTTAGCCTCAAATGCAAAGATAAAAGGAATCAATATGAAAAGCACCCTATAAGTTACATCAGTGGCAGAAGAATGTTGAATTTTCATTACTGACCAGAGTAAATGCCTCAGCTGCTTTTGTTTAAAAGCTGTGTTGCAGATTGGGCGATTGTTGGGGGTCGGGGTGGGGGCGGGGTGGGGCGGGGGGTGAACCTCTTGGAGACTCCATGTCATCTGTGAAATGACAGTAATAAAACCAGAGTTAAATTATGTGGAAATGTTTACCATGCATGGCACAGAGGAAATGTTGAGTAGATGGCTACTTATATCACAATCCCCTCCTCCCATCCTTCCAAAATACTTAACAAGCTCCTACTATGAGCCAGCAGCTGTGCTGGGTGCCAAGCACACAGTGCTGTGCAAACTCACCAACTCAGAACCAGTTTGCAGCGCGCTGTCTGATTGCCTGGGCAGGAACTTTCGCGGCAGCTCCTTTCAGTACCACAGCTCGTCCGCCTCTTCCCTGACATTTCCTGCTGTTGAACTTGTGTAGAATTCATTGTCCGTGTTCTCCAGTTTGCACCCCTATTTTTTCCTCCAACGTGCCATTGCTGTCTTGAACCCCTGTTATTTTGAATAGGATAAAAAACACTACCAACGCCCTTAATGTGTACGGAGAACATGTTGTGTGCTTGCCAAGACTTCATTTTATCCTCCCACAAACTCCCTGTCAGGTGAATATGGTTCTCTACCTTGTATTACAGGTGAGGAAACTGAGGCAAATTGCCCAAGGCTGCGAGCCAGCAGGAGCTTCTGTTTGTAAGAACGGTTGCATGCTGGCTACTCTGGTCTCTCCAAGTAGATAAATCATTTAAAATACCCTCACAGCATTCCCACAGCTATCTAAGCTATTAACAAATGGTTTTGTATTTTCAGAGGGCAGTGCCTGCTCACCATGATGCCAAACAGGCCCTCCTTGGGTGGAATCTCCCTGTGGCCAACCAGGCCCAGCAACTGCTAGAGCCCAGTTTGGGGAAGCGAAAGGCACTGGGGGTGGCGGGTCCCTTGGCCTGGCTCTGCTCGGCTCCTCTTCCAGGCCTGTGGGTGATGGGCCTGTCTTTGCCGCGTCTGCCCCTGGTGGTGGAAACAGCCATTACAGCTAGGAGAGGTCACCAGGACATGGCCAGGCTGGACTCGAGGTGGTGACCAGCCTGGGCACACACACGGATGCTTCTCTGGAGAGTCCTTGTGGCCACAAGGTCGGGAGAAGCGACTTGTTCTTGAGGGGCGAAGCGGCACGAGGAATTTGGCGCCTGGGCAGCAGCCAGTTCCCATCTCTGCACAATTTCGTGGAAGTCCCCTGGTCCTGCTGCCAAAAATGTAAAGTGGCTTGTTTCTGCTCCCCGGCCTGCCTTAGGGGGCAGCTGTCTTAAAGGGATGCCATCCGACTTTCCCATGGGAGCTTATGCTATTTATTGCCTTACATTTAAAAAAAAAATGTGGGCATGAACTGAGACCACCACAGCTTGCATGTTTATAGAATAGGGGAAGGGGCAATCTTGGGCATCTGTCTTCCCTCCCCCACTGACTGAAGACTACAGGGCAGCAAGGTCTGGGGCTTGCTTTTTTTTTGTCCATATGTCCTAGCAACGTACGGCTGCTAGGCCAAAAAATGCCCGTGCGTGCCAGGGAAACAGGCATAAGATAAGAAAAGCAGGGCAAAGGGATTCTGTGGATTTTCACGGGAAGCAAAAGGCAGCCAGCTAGGGTGGGATACTTGTCAGACTGCATGGAAAGCGTTTGGGAAGCCGAGGCTGCTCAACACTGGGAACCGTAAAGGTGTTCGCCCGTCTAGAAGGGAGAGCCACACCAGGATTCGGACACCTTTTACTATTTCGCCCTCTCATGGAACCTCTTCTGAGAGCCCAAATGACGTTTCCCAGTTTGGATGAACAGGTTATTAGGATTATTTCCTCCACTTGACAGAGCTTTCCTTACAGATCCGACCAGCCCACCTGGCACTGCCCTGTCTCGGTGGCTAGATGGCCGGTCCATCCTACTGGGACGGGCAGTGCCATGCTCATCTTTGCCAAGGGCTTTTTTTCTTTGTGGTTATTTTCCTCTTGGGGTAAAGAAGTGTGGGTGCCCTCTGTCTGTGCCTGGGGGAGGTGCTTCTGTAGTAGGTCTGCTGTGAATTGTTTAGTTGATAAAATCTGGGCGTTCTGCATGGCAAAAGCCTCTGAGTTCTTGGCCGTTCAGGAAACTGTTGGAAGTGATTAGGAAAAGCAGAAATAAACACACGATGAACATCACAGCTGGGCTTTCCCTAACAAATCCCAGGTTCGATGCTTTCTAAAATCTATTTCTATCATTGTAAGGCATACACATAATAGAAAACAGAAAATACAAAGGAGGAGATTTTAAAAACACCCATTATACCACCATAAAGAGATAACAGTTGTTATTAACATCGTGTTGAATTTTCTTCTTTTGACTTCGGAATTGTTTGTGTGTATATAACAAGACAGAGAGAATACTCTCTATTAGTTTGGTAGCTTTTTTCCATCCTGGCCATATTGTGAACATTTCTCTCTGTCATTAAATTGTTTAGAGAAGAAAATCTCATTTGGAATGTCTTCTAACCCTTTTTATTTTATTTTTTTTGAGACAGAATCTTGCTCTGTCACCCAGGCTGTATTGCAGTAGCACAATCTCAGCTCACTGCAACCTCCACCTCCTGGGTTCAAGTGATTCGCCTACCTCAGCCTCCCAAGTAGCTGGGATTATAGGTGCACGCCACCACACCCGACTAGGTTTTGTATTTTTAGTAGAAATGAGGTTTTACTATGTTGTCCAGGCTGGTCTCAAACTCCTGACCTCAGGTGATCCACACGCCTCAGCCTCCCAAAGTGCTGGTATTACAGGTGGGAGCCACCACCCCCGGGCCCCCTTTTTGTTATGGAAAAATTTCAAACACTGTACAAAAGTAGGAAGATGTGAGCCCCACATACCAGTCATCTGGTTTCTGCAATTACTAAATCACAGTCCTTCTTGTTTCATATGTAAACATCTGTTTCCCACCTATTAGCCACCTGGGTAATTTGGAAGCAAATTATAGACAATCTGTTTATTGTTTTGGCAGATATTTAGTGTAAATATTTAAAAGTCAAAGGCATTTAAAAAAAATCACCAAAATACCATTTATTACACGTAAACAAATTAAAAATTAACAAATACTTAATTTCCAGTAGCAGTCAGGTTGATGTTCAAGTTCTCCAGTTGTTTCCTGGTGCTTGGGTGGTTTGAACCAGGATCCAGTCAGGGTTCCCACGTTGTGATTGGTTATTGAGTCTGTGAAGTCTCGTTTAGCCCACAGGTTTTGCCTCCTTCCCTTTAATTTTTTTCTTACCATTTATTTGTTGAGAAAACTCAGTCCCTTGTCCTGGAGTTTCCCACCATCTGGATTTTGATGATTGTCTCCCTGTGGTGTCATTTAATAGATTCCTGTGCCCCTGTATTTCCTGTACACCGGTGGGTAGATCTCCAGGCTGCATGCGCTTCAGGTTTGGTTTTGGGGGTAAGAATATGAAGCGGTGGGGTGCACGCCCTGCGGGAGGCACAGAATGAAGGTGTGCCTTTCTGTGAGGTTCACAGGTGTTGATCATGCTTGCCCGGATCCGTTATGTGAGGATTTGTAAAATAATGATCGTTTGATCCTGTGACTCTTCTTGGTTGTCTTGTTTGTTTTTTGTTTGTTTGTTTTGTTTTGTTTCATTTTTTTGGAGACAGAGTCTTGCTGTGTCGCCCAGGCTGGAGTGCAGTGATGCAATCTCAGCTCACTGCAACCTCTACCTCCTGGGTTCAAGTGATTCTCATGACTCAGCCTCCTGAGTAGCTGGGATTATAGGCGTGCATCACCACGCCCAGCTACTTTTTGTATTTTTAGTAGAGATGGAGTTTCACCATGTTGGCCAGGGCCAGTCTTGAACTCCTGACCTCAAGTGATCTGCCCGGCTTCCCAAAGTACTGGGATTACAGGTGTGAGCCACGGTGCCTGGCCCTGTTACTCTTCTTTCTTTATTATTTGGAATACTTCTACAAGGAGAACTGCACCCCCGCCCCCTGCACCCACTGTTCAGTACCCTGTGGTACACTTCACTTAGGAACAGCAGGATGGATGTTTTTATTTTTTCTCCCTTGTTTACCAGTTTTCCGAATAATGAGTTTGTTCCCAAGCACCCTCCAAAAGTGACCACTGAGTTCTGTTTTTAGTACCATTACAACCTCACGTACTTAAACCTATTTAATGTATTTCAATCAATTGCAGTTATTTCTATTGACGACTAAGGGCTCTCATCTTTGGACAGTGGGAGCCTCAGGGTGGCGTGTGAGTCCTTTGGACATGACCCTAATTGTCCCCGGTAGTTCTTTGCTTCCACTATGACAAGATGGTCCAGACTGACCTTATCTATTCCTTTAAAGAGGAAATGTGTAGAGACCATGATGAATATGGGTGCTGTGGATACTCATTGAAACTCATTAGACCTTTTCAGCACAGAACTAGAACATGTTTGCCTATTTGTTTTTAAGATAAAATGCATCCTAAGTACATGCTACTATTTTCAATCTAAATTCAAGGCTACCTAGTTTTACTTAACATGATCTTTTACTGTTGCTGAAAATCCTGTCTCCCACCAGCTAATTCACTTGCTTTATTCCATGGTACACATGCAGCAGTCTCAGAATAATGATAGCAACACTGCATTCAACAATATGTGAAATATACGAAGTTGTGTCACCAAATGCAATTTAAGTAGCTTTCGGTTTTGTTTGGGCACTTCTTTTTGTCATTAAGGAAAACCTTTTTAATGGGGGCATAATATTCCATATTTGATGTAAATTTTTTTTTACTTTTCAACATTAAGATTACATTCAAAGTTTTGCTGTTATAAAGAATTCTGCGGCCGGGTGCAGTGGCTCATGCCTGTAATCCTAGCATTTTGGGAGGCCAAGATGGGCAGATCACTTGAGGTCAGGAGTTCGAAACCAGACTGGCCAATATGGTGAAACCCCGTCTCTACTAAAAATACAAAAAATTAGCCAGGCGTGGTGGTGGGCACCTGTAATCCCAGCTACTCAGGAGGCTGAGGCAGGAGAATTGCTTGAACCTGGGAGGCAGTGGCTGCAGTGAGCCAAGATTGCATCACTGCACTCCAGCCTGGACGACAGAGTGAAACTGTGTCTCAAAAAAAAAAGAAAAAAGAAAAAAAGAATGATGTGATAAACATCTTCACCTTTGACTTTTATTTCTGTTCAATCTTTTAGTCCAGACTTTTAGACTGAAGTGAGATAGTGAAAGAGAGTAGATATGTTTAAGTGCCACAGACACGTGGCCCGCACCTTTTTCGGAGCAAGGCACGCATGGAAGGGCCTGTATCCCTGCACCATGATTAACATTTTTCATTAACTTTAATAGTAATGAATGGTTCTTTACCAAACAAACCCCAAAACAGGGTGGTTTTTTTTTTTTTTGAGACGGAGTCTCGCTCTGTTGCCCAGGCTGGAGTGCAGTGGCATGATCTCAGCTCACTGCAAGCTCCGCCTCCTGGGTTCACGCCATTCTCCTGCCTCAGCCTCCCGAGTAGCTGGGACTACAGGCGCCGCCACAATGCCCGGCTAATTTTTTGTATTTTTTAGTAGAGACGGGGTTTCACCGTGTTAGCCAGGATGGTCTTGATCTCCTGACCTTGTGATCCGCCCGGCTCGGCCTCCCAAAGTGCTGGGATTACAGGCGTGAGCCACCGCGCCCGGCCAGGGTGTGTTGTTTTATCTCTGCATTTTTACATTATCAGCCATAGGCTTATTGGACGGTTATAGTTTCATTTTGAATTGTCTGTGAAGGGGGAAATCAGAGAATTTACATGCTTTTCTTACTGATTTGCAAGACATTTTTAATATCTTAAGAACAATAATCCCTTGTTACGTTTGTTGCAAAAATTTTTCTCACTTTGTCACTTGGCTTTCAATTTTTATTGTTTTTTTCCTAGTACAATTTGAAGACTTCTGGAGTTTTTTTGTTTGTTTTGAGATGGAGTTTCGCTCTTGTTACCCAGGCTGGAGCACAATGGCATGATCTCGGCTCACTGCAACTTCCACCTCCCAGGTTCAAGTGATTCTCTTGCCTCAGCCTCCTGAGTAGCTTTGATTACAGGCATTCGCCACCACGCCCAGCTAATTTTGTATTTTTAGTAGAGACGGGCTTTCTGCATGTTGTTCATGCTGGTCTTGAACTCCTGACCTCAGGTGATCCACCCGGCTCAGCCTCTCAAAGTTCTGGGATTACAGGCGTGAGCCATTACACCTGGCCAAACTCTCGAGTTTTTTGACTGTTTCTCTCATTGTCCAGTCCCATCTGATATCAGTTACATGTTGCCCTGTATTTCCTTCTGGTTTAGATAAAGCTTCATTTTTTTTCCCACTTTTATTGTTTATTCCCTCACTACAAAAGTAATCCCTGTTTGCCATGGAATTATAAAAGCCTAGGGGAGTATAGAAGACTTCATTTATTTTTATGTAGAACTATTTGAGAATCTGTAACTTATTATGGTGGAAAGGTTGAGGGAACGATGTGACTTGAGGATCTTCCATATAACTGGTTGTTCTAATACCATCTGCGGAACCGTCTGTTTTTCTTTTCTATTGTACCCAAAATTGTTTTGTAACATGACAGTCTTTTCAAAATCTGCTACAAGTGCTCATTTGTTTCAGTTCATGTGGTTATGTCATCCACCTTAACAAGTCAAGATCCACCTTAACAACTCAAGATCCACCTTAACAACTCAGGATCCACCTTAACAAGTCAGGATCCACCTTAACAACTCAAGATCCACCTTAACAACTCAGGATCCACCTTAACAAGTCAGGATCCACCTTAACAACTCAAGATCCACCTTAACAACTCAGGATCCACCTTAACAACTCAGGATCCACCTTAACAAGTCAAGATCCACCTTAACAACTCAAGATCCACCTTAACAACTCAGATCCCTTTCTTGTTATTTTTCCTTTTTCAAAAATGTCTTAGCTACTCTTGCCTGTTTATTCTTCTAAATACACCTGAGAATTATTTATCAAGTTAAACCATCTCAGTGGTCTATTGACTGGAATGACCTTAGATGGAGTCTGGCTTCCTCCTGATGGGCGGGTGAGCTGATGGAGCCAGTGTCAGTCATAGGGCCACTGTGGAGGGCTGGGTCCTCTGCTCTGACCTCCTCGTGGAGCCTGGTGGGATGGGTGGGCAGGGGATAGGTGCCAGCTCTCAGCCTCACGGTGGGGTCCGGCCGCGTGGCAGAGAGGAAACACGCAGAAGCGATGGCGGAGATGCCAGGGAGGGCCGGTGGCATGCCTGGATGTGGAGGCTGATGCAGGGAGACTCCTGCACTCCCGCTTGGCCAGCTGGGTGGATGGTGCTTCCTGGGCTGAGATTCTGGGGTTCTGTGGCCAGAGAGCTGCCTTATTTATGCAGGTGGCCAGGTGTTGTTCTCACTCTCTTTACACAGGACGACCTAGGCTTGCTTAGTTGAGTGACTCGTCCTGGCTGCTGCCCCCCTGGGGTTCCACCCTGCTGTGTCATCCAGTGCCCGGGTCAGGCGGGCAGCCCTCCCGTGCTGGTGCCTGTGGCCTGGCCCCCAGCTGTCACTCTGCACCAGGACTCCTCCCAAACAGGGGTTGGAAAGGTTCAGCCCGTGCATGACTTTTTGTGCCTTCACTGGTGACCCAGTTAGCGACTGCTCAGTGGTACGGGGTGAATTGCGTCCCCCCAGAAAGATCGCAGGAGCTCCTCTGAATGTGACCTTATTTGGAAATAAGGTCTTTTGCAGATGTACTGAGTTAAATGAAGTCAGACTAGAGTGAGCAGGTCCTTAATCCAACCTGACAAGACCATGTGGCCACCATTGTGTGCACGTCACGTGCATGGGGAGAAGCAGAGAGGAGCGGCGCAGCTGCTGGCCAAGGACACCAAGGATGGCAGCTGCCTCCACAGGCTGGGAAGGAGATGGGGCAGTCTTAGCCAGCGGCTCAGAGGGAGCAGGCCCAGCCAACACCTTGACTTCAACACCTTGACTTCGGCTTCCAGCCTCCAGAACTGACAGATAATGAGTTCCTGTCATTTAACCCACACCATTTGTGGTATTTTTTAACAGCCACAGGAAACTAATACACTCAGTAAAGGATTAGTGAACACACCTGTAAACCGGCCTGGAATTCACTCTTCACCCACTCTGGCAGGCCTTCCTGGTTGCACAGGAGTGAGGATGTGGTCTCCAGGGGCCTGTGGTTATCTTGTGTGTTGGGAGATAGGGAAGGGAATCCCGGGAGCCACTGCTGGGAGCCAGGCCCCTTCCTGATCCTTAGCAGGCTTGCCCTTCTGAGCCTCATAGCTCTGCCCAAAGGTTGTGACTATGCCCATTTCACAAGCGAGGCAACTGAGGCCCACAGATGTTAAATGCCTTGCCAGGAGACCGCAGGCTTTTCCTCCTTTCTGGTCACCCCAAGCCAAGCCAGGCTTGCCCCCACCCACCTGGCATCACATCTCTGGGGGGCGATGCACATCCTGTTCCTAGAGGCACGGTTTTAGCTGACAGCGTGCCGCCTGTGGGTCTAGGTTATCTGCATTCTTTGATAACATTAAAGAAAGTGACCATTTGTTCACTTTTTTGATCTGAGTTGCTTTTCATAGGCTTTTAAATTTCAAAGCATTTGAATGAAGTACTCATTGAGCTTTTTCATTTCATGTCAGCAGTTCTCAAACATTGCCTGGCTTTATTAACCTGGTCCTTGAGGTAAGATTGAGGGTGGGTGGGCAGTGTATTTTAGAAAACAGTCCTTTTAACTTAATCTGTGATCACTTTTCAGGGCTGTTGCTTAACTGTCCACATGTTGTGTTTGTGTGTAATTGTTTCTATGCTCTACCCTGTGAAGAGGAGCAGGGGGTTTGCAAAGACAAAAATAAATAAATCTCTTTTTAAGAGTGTGATCTTTAAACTTTTTCTATAAAATGGTTTTATCTTATAAACTTTGGCCACAATATCTATAGCCCTGCTCCTAGACCAAAGGTCCTAAAAAACTAGGAGCTAATTGTTTCTTTTATGTTAATATCTCTGGTCTGGCACAGGCATGGCATAGAGTAGGTTTTGAGTCAGTGTGGAATCGTGGTGAGAAGTGAGACAGACTGCCCGCATTTGAACTCCTCCTCTGCTTCTGAAACAGTGTGTGACTCTGAACGAGTCATTTCACCTCTCTGTGAAATGGGGAGAAGATCATCCTCATCTTTGCCCTCGTCTTCATTGCGGAGAGCTGGTTGACTGAAGGAACAAATGAATTGAATCCACAGAAGTCTCCTGTGGGCCAGTCTTAAGAACTCTCCTAGCTCTGTGCTTTGGGAGTCTGTGCAAGTGCTGACTTCTAAATTAAGAGGCAGATTCCATGGTCCACTGAAGCGTGGGTGCTGCAGAATGAATCCTGCAGTTAACAGAATCGAGCGAAATTCCAAACCCGTGTGGCCAGTCTCCTCCCAGCATTGACAATAGCACTGCAGGCCCAGGAATGACCCAGAAGGTGAGTGGTTAGTGCGACAAGAAGAAGGGTGCTCCATCATGCTCTTTCTTTTAATAGCTGGAAGAACGTGATACCCCTAGGTCATCTCTTCGCAGGGTTAGAGTAGGCTGCACTGTGTGTACTGGTTTCCAGATGTCCCGTTCTCTTCCCCACTGAACACCAGAGCTTTGGTTTCATGCAGTGTCCCTCCACAGATAATGTTGTGTGTGTGTCTTTTGTTCTCCTTTTTGACAGCACACGACATACAGCACTTACCGTTCTGCACCTTGTTTCTTTCACTTAACAACATGCCGTGGAGATCTCTTCCCTTGTGTCTCTGAAGAGCTTCCGCGTTCATTTTTCTTGCTGTGTGGGATTCCTTGGCGTGGATGTGCCCCGGCTTCGTTAGCCAGACCTCTACTCATGGGCATTCCAGTTGTGTCCACTCTTTGCCATCACAGACAGTATCATGGAATAAATACATATATCCATTCTTTCCTCTACATATAAGTACACATATCTGATTAGATCCTAGTGGAAATCGTGGGTCAATTAGCAGTTCTGATTTTGATGGACATTGACAAATTGTTTATTATCAAGGTTCTATTTAATGCTCCTGGTGCACCATCCCCTCACCTCCATGTATTAACAGGTATTGGATCTGGGCCATTCTTTTGGGTAGAAAATAGTATCTTGGAGTTTTCATTTGCAGTGCACTTATTATGAGTGTGGTTGAACCTCTTTCTCTTTTCTGTAAATTGTTTGATCATGGCTTTTGTTTCTGTTGTTGGTTTTTTTTTGTTTTTTTGAGATGGAGTCTCGCTCTGTCACCCAGGCTGGAGTGCAGTGGCCGGATCTCAGCTCACTGCAAGCTCCGCCTCCCGGGTTTACGCCATTCTCCTGCCTCAGCCTCCCGAGTAGCTGGGACTACAGGCGCCTGCCACCTCGCCCGGCTAAGTTTTTGTATTTTTAGTAGAGACGGGGTTTCACTGTGTTAGCCAGGATGGTCTCGATCTCCTGACCTCGTGATCCGCCCGTCTCGGCCTCCCAAAGTGCTGGGATTACAGGCTTGAGCCACCGCGCCCGGCCTCTGTTGTTGGGTTTTTAAAGCAATTTGTAGGAGCTCCTTTTATATTACAGAAATAAGCTCTGTTTTGAATGAATTGAGTATATTTTTTCCCAGGGTGTCATTAGTCTTTTGATTTTGCTTATGGTAGTTTCTAGAGATACACATGTTCTTAATTTTTATCTAGTCCATTTTATCAGTCTTTTGTGGTTCCTGGATTAGAAAGATTCTCACCACTGCAAGCTTCCAAAAGCTTTTTCTCCTGGTTTCTCTTCGATCATTTATGGTCTCAGGTTTGTCTTTAAACTTTGATCTTCTTGGAGTTTGTCTGTGTAAAGTATGAGATGTGAATCCAGTTTCATTGCTTCAAGTGGCTTCTCAGATGTTTCAACTGGTAATTGAATATTCCATGTATTTTCCCTATTAGTTTGCGGTATCACCTTTCTCTTAAATTAAATTCTTGTACACAGTTTTGTCTACTTTTGGACATTTCATTTTGTTTCATTGATCTGCCTATTCATGTGTCAGTACCACCCTTTTAATTACCTAGACTATTTAAAATACCTCATAATATCTGATAGGACTAATCCTGCCTTGTTACTTATTTTTCTTTTTGAAATTTTTCTAGCTACTTTTGCATTTTTAGCTTTCCACATGAACTTTAGAATAAGTTTGCCCACAAACTTAATTGGTATTTTTTGTGTGAATTATATTAAATTTATAGGTTGACATAAGAATTATTATTTCTGGCCGGGCGCGGTGGCTCACGCCTGTAATCCCAGCACTTTGGGAGGCCGAGACGGGCGGATCACGAGGTCAGGAGATCGAGACCATCCTGGCTAACATGGTGAAACCCCGTCTCTACTAAAAAATACAAAAAACTAGCCGGGCGAGGTGGCGGGCGCCTGTAGTCCCAGCTACTCCGGAGGCTGAGGCAGGAGAATGGTGTAAACCCGGGAGGCGGAGCTTGCAGTGAGCTGAGATCCGGCCACTGCACTCCAGCCTGGGTGACAGAGGGAGACTCCGTCTCAAAAAAAAAAAAAGTTATTATTTCTGTGATGTTTCCTACTAAAGAACGTGAACGTGAAATGCATCTCCACTGTTTCAAATCTTATTTTTCATCTCTTAGGGGATTGAAACTTTTCTTTCATGTAGATATTATAAATCTTAAATTTATTTCTAGGTATCTTGTATTTTAGAATAAAATAGGTTAGACTATAAAAGAAGTAGGATGTTTTCTTTAGATCTAATCACTGGCTATTGTCTTTACCATAGAAAAACTATTGATTACTGTATTATTATTATTTTTTCTTTTTTTGCCGTGGAGTTTCGCTCTGTCGCCCAGGCTCTAGTGCAGTGATGAGATCTCTGCTCACTGCAACCTCTGCTTCCCGGGTTCAAGCAATTCTCCTGCCTCAGGCTCCCAAGTAGCTGAGATTATAGGTGCCCACCACACACCCAGCTAATTTTTATATTTTTAGTAGAGACAGGGTTTCACCATGTTGGCCAGGCTGATCTTAAACTCCTGACCTCAAGTAATCTGCCTGCCTTGGGCTCCCAAAGTGCTGGGACTACAGGTGTGACCCACCGTGCCCAGCCTGTATTAATTTTTTGATGTGACTGTATTACCAGATTCTTTCATTGCTTCTTATTCTCTTAGGATTTCTGGAGATCAGAGTGTTTGGGGTAAAATTCAAATAGTAAAGGAATATGGGTAATAATTGTACGGATTAAGAAAATTAGAAGTTAAATGATCTTATGTTTGTCCTATAGGAGGTTTTGTCTTGAAAATACCAGTTCTTAAAATGTAAATAATTGTTCAATAGTTTTAAAGTTTTCCCTGTTTTCCATATTTTTAATAGGAAAGCTTGCTTTGAAAACAAAGTCCTTTTTAATAGAAATTGATAATTGAGTTCTGAAATGGTTGTTTTAATAACATAGAGACCTATAATTCTTTATTTGTGCTGAGAATTAACCTTGACTTAAGTAATATGTTCTTAGAAATAATTTAGAGATAGAAAGAAAAAATCGCTAACTTAGGGCTCGTACCCAGCACAGGGTAAGGGGAGGAGCCCTGAACTGGGTGTTCTTACCCTGGTTCTGTCCGCAGTTCATGATAACGTTACCCACTTTCCTGGGCCTTGGTTTTTCCATCTGTAAAATAGGACAAATGGTCCCTACCTCCCAGGCTGTCATGAGAAATTAAGTGAGATAATGCATGGAGAGAGCACCTAGTCTACTGCATGGCACAAGTTTGATATTCAACAGAAGCTGGCTCTCATTACTATTAATATGTCTGTGAATTTCAGCCACCCATGGTGTGTTAGGATTCAGGGTGGGCTGCTATGACAGAGACCCCCAGATAGTGAAGCAAGGTAGATCTGTGTTTTCCTCCTGTGTAACCGCACAGGCACCGGTGTGGCGGCTCAGAGGCCGTGGACACCCAGCTTACTACTGTTCTGTGACTCCGTGTGATGTCCTCTCCTGGTCCCCGCTGGCTGCTGCAGCTCCTACTCCTGGGTCATCACTCAGCCTACAGGAAGCGAGAAAGGAAAGGGCGGGGTGGCGCGCACCTTCTCTCAAGAGTGAGCCCGAGAAGGAAGCTGCTCCCATCGCTTCCGCTAACTACAGGGAAATCTGGGACCAGGAGGGCTTACGCCATCCTAACATTTTTCTTACCGTAGAAGAAGGGGAAGACGATCACTGGGGACAACCAGCAGTTGGAGCCCTGCTTAGTACCTGGAAACAACACTTTTCACCTTCACCAGGTGGCCACATACCTAGGCGAGGATGGGAGGGCTCAGGGTCTGGCTTTATGTTTATTTCACCGTAGGGCCATGAGGGTATGTAATTCCCATGTCTAAATCAGCCTCGTTCATCCTCCGGGGCTGCCTTTGGAACGCTGCCGTTTCATAGTAAGCAGGTCCTACAGTGATAAGGTGTCACCTGGAATGTGGTAGCTGAACGTGCTGAGATGTGGCAGACACTGTTAACGGAGGTCAGGTGTTGATCTTCTGTGCCGGGTATACGGTCAGCAGAGGGCTGCTAGACCAGCGTGGGTGAAGGGAGCGTTTGGACACAACCCGTAAAGTCCAGTTCCTGTCACTTACTAACCAGTGCTGGATGCCACTCAGTGCCCATGCCTTGTCTCTAATGCCACAAGGGTGCTTTATGTATAGTTTTCTCAGAAACATACGAGACCAGACAACAAAAGCTCCGCTGTCTCTCAGGCCACTTCTCTAATTAGGAAAAACAGTAAGTAAAAAGGTGGGGTGGGGTGGGGGAGGTGCGGCATCTTTCGAGGATAAAAGCTGTGTTTAGTCCGGGACAGTTCTGCCTTTAATTATCCTGTCTGAGGTGACTTTAATGAGCATTATTTTTAATGCCTTCATTTCAGGGGGGTGGGGGGAATGCTTTTTGCATCCAACCATATAAAACAGCTTTATTCATGAGGCTTGAAAGACAGCATCGTTGCTGTCGGGTTTGTAGCGGTTGTGAGCCAGAAACCTCTTGATTTGTAGCGGCTCTGAGCCAGAAACCTCTTATCAGAGTCGTGGCCAGAAGGCGAATGGCCAGTTACTATCAGGGAACCACAGGGTTCAGACTGGCCAGGGTGCCCGCTTCCCATGACCATTTCCCAATGGCAGACGTGTGGGAAAACAGGGCCAGACACAAGGCAGGCAGGGTTGGCCTCCCAGGGGCCTCCCAGTTCCTCAGATAGCATCTCAGTCCACTTGGGCTGCCATAACAAAGATAACTTAGACTGAGTAATTTATATACAATAGAAATATATTTCTCATAATTCTAGCCTGTAGCCCCAGCTACTAGGGAAGCTGAGGTGAGAGGATTGCTTGAGCCTAAGAGTTGGAGGCTGCAGTGAACTCTGATCATACCACTGCACTCCAGCCTGGGTGACAGAGGGAGACCCATCTCTAATCCATTATTTTATTATATATATATATATATTTAATTATTTTAAAAAGAAAAAAGAAATGAACCTAAGTGACAAAAAAGAATGGTTTATTTAAAAAACAACAACAAAAAAAAAAAACCCTGTATTTCTTACAGTTCTGAAGGCTGGGAAGTCCAAGATCAAGGTGCCGTCAGAGTTGGTATTGCTGAGGGCTGGTCCTCGTGGGTGGTGCCTTCTGTGTGTCCTTGCGTGGCAGAAGGAGAAGAGAGCAGGCTGTTCCCTCAGGCCTCTTTTATGAGGGCGCTGCTAGGGTTTGAATGTGTTCCCCAGACTTCCTGTGTGGGAAACTTGATCCCCAGTGCAGCAGTATTTGGAGGTGGAGCCTAATGGGATGTATTTGGGTCTTGGAGGCACCGCCCTCATGAATGGGTTAATGCCATTATCGCTAGAGTGGGTTCATTATAAAAAGATGAGTTTGGCCCCTTCTTGCTCTCTCTCTCACCTTGTAATGCCTTCCACCAGCTTATGACGCTGCAAGAAGGCCCTTGCCAGATGCTAGGTCCTCGATCTTGAAATTCCAAGCCTCCAGAACAAATACATTTATATTCCTTATAAATGACCCAGGCTCGGGTATTCTGTTATGGCAAAACAAAACAGACTAAGACTAGCACTAATCCCATTCATGAGGGGAGAGCCCTCATGACCTAATCTAAACGCTCCCACCTCTTAATACTGTTGCACTGGGGGTTAGGTAACAGTATGAATTTTGGGGGAGCACCAACACTCAGACCCTGGAAGGTGGGTTCCTCTTGACATGCCATGAAATCTCTGTTCATGCTCCAAGTTAAGGCATCATTATCAGCTCATCGCCCCAACCAGAAACGGGAGTCAGCCCCTTTAAACCTGCCAACCCCCACATTCCAGAGGTCCCTGCCAGCCCAGCCAGTCGTCTACCAGCCTTACTTCACACCCTTCATATTCTCCTCCTTCCAACATACTCTCCATCTTGCCATCTAATTTACCTTTTCTTCTTTTTCTCTTCCATATTTGGTCACATGTAGCTTAACAACTGGGATGCATCATGACTCATGCATCAGTCGGCAATTTTGACATTGTGTGAACATCAGCAAGTGTACTCACAAGCCTAGATGTTAGAACCTACTGCACACCTAGGCTGTGTGGTATAGCCTGTTACTCCTAGGTTACCAACCTTTACAGTATGTTACTGTACTGAACACTGCAGGCAGTTGTAACACAGTGGTTAGCATGTGTATATCTAAACACACCTAAACACAGAAAAAGTGCAGGAAAAATATGGTATTATAATCTTAAGGGACCACCGTCGTATATGCGTCATTGACCCAAATGTTATGTGGCACATGACTGTATAGTGTTTCTAAAGAATAAAGGTGGTTGCGCACAGTGGCTCACACCTGTAATCACAGTGCTTTGGGAGGCCGAGGTGTGTGGATCACTTGAGGTCAGGAGTTCAAGACCAGCCTGGCCAACATGGTGAAACCCCATCTCTACTAAAAATATGAAAATTAGCCTGGTGTGGTGGTGCACACCTGTAGTACCAGCTACTCAGGAGGCTGAGGCAGGAGAATTGCGTGAGCCCGGGAGGTGGACGTTGCAGTAAGCCAAGATCATGTCACTGCACTCCAGCCTGGGCGACAGAGCAAGACTCCATCTCAAAAAAAAAAAAAAAAAAAAAAAAGAATAAAGGTAATATAGCTGCATTTGGAAGAGAGAAATAAGGAAGACATAATAATGTGTAATTCTGTGTCCTAACAGCCATCATTAATTTTTATGTTTCCTTTTGGTGTTTCTTAATTATGAGCATAATTATTCTCATAATTAGAGTTTATAAACAATCATTTTCTCTTGGTTTTCTCTCAACCTGTTAAGCCTTTTCCTAAAAATTATCTTGAGTCATTCAGTAGGTGTGTACTATTTAACCACTCTTCTGGTATACCATGGTTAGCTTCTAATTTTTCACCTTTACAAGCAATATTGCAATGAACATTTTCATGTGCATAAATGTTTCAGTATTTTGAACTATATTTCTTTGGGATAGATTCACGAGGTCATTAAACATGGAGTTTTGTTGCAAAATTGGTTATCAGATGTTTAGGCCATTTGTTAGTGCTGTCAGCAATGTTTAAAAATGTCAGGCTTCACCACATCACACTTATTCCAAAATTGACCACATAATTGGAAGTAAAGCACTCCTCAGCAAATGTACAAGAACAGAAATTATAACAAACTGTCTCTCAGACCACAGTGCAATCAAACTAGAACTCAGGACTAAGAAACTCAATCAAAACCACTCAACTACATGGAAACTGAATAACCTGCTCCTGAATGACTACTGGGTACATAACAAAATAAAGGCAGAAATAAAGATGTTCTTTGAAACCAATGAGAACAAAGATACAACATACCAGAATCTCTGGGACACATTTAAAGCAGTGTATAGAGGGAAATTTATAGCACTAAATGCCCACAAGAGAAAGCTGGAAAGATCTAAAATTGACACTCTAACATCACAATTAAAAGAACTAGAGAAGCAAGAGCAAACACATTCAAAAGCTAGCAGAAGGCAAGAAATAACTAAGATCAGAGCAGAACTGAAGGGGATAGAGACACAAAAAACCCTCCAAAAAAATCAATGAATCCAGGAGTTGGTTTTTTGAAAAGATCAACAAAATTGATAGACCGCTAGCAAGACTAATAAAGAAGAAAAGAGAGAAGAATCAAATAGACGCAATAAAAAATGATAAAGGGGATATCACCACCGACCCCACAGAAATACAAACTACCATCAGAGAATACTATAAACACCTCTATGCAAATAAACTAGAAAATGTAGAAGAAATGGATAATTTCCTAGACACTTACACTCTCCCAAGACTAAACCAGGAAGAAGCTGAATCCCTGAATAGACCAATAGCAGGCTCTGAAATTGAGGCAATAATTAATAGCCTACCAACCAAAAAAAGTCCAGGACCGGATGGATTCACAGCTGAATTCTACCAGAGGTACAAGGAGGAGCTGGTACCATTCCTTCTGAAACTATTCCAATAATAGAAAAAGAGGGAATCCTCCCTAACTCATTTTATGAGGTCAACATCATCCTGATACCAAAGCCTGGCAGAGACACAACAAAAAAAGAGAATTTTAGACCAGTATCCCTGAGGAACATCGATGCAAAAATCCTCAATAAAATACTGCCAAACCGGATCCAGCAGCACATCAAAAAGCTTATCCACCATGATCAAGTGGGCTTCATCCCTGGGCTGCAAGGCTGGTTCAACATATGCAAATCAATAAACGTAATCCAGCATATAAACAGAACCAAAGACAAAAACCACATGATTATCTCAATAGATGCAGAAAAGGCCTTTGACAAAATTCAACAGCCCTTAATGCTAAAAACTCTCAATAAATTTGGTATTGATGGAACGTATCTCAAAATAATTAGAGCTATTTATGACAAACCCACAGCCACTATCATACTGAATGGGCAAAAACTGGAAAAATTCCCTTTGAAAACTGGCACAAGACAGGGATGCCCTCTCTCACCACTCCTATTCAACATAGTGTTGGAAGTTCTGGCCAGGGCAATCAGGCAAGAGAAAGAAATAAAGAGTATTCAGTTAGGAAAAGAAGAAGTCAAATTGTCCCTGTTTGCAGATGACATGATTGTATATTTAGAAAACCCCATTGTCTCAGCCCAAAATCTTAAGCTGATAAGCAACTTCAACAAAGTCTCAGGATACAAAATTAATGTGCAAAAATCACAAGCATTCTTATACACCAGTAACAGACAAACAGAGAGCCAAATCATGAATGAACTTCCATTCACAATCACTTCAAAGAGAATAAAATACCTAGGAATCCAACTTACAAGGGATGTAAAGGACCTTTTCAAGGAGAACTACAAACCACTGCTCAGTGAAATAAAAGAGGACACAAACAAATGGAAGAACATACCATGCTCATGGATAGGAAGAATCAATATCATGAAAATGGCTATACTGCCCAAGGTAATTTATAGATTCAATGCCATCCCCATCAAGCTACCAATGAGTCTCTTCACAGAATTGGAAAAAACTGCTTTAAAGTTCATATGGAACCAAAAAAGAGCCCGCATTGCCAAGACAATCCTAAGTCAAAAGAACAAAGCTGGAGGCATCACGCTACCTGACTTCAAACTATACTACAAGGCTACAGTAACCAAAACAGCATGGTACTGGTACCAAAACAGAGATATAGACCAGTGGAACAGAACAGAGTCCTCAGAAATAATGCCACACATCTACAGCCATCTGATCTTTGACAAACCTGAGAAAAACGAAATGGGGAAAGGATTCCCTATTTAATAAATGGTGCTGGGAAAATTGGCTAGCCATAAGTAGAAAGCTGAAACTGGATCCTTTCCTTACCCTTAAACGAAAATTAATTCAAGATGGATTAGAGACTTAAATGTTAGACCTAATACCATAAAAACCCTAGAAGAAAACCTAGGTAATATCATTCAGGACATAGGCATGGGCAAGGACTTCATGTCTAAAACACCAAAAGCAACGGCAACAAAAGCCAAAATTGACAAATGGCTCTAATTAAACTAAAGAGCTTCTGCACAGCAAAAGAAACTACCATCAGAGTGAACAGGCAACCTACAGAATGGGAGAAAATTTTTGCAATCTACTCATCTGACAAAGGGCTAATATCCAGAACCTACAAAGAACTCAAACAAATTTACAAGAAAAAAACAAACAACCCCATCAAAAAGTGGGTAAAGGATATGAACAGACATTTCTCAAAAGAAGACATTCATACAGCCAACAGACGCATGAAAAAATGCTCATCATCACTGGCCATCAGAGAAATGCAAATCAAAACCACAATGAGATACCATCTCACACCAGTTAGAATGGCAATCATTAAAAAGTCAGGAAACGACAGGTGCTGGAGAGGATGTGGAGAAATAGGAACACTTTTACACTGTTGGTGGGATTGTAAACTAGTTCAACCATTATGGAAAACAGTATGGCGATTCCTCAAGGATCTAGAACTAGAAGTACCATATGACCCAGCCATCCCATTACTGGGTATATACCCAAAGGATTATAAATCATGCTGCTATAAAGACACATGCACACGTATGTTTATTGCGGCACTATTCACAATAGCAAAGACTTGGAATCAACCCAAATGTCCATCAGTGACAGACTGGATTAAGAAAATGTGGCACGTATACACCATGGAATACTATGCAGCCATAAAAAAGGATGAGTTTGTGTCCTTTGTAGGGACATGGATGCAGCTGGAAACCATCATTCTCAGCAGACTATCGCAAGAACAGAAAACCAAACACCAGATGTTCTGACTCATAGGTGGGAACTGAACAATGAGATCACTTGGACTTGGGAAGGGGAACATCACACACCGGGGCCTATCGTGGGGAGGGTGGAGGGGGTAGGGATTGCACTGGGAGTTATACCTGATGTAAATGACGAGTTGATGGGTGCTGACGAGTTGATGGGTGCAGCACACCAACATGGCACAAGTATACATATGTAACAAACCTGCACGTTATGCACATGTACCCTAGAACTTAAAGTATAATAATAATAATTTTAAAAAAAATGTCAGGCTTCATAGTATCTATGACAGCAGTGGCTATCATTTTCCTGATTTTTCTCTCCTGTTTTGAAAATGTATATAGAAAAAAAATGTTTTCTCCTAATGAAAGAATACAAGCTTGTTGTATAAAATTTAGAGTAGCCAAAAGAAAATTAAAATCAACTATATAATCTTGCTTTTACTACATGATAAAAACTGGTAATATTATGGGCTGTATCCTGTCTGAATTTTTAAAAATATGTATATATAATTTCTTTTCCTTTTATTCTTTATTTCCTTTTTCTGTTTATTTCTTTTGTTCAATTGAATAAAATTATTTTTCATGTAGTTTTATGCTTGTGTGAATATCTTTTTAGGATATTAAATATTTTTCACAAAATTCCCCGTTTGTGTACAAATTTAGATTATTTTCAATTTTTGCTATTTTAATTAATATTGCATGGCATGTGTATAACTAAACCTTTGCACGTTTTAAAGCTCTTCTATTTAAGAACGCCCCCTGTACTGGGTGTTATAATGTGTTTAAAAATACATATATTTGGAAATTTTTTGATTAAGAAAACTATCTTGTTTAATTTGAATTAATGTAATTAAAGAAGTGGAAGACTTTTCTGTATGCTACTAGACTGTCATCATTCTTTTCCTTGTGTAACTTTTTTTCTCTTTTACATCAGACATTTCAGCCCCTTCCGGGTGATAAGGAAAAGATTTTGACACATAGAAGATCTTAATCTTTTGTCTTGAATACATATTGAAAAATGGTTTTCAGTTTCTCAGTTGCCTTTCGATTTTACTTAATCTTTTTTTAATTTTTTAATTCTAAACATGTTTTTTTCATGGCATCTGCCTTTGGTGTCATATCCTGGAAAGATTTTTTTGCCCTCCTAATAGCATAAATATTTTATTCTAGTGCTTCTCAGGTTTAATTTTCTGTAGTTAAATATTTAAACTCTCTGTTCTTCGTCTTTTTGATGTAGTTTCTAATCTACTTTTCCTCTCCAAACAGGTAGCAAGTAGTTCACAGTGGTGATGTCCTAGAAATGGCTGGTGGGCTCCTTTAGATGTCAACTCTTTTCAGATTCGTATATAAATTTAGTACAGTTTCCATCAGAATCTTAATGGGACACTTTGGGAATTTGACTACATAATTCTAAATTTCATCTAGGAGAATAAATATGTACAAATGGCTAAGAAAATTTCAGGAGGGAAAAATCCAAAGGGGAGAGACACTTCGGGCATCTGATATTAAAATATATTATAGGCCGGGCGCGGTGGCTTAAGCCTGTAATCCCAGCACTTTGGGAGGCCGAGACGGGCGGATCACTAGGTCAGGAGATCGAGACCATCCTGGCTAACATGGTGAAACCTCGTCTCTACTAAAAAATACAAAAAACTAGCCGGGCGAGGTGGCGGGCGCCTGTAGTCCCAGCTACTCAGGAGGCCGAGACAGGAGAATGGCGTAAACCCGGGAGGCGGAGCTTGCAGTGAGCTGAGTTCCGGCCACTGCACTCCAGCCTGGGCTACAGAGCGAGACTCCGTCTCAAAAAAAAAAAAAAAAAAAATATATATATATATATATTATAAAGCTATAGTAATGAGAGCGAAAACAGATGTTACCAGTATAGGAACAAACAAATCAATGAAACAAAGAAATGCCTGAAAGAGAGCCAAGTATAAAAAATAATTTAGTATGATGTATCATTATAGTTAAATATTTCAAATCACTGGGAAAAGGAAGGATTCTTAAATGCATGATTTTGACTAATTAATGTCATAAGTTATATTAACAAATTTTATAATATAGAGCCATCCTCGTAATCCTAGAATAAATACTACTTGGATCACATGTATTATTCTTCTAGTCTGTATTTAAATCAAATTTGCTAATGTTTTGTTTAGGATATTAGGTACTAGCACTATCCAGGCAATGTTTTTTCTCAGAAATAAATAGCAAGTAACATTTATTGAACACACAATGATATACCAGAGACTTTGCTAAGTGCTGTGTGTACATTGTATAGCTTAATCCTCACATGAGGTAGGCTGCTGTATTGTATTTTACATTTCCCCATTTTACGTATGGGGAAACTAAAGCAGAAAGGGCTTAAAGAACTTGTACTGTGGGTTGGTTTGTTTGTTGTTTTTTGTTTTTTGACAGAAAGTCTCACTCTGTCGCCCAGGCTGGAGTGTAGTGGCGCCATCTTAGCTCACTGCAGCCTCCACCTCTCAGATTCAAGCAATTCTCCTGCCTCAGCCTCCTGAGTAGCCGGGATTACAGATGCACACCACCACACTGGCCAATTTTTTGCATTTTTAGTAGAGACGGCTTTTTGCCATCTTGGCCAGGCTGGTTTCGAACTCCTGATCTCAGGTGATCTGCCCGCCTTGGCTTCCCAAAGTGCTGGGATTACAGATGTGAGCCACCACACCGTTCTTGTCCTGTGTTTTGCCACTAAAGTGCACTGTCTTACCATCTCATGTCATTTGCCTCTCATTTTGAAAATAAGAGACACACAGGAAAACTAATACACAACTACACACATCCAGAGTAGAAACTTTAGAAGGAAAGCACAGAGAAAAACAATTATGAAAGAAATAATCAACAGAGTTCCCTGAGTCTTAAGATCAAAAGGCCTCACTGAATATTTGGCAGGATTAATAAAACAGAACTACCTAGATATTTGCGGGGGATGGGATTTATGGACATTTTCTTTATATCTTGTTTGTTTACTTTTTTTATTTTTTATTGAGGCAGAATCTTGCTCTGTCACCCTGGCCGTGGTGCAATCAATCACTGCAGCCTTGACCTCTCGTGGGCCCAGGGGATCCTCCCACCTCAACCTCCCAAGTAGCTGGGACTGCAGACAGGAATGTGCCACCACACCCGGCTAATTTTTTTATTTTTTGTAGAGGCAGGGTTTCACCATGTTGCCTGGGTTGGTCTCAATCTCCTGGGCTCAAGCAATCCACTTGTCTCAGCCTCCCAAAGTGTTAGGATTATAGGCATGATCCTCTGTGCCCAGCCCATTTTCTTTATATCTTAACATAATATATTTTTGTAAGTGGCCGTATGTTAGATGACAGCATAGTTCCAAAATCAGAAATGACATAGGTCCCATTATTTACCATTAGGGTATACAGTCAGAAATAACTAATTTAAAAAAATGCTTAGAAATTCAAAAACAGGCCGGGCGCGGTGGCTCAAGCCTGTAATCCCAGCACTTTGGGAGGCCGAGACGGGTGGATCACAAGGTCAGGAGATCGAGACCATCCTGGCTAACCCGGTGAAACCCCGTCTCTACTAAAAAATACAAAAAACTAGCCGGGCGAGGTGGCGGGCGCCTGTAGTCCCAGCTACTCGGGAGGCTGAGGCAGGAGAATGGCGTGAACCCAGGAGGCGGAGCTTGCAGTGAGCTGAGATCCGGTCACTGCACTCCAGCCTGGGTGACAGAGCGAGACTCCGTCTCAAAAAAAAAAAAAAAAAAAAAAGAAATTCAAAAACAAGGCCAGGCTCAGTGGCTCACGCCTGTAATCCCAGCAATTTGGGAGGCTGAGGTGGGTGGATCACTTGAGGTCAGGAGTTTGAAACCAGTCTGGCCAACATGGTGAAACCCCGTCTCTACGGGAAAAAAAAAAAAAATAGCTGGTCATGGTGGTGGGCGCCTGTAATCCCAGCTGCTCGGGAGGCTGAGGCACAAGAATCACTTGAACCCGGGAGGCAGAGGTTGCAGTGAGCCGAGATCGTGCCTCTGCACTCCAGCCTGGGTGACAGAGCAAGAGTCCGTCTCAAAAAACAAACAAAAAACAACAAAAAATTTATAGAGCTGGATGCCCCAAAAAGAAGATTTTTATTGTTCTTAACTTTTGAAAACTGGCCAGAATATGAACAAAGAGGAGGCAAGTGGCGGGAAGACATTTGGCCTTTGTGTGTCTGGTCCTGAATCACCTTCCAAAGTAGAAGTAGTTCGGATCCGGTTAGGAAGAGCACTCGAGGCTCTCAAGTTTCTACTCACTGAGAAAGGAGTGTTCGTTTGCTGCCTTGAACCGAAATGGCACATGGTAAGTGTCTTCACGTGGGTGCTGCTTCTGTGACTTCAGTGGGTTTCGGGGAAATGCTGTAGGTGGGTGGGGTGAGGACGTGCAGGCACTTCCTCCCACTGAGGACTGCAGGCCACAGAGCCCAAATGAAGGCAGTGGGACAGCGAGACCCCACTGAGACCACACAGATGTACAAGCTGCTTCAAATCTTTCAGGGCCCTAAAATTCCCGGTAACTAAAAGGAAACAGGCCGCCTGGGGTGCTGGAATGGAAACCTCGGCCTGGAGTCAGCCGAAGGCTCGGTGAGACTGTGGGAGGCCACTCTTTGGTGGCTCATCCTCCCCTGCTTGTGAAATAGGGATGTGGGAGGGGGCAGAACAGACCACGGGCTCCCAAGCTGGGCTCTGGAGAGTTCTAAGGGTGGCAGAGGCCCCTCCCCAGCAGGGGTGGCGAGGGGGAGTACAGCAGGTCAGGCCTTGTCGCCTGTGTTCCTTCCAGCCAGAGCTCTTCCACTCCAATTCTTCTCTGTCTGGCCTCTGCGAGATGCCTTCTATGTAGAAAAGAGCAGCTTCTGCTGCTTTCAAGTAAGATTTAATCATTAGGGAACCGAATGCTTTGTGAGGCCCCTTTGGAGCCCTGGGTTTCCCTGAGTCAGCAGGAAGCACGCCGGTGCTCCCCGAGTGGCAGCCTGGGACCCCAGCTGTCAGGGAGGGAGACGCTCGGGCCTATCACGTTAGGTTCATAAAGCCTGCACTCTGGGAAATTGCTTTTGACATGCTTAGGGGTAAAATGTTTCTCAAAAGAAGCTCCACATAATTTAAATGATGACATTTTAAATCATGTGGAGAGGAGGGTGATCTTTAAAAAATGTTCCCATCTCAATTTGCAAACCTGTTTGGACAAATCAGTCAAAGGCAATTTTCTTCATGGAATTACCAGCAAACAGAACCTTGCATAAGACTTTAGTGCCTCAGACATGCCTCTCCCTCTTTCCCGGCCACCCACCCATCCCAGCTTTCCTAAGACAGAGAGAAGGAGTTCAGACTCTTTTTTTATCATCTGGGGACCTTGGCAAGGGGAAGAGGAGAAAGCAGGGGCCAGGCTTGGGGTCTGGCCAGGCTGCAGGACTCGGCATGCATGGTTTCTCAGTTGGACGCCCCAGAGGGCCAGGCCAGTGGGTGGAGGCTCAGGTTGAAAATCAAAGCTGTGGCCAAACAGATGAGGATTTGGGGCAGGGAAACTGAGGCATGAGCCAGTGGACCCTCTGCCTGGTCATGCTTAGGCTGTGAAGTACAGTTTCTTCCACAGAACCCCACTCCTCCTGTTAGTGATGACTCGGGGCCCCTCTCAGACTTTCCACAGGTTTCCTTCCTCGCTGGCCTCAGGTTGGAGTTGGTGGGCTTCAGAGATCTGGGCAAATGGAGCAGAATGTTGGGCCCAAAGACAAGCGAACGAGGGTTGTGGTAGAGCCGAATGCTGCTCCTGCCCGCCCGTGTCGTCACCCCCTGTCGTCAGTTACGGGTTCCGTGACTATTTTGTTTGTTTCAAAAGCATGTTTGTGTTTGTCTTTCTCCAAACATCAGACTGAAATGAGATCTTCTATATTCCCCCATTAAGAACCATTAAGGCAGCCCTTTGAAACTCTAGCCCTGCACCCCCCATCTCTGTCTTTATAATTTGGGGTTAGGGCCAGCTTCACGGGCAAGTCCCTGTGGCCCTGTGCCCAGAAGGCCTTGAATTTGATTTCCGGCTCTGCAGTTGCCATCTTAACATTCTTAATAGTTTGTGAACAGGGTCCCACATTTTCATTTTGCATTGGACCCCGCAAATTATGCAGCCTGTCCCATCTGGAGTTTTAGATTTGAATTGTTATTTTATTCGTATTTTTAGGCTATATATCTTAATTCTAAAAAATGCATGTGTATAATTAGTTTTATAAGTGAGATTTACAGGAGTCATTGAACTTCTTGCAGAGCTTTGCTGCCAGTCTGACTGTAGGGTGTGGTCTGTCAGCCAACAAACAGCTTTTTAAAGAATGCTTGCACGTGGTGTGAGAGGGAAAAAATATGACACAAAGGGACTTACAATCGACATGCTTGCAAAGCCACTGTCACAGAGTAGATATCTTATTGGGTGATCTCTGGGTCCCAAGCCCCGTGCTGACCACAAGGATACAGAGAGAAACAGAGCACAGCCCCTGCCCTCAAGGAGTGCCTTGTCTAGTTGAAATCTTTTTCATAACTTTTTAAACCTCAAGCCACCCTAAGAAATGTGCAACCCAGAATCGAGTACACATACAGATAATACACACATAGAAGGATGAAACAGTAGGCCGGGCGCGGTGGCTCACGCCTGTAATGCCTACATTTTGGGAGGCCAAGTCAGGCAGATCACCTGAGGTCAGGAGTTCGAGACCAGCCTGGCCAACATGATGAAGCCCTGCCTCTACTAAAAATACAAAAAATTAGCTGGGCATGGTGGCGGGTGCCTGTAGTCTTAGCTACTCAGGAAACTGAGGCAGGAGAATCGCTTGAACCTGGGAGGCACAGTTTGCAGTGAGCTGAGATTGCACCACTGCACTCCAGCCTAGCCAACAATAGTAAAACTCCATCTCAGAAAAAAAAAAGAAAGATGAAACAGTCATCTCATGAAATAATGTACTTACTGTATATACTGCATTCTTTTTTCTATTCTCTTGTATTCCATTTTTTAAAATACTGGTTAGAGCACGTTGATTTCACAATCCATTAGTGTGAGTTTTAAAAGCACTGCTCGAATGAGATTGATGTGTCAGCAAACACTGATGTTTTGCTAAGCATTATCGTAGCAGTGGTGCAGACTTCCAGGGGAAGCGGCGTTTGCCCAGAGTGTTGAAGGATGAGATGGAGCTTGTGGTGGAGAAGCTGGCGGTGGAGAAGCCGGCGGTGGTTATGAGGTGAATTCCAGAGGGGGTCATGAGCTTGGAGAGAGTTCCGTGGGGCTTGGTCCTGGGGAGATGGTCCCAGAAAGACAGAACTGCAGAGGGTGGAGCACATTAGTTGCCCAGCGAGACGCTGTGCCCTCTCCTGTGTGAGCCATGGGAAGTGGGTTTTTTTTTTTTTTTGAACAGCTTTATTTGAAATGTACCATAAAATTCACCCATTGTAAGTGGACAGGGCCATGAATTTTTAGTAAATGTATGGAGTTGTACAACCACCATCCAGTTTTAGAACATCTCCACCCCACCGAGCTCCCTGGCGCCCATTTCCGTCAATCCCCGTTCCTTCCCCCAGCCCCAGGCAACCACTGATCTGTTTTCCGTCTCTGCAGATTTGTCCTTTCTAGAAGGACACCTGGACTCCTACAATCCAGTCTTTTGTGTCTGGCTTCTCTCACTCAGCGTCACATTTCTGGGGCTCGTCCGTGTTGTGGCATGTAATGGTATCCCATCGACTGGCTACACTGCAGTGTATCCGTTTGCCAGATGATGGATGCTTGGATTGTTTCCAGTTTGGGGCTATTTTGAAGAACACTTCTATGAGCATTTGCATGTGAGTTTTGTGTGGACATATGTTTTCATTTCTGCGGGGGAGATCCTAAGAGCGGAGTTGCTGCGCTGTATGGTGAACGTATGTTTAACTCTTTAAGAAACTGCCTCACTGACTTCTGAAGCAGCTACACCGTGGTGCGTTCCCACCAGCAGCTTATCTCAGGTCTTCACATCTGCTGGAGGGTTGGGGCAGAGGAGAGATGTGATGAGATTTGCTCTTCAGAAGATTCCTCCAGCTGCCGGGTGAGGGCCACTGACAGGGAAAGGAAGAGGCAGGAGGGAGAAGGCTGGGTCCTGGGCTAAAGCTCTGGCCCTGGGTGGACCAGAGACAAGGAGCTGGAGTCCGGGGATATGTTCAGCAGGGTCTGGTGTGGAAGGAGCAGGAGCCACAGAGACTGATAACTGGCTCAGCCTCAATCAGCAAGTGGCCGAGAGAGAAAAGACGGAGGTGACTTGGGACCAAAACTTACATCTGGACTGTCATGATGGTGCCGAGGCCTCTGGCTCTTGCCTGTCCTGTCCTCGGCCGCATCATGCATGGCCGGATCTGCAGTCACGTCCCTCAGGAAGGTTCCCACATCCTTTAAGGGAAGTGGTTCCCAGCCCTGGCTGCCCTTTTGAATCACTTGGAAAACTTTAAAATCTGCTGTCTGGGTCCTGATGTAACTCATCTGAGCACAGCCTGGGCATGGAGGGGTTAAAGCTCCCATGAGCTTGGAGAGAGTTCCGTGGGGCTTGGCTCCTGGGGAGATGGTCCCGGAAAGACACAACTGCAGAGGGTGGAGCACGTTGGTTGCCCAGCAAGACGCTGTGCCCTCTCCTGTGTGAGCCATGGAAGTGGGTTTTTTCCACTGGGCTGAGTCAAGCTTTCAGGCTCAGGTGCACACTGGGAACTCCAGGGGAGTTTTACAAACTACTGAAGTGCTGAGTGCCACCCGGAGCGTTTGGTGCCGTTGGGAAGGGGAAGCCTGTGCACCAACAGTTGTACCGTTTCCCCAGGTGATGATAATGCACATCCACGTTTGGGGACCGCTGCCCGAAGGTGACTTGTCTGGACCCCAGAGTTACTTCTGAGCAGATGCTTCTAATGCCAGCGTTTCCTAAGAGTGTTCTTGATTCTCTTGCTCTTTCAGAAGTAGACCCAGAAATCTTTTTTTTTCCTTCCCAATGTACAGATTATTTTTCTGAAGCATTTTATAGTACATGTTAAAAAATAAAACCAGATTCCACTGCACATGTTCTATAAACCCATCTGGTTTACATAAAATATTTACAAATACAGATACAGAGGTATTTCAAGATATTGATAGATACTGATGGGTAAGGAACCAGTGTGTTAGCTGTGCGTTGCCTGCTCTGTGGTCTCCATGGCATGTGTCAGATGCAGGGATGAACTGCGTTCCTACAGGTGAAGCGGTTTATTTCACCAGGACCCCAGGTCTGGCTGGAAAGCTCACTTACGTTTACTTTTCTTGCCTAGATATTTTCAGATAGTAAATTAAATAAACAATGTGATGGCTCCTACATACCTTTTTTTCCCCCTCCAGGTGTTTAGCATTCCTGCCCATAAAACCCAAGTCTCTTTTAACTCTTAAAGCAGTAATTGAGGAGGGGCCAGAGCTGTGCTTTCAGCTTGATTTTGTAAAGTAAAGTTGGACTGTGTTACCAAGTGCCCTGGTGCCTTAAGTTCTCTAGGGACCGTCTGCGTTCTTCACACTTAATCCCTTAATTCTTTGGTTTGGACCACAGCAGAGGGTCTGAGGATGGGGACAGGTCCCACAGAGGAGCTGCGCCCCTGCATGTCTCTGGCCCCAGGTCCTCTTCCAGGGAATTAAGACAAATTAGCTGAGATTTTCTTGAGGCCTAAGCAGCAGCCCTGCCTAAACCTCAAGTTTAATCACTGTGGTGGTCAGGGGCCTCTGAGCCCGTAGTGGGCACTTGGACCAGGCGTGAGCACCTCAGCTCAGCCGGGGCTGACCCCACGTCCCACCTCCCCCCAGGCCTCTTGCTGGTTGGAGTCCTGGGTCCAGTCCCACGAGCGCCCTCCAGGACTGGGTCGGCTTCTTGACCCCGCATCTTGGTTGATGAACATTGGGAAGGAGCTGGCCTGGGACTGATGGAGACACAGGGCTGGCCGCAGAGGGGCCAGGTGAGCAGCAGGGGAGTAGGGGAGTACAGGGCCATGGCTGTGCGATCCGGGTGGGACAGGGGGTACCCTCAGGGCCTGGGCCCTGAGAACTCAGTGGGACCAGGGCCATATGCTCAGAGGCTGGACTGACCCCTGGGCAGGCCACATGCCATACTGGGCAGGTGGCGGATGGGCCCAGCTCATACATCCTTCTACCCTCCTCCCCACCACACATCCACTCACCCACTGGGAACCGTGGCATGTGAGGCTCATGCGGGGCCTGAGGATTCCATAGAAGTGGACCAGATCCTGGCGACCTCCTGCTCCCTGAACTCGGCTCCGTTCTGCCCCTCCAACTTCTGCTGGCACCTTGTTTCATCCCAGGTAGGTCCTAAAGAGCCAGAGGTTGGGGAAGTTACTTTAGGGTCACAGCAAAATTTCTGTGACAGCTAATAAAGTAAGCTTTCTTTTTTTTTTTTCTTTTTTTTTTTTTTTTTTTTTTTTGAGACTGAGTCTTGCTCTGTCGCCCAGGCTGGAGTGCGGTGGCACGATCTCGGCTCACTGCAAGCTCTGCCTCCCGGGTTCATGCCATTCTCCTGCCTCAGCCTCCCGAGTAGCTGGGACTACACGCGCCCGCCACCTCGCCCGGCTAATTTTTTTTTTTTACTTTTAGTAGAGACAGGGTTTCACTGTGTTAGCCAAGATGGTCTCGATCTCCTAACCTCGTGATCCGCCCGCCTCGGCCTCCCAAAGTGCTGGGATTACAGGCGTGAGCCACCGCGCCCGGCCATAAAGTAAGCTTTCTGTTTCTGGAACCAGATCCTGGAGCCCAGGACCCCTGTGGGCTGTGTATTGTATGTTTTTCTCCTCTTTTAATCACCAGATGAGGTGAAGGACGGGAATAGGAGTGTGGCTCACTCCCAGCTGAATGACCTCCTGGCCGAGGCTTGCTCCCACCAGGAATTAGATAAAAGAGCACTGAGGTGGAGAGCAGGGTATTAAGAATATATGTCTTGGCAATAGAGAGTCCCAGGTTCAAATCCCTGTTCTACACAGCCTTGTGATCTTAAGGAGGGGAATCACCAGGAAACATGCAAGTCAAGAGATGAGGGTCTGAATGCATTCTGTCCGTCATGCAGGCCAGGTCGACCCCGGCTCCACCCTCCACCACTGTTCAACTTTAACTGAGAAGTGAAACCTCTCTAATCCCCCGTCTCTTCTTTTGCAAAATGGGGGTAACACCTCTCAAGAGTTTTTACCAGGATTAGATGAACTGAAGCCTGCCAGGGACTTGACGCTGTGTCTTCACATGGTAAGTACCCAATAAATGTTAGCTGTGAGCTCTGTGGCCCAGACAGGTCATGAGGAATGAGCAGAGTTCATCTGTGAGTTCCCACCCTCTTTGTTGAGGAAGGAGGGCTTAGCTGGTCACCACCGCTGCAGCCCTAAGGCATCCTTGACAATGGCACATTTCGTGAAAACCACACAGGTGTTTCCAGGTGGTTTGGACCGTAGTTGGTGTTCTGTGCCTTCTCCCTTTGAAACATACCCCACCCCACCCTCTGCACCTGCTCTTCCTGCCCTCCCCTTCCAGCCACCCTGACCCTACCCCCCAGTGCAGCCTTGCAGAGTCCTGAGGTTCTTGCCCTCTCCCCATGCTCGCCACAACCTCTGACCCAGACACCGGCCGCCTGGGATGGGGGCAGCCTCCTGTCTGGTCTTTCTGCCTCTGTCTCTCTCACTTCCCACAGTGTCAACAGCACTAAACACCAGACACCTGAGTTTGGGACTTAGCCTCTCCTCCTAGGATGGCTTTCAGGGCTCTGGGCTACCTCACCCCCAACTTTTCCGGGAGGGTCCTTGCTATGCCCCCGCTTTGCTCATGTTGACCTCCCTCTCCCCTCCCACTCAGCCTGGTGAGGCCAGACGCATCCTTTGTGCCCAGTTAAAATGTCACCAGCTCCGTGAAGTCGGCCTTCAGTGCCCAGGCAGAATTAAGCATGCTTGCTGTGCGTGCCCACGATGCCCAGCACATGTGGCGCTGTTTGTAATGACCGCTGTGTGGCTGCCTCCCTCTTGTTCTGTAAAACTCATCCCGGACAAGAGTCAAACAGTCCTAAAATGAGGGCAGTCAGCGTTTTCCACGCTAACTATGTGGCAAGCTTCGTGTTAGACAATTCTGTGTGTGATCTGACTCAGTCCTCAGTGTCAGGTCCAGGAAGTTGAGGGGGATGGGGGTGCCCTCTCCAAGGCCACCTCCAAAACATACCATCTAAGGTGAACAGGGCCCTGCATGCAGCTGCAGCTTCAAAAGCAGCTTTCCCTCTCACCACCCTGAAACCAGATCACCTCCCTCCCCTGTGCTTTTCCTCATCAGAAATGTTGCAGCTGCCCGGGAAGCCCACGAGATGCATCCTGTAGTTACCTAGTTTTACAGGTGAAGTAACTGAGTCTGAGAGAGCCCAGTAACTTGCCTGAGGTCAGGTGGCAGAGCTGGGACGGGACGCCACCCTGGCAGCTGCTGTGAGCCAGGCGTGGTCTGCACCCCAGGGCCGAGCTGTCTTTCTGTGCCCAGCTCAGGGCTCCACACCCAGGTTTTCCAAGTGGAGAGTTGAAGTTGGGACTCCTGAATCACCCCACATATAGGTGAAGATCACTTGGGGCTCCACGTTTGCAAATGTCGTTGCCAGCCTGGGCCAGGAGGTCCCGTTCAGCTGGGAATGAGCCGCACTCCCATTCCCTTCTTTCCCCTCATCCGGAGATTAAAAGGAGAAAAAAATACAATACACAGCCCACAGGGGTCCCGGACTCTGGGATCTGGTTCCAGAAACAGAAAGGTTACTTTATTAGCTGTCACAGAAATTTCACTGTGACCCCAAAGTAGTTTCCCCAGAGAGAGGCAAATCTCCAGGAGCCAGGAATAGACGAAAAGATTATTGCTCGCCCCGCTGGGCACACAGCGCCTGCATCCGGTGCTGGTTGGAGATTGAGCGAGCGGTTCTGGACGGGTGCCGACCCCCTCCCTTGCAGCAGAGGCCCCTGGAAAACACAGGCTTGGCCGGCAGCAGGGTCGGGGCTGGGCTGCCCTGCAAGGGCCGAGACCAAGGCTTCAGAAGTGGATGCGTGCTTTCTGCAGCAGGCAGAGGCTTTGAAACCAGCCCTGAGCGGGGATCCCACCTCCACTAAGCTCCAGCACTGGAGCCCTAAGAAAGTGATACCCCGCAGCCCTCCACCATCCCAGGCCTGTGTCCTCGGCGGTGAAGTGGAGATGTTGGGGAGGCACCGGCCTCTGGAGGGGCACAGGTGGGGTCAGAGTGTTCCCTCCCTCAGCAGCACCAGGGCCAGAGTCCCCCGCTCTCTCCAGATTACCCACCTGGGGTGCAAGGCCAGATCCCTGGCGGGGTCCCAGGGAGAGCTCCAGTGTAAGGCCCCAGGGAACTGTCGCCAGAGGGGACTCTTTCTCCAGACCGGGGCTCAGCTGCTCCTCTTCTCCTTTGATCTTCACCCAACCTCACCATTTTACAGATGAATAATGAGGTTCAGACATGTGAGAGTCCATGCCTGTCACACAGCTGCCCAATGTCCAACCCAAGAAGGCTGCAGAGCCCAGCAAAAAAGCCCAGCCTGCCACCGACCCACAGTGTGACCTGGGGCATCAGTGTGTGACCTGGGGCACCCCACTTCTCTAAGCCCTGATCTCCCTATCTGGAAAGTGGAGAAGATGACAGTCCCTGCTTCCTGAGGCATTGGGAGGGTGTGTGAGTGTGTGCGCTGCCGTAACAAAGTACCAGTTGGGGTGGTACCAACCATGGACATTTATTTTCTTAGGCCTGGAGGCTGGAGCTGTGAGATCCAGGTGTGGGCAGGGCTGGTTTCTCCTGAGGCCTCTCTTGGCTTGCAGGTAGCTGCCTCTCCCTGCGTCCTCACATGGCCGTCCTTCTGTGTGTGTCTGTGTCCTCATCTCCTCTTCTTGTAAGGACACCAGTCCTTACAATCCTGTTGGATTAGGACACACGACCTCATTTTAACTTCATCACATCTTTGAAGATTCCATGTCCAAAAACAGTAATCTCCTAAGGTACTGGGGGTTAAGACTTCAACATATGAATTTAAGGGGGGCACCGTTCAGCCATAACAGAGGGTTAAATGAATGAGAGTGTGGTAAAAATAAATATTTGGTCTTTATCCCTGGTTCTGACACAGAACTCTAAAATCCTTGGAATATCCAGAGTGACAAGAGTGTTTTTGTATGTAATGACGTGACTGGTGGCTCAGGGCCCCTGGAGAGCTGCGGGTCAGAGACTGGAATTTTCAGCCCCACCCTCCACTTCTGGGGCGGGGAGAGGGGCTGGAGGTTGAGTTTAATCACCAACTGCCAAGAGTTTGATCAACTGTGCCCCGTGTAGTAAAACCCTCAGCAGTGAGGTTCTGAGAGCTTCCATGTGTGAGAAGGGTGGTGGCCCCACCCTGACTCCACAGGGACAGAAGCTCCTGCCACAGGACCCCCCTAGACCCTGCCCTGTGGACCCCCTCATCTGGCTGTTCATTTGGATTCTTTCTTTTTTTTTTTTTTTGAGACGGAGTCTGGCTCTGTCACCCAGGCTGGAGTGCAGTGGCCGGATCTCAGCTCACTGCAAGCTCCGCCTCCCGGGTTTACGCCATTCTCCTGCCTCAGCCTCCCGAGTAGCTGGGACTACAGGCGCCCGCCACTTCACCCGGCTAGTTTTGTGTATTTTTTTAGTAGAGACGGGGTTTCACCGTGTTAGCCAGACTGTTCTCGATCTCCTGACCTCGTGATCCGCCCGTCTTGGCCTCCCGAAGTCGTTTGGATTCTTTCTAAACTGGTAAATGTAAGTAGGATGTGTTCCTGAGTTCTGTGAAACACTCTAGCTAATCACCGAGCCTGAGGAGGCGGTCATGGGAGCCCCTGATATATTGGCAGTTGGTGACCCAGAGCTTACAGCTGCGGTCTGCGGTGGGAGCAGTCTTGGGGGACTGGGCCTTAAACCTGCGGAGTCCGCACCAACTTCCAGTAGTGTCAGGATGGAACTGAACTGTGGGACTTCTGACTGGTGCTGGAGAAAGGAGGATGGAAAAGACACCATGCGTTTGGTGTCAGGAGGGAAGCAAACTTCCTGGTGTTGGAAACCGAGGGAACTCCAGCTACGATGGTCCTAGCAGTCCAGGGCTACCAGTGGTAAGGGCTGTGATGGATCTGAGTTGCCAGAATTGATCGGTGGGGGAAGGGAGCTCTGGGGAGTCCTAGTGACCACTGCAAGGCGGATAAGGACCAAACAGGTCAGCAGAGCAGCTGAAAGGGAGCCTGCGCCAAGGACCTCAAGGAGGAGCAGGGGAGGGCTCTGGGGCAGTTGGCCCAGGCAGGCGCTCGGCACGACTGTCCCGGGGCTGGGCCCTTACCGGCCCCAGGACGTTGGCTTAGGGGTCCTTTGCCTTCTACTTCCTTTGGCTTCTGCCCAGCATCCTCTGCCTCCTTCCTGGCTTGAGTCTCTTCAGTTGGAGGGTGACTGAGGCCTCCCTCAATCTGCAAGCCCAGCTCTGGGTGTTTCCTGCCTTCTTGTTCTCTGCTTCTTTCCTGCTCTGCTCCACATGGCAGGCCCTGAGCCCTGCAGCTCCTGGGTCTTCTGACTTCCTGCCGGGGGCGTAGCAGGCAGGTGAGAGGGTGGGACAGAGAGAAATGGGGTATTTCTCCCGTATTGCCTGCCGGGGTCCCCACAACCTCCTGCCGCTTATCACTCCAGCTGAGGGGTGGTAGTCACTATCTGCTGTTGCAAACCTGTGGGTCATTTAAGATTTCCTCTGTTTGGCTTTTCAGTCCCTCCAACAGCTGTGTAACAAGCCCTCTGCATTAAATTCCCTCTGTTGTCATTCCTTGGAGTGCTTTCTCTTTTTAGTTGGACCTCGTCCACATGAATAAATGTGAGGACTTTTTCCTGAAGCCTTTGAAATGAAAGGAAAGGGTTCTATAAGTTGCCTTGAAGAATGCCGCAATGATTCTTTGCAGCCAGAGTCCTAAAACACTCAAGCGATGTGCCAATTTTTATTCCAAGACTTTAAAAGCAGGTTGCAAAAGCCCCTTTCTTTTTCAGGAGGTCTTTTAACTTCTTAGATTTCTCATCAGAACGGGTAAATCATTTCTCATGGATTTCTGTTCTTTGCCTAGGAAAGTCTGAGTCAGAGATTTTCCCCCATCCCATGTTTAGTCTACTTAGCCAAAGTAACCACAGACAACTTTGATGTGACTCTTCTCCAAGTGAGATATTTCCTGACTGACAATATATGACAATTCAAGAAGGTGGTGGCTGTATTAGTTTCTTGTGGATGCTCTAACAAATTATCACAAACTTGGTGGCTTAACACAACACAGATCTATTCTCTTAATGTTCCTGAGGCCAGAAGTTTGAAATGAGTCTCTTCAAAGGCTGAAATCGGGATGGTGGCAGGGCAGGTTCCTTCCGGAGGCCCTGGGGATCCTTTCAAAGGCTGAAATCAAGATAGTGGCAGGGCAGGCTCCTTCCGGAGGCTCCAGCGGAGAATCCGTTCTTTGCCTCTTAGCTCCTGGCAGCTGCCAGCGTTCCTTGGCTTGTGGCTGCATCACTCCAGTCTCTGCTTCATGGTCACATCACCTACTTCTCTTCTGTATCTGATCTTCCACTTTGACATTTGTGATTACATTTGGGGACAAACTGGATAATCTAGAATAATCTCCCCATCTCGATATCCATAACTTAATCACATCTGCAGTTTCTGTTCCCACAGAAGGAACCATTCACAGGTTCTGGAGATTAGGGAAGGGATATCTCTGGGGAGCCACTATTCTGTCAACCGTAGTGTCTTTGGGAACTTCACCATGGCAGCTGTGTCCCAGGACAGTCTCTGTGTGAAGAGGTGTCTGCCCCCAGAACGAGCTTTCCAAAACCAGCTCTGACCAGGACACACCCTGTGTGTGACAGGAGGGCAGTTCCTGAGTTTTGCAACCCCAAGTCCAGCTCCCCAATGGTGGCCTGGGCCCACTGGCCTTCCTGGGATCCTTCTCATGCCTCTGTCACTGTCATTCAGCATCCTCAGCCCACCCACTTGCCATCCCATAAGCTGGCAGTGCCCCCTCTGTGTCTTTGCTCACACCACACTTGCTGCCTGGGGCTCTGGTCTCCCTCCTCTGCCTGGAGAACTCTGCTCTTCCTTCCCAGCCCATCTCCCTCCAGCATCCCTTCCTGCACCGTCTGCCTGCTCTGTGCTCCTGCAGCGGGCCCCTCGTGTCTTCACGTCGGTATGAACTCACACGTGAGGGCTGTGGGATGCTGCCTGACTCCCAGGTAGGGACTCAACCACCTCTCTACCCACCACACCTGGCAACCACAAGGCGCCACCACAAGGCGCCACCTCTGCATGGCTGGGAGAGAATATCACAGACCCAGATCCCAGGGTCTGGGACACGGCACTCAGAAAATATGACTAGTGTTGAACCAAGCAAATGGATTATTTTGTTCTCATTTTATCAGAATGCTCTATTTCCCAAGTTGCCATTGAGAGAAACCATCCAACTTTGTTAGTTTCCTTTCTCAATCTCCTACCTGGACATCAGGCAGGAGTCCAGCATTCTCTGCACGTTCACACTCGTGTGCACGCGTCACACGTGCAGACACATGGATCTTTCCCGCGGAGGTGAGAGCCAGGGTATTGGCAGCCCCTAGGAAGAGAGAAGCTCGCCTCTTACGAACGCAGAACTACTGTTCTTTCTTTGTCTTCCCACGTTCCATTGTGTCCTTTCCAGGGGACTGTGAGCCCAGGATGGAATTGTGCACCTGGTGCCATTGATGTCCTTAGGAAATCGGAACCGGTCTCTGGAATTCTTGGCAGCGAGTGGCAGAATTCCAGCGGGCAGACACCTAAGAACCTGGGGCCCCGGTGAAGTCACCTGTGTGTCTCTGTTAATTGCTTGCCTGGAAGAAATTCCTCATGGGGTGTGAATGTTCTCGGGAGACAGGAAATGAATGTCCAATCAAGATAACGCAGCACATTCTGGACTAAGTGCCTACATTCAGGCATAAGGTCTCAAAGTGACAGTTCCACCCGGAAGTATCTGGTGCTCTTAAAAGTTCAGCGTGACAGGCTGAGGCATGTGGGTCTTTCCAGGCGCACCTCGGCTGACCTCCCTGGCTGAACATACCTCCTGGGGACAGGTTGTGAAAGCTGACTCCAGCGCCTGCCTAGACAAGGAACGTGAAAGGGTGACCCTGCAGAGGGAACGGCGCAGTCAGTGGGGACAGAACTGTACCAGAGTTCTAGCCATGCCTGGGGAGTGGTGCAGAGGGAGGTGGGGTTAGACCCAGGCCACAGGTCAGTGAAAGGAAGTAGGGCCACACTGTAGACCTTCTGAGCAGAGGCTCAGACACTTGGACAGTACCCAGTAGGCCATGGGGAGCCATAGAGGGTAGTGCAGGGAGTGAGGGACACAGGGCCATGTGCTCAGAAGATTCCTCTGGCATCAATGCGGAAAATGAGCTGGGGGAGGCAGTGGGGAGTTTGCAGTGTCCAGGCGAGAGCCCACTGCAGCCTCCCAGGAAGACCAGGGAGTGGCACTCAGTGAATTTACATTTTACACATGAAAAGAAGGGAGTGGGGGGAGCCAAAATTCTGCATTCATCTCCTACTCACTAAATCTACATTTTACATAAGCTAAAGTAAGCATGTGAAACTGCGGCTAGCTGTTTGGGAAAAAAAAGGAAGGCAGTTTTTGCATGACTCAGTTTCTGAGCTTAACTTGCCCTTTGGCATAGTGAGTTGGAGGTCCTGACATTCTGTTTTTCTTTCACACCATGAGGCTCAGGCCAGGGAAGGAGGGCAGCTTTCTCCAGAGGAAGGCAGAGAAGGGGCCCTTTGCTCGTGGGGTGTGGAAGGGAGGCCTGTGGTGTGGTGTGGGGTTCTGGGCTTGAGGCAGACAGGCCTGGTGGCGCCCCAGCTCTGCCCTGTGACCTTGGATGAGTCCCGGCCGTTCCCGAGGCTCGTGCCCCATCCTCTGTGGGATGAGGTAATACCCACGTCCCCAGGCTGTGAGGAGCGTTAAAGCCACTGAACTGCCCTGGTTGCCGGCATGGGGCCCAGCATCCCTGAGTGTGTGCCGGCCCTTCCTACACCTGGTTTGCAGAGCAGTCGCGTGCTCCAGCCAATCACACGCAGAAAAGAAGGTATGCCTGCACCTCTGGCGCTGGTCCTGGGCAGCACTGGGGTGTGGTAGGGCCTCCCTGTCTGTGTGCGGGAAGGGAGCTGGCTTGGAAACAACAGGGAGGCAAAGGCAGCCCTGCCGCAGCCTCCACGAGGCACCACTCCGGGGCCAGAGGGCTTGCGGACTCAGCTTGCACAGCCCCCGTCTGGGCAGATGAGCGGTTAAATCCTGACACGGAGCCCAGTTCAGGAACAAAATGAGGCCCTGAAATGAATGATCACAGGCCAAGAGAGTGACAGTGTCCTGGAGAAACAGAAAACATCCTGTCCGTCCCCAGCCCAGCCCCAGCACACAATCCGGGCGCTGACATAATGAGGTCAGGGGAAGAGGCTGCCGTCCTGGCTCGGGGGCTAAAAAGGCCTGGGCTGGGCAGGGGCTGCCAGGCAGGAGGAGCATCCAAGAGGCCCCACTGGGCACCCTGCCGCGGCTCCTGGACACAGAGCACAGGCCCAGCTGGCAGTCACTCCGGACACTTACTCAGCCCTTGTCACAAGGAGTTCCCAGCAGCAGGATGAGGAGGGGGCCCTGGAAACTGCCCCTGGTTCCCTGTGATCTTGGTGGATTTTGATCCAGGAAGGCTCCTCCTTGTGCAAAGAGCTGGCTTCATGGTCCTGCAGGTTCCAGAGGGGATGGCCAGCCTTGGGGGCTGCCCAGGGCACCTTCTTGGCTGGAAAGATGTCATCTTGGGAAGCCAGAGCCCCTTCTCCCAGGAAATGCCTTGAGGAGCCCACAGCAGAAGTCTCGGTCACCTAAAAGGGGACCCTTGCTCAGGACTTTGGATTCCTCGTTCTCTTTTCCCTGTGATATCTGAGCCAGTGAGAAGAGACATGGGATTTTGATGATACCTTCATTGCTGGAAAGGCTAGGCTGGAGGAAAGGGCTTGGACCAGAGCCAAATTGGCTTCCTGATACTCCTTCCTCCCTGGATCAGGGATCAACACCCCCCCACCAGAGGGTACATTCATTACAGTTATGAGCCAATGACATGCCATCCCCCAAACTCCACAGTTAACATTAGGGGACCACTCCTGGTGCTGGACGTTCTGTGGGTTTGATAAATACACAGTGACATGTATCCACCATTATAGTATCATACAGAATTGGGCGGTTTCACTGCCCCCCAAATCCCCTGTGCTCCAACTATTCACCCCAACCCCTGGCGATGAGATATCTTTTCACCATCTCCATAGTTTTGCCTTTCCCAGAATGTCATCTAGCTGGAATCACAGTGTGTGACCTTCTCAGATCAGCTTCTTTCACCTAGTAATATGCACTTAAGCTTTCTCCATGTCTTTTCAGGGCTTGAGAGCTCCTTTCTTTTCAGTGTTGAATAATGGAGTATTATTCATTGCTAAATATTATTTAGCTAAATAATATTCCCAACTGTGGCTGTACCACAACTTGCCTACCCACTCACCTACTGAAAAACATCGTGGCTGCTTGCAAGCTTGGCAATTAAGTATAAAGCTGCTATAATCATCTGTGTGCTTTTGTATGGACAGGTGTTTTCAGCTGCTCTGGGTAAATACCAAGGCGCATGATAGCCGGAGCATATGGTAAGAGTATGTTTAGTTCTGTCAGAAACTGCTGAGCTGTATTGCAAAGGTCCTGCACCCTTCTGCATTCCCACCAGCAATGGACGAGGCTTCCTGCTGCTCCACGTCCCTGCCAGCATCTGGTGGTTCGGTGTTCTGGATTTTGGCTATTCTCATAGGTGCGTAGTGGTATCTCATCATAATTATTATTATTTTTTGAGACAGAGTGTTCCTCTTGTCGCCCAGGCTGGAGTGCAGTGGTGCGATCACGGCTCACTGCAACCTCTGCCTCCCAGGTTCAAACAATTCTCCTGCCTCAGCCTCCCCAGTTCCTGGGATCACAGGTGCCCACCACCATGCCCGGCTTTTTTTTTTTTTTTTTTTTTTTTGTATTTTTAGTAGGGACAGGGTTTCACCATAATGGCCAGGCTGTTCTCGATCTCCTGACCTCAAGTGATCCACCTGCCTCGGCCTCCCAAAGTGCTAGGATGGCAGACATGAGCCACCACGCTGGCCTCATCATTATTTTGATCTGCACTTCCCTGATGGCATGTGATGTGCAGCATCTTTCATATGCTTATTTGCCATCTTCTGTCTTCTTTGATGAGGAATCTGTTAAGGCCTTTGGCCCATTTTTAATGGGGCTGTTTGTGTTCTTATTGTTGAGTTTTAAGAGTTCTTTGTATATTTTGGATAGCAGTCCTTTATCAGATGTGCCTTTTGCAAATATTTTCTCTCTCTCTGTGGCTTGTCTTATAGTCTGGTCTTCAAATGGCTGATTTGGATCCTGCAGCAGTAGGGAAGCTGGTGGGGTCGCAGGCTGCAGGGGGTGGTATGCAGCGTCCACCACTTCTGACAGCTCATCTGCGGGCATGGACCGCAGCCAGAGCAGGATCTATGCCCGGATGGCAGCACTGAGCACGATAGCGGGTGGAAGCAGGTCTGTGTCCGGCAATGGGGGGTGCGCGGGGGTGTGCACGAAAACAGGGTGGCCCAGGCATTCCCAGTGGGGCAGCCACTAGACATGGTAAATATAAAGATGAAGAAGCAACACGGGGAAACATGAGTTATCTAATGCGGAAGGGGAGAATGCACGATGAACAGTGATGAGCTGAGACGGAAACTCAGAGGGCATTCGCACAGGGCTGCAGACTAGGTAGGAATCCACAGAGATACCGAGAATTCTCTTGAGTTGATGGGCTTGAGGGTGGGTTTTTCTCTTTTTCATTTTTCAAACAGTGGATAGTGGTCTGAAAGATCTTTGTTTGTAAAGTAATTATTTATATACAGAATGCCCGATGTCTAACATCTCTGCTGCCTTTCCTGACCACACTAAATCGAGACTTCTGCAAAGACGCTGAAGGCAGCGGCGGGAATGTGAGCCCCTTTGGTTGCCCGCCCCATGCTGTGGAGAGAACAGAGAAGGGAGTTCCCACCGCAGATCTGAACTCAGGGCCCCACAGTGGCACCTTTCTGGGTGTGCGTTCACCCGAGCACAGGTCCCCTGGGAGCGGCTGGCCCCAGCCCTCCGAGCCGCGTGGGCAGGCGGGAGCAGAAGATACCCCTGGCACCGCACTCTCGACACAGATTCATCAAGCTCTCCCGGGTAGTCAATATCAAAGCCTCTTTCCAAGTAGAAGCCGAGAGCGGATAGCAAGCAAGACAGTCATTGGAGGCAGAGGCTGGTGGTGCAAAGCAGCCATCTTTGAAGCTGCAGATGGCCGGCCTGCCATTCACCGCAGCCTCTCCCAGCCCCCCCAGTTACCGACAGACCCGAACTCTACATTCATTGAGTACCAGACATGTGTTGCCAGACGTGTTGGCCGGTTGCACCACTGATATCTCATTTGATTTCCATGCATCTCAAAACTGCCCTGTGGTGTCAACGTTCAGATCTGCGTTTTTGCAGGTGAGGAAACTGAAACACAGGTGAGCGCGGGAAACAGCAACCCTTTGATTTATTTAATTTTAATTTTATTTTATTTTATTTTATTTATTTTGAGACAGAGTCTTGCTCTGTTGCCCAGGCTGGAGTGCACTGGCGTGATCTTGGCTCACTGCAAGCTCTGCCTCCTGGGTTCGAGCGATTCTCCTGCCTCAGCCTCCCGAATAGCTGGGATTACAGGCATGAGCTACCACGCCCGGCTAATTTTGTATTTTTAGTAGAGACAGGTTTCCCCATGTTGGTCAGGCTGGTCTCAAACTCCTGACCTCAGGTGATCTGCCTGCCTCGGCCTCCCAAAAGTGCTAAGATTACAGGCGTGAGCCACCGCGCCCGAAGGCAACCCTTTACCCTTTGCTTTAGGTTTTACAGGCAGCTTTGCATTTTTCTTGCTGGTTTTCTCAATAGTCCTGCCAGGCATTCATTGTCTCCATCTTACAGAGGAAGAAATCCTATGCCCCAAGGCGTGTCAGTGGTCAGTGGTCAGTGGTCAGTGGAGACCACTGAAGCCTCCAGAACTGGGTGGCAGCCTGGGTGCTGGCTTCCCTGACACTCTATCTTCTGGGGAGGGGGCGAGGCCAGGACCCCTCTTGGGTTTTCTGCAGTGAGTGGGGTGTCCCAGATCACTTCCTGACTCCCCTCTGTGTGGTATTTTTACACCCGTGATAACACTGAATCCTCCAGAAGGCCTGGGGGAGTTTGGAGGAGCGATTATCATCTGCATTTTATGGATTCAGCGTCTGTAACTCAGAGGATAAATTACTTGCCAGGGTGGCCCAGCTAGTGGTGTCAGAACCTGAGCCGTCACTGCCACAGTTCAGGTTTAATTGGGGGATTTTTATTTCAAGGAAGAAAGTCTAGGACCATTAGTCCTGACCTGCAGAATGACAAATGACTGCAACCGCCCTTATATTCCAGTTCTGCGCGTTGCCGGCATGGCTTGTCCTGGCCCTAGCACTGCCTCCCTCTTTGTTCAGCTCCAGAGAAGAGCGTGAAGCGTTCTCTCTGCAATTGATGTGCACATTTTACTGTCTCTCCCGGGGCAGCGGCAGAGCACAGGACATGACTGGGCCCTGGATCAAAGGGTTTTCCCTGAACCCTGGCTGTTCTGTGTCTGCGTCCCACAGAGCACAGTGCTTGCCCTAGAATGCTGGGCAGGCAGGCAGGCCAGATTTCAGATTCACACGACATTCCATGCCCAATGCAGCGAAGATGTTTTAACAAGCACCTCCATGGCCCATAGCCTTCATCCTGGAGGGGACTGGAGAGTTGCTTTGGCACCTAATGCAGGGCAGGGCAGTGTGAATGAAGGAATGCAGGATGCATGAATGAATAGCTGCTGGCCTGCAAGGGAGGCGGCTCGATTTTCTTCCTGTCCGCTGTCTTGGAGCAGGGAGCAAGCCTGGACTTCCCCTAAGGCCAAGCAGCTGAGGAAAGGCCCTAGGTAGGAAGGAAGAGGGCCTTAGCTTCTGATATTTAGTTGTGTGACAATGAGAAAGTCACTTAACTCTTCCAAGTGTCAGTTTCCTCATCTGTGAAATGGGCGTTTTCCTCCTCTTGGTCCTCAGTCCTCCTGGATTATCCGCTGGATCAGGAGGGTGAGGGGCCACAGCTGCCATGTCTGCAGACGCACAGACATCTCTATCTGGAGCACCCCGACGTTAAAGTGAGCGTTATTGTGAGGCACAGCATGATGGGCGGGCCAGGATCCAGGCAGGGCTCCCAGCTCTAGGTCCTTGGTCTGCGGTAGCCTTCACCAGGCCTCAGTTTCCTCATGGGTAACCTGAGGATGATGAATGTGACTACAGGACTGCCACGCTAGAGTAAAATCAAACAAGGAGAGGGGACGTACCGGGGCTGTGTATGTGTGTACATGCTTGCATCTGTATGCACAGATGCTCCATGACTTACCATGAGGTCACATCCCCATACACCCATCCGAAGTGGAAAATGCATTTACTACACCTCACCTATCGAGCGTCGTGGCTCAGCCCAGCCTACCCTCACAGGAGCCTCCAGCTGGGCAAACTCATCTGGCACAAAGCCTATCTTATAATAATGTGTGGAATGTCTCCTGTAATGTATTGATTACAGTGCACTGTAGATCACTGGTTCGTTCTCATGATCGCATGGCTGACTGGGAGCTGCGGGTCCTCCTGATGCCCAGGATTACAAGAGAGTTTGTGCTAAATATCACCAGCCCAGTGAAAGTTCAAAATGCAGAATTCAGGCTGGACCTCCAGTGCTTTGGGAGGCTGAGACTGGAGGATCACTTGGGGCCAGGAGCTCGGGTCCAGCCTGGGCAACATAGTGAGACCCTGTCTCTACAAAAAAAAATAATAATAAAACTTAAAAAGTAAGTCAGGCGTGGTGATGTGTGCCTTTAGTCCCAGCTACTGGGAAGGCTAAAGTGAGAGGATTGCTTGAGCCCAGTAGTTCCAGGCTGCAGCGAGCCATGATTATGCCACTGGGTAACAGAGTGAGCCTGTCTCTAAAAAATTAAAAAAATAAATACACTTCAAAATTCCAATTATACTTTCTATTGAATGTGATTCGCTTTTGCACAGTCACAAAGTCAAAAAGTCAAATCATTAAGTCAGGGACTATCTATAATCATGATTTATAAGTATTTATAATTATAATCAATAATTACACTACAATTACAATGATGTAGTCTGGTAATTTATTCTAACTGTGTTGCCAGAGGACAAGGGACAGTTTGGGGTTTTCAGTGACAGCCCCCCGGCATTACGTGGAAATGCAGAATGTTTTTATTCCCCGCATCTTCCGTAAACAAGGGGAGGATGATGGATGGTGACGACGTGGGGGTGGGTGAGTGGGTGGGTGGTGACAGATCCCGTCCCTCCCAGCTGCTGGCCTGCTGGGTTGCTGTGACTCTGGGACGTGCTGACAGCGGGGATGATGTGCCTCTGAATGAGCCACCCTTGGGCATGCTTGCTTGTCTGAGCTGCCCACGTAGCCGCTACCTGCTGGCCCTCTGGCCCTCAGTCCCCAGAACCAAATGTCTTCTCTGACTTGGTTTTTGCTCTCAGTTGCCCAGCAACTCTGTTACTATCAAGGCTGACATTGTGTCTAACGTTAAACAGAAGAGCCAGTCAGAGTGGCTTTTGGGCCAGTGCAGCTGCCTGTGGGCAGTGTCAGGATTCAGGCAAGTACATGGGGGAGCTTTGTACCTAGAAGGTGCTGAGTGCTGGGTGAGTCCCTTCAGACGGCATGTTCCTTGTGCAGAACTTGGGAACGATCCTTCTTGGAGCCCCAGGGGCTCACCTGTTATCCAGATACTGTGTGATCTTCAAAATCTTGCGTGGAGAAGTGGGCATAAGGATTGGCTAAGTTTTTACACAACCTTAGGACTGGGGAAAGTGAAGGGCCCTGAGATAAAGCCCTCATTTTACTGGAGAAGCTGAGGCCAAAGAGGAAAAGGCATGTCCGAGATTACCCATCAGGGAGCTGAGAGGGCTGGGACGGCCCCTTGGGCAGCCTCAGCCCCACCCATATTCACTCTACCCCCTGCATTCTTCACCTCACAAGCACCTTTTGCCTGTTTGGTATGTGCGTGCATGTGTGCGTGCCTATGTGTGCTGAGACACAGTTTCACTCTTGTTACCCAGGCTCAGAGTGCAATGGCGCCATCTTGGCTCACTGCAACTTTTGCCTCCCGGGTTCAAGCCATTCTCGTGCCTCAGCCTCCTGAGTAGCTGGGATTACAGGGGCCTGCCACTATGCCTGGCTAATTTTTGCTATTTTTTGTAGAGACGGGGTTTCACCATGTTGGCCAGGCTGGTCTCGAACTTCTGACCTCAGGTGATCTGTCTGCCTCGGCCTCCCAAAGTGCTGGGATTATAGGCGTGTGCCGCCGTGCCAGGCCCTGTCTGCTCTGTCGAGGGAGTGAATTTCTGTTTCTGACAAATGGCAGTGGGCAGGACCTTTGGAAAACATCTACATGTGAGGAGAAGCAGACTTTCAGGGTGTGGAGTGGGTAGCGTGTTTATCTTGTGCTGAGACTTTAATCCATGACCAAATTCAGTTTCCCTACACAGATCTAATTACTCCCACCCTATGGATAAAGAAAATGAGCTCCGAGAGGCTGATTCGAGAAACATCACACAGCTAGTAGGGGCGGGTTCTGGTTGGAAATCCAGGTTCCTCCAGCTCCAAGTCCAGTGTCTGCCCAGTTACATGTTTGCTCTTCTCCTATAGAAAAATATTTTTCTTATTGAGCACACACATTAGGTCAACCTATATCTCCAGAAATCCAGATCATGGCTGTTTTTACTGATACTGCACTTCAAAAACAGTTCGGGTTACACTGTGGGAACTTTTCACAGTTCCAGAACCTTTTTTCCCAGACCAATCTATTTATTAAGAGAAAATGAAAACAAGGGAGCAGAGAGTGTTTTAAGCCTCCTGGTCAACAAAGAACACTAGTGACCCCTCCTGGGCTGGGGCCCTGCGGCCCCCTGGGGTTGGGATCCTGTGACCCCCACGCTGGGGATGGAGACATTCTGTTTTTATTTCTGCTGCCATGAGGGTTTTCTTTGGGAACGGAACTCTGTTTCAGGTTCTACAGATAAAATGAAAATAACCAAGGCCCCCATGAGGTCAGCCCGCTCCCCGGGATGGGCATGAAGACCACCCCAAAGTGGAGCGAGTTTCTCATTGTTTGGGAGATTCTTTGCCCTTTCAAGGCCCAAAGCCCACATTCCCCTTGTGCTGTAACCTGAAGGGCAGTCACATCTCAGGGAGGGGAGGGGGAAGGGCGGGAGGGGAGGAGGAAAGGGGGGTGGGGAGGAGGGAGGGGGAAGGGAGGCAGGGAAGGAAAAAAGGGGGAGCGGAGGAGGAAATGGGGGAAGAGGGGAGGAAAGAGGGGAAGAGGGGAGGAGGAAGGGGGAGGGGAGGAGGAAAGGGGGAGGGGAGGAGGAAGGGGGAGGGGAGAGGGAGTGGAGATGTCACTGACCGCCTGTGCCACACGGCCTGCGCTGGCAGGAGCGCTGCCCACAGGCGCTGTTGTTTGATCTGCGTGGCAGCCCCACAGGAGTGCGTCTGTCCCCTCCATTTCGCAGAAGAGGAAAGTGAGGAGGTGGTATATGCTTTTCCTACGCCACATGGCTGATAAGTGACAGGACTGCGGTGGAAACTCAGACTTGCTGAAAACAGTTCTTGGTTCAGCTTTTCCCTGAGACTGAAAACGAGTGTTAAAACTTCAGGCAAGTTAAATTTGATGGAGTTTAATTGAGAGGAAAAAAAAAAAGAAACGATGTGTGAATCCAGCAGCTTCCAGAATCAGCAGATTCTGAGAGACTCCAGGGGTGCCTCTGGTCAGAACGAATTTATAGACAGAAAGGGTAAAGTGACATACAGGAATCAGAGGTGCAGTACAGAAAGAGTGAGCCTGGTTACAGCTCGGCGTTTGCCTTATTTGAACGCAGTTTGGACACTCAGCAGTCTATGAGGGTTTGAAGGATGGCCACGGGGATTGGCCAAGACTCAGCTATCGTTACAGGTGCATACTACTAAGTTAGGTTTTCAATTTTGTCTGCCTGTTAAACTAGGTTATGGTTCATTCACAAGGGCTCAAATATAGAAGTACTGAGTCCTTCTCAGGCCCTATTTAGTCTGCTTTAACACGGGGTGGGGAGAAGAGGAGGAAACCCCACACCCTGACATTAGGGACTGGGCCAGCACATGGGGAGGCGCAGGGATGGCCGGTCTGCAGCCCACTGCCCCCCAGCGCTTTCTCATCTACAAAACGGGCTGATGCTAATTATAGCGACCCCAGGGCTTGCTGTGCAGATTAGAGGAGATAACTCAGGTCGTGGTGCCCAGCCCAGTGCCTGGCACAGAACAGGTTTTCAGTCAGTGTTTAGTGTTGTTATTGGTGACTTTGGCCCTGCATGGGAGACAAGGGTGGAGGCTCGCCTTGGCTCTGCTGTTCTCCCTGTGTCCTGGGCTGCTGGCTCTTCGGCTTCACATTAGACCAGTGTCAACCTTGACGAGAACGGAGTCCCTCAGCAACTGAGAGCAAAACCCCAGGCAGAGAAGACATTTGGCTCTAGGGACTGAGGGACGGAGGCCCAGCAGGTAGTAGCCACTGACTTCGGCGTGGCCACAGCCGTGTTAGACACGGGGTGATGCCCCTCACCTTAAAAGCGACTGCCGATGCCTGGGTGGAGGAGGACAGGGAGCAGATAGGATGGGGCAACTGTGTTTGCTGCGTTCATTCCACGGGTGTTTCTCGAGCATCTGCTATAGGTCAGACATCATTCCAAGTGCTATGAAGTGAAGGAGGCAGGCAAGTCCTTGCTCTCCTGGGGCTTCCATTCTAGAGCTGTGGGGTGGGCTGGGGGTGGTGACAGGAAACCTGTAATTACACGATCCTAGTCTTTGTATGATACCGGGATCTCTGCAGTCCTGTCGAAATCAGGGCCACGTGGTTCACTATGCCTGACCGAGGATTTAGGCCAGGGCTGCCTCCCAATGCCAACAAGCAGAGGATGCCACAAGGACTGGAGGCTTGTTTCTGATCTTTTCTCTAATCCTCTCCATCTCCATCCTGCCGCCTGCAAAGGACTTGGTGTGGCAGAGCTCAGGCCCCACAGCGTGCACCACTGTGGGGCAAGAGGCTGGTGAAAGGGCTGGCCAGCCGCCTGGCACCCAAGCACCGGTGGGTTTGAGTGGGGGTTGAGGTAAGTGGCTCCACCTGAGGGCAGCAGGTCAATGCCAGGCAGCTGGGGCAAGTGGCACTCATGCTAGAGTGAGACCCCATGGCTGAGATAGGTGCCCAGGGGCTGGTTCCAGTTTCTTGCTAAGGGGACGGCAGAATCAGGATCTGACCAGGAAGGCTGGAGTGTCGGGGAAGGGCTCCACTGCATGGAGGAACTTCAAGTCTTAAGTCTAACAGGGCAAGAAAACTGAGGGTGGAGCCCTCATGAGAGGGCTGAGCTAGCCCGATAGTTATCCTGATGTTAGTAATAAGAAGAGCCAACCTTCAATGAATACATACGGTCTCATATTCTGTGTGTATTATCTCATTCAGTCCTCACCGCCCTGAGGTAGGTGCCATCATTATCACATTTTACACATGATGAAACCAAGACACAGAGAAATTAAGTAACTTATCCAAGATCACACAGTAACCAAGTGGCAGACCTAGGGTTTGAATCGGGGGCACATGGGTGCCAAGTCCTCCAGACTCTGGGTCCTCCACAGGCCTGACTTCCCATAGCTCCACCGGCTGGCAGCCCAGGGCTCCTTCCTCAGCGCCCATCCTGAAGTGAGGAGAAAGCCTTGACAGAGAGGCCCAGGACTGAAAAATGAAGCTGAATCAATAATAGGCTCTGAATAAATGTTTATTAATTGAACTTGACAGAAAAAATGCAGTTTTCTTTGGGCCCAAGTCAGATGTTGTTGAAGCCCAGGTTCAGCATGTCCTCGTTTCTGCGGGTGTTTTGTGATCTTTATCCTAATGGTGGAGACAAGCCACATCTGTTCTCCTAATGAACTCCGTCTCCTTGGCCTGCGTGAAGCGGGCAGCAAGGTGGGGGAGGCCTAACTCCCTACAGAAATGAGTATCCCCCGTCTAATCAGACGGGGGTGTTCTTGAGCATTCTTTCAAATGTCCCTTTATCGTTGAGGGTTGGATTTCTGTCTGGTACGGATCCCGTGGTTTTCTGCTGTATAATGATATCTCGCTGGGGGAGTGGGGGATGGAATGGGGAGGCAGGGCGGTGATTTTTCTGGCAGAGGGAGAATCCAGAATGTGGCGTGCATGATTTCCCCCTTTGGGCAGTGATCGGAAGTACAGCTCTGCTACTGAAGGAGGTCAGATTCTTTACCTGGAAAAATACTGGCGAGGTACACTTGGCGAGGTACGCTTGGCGAGGTACACTTGGCGAGGAAGGCAGGACTGCTTGGCGTCAGTCCCAAGGCAGTAATCAGCAGGGTCAAGCCTCTGAGCTTAGATTGGCGTATGTGTGCACACATGTATGCATGTCTGTGTATGTTTTGTGTGGGTGCATCTGTTTACATTCTTCTGTTGTACAGATGCAGATGTGTTGTATGTGTTGTGTGTGTTGTGTGTGCTGTGTGTATTGTGTGTGCTGTGTGTGTTGTGTGCTGTGTGTGTTGTGTGTGCTGTGTGTTGTGTGTGCTGTGTGTGTTGTGTGTGTTGTGTGTGCTGTGTGTGCTGTGTGTGTTGTGTGCTGTGTGTGTTGTGTGTGCTGTGTGTGCTGTGTGTGTTGTGTGCTGTGTGTGTTGTGTGTGCTGTGTGTGCTGTGTGCTGTGTGTGCTGTGTGTGTTGTGTGCTGTGTGCTGTGTGTTGTGTGTGTTGTGTGTGCTGTGTGTGCTGTGTGTGTTGTGTGCTGTGTGTGTTGTGTGTGCTGTGTGCTGTGTGTGTTGTGTGTGTTGTGTGTGCTGTGTGGTGTGTGCTGTGTGTGCTGTGTGTGTTGTGTGTGTTGTGTGTGCTGTGTGTGTTGTATGTGTTGTGTTGTGTGTGTTGTGTGCTGTGTGTGCTGTGTGTGCTGTGTATGTTGTGTGTGTTGTGTGTGTTGTGTGTGCTGTGTGTGTTGTGTGTGCTGTGTGTGCTGTGTGTGTTGTGTGTGCTGTGTGTGTTGTGTGTGCTGTGTGTGCTGTGTGTGCTGTGTGTGCTGTGTGTGTTGTGTGTGCTGTGTGTGCTGTGTGTGCTGTGTGTGTTGTGTGTGTTGTATGTGTTGTGTGTACATCCAGAAGAGCCGTCCATCAGGAAAGACTGGTGCTGCCTCGCCCAGCTTTCCGGTAAGCACAAGCCTCCTTTCAAGAGCAAACACTGCTGACGGCAGCGTTGGATGTTTTTATCAGATCGTGATTCATTCAACAAGCACTGTTTGGTGGCGGGTCCTATGCTCGTGCTGAACTGCACAAGGCCCCTAAGTCTCAGGAAGCTCCAGGTCTCTTGGGGAAGACTCACACCTGGGGAGGGCTGGGAGAGGAGAGGAGGCCAGTTCTCGGGCTGTGGTCAGGTTGTGATGAGCCTGAACCAGAGGCTTTGCCATCGTCCTGTGTGTTGTCAGCCTGCCCTTACCCTCAGCTCCTCCCTGCTGTGCTCTCCATCTCAGGATGCAGCCCCTGCCCCAGGGGCTGTGTGCTTAAACCGGATTCCAGGGTCATCCTTAGCAACTCCCACTCCAGATCTCATCAGTTACCTACTTAACTGTGTGACCTTGAACAAGCTGTTTAATCTCTGAACCTCAGTTTCCTCATCTGTGAAATGGGAAGGCTACTACTACCAGCTGTAACGATTAAGTGAGATAATGTTCACAAAGCACTCGGCACATACAAATGATTTTAAAATAGGCATGGATATGGTAAATCCTGTCTGCTGAATACCTGTGGAAACTGCTCCTCTCTCTAACCCTCCACATCATCCTGGTCCAACTACAGCTCCTCCTGGGCCCCACCCCGCCGGACTCACTCGCAGCAGCCAGACCAGCAAGCAGCACTGCCTCCCTCGGGGTTTTCCCCAAGGCCGAGCTGATCCAGGCACCACAGAGAAGACAGGTGCCGAGCTCCGGTCAGCCACGATGGAAGCGCAGGGAGCCCCCTGAGGGAGGCAGGCTGGCCGTAGGACTGTCTCTGTGCATCTCTAAGACTGTGAACCTCTCAACAACCCGGGTGTTCGTCTCTTGTCTATATTGGGTCCCTGGCAACTAGTAGGTCATCAGTGTCTCGTCAATGAGCAAATGAATGAATGAATGGGAGGGTTTGGACTAAGCGAGAATGGCACTGGGGCAGCTGATGGTTGGGAATCTCATGACTTGGCCTACTGTTTCTGGATCTCTGGCTGTGCCCCAGCTTTGTCTGCCCTCCCTGGTCCCATCCTTCAGGGCCCAGCTCTGACCTCACCTCCCTGAAAGCTCTCTCCGGCCCCACCCGGCCTGGCATCACCTCCCTCGGAAGCCCTCCCTGGCCCCACCCACTACCTCCTCTCCCTTATCCTGCCCTGATGTCTGCGGTTGTGCCCTCGAGGAGTTTGCAGTCTTTCTGGTTTGCCTCTCTACCTCCTGCTAGGCTGGGAGCTCTCTGTGGGCAAGAACTGTGCGCTCACTCTTCCGCGTGCCCATGTGCACCAGGGCTCAGGCACAGATGTGGCGTGGGGTAGTCTGCTGACTGCCCACCTCCCCGCTGCCCGCACGGTCTCCTTACCCTCATGGGAGCAGCGCGGGGTGGGGACGGCACTGTCCTCGGGCGCCGGCGGTCAGCACATTGGAAGTATCTGTAAGGGGTGTCCCTGTGTCCTCTGGCTGTGGAGAGATCAGGAGACGGTAGAAGGGTTCGTGGGGACCGGCTGGAAACAGCAAGCCTGTGCCGAGAGGCCGCAGGCTGAGCCGTGCGCCAGGGCCCGGGGCTGGGAGAAAGAGGCCTGGGCCTGTGCACTGAGGGTGGGGGCAGGGCCATTTGTAGACATGCAAGTAATTTGGAGCCCAGCATTTGCTCAGCCTGGTGGCACAGTGTCCGCAGCGCTCCCACTGTGGCACAGACCCTTGTCTCTCACCCAGCAAGGCGGGCTCGTCCCCACAGAGCGCTGCAACTGGCTCCACGTGGACCCCACTGGAGAAAAGAGTGTCATTGCACCGAGCAAGATGCCAGGATCCTTGACTGGAACTTCTTCCTGGGAGGGTCAGAGGCTGAATCCAAGCAGCCCAGCTCACTGGGGCAGAGGGAGCCAGCGCTCACCCAGCGCTCACGTGGTCCAGGTCTCCCGCTGAGAAACTGAGGCACAAACTGTTCAAAAACCTGCCCTCATCTTATTGTGGAAGCGACGAGGCAGATCAGCAGCAGCTGCATTTTGGGTGCCAGAAACCTGGCTGTCCTTTCACCCCACTCCACCTCATTCCCCCTTGTTACCCCCCACCTCCTCCCACCCCCACCCCATCCACGCCTTCATACATCATCACCCAGGTGGGCTCGATGGCCTTGCTTTGCCTTCAGGCAGGGTTGTGGGTCATGGCTGCCTTAGCTGGGTTGGGTTTCTGAGAAGCAGCCCCAGGGACTACTTGCTTTCCTGGTTGCCTTTTTTTTTTTTTAGATGGAGTCTTACTCTGTTGCTCATGCTGGAGTGCAGTAGCACCATCTTGGCTCACTGTAACCTCCGCCTCCCGGGTTCAAGTGATTCTCCTGACTCAGCCTCGCAAGTAGCTGGGATTACAGGTGCCCGCCACAATGCCTGGCTGATTTTTGTATTTTTAGTAGAGACGGGGTTTCACCATGTTGGCCAGGCTGGTCTCGATCTCCTGACCTCAGTTGATCTGCCTACCTTGGCCTCCCGAAGTGCTGGGATTACAGGCGTGAGCCACGGCGCCATCCCTGGTTGCCTTTTTTTTACACAGACATTTACCTGCCTTTGGGGAAGTGGTACATGGGAGGGAAAACAAGTCTGTTTTGTTTTTTTGTTGTTGTTGTTTTGTTTTGTTTTGTTAAGAATATTTAAGTTAATGCCAGAGCCACGGCACTCTCCTAGACCCTCTGCTAGGTGGTGGTGGTGACACAAGGTACATACAATTCCTGCCCTCTGAGAGCTTGCAATCAAGTAGATAAATCATCTGCCAGCAGGGGGTAGACGTTCATTTACAGCACTGCTGTTGCTGTGGGAATAACAAAGTCACCTGATGCTGGTGCTGATGCTGGCCCAGGACAGGGCAGAGTTGTTTCTCCTGTGAGATCAGCAGAGGCGAGTGTGACAGCAGAGGGCCAGGGTCCCCCACGTGAGATCAGCAGAGGCCCAGGGTCCCCCACGTGAGATCAGCAGAGGGCCAGGGTCCCCCACGTGAGATCAGCAGAGGCCCAGGGTCCCCCACGTGAGATCAGCAGAGGCAAGTGTGACAGCAGAGGGCCAGGGTCCCCCACGTGAGATCGACAGAGGCGAGTGTGACAGCAGAGGGCCAGGGTCCCCCACGTGAGATCAGAGGCGAGTGTGACAGCAGAGAGCTGGGGTCCCCCACGTGAGATCCACAGAGGCAAGTGTGACAGCAGAGGGCCATGGTCCCCCACGTGAGATCAGAGGCGAGTGTGACAGCAGAGGGCCAGGGTCCCCCACGTGAGATCAGAGGAGAGTGTGACAGCAGAGGGCCAGGGTCCCCCACGTGAGATCGACAGAGGTGAGTGTGATAGCAGAGGGCCGGGGTCCCCCACGTGAGATCAGCAGAGGAGAGTGTGACAGCAGAGGGCCGGGGTCCCCCACGTGAGATCAGCAGAGGAGAGTGTGACAGCAGAGGGCCGGGGTCCCCCACGTGAGATCCACAGAGGAGAGTGTGACAGCAGAGGGCCAGGGTCCCCCACGTGAGATCAGCAGAGGAGAGTGTGACAGCAGAGGGCCGGGGTCCCCCACGTGAGATCAGCAGAGGAAAGTGTGACAGCAGAGGGCCATGGTCCCCCACGTGAGATCAGAGGAGAGTGTGACAGCAGAGGGCCATGGTCCCTCATGTGAGATCAGCAGAGGCGAGTGTGACAGCAGAGGGCCGGGGTCCCCCACGTGAGATCAGAGGCGAGTGTAACAGCAGAGGCCAGGGTCCCCCACATGAGATCCACAGAGGAGAGTGTGACAGCACAGGCCACGGTCCCCCACGTGAGATCAGCAGAGGGCCAGGGTCCCTCTTCTGGGCAGCTCGCTCTGTAAAGCTGGGAGTCTTCCCACTGTAGGACCGGAGCACACAACAGCATATGTCGTGTGCCCTCCTGCTGTCCTAGCTCCAGCTGCAGGCTGGTTACATCAGCTTGGACTTCATGCTTGGGGCACAGAGAAGCAGCTGAAAATGCAGATTGGACTCAGATCTAAGGAGCTCCCGAGACCTTATCTGCAGATGGAAACAGACACTGGATAGACTAAAGAGGAAACTGCCACCCACCCACCTCCCCAATAAAACAATGATACTGAGCTTGTACAGCAGTACTGCACTTCCTCTAAGGTTCAGGCATTCCCAGCTTCTTAATGAATGTTATTTCCTTTGCCTGGAACCCTCTGCTAACCTCGTCCGATTCCCCATCCCCACACAGGCTAATGAGACCTTCCCAGTTACCCCAAGCGAAGAGCCATCACGCAGCCTGTGATCCATCTCATCTGGAACCTCTCTCTTGTAACTGTCATCAGTCTTCATTATAATTACTTGATCTGCTGTCTGTCTTTCCCATTGAACTAAAGTTTGGTGAGATCAGAAACCATGTCTTACACCTGCATTCTCAGCGCCTGGCACAATTCCAAGCACTTAAGTAGAATAGGAAAGAACCTTGAGGGTAATTGAATATATGATGTAAGAAAAGTTTTCTCTGCTGGAGAAAGTTCTTTCTATCAAAGGACTCATTGAGTTCAAGATAAATTGAAAAACTCCAGCTAAATTTCATGTGGCAAGTTATTTTAAAGGGTAAAAATCTGTATATTCTACAAGCATTCAAGGGGGGGAAAATGTACCGTAAACAGTCATGTGACAATATCTGAAAATTATCCAAAAGCAAAATAGCCTCAAATTTCTCTATGGTTCTAAGCATCAGAAGACAGTGGAACTGTACCTACAGAATTTGTTTTGTTTTGTTTTTTAGATAGGTCTTGCTCTGTTTCCAGGCTGCGGTGCTATGAGCCAGTCATAGCTCTCTGTAACTTTGAGCTTTTGGGCTAAAGTGATCCTCCTGCCTCAGCCTCCCAAGTAGCTGAAACCACAGGCAGACACCACTATGCCCAGCTATTTTTTTTTTTTTTTTTTTGTAGAGGTGGCTCTTGCTAGGTTGCCCAGGCTCGGAATTGGAATAGAAAAGGTTTTACTCCACAGTTCAGTGTATGGCTCTGCTGTCAATCTTGGGTGAAGACCGGAAGCAACATTTCCAGATGATGTGCAGTGTCTCAGGCTCTATATTACTGAGCATTTCTAAGAAAGCTGCTTAGCATATATGAACAATAAAGGAAAAGAGGAATCAAAGTCAGAATCCAGAGAGGAAAGTCTATGTGAGCACCAAAATCAGTGAAATATATTGAGACACTGGAAATTTAAAATTATCACAAAATCAAATACAAAAATCCAGAAATTATTTTTCAAAAAGAATAAGATGTTAAAAATGTCATATCACTTGTGATATGTGTACCTTTGTATATATTATACTTCACCAAAAATAAAGAACTATGCAAAAGTATGAGCTCTGTAATCCCAGATTACATTAAGACTGGAAAATTAAGGGGTAGAGAAGTAAAGATCTACAGAATGCCAAAATCTCTGTGTGTAGAGCAGACTTTAGAAGTTATTTTCTTCTTGACTTCGGGAATTGGAGAACTGTAAACTTGTTTATATTTAATGGTAAAAAGAAAATTAGCCAGTACAGAAAAATGTAAAATGAAAACTAGGTTTTCTTTCCCTTCCTTTACCTCTAGTTCTTTTTGAGGAAAGTAGCCACAATTAACAGATTATTATATATCCTTACACACACAAAAAAATGTATCCTTGCTTCCACAGTTTCACACAAATGAGGTCACACTATTCATACCTTATATTTTCGAAGAATAATATATCAAAGAGATCATATTGTCACATGCAGCTCTTTCTCGTTCTTTTTAGAATAGTATTTCATTGTATGAATGTACCATGATTTATTTCAACCACTCCTCAATTGATGGATACTTTATGCTGCTTCCCTTTTTACCATTATATACAATGTTACAGTCATGCATACATTCATGAGTGTTTTTATAAGGAAAAATTCTGCCAATGGGCTTGGCTAGTCAAACATAAAAACTTTCCTTTAAATAGCTGATAGTTTTGCCACATTGCCCTTAAAATGATGCCAACTTACTCTCTGAGTAACATTACACACAAGTTTCTATTTCCACACATCTTCATCAGCACTGAGTATTGTTAAACTTTAAATGTTCTACCAATGCTATAGGCAAAAATAGTATCTTGCTTGGATTTTAAATGTCTTTAATTATGTATGAGGTTGAATATTGAGGTGAAATTCATATAGCACAAAATTAACCATTTTAAATTGAACAACTCGGTAGCATTTACTAAATTCACAGTGTTGTGCAACCACCACCTTTATCCAGCTACAGAACTTTCATCACCACAAAGGAACTCATCCCCATTGAGCAGTCATTCATTCCCTGTTTCCCCTCCTCGTAGCTCCTGGCAACCACCAATCTGCTTTCTGTCTCTATGGCTTCTTATACTCCGTATGTTTCATGTAAGTTATACAACACCTTTTGTGTCTGGATTACTTTATTTAGCATATTTTTTGCAGTTCATCCATATTGTAATCTGTATCAGTACTTCATTTCCTTTTATGGATAAATAATTTCATTCCATGTGTATATCATAATTTGTTTACCTATTCCTCTTTTGATGGGCATTTGGGTTGTTTTTGCCTTTGGCTATTGTGATTAGTGTTGTTATAAACATACATGTATGTATTTGAGTTCCTGTTTTCACTTCTTTGGGGTATATAACAGGGAGCGAATTTGCTGGGTCATATGGTAATTATCTGTTTAAGATTTTGAGGAACCACCAAACATTTACGCAGGAGCTGAACAATTTTACATTCCTACCAGCAATGTACAAAGGTTCCAGTTTTTCCACATCCTCATCAACACTTGTTATTTTCCGGGCTGTTCTCGTTGTGGTATAACCTTCCTGGTGGGTGTGAAGTGGCATTCCACTGTGGTTTAGGTTTGTGTGTCGCCTGATTAATAACGCTGGGCATCTTTTCCTATCCTTGTTGGCTGTTTGTGTATCTTCTTCAGAGAAATGTCTATTCAAGTCCTTTGCTTAGTTTTGAATAGGGTTGTTTGTATTTTTATTGTTGAGTTGTCAGAGTTTTTTTTTTTTAATTTAATAATATATTCTAGATATATTCTGAATTACTATTAGTATTGTCAGATATATGATTTGAAAATGTATTCTTGCATTCTGTATGTTGTAATATTACTTTTTTGATAATGTCCTTTAATACAAAAAAGTTTTGATGAAATTGTACTGCATTTTGTTGAAGTTTTTTCTTTTGTTGCATGTATTTTGGGTGTCATATCTAATAATCCACTTCTAAGTCCGTTGTCATGAAGATTTATCCCATGGTTTTTTCTAAGAATTTTGTAGTTGCAGATGTTATATTTAAGCCACTGTTTCACATTAATTTTTGTATTTGGTGTGAGGTAGAGGTTCAGTTTCATTCTTTTGCCTGTAGATACTGAGTTTGACTCTCAATTCTCAATTTATCCATTGGTCTATATCTATCCTTATGCCAATGCCCCACTGTTTTGATTACCATAGCTTTGTAGTAAGTTTAAAAATTGGTAAGTGTGAGTCTTCCAACTTTGTTCTTCTTTTTCAAGATTATTTTGGCTATTCAAGCCCCCTTGCTATTCCATATGAATTTGAGGATTGGCTTTGCCATTTTTGCAGAAAAAGTGGCTAGAATTTTGATAGGAAGGCGTTGAATCTGTAGATTGCTTTGGGAAGTGATGCCATCTTAACAATATTAAGTATTCCTATTCGTAAACACAAAATATGAGGTTGGATATTTTTTCACAAATTTATTCTCATTTTGCTCCATGTAAACTGCCTATTCATATCCTTTGTCCTATGTTCTAATAACTTGTGTTTTCATACTGTATTATATAAGCATTTCTAATGTAGAAACTAATCTTTCATCATAGATAGTATAACTATTTGTCTCAGTTTGATGTTAATTGCATGACCCTGTTTATGATGGTTTTTGCTAGGTACAGTTTTTGTTGTTTTTTTTAAATAGTCAAATGTATCAGTATTTTCTTTCATGAAATCCAGATTTTTATACCCTCCTAGAAAGGTCTCCTCAATCTAATGTTGTAAATAAATTCACAAAAGTCTCATTCTAACAAATTTATTTTATATTTACATTTATATCATTGATAAATTTGGAATGTATTTTGGTAAAGTGACTGAGATAGGCATCCAATTTTATCTGTTCTGAACAATCTATCTTTTAGCACTGATCAAAATGCCATCTTTATGCCATTCTAATTTCTCCACTGTATTTGGATCCATTTCTGGGTTCTATATACTTTGTGATTATATTGTCAGTTTATTCTTCACTGCCAAATGGCTTTTTAAAATTTTACCTTTCATTTTGAAATAACTGTGGATTCACAGAATGTTTCAAAAAACACGACAGAGAAGTCCCTTGTACTCTTCACCTAGTGTTCCTCAATAGTTGCATCTGATGTAACTGTGGTACACTATCAATGTGCATGTATAGTTCCGTGCCTTTTTATCACACACACAGACTAGTGTAAACATCACCGCAGTCACTACACAGCACTGTTATACCATGACAGCCTTCCTAACATCTCTAACCTCTCACCACTCTGAACCTCTCGCAATCACTAATCTGTCATTTTAAGAATGAATGCTGGCCGGGCGCGGTGGCTCAAGCCTGTAATCCCAGCACTTTGGGAGGCCGAGACGGGCGGATCACGAGGTCAGGAGATCGAGACCATCCTGGCTAACACGGTGAAACCCCGTCTCTACTAAAAAATACAAAAAATTAGCCGGGCGCGGTGGTGGGCGCCTGTAGTCCCAGCTACTCGGGAGGCTGAGGCAGGAGAATGGCGTGAACCCGGGAGGCGGAGCTTGCAGTGAGCTGAGATCCGGCCACTGCACTCCAGCCCGGGCGACAGAGCGAGACTCTGTCTCAAAAAAAAAAAAAAAAAAAAAGAATGAATGCTTTACATTTGTCATTTTAAGAATGTTTCAGAACTGGAATTATACCATGGGTGACATTCGAAGACTGTCTTTTCTCACTCAGCATGATGCCCTTGAGATCCACCCAAGTTGGATGTATCAATAGTTCATTCATTTTTGTTTGTGAGTAGTATTTTATGGTATGGCTGTACCACAGTTGGCTTAGCCACCTACTTGTTGTTGGATATTTTGGTTGTTTCCAATTTGAGACTACTACAGATAACCCAAATACAAATGTTATGAACATCCCTGTACAGGTTTCTGTGTGGGCATAAAAATTTCCTATCTCTGAGATAAATACCTAGGAGTGCAATTGTTGGGCCACATGAGAGTGTGTGTGTATGTGTATATATATTATATAATATATAGTATAATTATATATATTATATATTATATATTATACATACATATATAATATATTATATAATATACACACACATATATACACACATATATACATACATACCTACACATACACATACATATATACACACACAAATATATATATATTTATATATATATATATATTTTTTTTAGATGGAGTTTCACTCTTGTCGCCCAGGCTGGCATGGTCTTGGCTCACTGCAACCTGTGCCTCCCAAGTTCAAGTGATTCTCCTGCCTCAACCTCCCAAGTATCTGGGATTACAGGCTCCTGTCACCACACCCAGCTAATTTTTGTATTTTTAATAGAGACAGGGTTTCTCCATGTTGGTCAGGCTGGTCTCGAACTCCTGACCTCAGGTGATCCACCTGCCTCCGCCTCCCAAAGTGCTGGCATTACAGTCGTGAGCCACGGTGCCCGGCCTGATAAGTGTATATTTAGTTTTTTGTTTTTTGGGTTTTTTTAAGAAACTCTCAAACTATTTTTCAGTGTGACTATACCAGTTTAATTGAAGTGTAGAAACCTTTCCTTCCATTACATTCCTTTACACCCCCCCACTTGTTACATAATTATCTTAAATGTTTTCTGTACATACATTGAGAACCACACTAGATGGTGTTCTAATTTTTGCTTCAACCATCAAATGTAATTTAGAAAACTCAAGTAAAAGAAGACCTATTATAGTTACCCATATTTTGCCTACTATGTTCTTTCTCCCTCCCTGATGTTCCAATATTCCTTCTTTAATTATTTCCTTCCAGTTTTGAATTTGCTTTAGGCATTCTTTTAGGGTAGGTCTGCTGGCGACAACTTATCTTAATTTAACCTCACCTGGAAATGTCTTAATTTCCCCTTTATTCCTGAAGGATATTTTCACTAGATATAGAATTTTGTGTTTTCTTTGAGCACTTGAAAAAATGTTTGCCACTTCCTTCTGGTCTCCGTGGTTTGAGAAGAAATCCACTGACACTTGAATTGCTTTTCTCCAGTAAGTGAGGTGTCGTTTCTCTCTGAAATATTTTTATTTGCCTTGAGTTTTCAGAAGTTGACTATGATATTTCTTGGTGTAGAAATACTTGGTTTCTTTCCTGTTTGATGTTTGCTCAGCATCTTAAATTGGTAGGCTCAGGTCTTTGGGCATGTCTGGAAATTCCCCAGCCATTATTTCTTTGAATACTTTTTCACTCTCACTCTATTTCTCCTCTCCTCTTGGGACTCTTGATGACACTAATGTCAGATCTTTTGTTTCAGTCCCACAGGTCCCCACGGTTCTGTTCATCTTTTTTTTTTTTTTTTCCTGGTCTTTTTTCTCTCTGTTGTTCAGTTTGGATGATTTCTGTTGGTTCTAGCTAACAGATTCCACTGTCCTCTTCATTCTTCTGTTGAGCCCTCCATTGAAATTTTCTTTTCTTTTCTTGTGTTTTTCACTTGTAACATTTCCAGTTGGTTTTTCTTCATATCTTGTTTATTTGCTGAGACTTTGTTTTTTCATTTGTTTCAGGTGTGTTTGTAATTGCTCACTGAAGCATTTTTATAATGGCTGTTTTCAAGTCTGTGTCAGATAGTGGAACATTTCTGTCATATCAGTGTCCATATCTGTTGTCTTTGAGAAAACACAACAGATGAGAATTGAAGTTGAGGTTTACCTGGTTCTCAGTATGATGAATGATTTTTTATTAAACCCTGGACATTTTGTATATTGTGCTCTGAGACTCTGGATTTTGTTAAATCCTGTGCTTCAGCTGGCCCCCTCAGACACCATGCTGATGAGAGGCAGCACCACTTCATTACTTTCCAGTGGAGGGTAAAAGTCCAGGTTTTCTTTCTTTTTTTTTTTTTTTGAGATGGAGTCTCGCTCTGTCGCCCAGGCTGGAGTGCAGTGGCTGGATCTCAGCTCACTGCAAGCTCCGCCTCCCGGGTTCACGCCATTCTCCTGCCTCAGCCTCCCAAGTAGCTGGGACTACAGGTGCCCGCCATCTCGCCCGGCTAGTTTTTTGTATTTTTTAGTAGAGACGGGGTTTCACCGGGTTAGCCAGGATGGTCTCGATCTCCTGACTTCGTGATCCGCCCGTCTCGGCCTCCCAAAGTGCTGGGATTACAGGCTTGAGCCACTGCGCCCGGCCCAGGTTTTCAACTGAACTGCCATTGACACTTAAGGTGGTGAGGGGCTCCTTGTTACTATTGGGAATGGGTGAGAGTTCCAGCTCCCCACTAGGCCTCCACTGATGCCACCCTCGCTGGGTGGGGCAGGAGCACCTCATTACTGCTCTCCATGGGGTTCCCACTGACACTCTCGGTGTTTCTGAGTTACCCGCTTATTTAGCACCCAGTTCTGCGTATATGAGACCGAAACAAACAAGTAAATTCACCTCTCTGTCCTTTCTCAGGCCCCAGGGTACCTAGCTGATCTGTTTCTCTCCATCTTTCAGGGTCTTCTTGATATATGTGTGTGAGTGTGTGTGTGTGTGTGTGTGTGTGTATAATGTCTAGGGGTTTTAGCTGTACTTAGCAAGAGGAGTAGGGAAAATATGTCTACTGTATCTTTCTGCCAAGTTGTTTTAATTATTTTAGCTTTATAACGTTTTAAATTCTTAATCTGGCTAGTCTTTACTCATTACACTAATTTTTCAAAGTTATCGAAGCTATCATATGTGTTTTCTCCATGTGAATCCCGATATTATTTTGAGTTTTCAAGTAAAGAGTGTAGGTGGCCAGGCGTGATGGCTCATGCCTGTAATCCCAGCACTTTGGGAGGCTGAGGTGGGCGGATCACAGCTCAGGAGTTAGAGACCAGCCTGACCAACATGGTAAAATCTTCTCTCTACTAAAAATACAAAAATTAGTCAGGTGTGGTGGTGCATGCCTGTAATCCCAGCTACTCGGGAGGCTGAGGCAAGAGAATGGCTTCAACCCAGGAGGCAGAGCTTACAGTAAGCCAAGATCTCGCCATTTCACTCCAGCCTGGGTGACAGTGAGACTCCGTCTCAAGAAAAAAAAAAAAAAAAAAAGTGTAGGTATGGTTATTGGTATCTCATCAATTTTGGAGATTAATGTAAGGAACATGAGCATCTTTTCAGTGCTGAACACGTGTACTTCTCTAAGAACTAGGATGTCTTCCAGTGTGCTTGCCTTCGCAGTATCCCTCAGGAGAGTTACATTAAGTTTTTTTCATATACATCTTTTGATTTCTTACTGAATTTACTCTTAGGATTTTTTTTTTATCTTGTTCTTTTAGTTATTGAAAAATGAGACATGTCTCCACTGTACCTTCTAACTGGTTATTATTTGTATATGGGAGTGCCGTTAGTTAGTTTGTTTGTTTGTTTGTTTTGAGACAGAGTCTCACTCTGTTACCCAGGCTGGAGTGCAGTGGCGTAGTCTCAGCTCACTGCAACCTCTGCCTCCTGGGTTCAAGGGATTCTCCTGCCTCAGCCTCCCGAGTAGCTGGGACTACAGTCGCATGCCACCATGCCTGGCTAATTTTTGTATTTTCAGTAGAGATGAGGTTTCACTGTGTTGGCCAGGCTAGTCTCTAACTCCTGACCTCAAGTGATCCACGCACCTCGACCTCCCAAAGTGCTAGGATTACAGGCGTGAGCCACTGCGCCCAGCCTAGTTTTTGAATATTAAATCTTCATCTGTTCTCTTTACTATATTCTTCCATGACTCCTAGTGGTTTTTAGTTTGTGCTCATGGATTTGGGGTATCAAATCATACAATGTGTAAGTAATTGTATTTTTCATCCTCTTTCTTTCCTTTCTCTTGGCCTTCTGGAGGACTGTTCAGTAGTGGAGGTCATGGTGCATCCTCATCTTGTTCCTGACTTTAATGAGGATGCTTTCAGTGTTTCAACAGTAGGTGCAATTGCATGTCAGATTTGGGTATGTGATACTTTTTTTAATAATGCAAAGGAAAGGAGTCACCTCTTTCAATTCTCCCTCTTACCACAATGTAACACATTAGGCATTAATAAGGAAAGTGTTTAAACATACAAAAACTTTGCCATCTGGAGATTTACACTCTCCTAAAACTACTGGGTCAGAAAGAAAATACAAAGATTGAATCATAGTTTGTTTAAAGAATAATGTAAACAAGGACAGAGCTATATTAATCAGAAGTGTTGAAACATGTAACAACTTAAACTAGCTTAAACAAAAGAGAAGTTTTTGACTCACGAAACCAAGGCAGAAACATCAGGGTGGAGGTGGCCTCAGAGCAGAGCCATGGTTTATCCCTCACTTCCCAGAGCAAACACAGAACCAGACGCTCTGCAGGCATGCAAGCCCGTCTGGCCCTTGGGCTGCCATTGTTTGTGGCCTGTGGAGCCAATGCGGGAGGTAGAGACGGGCTCCAAGGGATGCTCAGGGGGTCACCTGGGCAAGCCTGGGGAGGAACCACGGCGGCAGAGGCACCTGGTATGGGGATGCCATTGGTTATGTGTTATCAACAATAGCAAAAACACCAGGGTTTGTAGATGACTTCCTTTTCCATTACAAGTTAAAGCACAATCAAGGTTAGCTGCATAGTGAGCTCATTCTTGTCCTGGTGTGCTGGTCCTAGGTGTGTCTTCCTGACTGGGAGAGGGAGAGAGGGAAAGGGAGAGTTGCGGCCGGCACACCCCAGGGAATGCCAAGAGGTGTGGGCCCAGGTCTCTGTCAACCCTCAAGGCCTCCATCCTCAATATCACTTGAGCCTCTGCATCTCTGAGGGGACGGAGGACATGAGGGGTCTGGTTATCATACATGGTCTTCGTGCCCCTTGCAGGACCGTTGGTCTCTGGCCAGCAGCATAGATTTATGGAGTGGCTACTGTGTGCGGTGGGGATCAGGGTCCCAGGGATGGAGGGCTGGGTTCATCTCGAGCCCCTCCCTCACCCCACACTTTCACCATAGGGAATCAGCTGTGATTTCCCCAAACGTCTCATGTTATTTCAATGTCATGCCTTGGTGCCTTTGTCTGTGTTGTTTTTTCTGCCTGGGGTGTCCTTCTCTTCCTGGCAAACTCCTCAGAGGACAGTGCTCAAGAATCTCCTGCATGAAGTGTGCCCTGCCCGGCAGCGCTGCTTTCTCCCTCCTGGTGTTGCCGAAAACCGGGTGCCGGCCCCTCCTGCTGCATCCACACCTGTGGTTTCTATTGGACTGTGGCCCTTCATTGTTCAGTTGGACTGTGGCCCTTCATTGTTCAGTGAATGAATGATGGTGGCAGTGATTACGGTTGAGCACATTACGAAGGTGTGACCACTCCTTGTGACGGGCATGGTACCCCACAGGGGATCTGAGGAGGGAACCCCGGAACTGGAGGCGGACGCTGCCCGCACGCAGTAGGAGCTCCGCGAATGGCTGCCGTCTTCCGGTTCTAACTGTTCACGACATGAATGGAGGCAGGGTGTGTGCAAGGCCGGGGAGACATGGGGTGCAGGAGACCCCACGTGCCTCTGTCTTCCTTGCCTCTCTGTTCCCAGGAATCTTACCGAAGGCCAGAAAAGATCCTTTGAACTTCTCTTTAGAAAAATCCCTCATGCTTCAGAGACGTTCTTGTAAGGAGCGGGACGAGCCTGTGCTTTTGAGGCCATGATGGGGACCTCCCAGGTCTCCCCAGCCGGGCCACCCCAAAAGGCTCACACGGGCCTTCAGATCAGCGGGTGTCCGCACAAAAGCATTCGCTCTTTTCTTTCCTTTGGCCTCACATTGTCTTTCTTGGAAAGCGCTGCAGATGTTGGTCACAGTTGGCACACAGGGAAGTGGCTTCAAACCATGGTTACACATGTGTGAGGCATCTCGGCCAGGAACTATGAGGACTCCGTGGGGCTCTGAAAGGTACCTGAAGGTCTTGGCCTTTATTTCACGCTCAGGCCTTTTGCCGGGAAGTGGTGTTACACATTGTGAGCCCTGGATGTGGTGGAGGCCGGGACTCAGGACAGGTGGGCCAGGCACCAGGGCCTCTGCATCTCACTGGCTGAGTGGACACCATCAATGAAATGGGAAGAACAATCCCACCTTCAAAGGGCTGTTGCAATAATGGAGATAACGCATTTGAAACTCTCCAAGGGGAGGAGGGGCGAGTAGCATTTCAGCGCCATATTGAGGGAGGCATGAGGTGTGTTGGATTCAGAACTCCTGGGTCAGTTCTGGCTCAGCTGTTGCTGGGTGCATGACCTCGGGCAGGTTATTCCTCCACTGAGTCTAAGTCTTGTCCTTAGTAAATTGGGGCTAATGTAAGGATTAAATGAGATAAAACGCTATAAACTATATCTACCACATTTGGCGTGCAGTAACAGTTTGATATGTGTCTGACTTGTAGAAGATTTCGGTAAATGGTATTTTCTTTTTCGAGACAGAGTCTTGCTCTCTGGAGTGCAGTGGTACAATCTCAGCTCACTGTAACCTCCGCCTCCCAGGTTCAAGCAATTCTCCTGCCTCAGCCTCCTGAGTAGCCGGGACTGCAGGTGCACACTGTCATGCCTGGCTAACTTTTTGAGTAAATGGTATTTTCATGCATTCACTTACTTTTTTTGTGTGTGCTCAGAATTCATGGAACATTTCTCCTTTTTTGGATTTTTAATTCTACTTCTGAAGTTTTCAAATTAATGCATAACAGATATACATATTGGGGGAAACATGATATTTTGATAAATTCATATAATGTGTAAAGAGCAAATCAGGTTATATCCATCACCTTAAATATATATGTTTTTTCTTTCTTTTTTTAAGAGAGAGCATTTTGCTATGTCCCAGGCTGTATTTGAACTCCTGGGCTCAAGTGATCCTCCTGCCTCTGCCTCCCAAGTAGCTATAACTACAGGCATGTGCCACCACACACAGCCAATTGCCTTAAATGTTTATCTTTTCTTTTTGCTAGAAACATTTGAATTATTCTTTTCTAGCTATTTCAAAATGTGCAATTGGTTATTGTTAACTGTAGTCACCCTACCGATCTATCAAATACTAGATCTTATTTATTGGGTCTCTTTGTGCCCATTAATCGACCTCTCTTCATCCCATTCCTGCTTCCTAGACTCTGGGAGCCACCAGTCCACTCTCTGTCTTCATGAGAGCTACTTTTTTTGGCTCCAAATATGTTTTTCTGTTTCTCTGTTTAGAGACGGGGTCTCATCACATTGCCCAGGCTGGCCTCCACCTTCTCAAGCAATTCTCCCCGCTCAGCCTCCCTAGGAACTAGGACTACAGATGTGAGCCACCACGCCTGGCCGATTCACTCATTCACTCACTTCTTATTGCTATCATTATTCTATTATTTAGATCTGACAACTAATGGATATGAACTATGAAATAAAGGCCAAGACCTTCAGGTACTTCAAAAGACAAAGGCAGCCGGATGTGGTGGCTTATGCCTGTAATTCCAGCACTTTGGGAGGCTGAGGTGGGCGGATCACCTGAGGTCAGGAGTTGGAGACCAGCCTGGCCAACCTGATGAAACCCCATCTCTACTAAAAATATAAAAATTAGCTGAGCGTGGTGGCAGGCGCCTGTAATCCCAGCTACTTGGGAGGCTGAGGCAGGAGAATCACTTGAACCTGGGAGGTGGAGGTTGCAGTGAGCCAAGATCGCACCGTTGCACTCCAGCCTGGGCAACAAGAGCAAGACTCCATCTCAAAAGAAAAAAAGACAAAGGCAATTAGCAATACCGCGGCCGGGCACGGTGGCTCAAGCCTGTAATCCCAGCACTTTGGGAGGCCGAGGCGGGTGGATCACGAGGTCAGGAGATCGAGACCATCCTGGCTAACATGGTGAAACCCCGTCTCTACTAAAAATACAAAAAAAAAACTAGCCGGGCGTGGTGGCGGGCGCCTGTAGTCCCAGCTACTCGGAGGCTGAGGCGGGAGAATGGCGTGAACCCGGGAGGTGGAGCTTGCAGTGAGCCGAGATCGCGCCACTGCACTCCAGCCTGGGCGACAGAGCAAGACTCCGTCTCAAAAAAAAAAAAAAAAAAAAAAGGCAATACCAAGTGTTGGTGAGATTGCAGAGCAGCCAGAACTCTCATACACTGCTAGAGCAATGTCAGACGGCATAGGCAGTTTGGAAAACATTTGGGCAGTGTATCTTACCAAGTTTAAACATCTACTTCTATGACTCTGCAACTTACCTAAAAGAAAGCTATGTTCACACAAAAACCTGTATGCAAATGTTTATAGTGGCATTATTCATAATTACTCAAATTGGAAATAACCCAAATATCCCTCAAATGGAGAAAAGTAACTGTGGTACATTTTTTTTTTTGAAACTGTGGTACATTTGTGCAGTAGAATACTGTGCAGCAGTACACACACCACAATACACAGGAACAGACTATGGACACACACCACAATACACAGGAACAGACTCTGGACACACACCACAATACACAGGAACAGACTCTGGACACACACCACAATACACAGGAACAGACTATGGACACACACCACATGGGTGGATCTCAAATGCACTATGCCAAGATAAAGAAGCCAGGCTCAAAACTAAAAATCATACTACATGCCTTATGCTTCATTTCTATGATATTCTTACGAGGCAGAACTACAGGGATGATCACTGAAAGCAGGGACTCAAACTGATGCTTGTACCCCAGTGTTCATAACCGCACTATTCACAATAGCCAGAGGATACAAATGACCCAATCAATGTCCATCAATGGATGAACTGGATAAACCAGCTATGATCTATCCATACGAAGGAATATTTGCTCAGCCTTAAAAGGCAGGGTATGCTGACACATGTTACAAATTGGATGAATTTTGAGGACATTATGCTAAGTGAAATAAGCCAGGCCCGAAAGGAGTTGGATGATACTGATTGATTTCACTGATGTGAGGTACCTAGAATAAACAAATTCATGGAGACAGAAAGTAGAGTGGAGGTTACCAGGCACTGGGGGAAATGGGAAATGGAGAGTTAGTGTTTCATGGGTACAGTTTTTGTTTGGGATGATTTAAAAGTTCTGGAGATGGCCAGGCACGGTGGCTCACACCTGTAATCCCAGCACTTTGGGAGGCTGAGGCCGGTGGATCACCTGAGGTCAGGAGTTTGAGACCAACCTGGCTAATATGATGAAACCCTGTCTCTACTAAAAATACAAAAATTAGCCAGGCATGGTGGCAGGTGCCTGTAATCCCAGGTACTTGGAAGGCTGAGGCAGGAGAATCACTTGAACACAGGAGGTAGAGGTTACAGTGAGCCGAGATCGTGCTCCAGCCTGGGTGATAGAGCGAGACTTCGTCTCAAAAAAAAAAAAAAGTTCTGGAGATGGATGGTGGCGATAGTTGCACACCATTGTGAATGTACTTAATGTCATTGAATTGTACACTTAAAAATGGTTAAAATGGTAACTTTTTTGTTATGTGTATCTTACCACAATTTTTAGAAAACTGTAGGAACAGAGAACAGATTCTCCTACAGAGGACAAGGGAGTTTTGGGGCTGACGGAGCCTTTCTGTGTCTCGACTGTCAAAACACAGAGAACTGTGCACCAAAAAGAATGCATTTTATTCCATGTAGATTTAAAAACAAAAATTTAAAAGATAGAGGTGTTCCAGTTGGGCTCCAACTGTTCTTGCTGGTTCATTCATTTAGCCAACAAATGTCGATCAACTCCACTGTGCCCCAGCACAGTGCCAGGAGCCCTGTCCCCGGGCCCCTAGGAATAGACGTGGGTGGATCTCGAGACAGATGAGCCGAAGGGAACGCCATGGGGCCCGTCATTCTAACTGAGAGAACAACCATGTCAGTACGTTTTTCCCTGGAGACCAAGTCTGAAGCCTGGCGGCTCTGGGTACTTTAGTATCTCCTCCAGTGAGGTTTTAGTTGGAGATGTTTACTCCTCTCGCCTCCTTTGGTCAGCCTCCTTTTGATGCTCTGTTTTTAAAAACCATCTTTGGTTTTGGCTTGCTTGTTTGTTTTGTTACCCTCCTCCCAATCCTTGAGTAGGATTGTTTTAAAACTAGGTAAACAGCCCATGTTTGCAGAGACTCACTAAGAGTCTCCTCTGCTTTCCCCCGTGCAGGGGCGGGGGTCTTGTGCTCAGCCTGCTGTCAGCTGCTCCCTCCCATGTTCCCAGCGATCAGCTCAACAAGGTGGCCCAGTCACAAACAAGATACACTGGCTTCCACAAAAAGGAGAAGACACTTAAAAGTGTTGGACTGGGCTAGCTTCAGCCATGGCTGGATCCAGCAGCTAGTGAGTGCTAGCAGGATCCTCTGTCTCTGTCTATCTTTATCTTTTCCTCCCTCTCCCTCCCAGGGACCCTCCCTTTGACTCCTGACTCTCTCTTCTCTGTGCTGGCTGCTCACAGCTGCAGCTCCCCAGCACGTGAGGGAGGGAGGGGCAGCAGAAGCCAGATCCTGGGGCTGCTGACCTCCTGCTCAGAAACGCGACCCTCCACGCGCTCAGAAACGCGACCCTCCACGCGCTCAGAAACGCCACCCTCCACGCGCTCAGAAACCCCACACTCCACGCGCTCAGAAACTCCACACTCCACGCGCTCAGAAACGCCACCCTCCACGTGCTCAGACACGCCACCCTCCACGCGCTCAGAAACGCCACACTCCACGCGCTCAGAAACGCCACACTCCACGCGCTCAGAAACGCCACACTCCACGCGCTCAGAAACGCCACCCTCCACGCGCTCAGAAACCCCACACTCCACGCGCTCAGAAACTCCACACTCCACGCGCTCAGAAACGCCACGCGCTCAGAAACGCCACCCTCCACGTGCTCAGACACGCCACCCTCCACGCGCTCAGAAACGCCACCCTCCACGCGCTCAGAAACGCCACACTCCACGCGCTCAGAAACGCCACACTCCACGCGCTCAGAAACGCCACACTCCACGCGCCCAGAAACGCCACACTCCACGCGCCCAGGAACGCCACACTCCACGCGCCCAGGAACGCCACAGTCCACGCGCTCAGGAACGCCACACTCCACGGCTCAGAAACGCCACACTCCACGCGCTCAGAAACGCCACCCTCCACGCGCTCAGAAACGCCACCCTCCACGCGCTCAGAAACGCCACCCTCCACGCGCTCAGAAACGCCACACGCCACGCGCTCAGAAACGCCACACGCCACGCGCTCAGAAACGCCACCCTCCACGCGCTCAGAAACGCCACCCTCCACGCGCTCAGAAACGCCACACGCCACGCGCTCAGAAACGCCACACGCCACGGCTCAGAAACGCCACACTCCACGCGCTCAGAAACGCCACACTCCACGTGCTCAGAAACGCCACCCTCCACGCGCTCAGAAACGCCACACTCCACGCGCTCAGAAACGCCACCCTCCACGCGCTCAGAAACGCCACCCTCCACGCGCTCAGAAACGCCACCCTCCACGCGCTCAGAAACGCCACCCTCCACGCGCTCAGAAACGCCACCCTCCACGGCTCAGAAACGCCACACGCCATGCGCTCAGAAACGCCACACGCCACGGCTCAGAAACGCCACACTCCACGCGCTCAGAAACGCCACACTCCACGTGCTCAGAAACGCCACCCTCCACGCGCTCAGAAACGCCACACGCCACGGCTCAGAAACGCCACCCTCCACGCGCTCAGAAAGGCCACCCTCCACGCGCTCAGAAACGCCACATGCCACGGCTCAGAAACGCCACACGCCACGGCTCAGAAACGCCACCCTCCACGCGCTCAGAAACGCCACACTCCACGCGCTCAGAAACGCCACCCTCCACGCGCTCAGAAACGCCACACGCCAGGTCTCAGAAACGCCACACTCCACGCGCTCAGAAACGCCACACTCCACGCGCTCAGAAACGCCACACTCCACGCGCTCAGAAACGCCACACTCCACGCGCTCAGAAACGCCACTCTCCACGTGCTCAGAAACGCCACCCTCCACGGCTCAGAAACGCCACACGCCACGCGCTCAGAAACGCCACACGCCACGGCTCAGAAACGCCACACTCCATGTCAGTCATTTTCTCTTCATGATTTTCCTTTGTGAGGAGCCATATGACCAGGATGTATTTCAGTGCCAGCGTCAGTGTGCATGACCTTGGACCAGGTGCCCCTTCCAGCCCCAGCAGCTGAAGCCGACAAGCCTGGTGCCCGCTGCCTGTGCACAGGGACCCTGCGAGGGCACTGCTGTGCACTGTCACTGAGCAGCCATCCTGGCGTGACGCAGAATGCAGTCTCTCCACCCGTGTGTTTACCAGCGCCTGGTGGGGCAGCTCGTCAGTGCCAGACTGTTCGGGTGCTGGGATGCAAAAAAGAAAATGCTAAGACCTGCTCTGAGCACTCACAGCCTAACAAGAGACATATTAGCAAAAGTCGTGCCTAGGGGATCCCTTTCCTGTGAGAACAACGGGTCCCTGAAAGAGGGCTTTTAATTTCATGGTAAATAGTGACCAAAGGTTTCCTTGGGACTAAATCTTGAAAATAGAAACCAAAAAATGAATTAATTTTACATTTAACAATATTTAAGCTATAACTCTGGAAGAAATTCTTTTGGTGGGGAAACAGAGTCTCATTCTGTCACCCAGGCTGGAGTGCAACGGCTCAGTCTCAGCTCACTGCAGCCTCCACCTCCCAGGTTCAAGCAATCCTCCCACCTTAGCCTCCCAAGTAGCTGGAACTACAGGCATGTGCCACCACACCCGGCTAATTTTTATATTTTTAGTAGGGACGGAGTTTTGCCATGTTGCCCAGGCTGGTCTTGAACTCCTGACCCAGAGTGATCCACCTGCGTCAGCCTCTCAAAATGCTGGGATTACAGGCATGAGCCACCATGTCCAGCCGAGAATTTTTTAAATAAAAAGAATAATTTTTTCTCTTTGGAGTTATTTTACAAATAAATGTGTGTGAAAGCACATGAAGGCTGTTCACATTTGAACGTCACAGCATGTTGATAAAGGGAGTTATTCGTGCACAAATATGCAAAGTCACCATCATTTTTCCTATAAGGCTTTCCTGATCTTTTTTACCCAAATTGCTCTCTTTTGACATGGCCAACATGTCCTTATCATCTTTGGTTTAACTGGGTTCACTCTGCCAAGACCCGGCCCCATTTGTTGATGTCTTGGCATCAGACCCAAGCAGTGCTCCAGCATCCCTCACATCAACTTCATGAAATTCTGCAACAGTTTTTTTTGTTGTTGTTGTTGACATGGAGTCTCGCTCTGTCACCAGACTGGAGTGCAGTGGCGTGATCTCTGCTCACAACCTCTGCCTCCTAGGTTCAAGCTATTCTCCTGCCTCAGCCTCCTGAGTTGCTGGAACTGCAGGCACGTGTCATCACACCCAGCTAATTTTTGTATTTTTAGTACAGACGGGGTTTCACCATGTTGGCCAGGATGTCTCGATCTCTTGACCTAGTGATCTGCCCTCCTTGGCCTCCCAAAGTGTTGGGATTACAGGCATGAGCCACCGTGCCCAGCCAAAATTCTGCAACTTTTTACAAGATCTGCAGCTTCACTTACAGTGGATTTGCATCACATTATTACAGGCACAGATAACCTCCTCAAACAGCACATGCGTTTATAGCATGTAACGGTTATCCAGGCGCTGCCTAACCAAGACAGCGGCATGAGTGCAGACGGATTCCTGTGAACAGGCAGGTGTGTCTGGGGGCACTGATGTTAGAAGGGGCAGTATAGTTGTGAGTTCTGTGTCCTCATGACTTTGGCTTCTTTGTTAAGCCTCATACCAAATCCTCGCTGTACTTTTAAGTTTTCTCCCCCAAAACATATGTCTGATCCGTTGCAGCTGTGGGTCCTTAAATCCTTGCCCCGCCTCACCCCTGCGAGAGCCAAGCCAGAGCACCCCCTCCTTGCGTCTTGCTAACGCAGCATCCCTGCCGTTTTATTTTGCTTTGTCTCCCCCCCTCAGCTCTGACCCTCGTGTATCCGAAGTGCTGAGTGGATGTTGGTGGCGGCAGGAAGGAGAGAATTAATGACCAGGCCAGCCTGACCCCAAGGTGGTCCTTGAGTAGGTCCTGCCAGCCCAGCCATGCTGCCACTGAGGCCCAGCACAGCCCCTCCTGGAGGCTGGTGCTTGGGGCAAGCCGAGTCCCAGAAAGCCTCTGCCCATGTGACAGGTGGCCCCTCGGTGCCAGATCTTTGACGTTTGTTCACTGGACACCAGGGAAGCCCCAGATGCTCAGCTGTTCTGCTCTTTGAAATCCATGCCAAATGGTCCTGGGCAGGAGCCCAGAGCGCCTTCCCGCCGGGGAGAGACTCTCAGAGGACAGCCGGGGCCGGAACCACAGCCTGGACGTTTGGAGCTGAGAGCCGAACGCTGCTTAGCATGACTTCAGCTCAACTAATTCCCCTCAGCCCTTGCCCGAGACCCAGGGCCTTGTAATTCTAGCCCTGCTATGTCCCACTTATGACCTTGGGGAGTCATACCATCTCTCCGGGCCTCAGTTTCTCCATGTGTAGCAGATGGGAGTCAGACCCTCAGCAGTCCCCTCTGCGTGTCAGGATGGACTCAGGAACCAGGGGGCTGGACTTGGAGCCAAATGCTAGTGGAGGATGACTTTCAGTTTACCCAGCGATGGGAACCTTCAGGCCACATGGTTTAGCCGTGAACACCATGTTGAGGCCAGAACATCGTGGCTTTGGAAAGGAGTTAATTTCTTGGAGCAGGAAAAGTACCCCGTGCTGTCAGTGCAGTTGTCTTCCTTGGAGATCTTCGGGGAGTGAGCTGAGAACGGGCTGGCGGGGCTGCCTCTGCATTCCCGGGGTGGGGCTGCAGACCCTGTGCAGCCTAGCAGGTGTTCTACAGCTGGGAGTGGTTCTGAGTTGAGGGCTCAGGGTTGACTCACCCAGGGTGTGGCAGACACTGTTCTGTGCCAGCCTCTGGGCTGAGCATCAGGGCATGGGTTAAACCTGTGCCGGACCTGCCCTCAGGAGGCTCCAGGCCTGCAGGGCAGGACAGGTGCAGATAGTGACCGTATTCTCTGCCTGTGCCAGAACCCTGGGCCTCCTCCTGGCCTGTCCTGCCTCTGCTTCATCCCTGAAGCTTCCCTTCCTCCTGCCCTCCCAGGTCTTTTGCTCCAGGTTTGATAGTCTGTGGCCTTGGGACCAAGGGGTTATGTCCCATCCTTCTGTCAGGGCGCCTGGTATGCAGGGTTGGAATGGGTCCTCCCCACTCCTTGGCACCCTTGGAATATGAGTTGAAAGGAGGGAAGAGGCCAGACTTGGTAGCTCACGCCTGTCCCAGCACTTTGGGAGGCCGAAGCAGGTGGATTCCTTGAGGTTAGGAGTTTGAAACCAGCCTGGACAACATGGTGAAACCCCATCTCTACAAAAATTAGCCAGGCGTGGTGGTGCACACCTGTAGTCCCAGTTACTTGGGAGGCTGAGGCAGAAAAATCGCTTGAGCCCAGGAGGTGGAGGTTGCAGTGAGCAGAGATTGCACCTGAATAACAGAGCAAGACCCTGTCTGGGGGGGGGAAAAAAAAAAAAAAGAGGGAAGAGAGTCTTGATTGATGATTTTTATCGATTTACTTCCACATGCATTTGAACTGGTCTCACGTGATCTGAATGGTGCCAGGGGAATTTTTTTTATTGTGGTAAAACATACGTAACATAAAATGTACCATCTTAACCATTTTTAAGTGTACAGTTCAGTGGCATTAAGTATATTCACACTGTTGTGCAACCATCATCAGGACTGTTTTCATCTCACAAAACTAAAACTCTGCACCCATTAAGCCATAACTCCCCACTCCCCCTCCCCACAGCCCTGGCACCCACCGTTTACTTCCCATCTTTGTGACTTGGAGTACCCTGGGTTGGCTCATCCAGCATTTGTCCTTCCGTGACTTCTCTGTGACTTCTTTCATTTAGCATAATGTCCTCAAGGTCCATCCATGTTGTAGCATGTGTCAGAATTTCTTTGCTTTTTAAGGCTGAAAAATATTCCATTTAAGACTGACTAATATTCCATGCCAGGGCCATCTTTCGAGCCAGATGTTTTATGCACATGCAACAAATCGTTGACTTAGGCAACAATACACGGTTGGGAGTTCGAAGACCTGAGCTTGAGCTGCTTTTGTCTCGAGTACCCGCTGTGGGTCCTCGGGCTTTTGTCCTGCCTGAGCCTCTCTGCCAAATGCAGATGGCTCAGCGGGTGGTTTTGAGCACCCAGTGAGGTGCTGTGCTGGTGAGGAATTGCACTAACGGTGGTACTGCTCTCAGACGCCTCCAAAGGGTTTCTCTTTAGCGCTGGCACACTCTCAGGTCTTCTTTCTCCCTTTCTAGCATGGCCACGTTGGGTCTTGTTCTTCCTGGGGCCTCCTCGTCTAATGTGGTATTTTCTGTCGAACTGTCAGATCTTCAGGTAACAATGTGGCTATTGGTAGGAGGGGTCTCACTATTACATTTGCAAGTGGTGAAAAGCTGAGCCGGCCATTGGGTAGCGTGATACATTCGGGAGCCGAATTTAGGCTGAGGGTGGCAGCCGGACCATTGTCCACCGGCCCCCTCTGTCCTGAGTGGACTTCCTGTGGCCTTGTGTCTCAGTAAGAAGGCAGAGAACACAGTTTCTGACCCTTTGTGCTTCTGTGTGGATAAAACATTGCTGATGTCCTGACAGTTGACCAGGGCAGTTCTGGAGGTGGCCTCTGTGCAGTCCTGTTTCGTTGTAAGATTTTTGTGTTTCTGGGCCGGGCGCGGTGGCTCAAGCCTATAATCCCAGCGCTTTGGGAGGCCGAGACGGGCGGATCACAAGGTCAGGAGATCGAGACCAGCCTGGCTAATACGGTGAAACCCCGTCTCTACTAAAAAATACAAAAAACTAGCCGGGCGACGTGGCGGGCGCCTGTAGTCCCAGCTACTCGGGAGGCTGAGGCAGGAGAATGGCGTAGACCCGGGAGGCGGAGCTTGCAGTGAGCTGAGATGCGGCCACTGCACTCCAGCCTGGGGACAGAGCGAGGCTCCGTCTCAAAAAAAAAAAAAAAAAAAAGATTTTTGTGTTTCTGTTTGAAGATGTGTCTTGTAGATGCAATTTCTTTAACATTTTGGAAGAAAGATGGGAATGTAGTAGGTGCATTGTTTGAAAAATATAAATAAGGCGAGTGTGCTCTGAGGACCCCCAGGGCAGATTGCGATGCTGCGTCCGTGCGGACTCAGCCATTCGGATTGCTTTTGCTTTATAACAGTCTTAGGAGATAACTCATATATAGTTTACCCATGTAAAGTGCACAAGTCAGTGGTTTTTATTATACTCACAGAGTAGTGCAACCAACACCACAGTAAATTTTAGAACAATTCATCAACCAAAAAAAAAAAAAAAAGTCACTCCCATTACTAGCCACCCATCACTTCCCCTCAAACCCCCCAGCCCCCAGCAACCACTAATCTACTTTCTGTCTCTGCAGATTTCCCTATTCCAGACATTTCATATAAATAGGATCATATAATACGTGACTTTCTGTGTCTGGCTTCTTTCACTTAGCATGATGTTTTCAAGATTCCTGCGTGTTCATCCTGGTGTCAGTACTTCATTCCTTTTTACTCTCAAATAATGTTTGATTGTATGAATATACCACATTTTATTTATCCATTGATCAGCTGATGGGCATTTGGTTACTTGGACTTTTGGGCCTTTTGAATAATGTTACTGTGAACATTGGCGTACAAGTGTTTGTACGGACAGATGTTTCATTTCTCTTGGGTAAATAGGAGCAGAATTATTAGATCGAATGGCAGTCTGTTTAAAGCCATCTGAGCACCTGCCAGACTGTCTTCCAAAGCTGCTCCAGCATTTTTTACATTCCTACCAGCTGTGGATGAGGATTCCAGTTTCCCTCGATCCTCACCAACATTTTTTATTGTCTGACTCTTTTATTCTGGCCATCCTAGTGGGAGTGAAGTGGCCCTTTATTGTGGCTTTAACTTGCATTTCCCTGATGTCAAATACATTCTCTATGTCTTCATGTGCTTAGTAACTATTTGTTTATCTTCTTCGGAGAAAGGTCTGTTGACATCCTCTGCCTATTTGTCTTTTTATTGTTGACTTGTAAGAATCCTTTACATATTAGAGTTACAGGTCCCTTATCGGATATATGATTTGCAAATATTTTCTTCCATTCCGTGGCTTGTCTTTTTCCTTTTCTTCATGGTATCTTTTAAAGCAGTGGTCCCCAACATTTTTGGCGCCACGGACTAGTTTCGTGGAAAACAGTTTTTCAACAGACAAGGGTGGAAGGATGATGGTTTTGGAGGCATTAGATTCTCATAAGGAGTGTACAACCTAGATCCCTTGCATGCATAGTTCACAATCGGGTTCATGCTCCTGTGAGAATCAAATGCCGCTGCTGATCTGACAGAAGGTGGAACTCAGGCAGTAACATTCACTGGCCCGCCACTCACCTCCTGCTGTGAGGCCCAGTTCCTAACAGGCCACAAACTGGTCCACAGCCCAGGGGTTGGGCCCCCCCTGTTTTAAGGCACAAAAGTTTATTTGTTTTGAAGTCCAGTTTATCTGTTGCTCCTTTAGTTGCTTCTGCTTTTGGGGTCATATTAACACACCACTGCCTAATACCAAGATCATGAAGATTTACACCTATGTTTTCTTCTAAGAGTTTAATAGTTTTAAGTCTTACATGGAAGTCTGATCCACCTTGAGTTAATTTCTACGTATGGTGTGAGGCAGGGGTCCACTTTCTTTCTTTCGCATGTGTATATCCAGTTGTGCCAGCACCGTGTGTTGAAAAGACTGTTTTTCCCCATTGAATGGTCTTGGCACCCTTGTTAGAACAGACAGGTTTTAAAAACCTTATTGATTGCAGGACAGCACCTCCATGATAGGTGCTTGGTAACTCAGGTGCCCATAGATGGCATTGGGAGGCCTTGCAGGGGGGTCTCTATTATGCTGTCTGTGCCCTTCACTGTCCTGTGCACTTTGGGGTGAGAACATGAGGGGGCTCTGTGCCAGAGGACCCTCGGGAGAGCAGCTGGTCAGAGGGGCTTGGTTAGCTCTTCCTTTATGTGGCCATACCTTTCTGACACACTGAGCCTGGAGTGCACAAGCAGGTGACCTGCCTCATGGCCATGTGCCTCCTTGCTCCCTGCTGTCCACCTCCAGCCGATCGTAGCTATAATGACCGTACATCCCACATGATCCAGACAGTCTCAATGTATGCCTGTTCTTCCTGCAAGTTAGCTGGCCTCTCCCTCTCTTAAAATACCTTGGTTTGGATAACAAATGATACATTCACCCTGATCCTGGAGCAAGGACTGGGGTGAGAATGTCCATGGGGTTCAAACCAGGTACCCTGAATCCAAGGCCAGCCTTCTTAGGCCCTGGTAGCTTTGAGAGGGAGAACAGAACTCTCTCAAAACCTCAGCAGATGTGGCTTGGATCCCACAGATCTGTCCTGAGCACAGTGTTGGCAGGACACATAGTCTCTGAGCACCCCGCTGCTAGCTCCTGCCGCTGAGCATCCTCCCTGTAAGCCTGTGAGATTAGTGGCAAGGGGGAGCTTACCGGTGTCTTGGCAGGGGCAGCCAGTGCCACTTCAGAACAGGTCAGGAGGGCTGGAAACGGCCGTTTCTCCCCATGCTGCCTGCATGTGCCCACCCGTCATGCGAGCAGTCAGCTTTGTGTGTTCACACCCACCTTGGGCTCACCAAGGCCACAGGGAGAAGCCATTTGGCGTGGAGCTCCCTGTCACTCCACTGTCACTAAATGAAGAACAAAACACCTCTGGAGGAGACCACAGACAGAAGGGAAGATACTTAACTCTACACATGGGAATCACGTTATACACATTAACCAATGCAGATCCACTTCTACGACTTGGTGGTTGGGAGAAGTTCAGCAAAACGAGAGATAAGTCATTGAATTAGTGCCAGCGGGCACCCTCTGTGAGGAGGGATGAGCATGTGCAGCTCCCCCAGCGGGCATCAGCTCCTGCAGACCCTGTGTGCAGAATGTCTCGCCATCTGGGTGAGGCCTGAAGCTTTTGTGCAGCTTAGTCTTTAAATGCAAACTGAAGCATCACTTTGACCAAATGCAAATGTTGCTGTGGGCTGTGACTCTCTGTGTAACCGTCACACAGGGGAGAGTGTAGCCAAACCCACCTTTGGAAAGGGAATGGGAGAGGGCTTCCTGGAGGAGGTGGCCAGGAAGCTGTGTTGGAAGGGGCATTGGGACTTTGCTGGGTGGAGCGAAAGGAAAGCTGCCTCCAGGCAGCAGAAATTTTGTCAAGCAACATACTGAGGCCATGAGAGCATGGCAGCCGGGTTTGGGGAATAAGTCTAGGCTGGGTTATGAAGGCTTTAGTTGCCTTGGTAAGGAGTGTGAATTTTGGCCTTTAGTTAGTGATCCCCAAATCAGTGTCCCTGGAGCACCTGACTCATGAGATGTCCCCGAGGAAAGGGTTCCACAGTCACAGAAGTTTGGGAAATGTTATCATATAATCCCTTCCAATCTCCACCTTAGAGAGTCGCAAGGGACGTTAGCATACTAAAGGCCCTGAGAAGTCCTGCAGTAAACTCCCTTTTGACTGATTACTCAGGGCTTTGTGTTCTGAGGGAATATGCAATAGGGAGCCACTGCAGGTTTCAGTGCAAGGGAGTGACAGCATCAGATGCCAGTGATGGGAGATAGAGTGGCTAGGCTGGGCTGGAGGCAGGGAGGCCACTGGGCGGCCTGGTCACTGGGTAAGTCAGAAGGCCCATCTCCACAGCTCCTGGATGTCTGGGAGGGGCCCAGCAAAATCACCAGGGGAAGAAGAAGTTGATGACAGAGAGTGGGAGAGACAAGCAAGAAGGTGGCCACTGATGCTGCAACTCAGAGCCTCCTTCCTCTCCCAGCTGGGATCCGCTGGGCTTCTTCCAGGACTTGGGAGGAGCTGCCGAAGAACCAGCATTGCTTACATTCGGTAAGTGTAAGCTGCCTCCTGAGCTGCCCCCCTGCAGGTTTCAGGGATACCTGCTTCCAACAGGCACATCTGGCCTTTCTTCACCTTCGCGAAGAGGGAACATAAGATTAAATCCAATTCGTCCCCACGCCACCCAGCCCTAAATTCTTCAGCAGAGTGGAGAACTGGCTCCGCTGTGGGATTATCAGGACTAGCGCTAAAGTCCCGTCTTGCATCTTAGACCTGCTTGCTGGAGGGAGGCTTACATTTCAGGACTCTCTGAAAAATTATCTGTTAAAGGTATTTCAGGGCAGGGAGCAGCTGAGACTCTGAGGCTGGGAACTTTGCATCCAGCAATAACGGAAGGGCTCTGGCAGACGAGCCTACTAGAAGAATGGAGAGCGTGCGCAGGGCAGACACACCCTGAGGAGCGGTGTCGGTAGGGGGTGGCCATGGTGGTGGGGGACTTTCTGCATCACTCTCCTCCCTCTTGCCCGTTTCTGTCCTTCACTGGCAGTTCTTGTCGGTGCCACCACAGCTGCCACATCTCGGGAGGAAGCCTTGCAGGCAGGTTGCTTATGGCTCCTTATTTTCTCCCTGGGCCCTCTTCCTTCCTGAGTATAAAAGCCGGGGGACGGAGGAGTGGGAAACTCCACGGGCACAGCGCAGGGGGAAAATGGCCCCACACTGTCCTTAGGGAGAACTCAGACCCACTGCCTCATTCAGTCATTCGTTCATTAGCTCAGCGTATGTTTATTGAGTGTGTTCTTTGACCTCATCTTTGCATTTGTGTTGGGGATAAAAGGTAAATGGTCGTGAGCCTCTGGGAGTTACTGGTCCAGGAGGGGAGGCTCAGGCAAACCCCAAATACAGTCCGCTGTGAAGGCAGCCGCTGGAGTGGTGTGCAGGGCGTGCCCAGATGCAGCAGGCGGTTCCTAGCCCTGCCGGGAGAGCTCATGGGCAGGGGCTGCTCTGAGCTGCGGGAGAGCAGCAGGAGCATGTCCGGCGGGCGGGTTTCGGGAGGAGCGGCCCTGTGGAGGGACCCACCTGGGCAAACGTACTGATGCTTGACTCGGCAGTGTCTTAGAGACTTGGGAGTGGGTCAGTTTGACCGGGGCTGGACGTTTGAAGGGCACGTGGAAAGAGACAAGGAAGAGAAGTGGGGGGTCTGGGCCCAGGCATAAGGGTTGATCACCAGGCTACAGAACGTGGCTTTCCTCGGTGAGGCTGTGTCGGGGGGCCATTGAAGACTCTTGGGCAGGGTCGCTGTGAGCTGTGAACACCAGGATGGGTAAAATGAAAGAGAAAAGAGGGTGTTGTTGTTGGTTCCAGACGGGGTGATGAGAATCTGCCATGGGAGAGAAGTGAGGTGGGGGTGCAGAGTGCCAGGAAGTCGGACAGCAGGAAGCCTGGAGCGAGGGACAAAACCTGGAGCTGCAGTCCAAGGGCAAAGCCGAGGTCAGCCTGTGGGTATGTATTGCACCCATCCTAATAGGGCAATATTGGAAGCCACTCAAATGTCTGATCACCCTGGGCAATGGCCGAGGAAGTTACCAGGCATCCGATGAGTGGCACAGCATAGAGCCAGTGAACATCAGGGCAAACGAAGGTCACCTCCCCATGGCCATAGGAGTGTGTGTCCTGTTCTCTCCCAGGCTTTTGCTCCCCAGTAACCGAGGCTTAGTTCTTTCTGCTCCTGGAGCCCATGGTGTCTGCTCAGACTCCTGACGGGGTAGGGGTAGGCGGTGGGGACCCTTCTGCGCTGATAATGCTTCCCTCCCACCGGGTCTCAGTGAGCTGCGGGGGCGGGGAGTTCACGGAGGAAAACAGACCCCCGCTTTAGCAAACACTCACCCACCCCCAACCCCCCTTCAGCGATACACATACTCACGTCCTCATCTCAACAGGCTGAAGCAAATGGCCAAAAATGGAAATATTTGTGCTAGGTTGGTGGGGTTGTGAGTGAGTCTTATTCCTAATATTTCCTAGAATCGTGTATTGTGGGTTTTGGGGGGTTTTTTTGTTTTTTTGTTTTTTTTTTGGAGGTGGAGTTTCGCTCTCTCCCCCAAGCTGGAGTGCGATGGTGCGATCTCAGCTCACTGCAACCTCCGTCTCCCGGGTTCAAGTGATTCTCCTGCCTCAGCCTCCCAAGCAGCTGGGATTACAGGCGCATGCTTCCATGCCTGGCTAATTTTTGGTATTTTAGTAGAGATGGGGTTTCACTATGCTGCCCACTCTGGTCTCAAACTCATGAGCTCAGGCAGTCTGCCCGCCTTGGCCTCCCAAACTGCTAGGATTACAGGTGTGAACCACCACGCCCGGCCTGTATTGTATTTTTAATAATAATATTGGAAAAACATACCCACATACACGAAGCCGTGATTGGAAACCAGCATCGTATTACAGCCTGCAACGCAAGCTTTCATTTCTCCAGCTGCTTATTAATGTTGCTGCGAACCTGCAAATTCTATGCACTCGGCTTTCTTCTGCTTTGATACTAGATGGTTAGGACACATGGATTTTCATTTCCCGAGAAACGTCAGCTGTATTATGAGTGTAGGGAAAATCAGTAAAATATCGTATGAAATCCCAGGCTACAATGGATTGAATACATCTTTTGAAAATGCTGGCAGCCGACATGGGAGCTTTCTGATCCCAGAGGTCCTGGTTTTATTATCAGGTGCCTTTGAAGGTGGGTGAGCTTAGCTCTGGCTTCTGTGGAGCATCGTCGTTGGATTGAGTGTTTCCTACGTCAGTTTGCTCTGTGAACCCAGGTGTGAGTCACCATCAAGCCAAGATGTGTGGCAGATGATTCGCTTAATGTCCTCCAAGAGCAGATCCCCAGTCTGCGGCAAGCTTCAGGGGAAAGGCATGAGAGTAACTTCCTTCCTAATGTTCTCACAGCGAGGGTCACAGGGAGAGCAGGGCCACCCTGGCTCGGTGCCCATCACCCTCCGGGAGGAGACCGGCCAGGCTCCAGGGGCTCCAAGAGTCTGGAGCCTGGCTGCACTCACATCCTGAAAGGAATAAGGGGCAAAGAAACTGAGTCAGGCACCAGCACAAACATTTCCATTTTTGGCCATTTGCTTCCAGCCTGCTGACGTGCAGACGTGTGGGCCTGTGGGGGGGTGTTTGATAGAGCGGGGGTGTTTCCCTCTGTGACTTCCCCATATCCGCAGCTCACTGAGATGCCAGGGGGAGGGAAGCATTAACAGCGCGGAGGAGACCCCGCCACCCACCCTGCCGGAGCTGAAGGCCCAGTCAGGAGAAGAGTCTGAGAGGCTCCAGGAGCAGAAAGGACTGAGCCCCAGTTCCTGGGGAGTGAGAACCTGGGAGACAGCAGGTCCCACACTCCTATAGCTGTGGGTAATACCCCCACCCCAGTGCTTGTTCCCCAGCTGTGACAGCATCAGTCCAGCCACCAGGGGCTGCCACAGAAGACTGCCCTTGGATGGGGCAGGCAGGGAGGCTGGGCACAGGGAAGGAGCGGGAGCCTCGCCACCCATCTGACCTCTCACCGCGCTCTTTCCTCCTTGCAGGCTCTTACCTGCTTTTCTGTGAGGGACTTTTTAATGCTTTAGGAAAAGGCACAGCTATTTCCCTCAGGGGAGCTCCAAGCCCCAGGCTGTTCTGGGCCGTCTCCTGGTGGTGCCAGGGTCATGGTGGCTGTTAGATGTGTACCCCGTGAGCACCTACTGTGACTCAGTGGCTGATTCCCCCGGGAGGCTTCTGGCTCTGAAACTAGACACACCTGAGTCCACGTCCCGGCCCTGCCTCCTCTGAGCCTTGGTTTCTCATGTCAAACCCTGACCTCCGAGGCAGGAGCAGAATCAGCGCAGGAGCAGGGAGGGAGGTACGGCACACTGGTCCCTGCGCGGTGCCCGGTGAGCCGCTGGGGAGGAATGCACTCAGCGCCGTCCACGTGACCTCCAAAAAGCCGAGGGGGGGTGGGCAGGGAGGAGAGGCCTGCCTTGAAGAGCCGCAGCCTGATTTACCACCCGGATGAACAGCCCTGGGATTTCCTGAGGCTTCACCTCATGTCAAGACTGAGCAGCCAACACCTCGTGAAAGCTGGTTTATGAGAAAACAGCCAGGCAGTGACCAGGCCGGGCCTCCGTTGCTGGATCCTGGTTTTGAGAACTGCCCTGGTCAGGGAGCTCCGTGCATTTGCGATCGCAGCTCAGCTTGTGGTTGTGTCTGGCTCCGTGCTACTCTTATTGACACTTTCTTAAAAGGGCTGCCCCCCGACCCTGCCTCTCGGTCTTCTCAATAGCCAGCCTTATTTTACAATCACCCCTTTCTAGAGAAGAGGGGTCTTTGCAGAGAGGTGGGACCTGCCTGGCCATGGCAGGAGGTGCAGCCCAGGCTTGCACAGAAGCTGCCTGGTGAAGTCCTGGGCCTATGTGTCACACAGCATGGCCTCGTTTGCTAACAGGATGGATGATAGGTTTCCATTTTGATCTTCTCTTAACTCTCTAGCCATTCATGCCTGTCTTTTTCTAAGATTCTTTTTGTCTCTGGCTTTTTTTTTTTTTTCCCTAGTTCTCTCATAAGGTTTGCTTTTACCACGTCCAGCGTGAGGCCACGGGGAGGTGACCACATGAAGGAGTTCCTGAAGTCACGCATGGTTTTCCCAGAGGCTCTGCAGGCATTTAAGGATGCCTCGAAACCTTACCCCAGGGGGTTCCCGCTAACACTTTTAAGGACTGTGATTGTGCATGCAGACTTGGAGAAGGATGTTCCAGCTCCAGGCTGAAGGCCCAGGTTCCCATGAAAAGTCCTGGGACACAAGTCCTGGGACACAAGCGACGGCTGATGGGGAGCTTCTCCAACCCCAAGCTCACCTCCCCAAGAAACAATGGGACAGTCTTCTGGGGCTGAGTCCCTGGAGAACGGGGTAACCAGCATCCCGGTTTGGGTGATGGGCCTGCAGGTGGCAGAGACCCCAGAGCTAACTTCCCTGAGAGCCGGAAAGGGGCTGGCTGGGCCATGACTGGGGAACAAGCTGGACCAAGGGAGCTGCCCTTGACCCCTTAAGGGGACTTGTCCTGGTTTCCTGACTATGGGTTGGGTCAGGGCTGGGCCTTTGTCTGTAGATTTCTGGTCAGGTGGGACAGGGGTAAGGAGACCGTCTCTGCGGGAAGCTGGTTCCAACAGGAGCTGAGCATCTGGCCTAGAACGTGGTTCTCAAAGTGCAGTTCCCAGACCAGCAGCTGCAGCACCGGGGAAAGTTCCAGATAGTGGAAATGCAAATGACTGGGCCGCACCCAGAGCTGGGTGAGAGGGAAGGAGAGGCAGCAGCCTGCGTCCTAACAAGTCTGCCAGCGAGTTCCTATGCATCTCAAGTCTGAGAACCACACACCAGCAGCCCCCAGCCCTGATCACAGACACCCCCTGGCTCCTGTCAGCTTTTCAGGAGCCCAGCCAGCCTGGACAGGTGGAGTCTCTCACCTCCCCAGGTCTGCGCTGGAGTGGGCCCCGTCCCCTCCTTTCCTCAGCTCCTCCCCACCCCTGGTTGCCACCTGGTTTCACTTTACTTGCAGGCCAGCCAAGGAGCCAGGGCTCCCTGAGTCTCAGCTTATGCTCAGCCTTCTGACTCCTGTCAAGGTGGTGGGGAGGGGTGTGTGGGCCCAGAGCCAGGGCGCTTCTGAACCCGTCTCCCTGTGCCGCGCTTCTCCCTCTTCGACGCCCCTGAGTCCTGGGCCGGGGGTTCTCTTTTCCATGTCACAGCCCTCTGGGGGTAAGACCCCATCTCCCAACTCCTGGGACTGGAGGAGCTTGAGAATGTAATGCGACCTTGCGGGAGGGGACACAGTTTCTCCCCCCACCTTTGGTGCTGGGCTGCCCTCCTCACCCCTCACTCTGACCACAGTGGGGTATCGGTTCACCCCACTCTTCCCCATCGCCCACCCTCAGCTCCTGCCTCCTCCAGGTCTCTCCCTGTGCCCTGCCCCAGCCTGGCGGTAGGAGATTCCCATCTTCTAGTCCAGCCTCCACAGGAGGAAGAGGCGGAGGGGCATTTCCAACATGATTCTCAACCTTTCTATCCATGTATATTAACACCAGGCCTGCCGGCGCTCACAGAAAGAACCTGATTTGGAAACAAACACACAAGCCCTGGAGGCTGACCAGTTTGTGAGCTTTTCAGTCCCACCCTTAGCACCCTGACGCTCCCTCCAGGCAATGTGGGTGATTATCAGGAGCAGCAGCTGCAGCTGGGACTCTGTGCCCACCACTCTCGTGTGACCCTCAGCAGACACCCAACCTCTCTGAGCATCGGCCTCTCAGCTGGGAAACCTCAGCCCCCCAGGGACTGTGCCAGACCCCCCACCCATTCCCCCGAAGACTCCAGTGTGGACCGAGAACTGCAAGGACCCCCCACCCATTCCCCTGAAGACTCCAGTGTGGACCGAGAACCGCAAGGACCCCCCAGCCATTCCCCCGAAGACTCCAGTGTGGACCGAGAACCGCAGGGTCCCCCACCCCATTCCCCCAAAGACTCCAATATGGACCGAGAACCGCAGGACCCCCCACCCCATTCCCCCAAAGACTCCAGTGTGGATCGAGAACTGCAAGGACCCCCCAGCCATTCCCCTGAAGACTCCAGTGTGGACCGAGAACCGCAAGGACCTCCCAGCCATTCCCCCGAAGATTCCAGTGTGGACCAAGAACCGCAACCCAGAAATAGGCATCTCTGTTGGTCAGACCATCTCACATGGAGACTCGAGGGCAAGACTGACCTGCCCTCAGGATGCCTAGGATGCCCACCGTAGGGGAACAGGCCAGTTTGATCCAGAAATTCCAGGCAAGGCTGGGTGTGATGGTTCATGCCTGTAATCCCAGCACTTCGGGAAGCTGAGGCGGAAGGATGGTTTGAGCTCAGGAGTTGAAGACCAGTGAGGGCAATATAGGGAAATCCCATCTCTACAAAAAATTTACAACTCAGCCAGGCATGGTGGCACCCACCTCTAGTCCCAGCTACTCAGGAGGCCGAAGCGGTAGGATTGCCTGAGCCGGGGAGTTCAAGGCTGCAGTGAGCCGTGATCTCGCCACTGCCCTCCAGCGTGGGTGACACAGCAAGACCCTGTCTCAAAAAAAAAGCACTGCAGGCTAGATCACCCTCTATGTGGCTGGGCCTGGGCCCGGAGACACAGAATTCCCATGGCATCACAGCCTGCTGCTCTGTACGTCATTTCGTCCTCACTAACACGAGTGCATGGAGAGATGGTAACAGCACAGCTCAGCTGGGACCACCCACAGACCAGCGGCAGGCAGGACCCTCTCCCGGTGGTGCTGGTGTCCCAAGCAGCCGGCCCTGCTGGCAGGGACACACCTTGTGCTCTGAGTGGCACTTCTCAGCCTTCTCGCCATCCCCATGGCCATTGTACTTGCTGGGCAATGTCAAGGACTTCCGCAGTGATTTAACCCAAGAATCCCGTTCGTGCGGCCCCTGGGTCCTAACCTCCCAGGAAGAGGGCCTTTGCTGTGTCTGCCCGGGGCCCCTGCTGTGTGCCCTCCACCTTCCCCTGTGGAAGGTGTGAGTAGGGGAGCTGGCAGGGTCCCCCGGGCTGCTGCAGCCTCCACACTTCCCTACATCCTGAGGGCGGCCAGCTGCTGGCTTAACTGTTCTTCTTTCCCAAGTCCAAAGGGACCTTTATAATTATTTCTTGAAGGCAGTGTCACCAGTCCTCACAGGTTGAGTGGATGAGTGAGGGGCAGGGAGTGGCAGAACCCGGCTCTACTTCAGTGACTATGGCTGTGGGAGACCAGGGCCCCTTGATTTTCCAGGTGAAAACTTGCAAAATTAGGACTTGACTGTGAAATCTGCCTGGTCGCACTGGCCATGGATTGGAATGGGCCTAGCCAGATGTGCCTGCTGGCTGGGTGGGCTCCCACATCCCCAGGGTGCGTCTTTGCCCCGCGCTCCTCACTCCCCTGCCCTGCTCTGCCTTGGTCTCAGCTGTCCCCACACCCACTGCCCTGGAAGGCTGTCCTGGCAGAAAGCACTCATACTGTGGCCCAGCTCAGCAGGACGCTGGGGCCAGGTGACGCTTCTCTCCTCCCTCTCACTGCGGCTGGTCCCCACATGGGCCCCAGACGTGATCTTCTGTCCCAGCCGTCCTCTTAGCCAGGGCCGTGCTGTCCATACCACCTCCTTCATTGGCTCAAATGCCACTTCCCATTCACTCATTCTCATTTTAAAACGTTGAAGAACATTTCTGTGTAGAAATGTATACATTCTGTTAAAAATAATGAATAATGAATGAAATCAACTGCAACTGAAAAATCAAAACTTGGAACTCCTGATCAGCAGCTGCGGGGACAGTGCCTTTTCCCCTTCAGCAGAAAAAGAAAATATGAGAGAAGTACAAAAACAGGAAAACACACACACACAAAACCCATGCTCTAGAAATCCAAGGATAAGTTTCAAGTGGCTGCACCGGAGCGTCCACGTCCTGCTGCTGGGCCCGCCTCGGTGTGCCACATTGGACCCCTCACCTACGTCACCTGTGTCCCAGGGTTGCAGTCCCCCCAGCAGGTTCTGGTCTTTGTCCTGCTCCGACTCTAGGCAGCAGCTGACCCATTGACTTTCCACAGCCTGCTGTCCGTGGCTTCTGCAGATAAATAAAACCATTCCTCGGTGATAAAAAGGGCTTCAGCAAAACAAGCCAAATGTAGAATTTTGTGTATAGATCACCACGGTTCACAAAGCACAGGTCGTGTTGGAAGCAGCATGGGTTCAGGAACTAGCCCTGAAAGAGAGTCTGTGGAACCTGGTTCCAATTCCAACCTGAGGCTGTGGGGCCTCCCTGACCTTCAGTTTCCTCATCTATAAAATAAGGTTGAACTAAATGGGTGGTTTATTTTTCCTTGTTTTTGTTTTCATTTTTATAGTTCTAGTTTTTTTCTCTATTAATTACAGGGGTAATACATGAATTCTTGCTTATTGTAAACAAAAGTAATACAACAAGTACCAAAATATAGAGAATAATGTGTCAAAGGCTACCTTCATCCCTACCAGACCCCTCTGCCCAGAGGTCCTGCTATTACCAGATTCATGTATGGCCATCCAGGCCTCTTTCTCCGCATGTACACACAGGTGCACAGTGCACGTACAGCGTTTTGTTTAGTAATTTTTTGCTTGTTTCACTTTACCAATCCCAGCATCTACGGTCAACAGTGCTGACTCATTAGATACCTTTCAAGTTTTCATTAAATGAATAAGGGTTTTTTTTTAGTTGATCACTATGTCTTGGGGAGCTTTCTGTTTGTTTGTTTGTTTTTAACTGTCTCATAGATACACAATAATTTAATCAGATTTCTGTAGTGCAGGTTCACAATCTGTGAGCCAAACCCTTTGAGCTTGATGTGTGCAGAGTTCAGAATCCTTCTGGGGCAGCTCCCATAACCAGACAGGCTCATGTTTCTCCAGTGAAATGTGTAAACACACCCCCTAAGTGGGATAAATAAAGTCTAGAAACAGCTTCACAGGAGTCTGGCTTGCCTCCAGCTTAGAACTACTCCAGTTTAACATAAACTCTTGGCTCTCGGAGCTTTTGGGATTCCAGAGAAGAGAAGGATGGAGTCCCTGTGTGAGGCCTGACACTCAGACCTGTTGGGCAAGCTTGGCCAAGCCTGGGTCTCCCTCAGTGTCCTCCGTCCTGCGGCCACTGCCACCTGCCAGCAGTCTCCATTCACCCTGTCCTTGAGTCTTGGTGATGAGGGTCCTTCCTCACCGTGGGGTGGGTGACCTTTCCCAGGAGGCACCAAACCTCTCTGGGCACTCGAAGCTGCTCCACCCCTGCCTATCCTGCAAGCTCCCTGGCCCTGCCCCACATCCCATCGGCTCTGCTCTTGTCGCCTCCCGGGGAACTTTTCCCATCTCCATGCCGTTCCCTCCAGGCAGCAGCAGAAGTGCAGGTCCCACACCAGCGTCTTCCTGCTTGAGGAGGCCCACTTGCTGTGGGGCATGGACTGAGGTCCTCAGGGGGTGCAGGAAAACCCTGAAGTGGGGGGCAGACTGAGTGTCTGTGCACGTGTGCATTTTCCCAGGGCTCTGTGGGGCCTGTTATCCCCTTGGAGGGCTACCACTGTGGCTCTTTTTACTTTTTAAGAGATGGGGTCTCACTGTGTTGTCCAGGCTAGAGTGCAGTGGCTGTTCCCAGACACAGTCCCACTACTGATCAGCACGGGATTTTAACCTGCTGTGTTTCTGACCTGGGCCAGATCACCCCTTCTTCAGCAACCTGGTGGTCCTCTTCTCCTGGGAGGTCACCATATTGACGCCAAACTTAGTGTGCACACTCGGTCAGCGTTGTGCACTTCAGCCCGGTGCTCCTGGGCTCTCCGATCCTCCTGCCTCAGCCTCCGGAGTGGCTGGGACCACAGACACGTGCCACCACGCCTGGCACATTGTGGCTCTTGAGTAAATCCCTTCTCCCGGTGACCCCCGCCTGCTTCTCCAGTGTCTTCTCCACCATGTATCGTGGGCCGCAGCTCCTGCCACATACACAGTATGGCTCATCAGCCCCTAAAGAGCACTCCACTGGAGGTGGGGTTCCCTCACCTCTACGCAGGAGTTCCCTCAGCCTACCCGGCCCCTGCTGTCTCGCCCTCCTGGTGCCGGACTGTGACCATGGCTCACGCACTTGTCCACACCACCTCCATGTCACTCCCATGGCTTCCCACACCCCTGAAGATCGAAGGTCCTCGGGGTGGGATCTGCAGGATACCTGGCCCAGGGGAGGATGGGGCCGCCTTGGAGGTGGGGTTGGGATGGGGAATTGCACCCAGGGAAGTTAGACTTGAGAATCCTAGGACACATGGCTGGTGGTAGAGGGTGAAGAAAAGGCAGAAGGCCCAGGATGACACGTCTGGCTGTGTGGTGACTTTTCACTAGCGAGTTTGGGTAGACACATGTCGGGACTGACTGCCGAATGCCTTGGGCTCGTTCTCCAGAAGCAGTGGGGCGGCCTAGACCCCTGGAGATGAGGGCCAGAATTTCACTTCTTAAACACCAGGCAGTTCATCCCTTCCCTCAGAAAAGGAAGGAGGAATGCACTCCCTTTGCACGGCCAGGAAGGAAAGACATGGCATGTTCAGGGGAGGCAGCTCTGTGTCTGACAGACGTCAAACACCAGCCCATCACGGGAGAAGATCTGTTGGAATTACGTTCATCGTAGCTCTGCTGGGCAGATGCTGGTTCATGCCCGCTGCCCACTGCTGACTCACACACTTCCCTGCGCCGCGGGGCATCGCGTTTGCCCTTGAGACGTCCTCCAGCCGGTGACCCCATCCGAGAGGCGATGCGTGGTCCAGTTACTGTGGTTCCTGGTGTGCGAGGGTCCCAGAGGCGATGCATAGTCCAGTTACTGTGGTTCCTGGTGTGCGAGGGGAGGGCGGGCTTTTGTGCCACGGATCAGCCTTTTCGGGGGACGATGAAAGTGGCCAGGGCTCACTTTGTTGAAGTCACAGGAGGCGACCTTTTGCTATTTCCCTTTCCCTCCTGTCCTGCTAAGCCCTAATTTAGCCTCCTGGGCACTTTTGTCCCCAGCAGTGCTTATGTCGGCAGTAAACAGGGCGTGACTTTCGCCTTGTAGATGGCGGGGGGTCTCAGCTGCATCTAGGAGCTTGCACCCCTTACACAGAGAAGCATCTGGCTCCACTGTCTCCTAGCTGTGTGGCCTTGGGCATGTTCCCTCACCTTTCACAGCTTCCGATTTCTCTTCTGTTAAATGGAAATAAGAGGCCTAACTTGCAGGATTGCTTGAGAATTAGAGGTGGTGTGTCTAAAGCAGCTAACTCAGTGCCTGATTCCTGAAGAGCAGCTGTGGTCATCCACTGCCCTGTGTCTAGAAGACCAGGGGCACCGGTGCAGTGCAGGGGGCCTCCCCGGCACCAGGCAGTGGTGGGCCTCACTCCCTGTCCCAGCTGTGGTCCCTGGGGTAGGTCACCTAACCTCTCTGAGCCATCATGTCACATCTGAGAAACGGAAACAATAATACCTACTTCTCAGAGATGTGAAGACAGAGTTCCTTCTCACATGTTCACCGAGCACCAACCAATAGCAGAGGATCCCTAAATAACAGAGAGAAACTTGGATCCGATGGCGTGCCTGTTTAGCAAGGGGACAGACAAATCATGAATATAATAAGCACGCCCTGAAGTGCTTTAGAAGATGACAGGTGCTATGGAGAAGAGAAAGCACAGATGAAGACTTATCACTGGGATGTGGCGTGTGCAGAGTGGAATATTAAATAGAGTAGGGAGGCAGGGCCAGGGGTCCCCCTGGGAAGAAGACATTTGAGCCGCAACTTACAGCCATAGCAAAGGGAATGGGAGCTGGGCGTGGTGCTTACGCCTGTAATCCCAGCACCTTGGGAGGCCGAGGCAGGCAGATCACCTGAGGCCAGGAGTTCAAGACCAGGCTGGCCAACATGGTGAAACCCCATCTCTACTAAAAGTAAAAAAATTAGCCGGGTGTGATGGCGGGAACCTATAATCCCAGCTACTCGGGAGGCTGAGGCCAGAGAGTTGCTTGAACCTGGGAGGCAGAGGTTTCAGTGAGCCGAGATTGCACCACTGCACTCCAGCCTGGGCCACAGAGGGAGAGTGTCTCAAAAAATAAAAATAAAAAGTAAAGCGTGGGGCAGGACACCTGGAGGGTGGCGCCTGGGCTGGGCTGAGAATGGCATTCAGTTCTGTGGAACCCACACGACGGCCCTGCCCCTGTCCTGTGTCCATCTCACACCCATGGCAATCCTGTGTTATTACTGCTGCTGTGCCCATTTCATAGCTGAGAAAACCAAGGCCAGGAGAGGCACCAAACCCAGTGGAGGTCCGAGGGCACAAGGCTGGGTGGTGAGTGGCACTCAGACCCACGTCAGAGTTTTGGGGTCTTGATAAGCCTGTGCTTTTTGCCAAGGGTTTGATTTCTGACTCTGGCAGTACTGACAGTATTAGTTTCTCCTCAGAAATCTGAAGCCGTACTCGGGAGGCTGAGGCAGGAGAATGGCTTGAACCTGGAAGACAGAGGTTGCAGTGAGCCAGGACTGCACACTGCACTCCAGCCTGGGTGACAGAGCAAGGCTCTGTCTCAAAAAAAAAAAAAAAAAGAAAGAAAGAGAAATCTCTGAAACGGGGGACTGGACGCGGTGACTCACGCCTGTGATCCCAGCACTTTGGGAGGCTGAGACGGACAGATCACTTAAGCCTAGGAGTTTGAGACCAGCCTGGGCAACATGGCGAAACCCTGTCTCTATTAAAAATGCAAAAAAAAAAAATTAGCCAAGCATGGTGGTGGGTGCCTGTGGTCCCAGCTACATGGGAGGCTGAGACGGGAGGATGGCTTGAGGCTGGGAGGTCGAGGCTGCAGTGAGCTGTGACCTCACCACTGCACTCCAGCCTGGGCAATAGAGAGAGACTGTGTCTGGAAAAAGGAAAAAAGAAATCGGGGGCTGAGCTGTCACTCTCCACCTCAGCGTCTCCCCTTGCAGGGACCACAGCCCTCACCCCCCAGGATTTTGCTCCTGTAGACGCTGCTCTGGTTCTCCAGCCCTGATTTTTCCCTTTGGCATCGTCTGTCCTTCCTTCTTCATTTCCTCTTGGTTGTATATTTCTGTTTAATAAGGCCAGGGCTAACGCCAACACCAGAGTCAGCAACTAAGCCCTCCGACTAAAAGCTTTAATAAGAAACAGAAAACCTGGAGGAAACGGGACTCCTGCCGAGTGTGTAAACTGTGCCAGCACTCCCAGCCGCATGGGAGCCCAGGACTACTCTCCTGGGCAACACTCTGGAAACGCCTGCCAGCACGCCCCACTGTCCTCTAACCCCCGGCATCAGCCCCATCTTTGGAGGGTCAGCCTCTGCTGCCCCATCACCTTATTTCTTCCAGAGGAACCAGAAGTCCGGAATTGTGTGTGAAATCGCCTGATTTTTAACTCTGGACCATGAGTTCCCATGTTTTAAAAACACTCTGCAAACCAGACAAAACACATGTATGGGTCACGGCTGTCATCGTGCAACCCCTAATCTGAAAAGGATACTGGATTTCCTATCGCAGACTTGGTCAGGCTCGGTTTTTCTTTTCTAAAATCCTTCTTAACTAACTTGTTAGATTTCAGAGCTGTAGTTGGAGTTCAAGCTGAGTCGGGAGGATTTCGCTCTAGTTGGCAACGGCTGGAAAATAAATGCTTAGAAACATTTCCACCCTCAGATGCACTTCGTGGAGCCCCCTGGGGTGGTGGGGGCTCAGCTGGTGGCTGAGAGTAGATGACAGGAAGGGAAGGCGCTTGGGCATTGGTGGGAAGCTCACCATGAGGAAGGGACCGCGGACAGAGCTGCCTTGTCAGGGGAAGGAGAGCTGTGCAATCCCCGGGACGTGGGGGTTGAGTGGGCTGTGAGCCAGGCAGAGCATCACCAAGGTCGGTTGGCCCGGGGTTGGTGACAGTGCCCCTGAGGGAGGCTCAGGCCGGTCGCCGCGTGTCCAGTGTTCAAGGCTGATTCCAAGGTCAGCCAAGGTGTAGGGGCGACTTTGAGGCAGGACTGGCGGAGTCTCAGCTGGAGCCAAGCCCCCGACACCCGTCCAGCCCAAGAGCCACGCTGGCCCTGTTTCCGTCTTCGTCCCCGCTGGGGCATGCCTGCATATGAGGATTTTAGAGTCAACCGGGGCCGCAGTCCGAGTGTGCACACAGCCTCTCACCCTCTCTGCCTGGGGTGCTGCCTGGTGACGCGAGTTGAACCCATGTGGAATAGGGAAGTGGAGATATTTGAATGTGCATTTCAGGGTCTGAGTCCTCATCAATTCTGCACAGAACATTTTTCCTTTGGCACTTTATATGTAGTTACTAATTATTTATTTTTAATTGGTAAACATTGTCTATATGGTGTGTGGCATATATGTTTTGATCCATATCTACATGGCAGAGACAGACATCAGCCTCATGAGCACCCATTAGCTCATGGACTTAGCTTTTTTTGGTAATTAGAACACTTAAAATCTATTCTTAGCAATTTCCAAGAATACAAAACCTTGTATTAACTGTAGTCATCATGTCGTACAATAGATCTTTTCTTTGTGAGGCAGGATCACACTGTCACACAGGCTGGAGTACAGTGGTGCGATCATGGCTCACTGCAACCTTGACCTCCTGGGCTCAAGGGATCCTCCTGCCTCAGCCTCCCAGGTAGCTGGGACTGCAGGTGCATACCACCATGCTGGGCTAATATTTATTTATTTTAATATTTTCCTTTTAAGCAAGTTCAAGATTGACTAGATTGAATAATTTTATTATTCAACATTTTATTTTTAAAAAGAGGTAGGATGTCACTATGTTACCCAGGCTGATCTCCTGGGCGCAACCCATCTTCCTGCCTGGACCTCCCGAAGTGCTGGGATTACAAAGGTGAGCCATCTTGCCCTGTGGACAGTAGCTCTCTTGAATTTCTTCCCCTGTCTAATGAAACTCTACATCCGTTGGCCAATGTCCCCCGGTCCCCTGCCGCCAAGTTTCTGAAGCCTCCCTGGTTCCGTGAGCTCTATTTTCTTTTTTTTTTTTTTTTTTTTTTTTTTTGAGATGGAGTCTCGCTCTGTCGCCCAGCCCAGGCTGGAGTGCAGTGGCGCGATCTCGGCTCACTGCAAGCTCCGCCTCCCGGGTTCACGCCATTCTCCTGCCTCAGCCTCCCGAGTAGCTGGGACTACAGGCGCCCACAACCGCGCCCGGCTAATTTTTTGTATTTTTAGTGGAGATGGGGTTTCACCGTGGTCTCGATCTCCTGACCTTGTGATCCGCCCGCCTCGGCCTCCCAAAGTGCTGGGATTACAGGCGTGAGTCTATTTTCTTTTTAGATTCCACATCAGTGAGATCATGCGGTATTTGTCTTTCTGTGCCTGGCTTATTTTACTTAGCATCATGTCTTCCAGGTTCACACATGTTGTCTCAAATGACAGGATTTCCTCCTTTTGTAAGGCTGGATAGTATTCCACTGTGTGTACACCACAACTTTTTATTCCTTTGACATTTTAAACACAAGGGTGAAGAAGCATGCCCAGGGCCTGTGGGCCAGCGGCCTGGCTTCGCACTCTCCCTGGCATGCTCTTTTCAAAACCTTTCATGAGTCCTTTGATTCCATCCAGACTGCACATCTCAAGAGGGTCATGCATAAATGACATTGATTATGGGATCCTACCGTGAGGGTCATGCATAAATGACATTGATTATGGGATCCTATCGTGAGGGTCATGCGTAAGTGACATTGATTATGGGATCCTACCGTGAGGGTCATGCGTAAATGACACTGATTATGGGATCCTACTGTGAGGGTCATGCATAAATGACATTGATTATGGGATCCTACCGTGAGGGTCATGTGTAAGTGACATTGATTATGGGATCCTACCGTGAGGGTCATGCATAAGTGACACTGATTATGGGATCCTACCGTGAGGGTCATGCGTAAGTGACATTGACTATGGGATCCTACCGTGAGGGTCATGCGTAAGTGACACTGATGGGATCCTACCATGAGGGTCATGCATAAGTGACACTGATTATGGGATCCTACCGTGAGGGTCATGCATAAGTGACACTGATTATGGGGTCCTACCGTGAGGGTCATGCATAGTGACACTGATTATGGGATCCTACTGTGAGGGTCATGCATAAGTGGCATTGATTAGGGGATCCTACCGTGAGGGTCAAAGTGGCATTGATTATGGGATCCTACTGTGAGGGTCATGCATAAGTGACACTGATTATGGGATCTTACCGTGAGGGTCATGCATAAGTGACACTGATTATGGGATCTTACCGTGAGGGTCATGCATAAGTGACACTGATTATGGGATCCTACCGTGAGGGTCATGCATAAGTGACACTGATTATGGGATCCTACCACGTGGGTCATGCGTAAGTGGCATTGATTATGGGATCCTACCGTGAGGGTCATGCATAAATGACACTGATTATGGGATCCTACCGTGAGGGTCATGCATAAATGACATTGATTATGGGATCCTACCGTGAGGGTCATGCATAAATGACACTGATTATGGGATCCTACCGTGAGGGTCATGCATAAATGACATTGATTATGGGATCCTACCATGAGGGTCATGTGTAAGTGACATTGATTATGGGATCCTGCCGTGAGGGTCATGCATAAATGACATTGATTATGGGATCCTACCGTGAGGGTCATGCGTAAATGACACTGATTATGGGATCCTACCATGAGGGTCATGCGTAAGTGGCATTGATTATGGGATCCTACCGTGAGGGTCATGCGTAAATGACACTGATTATGGGATCCTACCATGAGGGTCATGCGTAAGTGGCATTGATTATGGGATCCTACCGTGAGGGTCATGCGTAAATGACACTGATTATGGGATCCTACCATGAGGGTCATGCGTAAGTGGCATTGATTATGGGATCCTACCGTGAGGGTCATGCGTAAATGACACTGATTATGGGATCCTACCATGAGGGTCATGCGTAAGTGGCATTGATTATGGGATCTTACCGTGAGGGTCATGCATAAATGACATTGATTGTGGGATCCTGCCGTGAGGGTCATGCGTAAGTGACATTGATTATGGGATCCTACCGCGCAGACACATGGCATGAATTTGGTGCTGGCCTTAGTTCTGGAACTGGCTGCACTTCTCCTAGGTGCTGGTTGGGTGCTATTCTGCATGTGCCCTGAGTGGTTCTTCCGGCTGGGTTCCACATTGACATGACTCAGTACTTTGGGCCACATCTAGAAGGGCCTGGAACCTAAGGTCTTGCCTCTTAAATCCTGGCCCCTGGCACGGTCATTTGTTTCAACCCTTGTGTTTGTGCCTCCTTTTCATTCTACCCTGCTGAACTGTATTAGTCTGTTCTCATGCTGATGATAAAGACATACCTGAGACTAGGCAGTTTACAAAAGAAAGAGATTTAATGGACTTAGAGTTCCACATGGCTGGGGGCACCTCACAATCATGGCAGAAGGCAAGGAGGAGCAAGTCACATCTTACATGGATGGCAGCAGGCAGAGAGAGGAGCTTGTGCAGGAAAACTCCCCTTATAAAACCATCAGATCTCATGAGACTTATTCACTGTCACAAGAACAGCACAGGAAAGACCTGCCCCCATGATTCAGTTACCTCCCGCCGGGTCCCTTCCACAATACATGGGAATTCAAGATGAGATTTGGGTGGGGATACAGTCAAACCATATAATAGACTGAATTTATTATTGTAATTTCTCTGAATGCTTTCTGGACGGAAGAAAAGACATGAAGATGAAGCATCTCTTGTTATCTTCCATGGGGCAGGTGTTCGCTTCCAGTTTCTGGAAGACCATCACCCTTAACCCTGGTCACATCCTCTCAAGGTGTGAAGTTTTCTGGGAGCTGGACTTGGAGCTAGAGGAGTCTGAACAAGAATAGGAGGGTGGTATGGGGGGGAACGCTTCATCTCTCCAGGGGTCAAGGTGTTTAGGGCCCCGAGAGCTGTTCGTCTCCCCTGGACAGGACAAGATACATACCTACCAAGCCAGCCTTCCTGAGGCCTGCCTAGCTGTGCTCACATGACTGATGCTGTCCCTCCCGACCTGCGCTGAATAGCTTCGGCCTCCCACCCCGCGGCAGAAGGGGGGCCAACAGATGCAGCCTGAGGTCCTCACCTCGGCTGGGTCAAGAAGGTGGGTGTGCTGGGAGCTTGCTAAACCTTGAAGGGTCACACGCACTGAGCAGACATTCATTTCCTTCTCTCCCCCAACCCCGTCTCAGGCTGCCCTGGCTGGGCTTTGCTGCCATGAGGAGCAGCCCTCGGGGTGCAGGGACGTGGGCATGTCTGCCCTGGAGCCAGCAGGAATCAGTCAGGAGGGGAAAGCGAGTTTGTGACCTGATGGCCCAGGAACAATAAAAAGGGGTTGGTGTCCTACTTGGCTTGGAGCAGTGCCAGCTGTACCTGGTCCTCCTGGAAGAAAGTCGCTGTGAAGCTTGCAGCTATACCACTCTGGACTGGGGGCTGACGGCTTCTGGGGACCTGGCTTGGCCCCACTATTCCCCTGCTCAGGTCACTGTAGTGTGCGGAGGGAGGGGTATATGGATGGAGCTTAGACTACTTTGACGGCAGTGGAACTACTCAGTGTGATACGATAGCTCTGGCTACATGTCGTTACACAGTTGTCCAACCCACAGGATGTATATGCCACCAAGAGTGAACCCTAATGTACACTGTGGAATGTGGGTGGGGGTTCGTCAGTGTGGGTTCATCAGCCGACAGACGCACCCTCTGGCGGGGATGCTGATCCTGGGGGAGGCTGTGCGCTTGTGGGCGGAGGGGATATGGCAGCCCTGGGCACCTTCCACTCTATTTTGCTGTGAACCTAAAACTGCTTTGAAACCATAAAGTCTTCTTTAGAAACACTATGGTAGCTCCTCCCTGCTCAGCCCCTGGTATTCCTCCCCCTTAACCCACGCCCTAGCCACAAGGAATTTATTTCCCATGTTGCCTTTCACACATGGAAAGTTCTAGACAAAACAAGTCGATCCAGACTGACTGAGCTCTTCCCACAGCTGTTCCTTGCCTGCCCTTTTGACACATCGAAATTCTCTCTCCCTTCAAGGCTCTGCTCCAACACAGCCTTTCTGATCAGTCCTTCCTTGCCCCTCCATGCGCCCCTGGCCCCGTGCATTTCCATAGTGCGCACAGCGTCTCCCTTAGAGCAGCTCTCCTGGGTGCCTCCCAGGTCCTGCCACCTGGTCCAGCCCTGAGCCCCTCCAGGACAGCAGCTGGTCTCATCCCGCTCCACTCTCCACAGTGCCCGACCCAGGCTGCGGCCTGAAGGGTGGCAGCTGTATCCCCAGGAAGCCAGGACTCGTGTGTACCTCGCACCCACCTGCTGGCGCCCCAGGACAGTTTCTGAATCTGGGAGCGAGAAGTTCCCAGAAGTAGGAAGTGGGCGTTTGGATGATACGCTAGAAAGAAAAGAGCCACATTGTACGATGGCAGCCTGCATGTGTTCAGCAGCAGAACCCGACGGGCCCTCCGCAGCCCGCTCATCCGAGGGGCCCTCTGCGGCCCGCTCACCCGACGGGCCCTCCGCGGCCTGCTCATCGTTGGTGTGACCCCCCAGCCTCCCTAACACGTCAGGGCTCCCGACTCGTACAGTGGGACCTCGTGTTCACCTAGAGTCTCCTCCGTTCAACACGGTGGTGAGGCCAGATTTCGCAGCCACCAGGGGAACCCCCAGTCTACTACAGTGGGCTTGGAGCTCTGTATAAATGTGCAGGACACTGATTTCCAAGGGTGCTCTGCATCAGCAAAATGGAGATCACGCCACCTTCCGTAGGACCTTGCTGATACGCTGGCTGGTGCTTCTTGCTGCTCCACAGGAGAAACGGGCACACAGAGAGGCGTGACCCACCCAAGGCCAAATGCCCCTCTCAGACGTGGAGCCCCCGTCAGCTTAATGATGGAAAGTGCGCTCACCGCAGAGCTCCCATCTGGGCACCATCGGAAGACTCGGAGCGGATGACACTGGTGGTTTCCAAGCAGATCAAGCTAGTGCTGATGAGTATTCCAGTGATACCCTCAGATAACAATTTGGCCAAGGGAAATGTCTGACGTGACCACAACTGAATTTTGTCTGATAGCAAATGGACTGATTAGCAGTCAGGCCAAAACCCAACCAGAGAAGAGTCTGTGAAACCCCTGCCGTGTAAAATTCAGTTTCGACAAACACTCACCAAATGACCACCCCATTCCAGGCCCACAGGAGACGCCTGGAATGCAGAGGTGAAGCAATCACAGCCCATCTGGTGTGGCCAGGAAGGCCAGCAAGCCAGCCACTCATGCCAAGTGGACCACGTGGGGCTGCGGAGGAGGGCAGGACCCTGCTTCCTGGGTGAAGGAGTCAGAAAAGCTTTTGTGGAAGAGGTGACGTCTGCTGTGAGCCTCAGCAATGGATAATGGTTTAGACCAGCAGATGCACAGGCACGGAGGAGGAATGTGCTTCCGGAGAGGTTTGGGGCGCTCAATGTGGCTGCAGCACCGTGGCACCGGCCGGATGCTGTTTTGGTTCTAGGGGTAGCTGGAGAGTGGGTTGGGGGGTCACAGAGAGAGACACGAGGACTTGTTCTAGTCACAGTGATCAGTGATGCATCTTCGCAGAGCTGGGGATCTGAAAGCACTCTGCTGGGGCAGGTGGAAGTTGGTCTGGAAAGGTCGGATGGGAGTGCAGGTGCAGAAGATACTGTGAGCAGGCGGGGCGCGGTGGTTCACGCCTGTAATCCCAGCACTTTGGGAGGCCGATCACCTGAGGTCAGGAGTTCGAGACCAGCCTGGCCATCATGGTGAAACCCCGTCTCTACTAAAAATACAAAAATTAGCTGGGCATGGTGGCAGGCGCCTGTAATCCCAGCTACTCAGGAGGCTAAGGCAGGAGAATTGCTTGAACCCAGGAGGCGGAGGTTGCGGTGAGCCAAGATCGTGCCACTGCACTCCAGCCTGGGGGACCAGAATGAGACTCTGTCTCAAAAAAAAAAAAAAAAAAAAAAAAAAAAGACACTGTGAGCAAAGATGCACAAGAGATGATGGCCCCAAACTGGAACCAGCCCAGGAGGCTGCAGGGAAGGGCGGATGGGAGCTGGGAAGTCAGACTCCAGCAACCAGGTGGAGCCAGACCAGCAGGGCACCTGGAGTCAAGCTAACCTGGTGCACCAGAGGATGGAGGAGGCAACTCCCATGGTGGGGTGCAGAGGGAACCTCAGGCAAGGCAGGGGTACTCCTCCCCTCCGGAAAGCCAAGCTGGGCTGGGAGCAGGCCCTTCAGCCAGCAGAGAGCTGCAGAGTGAACCCTGGGCTCCGGGGAGGAAGAGGTGAATCAGACCCAGCCCCGCCCTTGGGGACTCGCCTCCTCATAGGGTAGATGGAGCTTTACCGGTGCAGTACCAGCTCCCATGGGGGCTGGGCCAGGTGCTGAGGACACAGCAGCAGATCATCACCTGGCACTGGGGGCGTCATCTAAACTGAGCTCAGATGAAGAAGGGAACTCACAGGCCGTGAGGGGTGACCCAGCTGGGGAGGGCTGGAGTGGGGCTTGAACTGGGCACGTCTGCTTCCAGGCCGCTCATGTGCTTGACCCTCTCCCCTTCCTGCTGTGCTCACTGACTCCAGATGTGCCCAGGCCCTGCCCTCAAGGAGCTACCAGTGTGCCCTGGAGACCATCACAAGCCAGTGCCCATCACTAAGGGTAGAGGGAGTGGGCCCCCTCCCAGGTCATAGAGGACTCCTGGGTGTGAGAAAGGTGACATCAGAACTGGACTTGGAGAACAAGATATGGCTTTCCAGGCAGAGAACAGGAAACAAGGGTCTGCAGGAAACAGCAAACAGCATGCAGCTGTCAGGGAGAAGAGAGGGACCACTGCATGCCTGGCGGGTGTTGGGTGGGCTGTGGGGTGGGGCTGGGGCATGTGGTAGAGACCGGGAAGCAGCCGGGTAGGCCCAGCCAGACCTGAGGACCCTCCATCCCTGCCAGAGGCTTGTGCTTGATCCTGTCAACATCAAAAGAAAAAGGGGTTGGGTGGCGGGTACCCATCAGACCTAAAATGTGTGAGCATGGAGGAGGCAGGAGGCCAGTGGGAAGCTAGCCTTGAGCTGCCTGAGGCCATATGCAGAGAAGACAGAGCCTGGGACGGCCACGGAGGTCTCAGTGCCCCCTAGGGCTCCTCTGCTCCACAATCAAAGCACAACCTCGCTCTCCCACACCATCTGCCTGAGCAGGGTTTCCTGTGAGCTGGGGCTGGACTGCATATCTAATGTTCCTGGATGGAATCCCAGGAAAACAATTTTGCTTATTTTTAAAACACACAAACACACATACACACACACAGCAACGTCATAAAGCCCACCCCAAAGAGAAATTACAAAGAGATCATTATTGCCCCTACAGTTTATTCTTTACTGATTTATCTGCTTGTGCATCTGTTTATTTGCCTGACAGGATGAACCCATTGCTGAATAAATTCAGGCTGTATTGGGGAGGGTTGTGAGTGGGCAGCTCAGACCCCAGGCTTCCAAGCCAGTTCAGCCCCAGGCACTGGAAATGCTGGGTGTGCATGCTGGAGGCCGGGGCCTGGGCAGGTCCCCTGCAGCGCGCTCTGAAACCTGCAAGGTGCCAGCGTCCCCCTAGGTGAGGGGGAGCCCCTCTGCAGTTCATCAGCGGAGTCATGGGGAATGGGGGCACTTTTGTAGATCCAGGTGCCTTAGGCCCACCCAAGACCTCGTGACTCAGAACTTCTGGAGTGGGGACAGGAAAAGATGTCCGGGTGATTCTGCTAATCAAAGGTGCAACTGCTAGGCCAGGTGATTTCCCAGGTGCCTCCCCAACCACACTTCTAGAACTATAATTCGGTGTCTCCCGATGTTGGAGATGGGAGAGGTAGGATCAGATAGCATTAGGGAGACGGCCCATGAGGGATGATCGCAGCCCCGACTGCACCAGGTGAACTAGCTCCTACATTTCAGGGGACCAAGGCTGAGTACTCTGCACAGGCGGGCCCCACCTGTGGGCCTGCTCCACCCTCAGCTCACCCTCCTGGGGACCTGGAGCTGCCATTCCCAAACCAAGAGATTCAAAACGTAGAAATGAGGAAAGCAGACATGAGGAGGAAGAAGGAAGAAGATGGACTTCCCATAAGGGGTGGGGGCCAGGCAGTTCTGGCCGCATGTGGCGCTCTCTTCTCAGACTTACGAGGGATGTAGGCTTTGGTGAGAGGGAGGGAAACAAAGCCAGGGAGGGGCCCAAAACCAACAGGCAGAAATGTGCAGGAGAGCACACGCGGCTTTAAATGTCTGTGTGGCACAAAGTCAAAGGAGAGCCCCCCACGTGACCGGGGCGGGCCCGAGGTGGTAGCCAGACCGAGGGTGCCTCGAGTCCTGGATGGCCACTTATACCTCAGGTGGAGGGGTCTGTCGGGGAACAATCAGGAGGGCTGCAAAGCAAAAGGTGTGGGGGGAGGTTCTAGGAGGCTCTCCCACAAAGCAGGTGCTGCCCACATGTGACAAATCTCATTACATGAACCTACGTGTCCACACCCAGATGGGTCATGCCAGAGCGTGGAAAGGACTTGCTAATGTGATCATAGAAATATGGCTGTGTCTTTGAGGAAGAACAGAGGGTGATGGATAAGCCATCAGAACCATGCCAGTTTCCAGAGGGGTGGATTCTGGAAACTCTAGCGGGTGAGCCAGTGTCGGACCTGCGGCCGCCACCCACGGCTGATGGGGAAGTGAAGCGGCCATAGGCTCTGTGGCTGAGTGACGGGGCGCTCCTATGGGACTGTGTGTCAAGGGAGTGTTTAATTCCAGTGTATTTGGACTTCATGTGGGTGCTGACCAAAATGTCCTAGTGTTTTTGTCTGAAAAGGAGACATTTGGGACCAGAGTCTGGCTGGGAGTGTAGCCGGTTAGTTAATAGTCACACAAGACTAATTAGAACTATGACTGAGCCTTAGTAGGACTCAGTTGATAGTGAATGAATGAATGAGCGAGTCAGTCAGTGAATGAGTGAGTGCACTGTGTCAGCCAGGAGGCGTTTCTTCTTCTGGACTGTAGGTTCTGTACTTAGGCTATCCGATACTTCAGTGTTTTCAACAGCTTGGAGATACAAAATGTATACAGTGATCAATGAGCAGATAACAAGAGGATGATAGGCCCTTTAGGAGAAGCCAGAATTAACAAGCCATAAAATCTTGATACACTGTAACTCTAGGGCATGGGCTGATGCTTAGTGCCCTGCAGTTGTGTTGTCGGACTCCCTAAAAATACTGCTTACACCTGTTAGGACACTGTTTGTTGCTAGTCACAAAAACACCTAACTTGAACTGACTTAAACCCAAAAAACAAAACAAAACAAAAAATGTGGGGTTGCTGTGGGAGTGGGTGTGTTGTAGATTCGGCTTCTGCAGGGTGGGTCTGGCTGCTGGTCCGTGCCATCGGGCAGCCTCTCCCAGTGCTTGGGATGCTTTGCTCTGCGCTGGCTTCACCTTCAGGAAGTGGAGTCTTTGAAGTTCTAGCCTTACTCCTTTCTTGTAGCTGCAGAAAGAAAGCTCTCTTTTCTAATAGTTCCAACAGCAGTCCCATGGCGGAGGCTCCTGGGTGACATGTTACACTCTGAGCCAATCATTGCAGCCAGAAAAGTGAGGGTAGGCCCATGAGCCAGGCCACAGTCACCTGCTGGTGGCACGAGTGGGTGGGAGAGGCTAAGACTTAACAAATCCAGGTGGACTGAGAGTGGGGAAGGGTGGCTCTCCACAGGAAAATGGGGGTGCTGATGGCAAAAAAAAAAAAAAGAGAGAGAGAGAATGACTGCTTGGCAGGCCACAGACACCCCTTGGTGAAGTGAGCAGTGGCTTAGCCTGGATTCGGTATCAGCCCAGAGGTTGGTGTCGTGCTGTGGGCCCACTGAGATGCAGCGCTGTCCGTGATTCAGTGGGACATGCCCCCACCAACCCTGGGGCCTGTGGTCGAGCCGTTATTCGGACCCACAGCTGCCTGGCTCCAAACTCAGCCCCTCTCCATTCACTTGGGCTCTGGGTGGACAATGGGAATGGTGTCTGTCTCACAGCTCACAGGCAGGGACAGGAGGAGCCACCCTGCACACCATCTTTCACCAGCTGACTGTGTTCCCACCTCAATGCCCCCCACACCTGCAGCAATGTCCACTAAAAGTTGGACCTCGAAAGCCTCCTTGTTGCCTGTAACAATGACCCCATATCTGCAGGAGGGGAGGAGGGAAGCTTTGCGTAAACATCACAACTCCTTTATCTCCCACTCAGCATTTCCTAGGGAGCGCCCAGTGACTCCCTGTGTGATGTCAGCTTGTGGTTTGGAGAGAGAGTTCCAGAGTAGGATGGTGGAAAATCCCTGGAGGGGAGGCAGGAATGTCAGGATGTGGAGCCTGCCCAGCTGCTGACCGGTCTTGCTGGACCTTACCTTGCTCATCTGCAGCAGGAGACAGGGAGAGCCGGTGCGTGGCTCGAGCACACAAAGGGAAAGCACCTGTCTGGGACGTGACCGCGGTTCCCAAGGGGACAGAGGTCCAGCATGGAGTCAGCGATCCCAGGAGAGGAATTGGGAGCCGTCAGGGTTGGGGACGTAGTGATGGTGGGAACACGCTGTGCAGAGGTTCTGGTGGAGGCTGTGGGAAAACGTGAGTCCTACAGGCGCGTGTATGATGGAGAGAGACAAGGCCAGGGAACCAGGGGTTGGGTTGAGGGTGGAGGTGGGGAAAAGGGCCCTGTAGGAGGGAGGTGGAGCCCGTGGAGGAATGGTGAGGAGACATGAGGAGAGCAAGACTCTAAGCATCGGCTTCTACCCTCCTCAGGCCACATGTGCCGATGTTCACACCAAGATCATTCCTCAGAGCAAGGGCTCAAAAGCATTAACCCAATATTCACTCAAAGACAAGTGACTCCATGGGAGAAAGGCCTTCAAATCTCTCCCAGTCCTTCCAACTGACTCAAGAGATCGTCTCTCAGTGTCCCTAGTGCATCTTTAATACTCCTTTAATACGTGTCAATTTCCTTTTAGACAAAGAGAATAGACCTTGGACTGAGATTGCAGGCGATTTTGCTGGAGGGAGCCTCATTGCAGTGTGTAGCTTTCATCGCATATGATTTTAACAGCAACCAACTTATGGCAGGGAAGACTGGTTTTCCTTTTGTGGTCGTAACTTAAGTTTCATTTTCAAATTTATTTAAGTAAGAAAGGTTAATTTAAAGAAAAACGGTTTTTAAAAACCTGGTGCGAGTGGCACAAGAATGACTAGAGGCCCAGCAAAGACCCTGACAGCAGCACCAGGCAGCCTCTGCTTGGATGTAGCGAGGACGTGGCCAGAGTGTGTCCCTGAGGTGTGGTCAGTCCAGCCCTGTTTGCCGAGTCCAAAGCCGAATGTCAAAAACGTCTCCTGTTGTTCTTCAGCATCATGTTGGCGTGATAAAGGCCGCAGAACTGCTCTTGTTTAAGCCCCGGGTGCATAGCATTTCTCTCCCGTCACATTGGCTCTGTTGGCCAGCCCAGGGATGTGGAGCTCTTTGGGTCCCCTGGTTCCCTGAAGGATGTCACAGCAGAAGCATAGCAGCAGCCGGTGCACCTGCTCCATGCGGGACAAGGACAGCACCTCCTGAACACTCCGTGGCCGGGTGTGGCATGCAAGTTTCCAGCATGTTTCTCATCTGAAACATATTATGTTTCTGTGACCCAAATAGGGGGGTATAATTCTCATTTTTAAGGTGGGGACACCGAAGCTCAGAAAGGTGTTTGCCAACAGTTCTGCGTCTGGCAGTCTAGTGAGGGATTTGAACACAGATCTGTGTGCGGCCAGTTCTCCTGCCCTTTGCCGGGCAGGCCGCTTGGCACGACTCCAGCCCTCCATCCCCTCCCACACGAGGCCCAGTCTGGGTCCCCAGGAGCATGCGGGTCACATGGCAGCTTCTCCCTGGATGTGTGTGTCATCCTTGCAGAGCTGCTGCCCCTTTAAATTGACCTGTCTGCACTGGGAAAAGATTGTGCAATCTAATACAGAAACAGACTTCCCTTGAAAAAAAAGCTTCGCAGTTTCTATTCTTATTCTACTTTCTGTGAAATTCAGTGACTAGGTTTTCCCAACTGAGAAATCCCTACGCTTGATCTGACAAAGAATTTGGGGCCAACCGAGAAGTCTCTACGCTTGGTCTGACAAAGAATTCGGGACCACTTCTGGGCAGGGAGGCTGTCCCTGGGAGATGCTGTTCGCGTGTCAGCAGGCTGGCATCCCAGGTCGTTTGGGAAGTTTACGGGACTACCGAAGAGAACTGTGGGGTTGGAGCTGCCCCCCAAAGACCTATGATGCCAGTGGCTGTGTGTCTCGCCCCAGGCTCTGGCCTCAGGAAAAACTTTTCCACTTCCATAAGCTCACCCTTAACCCCACCCCTGCTCCACAGACCTCCTCTGCAGCCCCCCTCGTTCTCCACTGGGCTCCTCTGCTCCGTCTCCCTTCACCCTTGAGGAAGATGCTTAGTTTCTGGGAGCCATCCCAGTCCTGTTCCATCTTCTCCCTAGAAATAGGCTGATTTCTGAGTTTCTCTCTGTCCTCCTTTCCCTTCAAAGAAGTGGCCTGGTCCCCTCCCAGCTTGGGCTTTGCACACAAGATCTGAGCTCCGTGATTTACTAAGTGAACATTTGCTGGACATACAGAGCCAGCGTGCAGCAAGAAACATAGACGGGTTTTCACTCCACACCTCTCTCCGGAATCTTTTTATTAAACCAAACAAGGAAAATGAACACTTATGAGCAGCCTACACTCTGACAGGGGCCACGACAGTCCCTTCATGATCTTTTTTTTTTTTTTTAAGACAGAGTTTTGCTGTCATGCAGGCTGGAGTGCAGTGATGTGATCTCGGCTCACTGCAACCTCCACCTCCTGGGTTCAAGCAATTCTCCTGCCTCAACTTCCCAAGTAGCTGGGATTACAGGCACCCACCACCACATCCAGCTAATTTTTTGTGTGTTTTTAGTAGAGACAGGGTTTCACCATATTGGCCAGGCTGGTCTCAAACTCCTGACGTCAAGTGATTTACCTGCCTCGGCCTCCCAAAGTGCTGGGATTACAGGCATGAGCCACCGCACCCAGCCCCCTTCACTATCTTATTTCATCTTGGCAACAACCCAGAAGTGGGTGTTGGTGGAAACCGAGGCTGAGGGAGGTTGAATGACTTGCCCGGGGTTACACGAGTATTTACTGCAGTGCCGGAGTCAAAGCTGAGCCAGACCTCCAGGCCCCTTTCAGCCTGTAGAGCTGCCATCCTGTGACCTCTGTGCTTTCTGTCTTTATAGATCACCCTTTCCTCTTCCAAACCAAATCAGAAGCCTTTTATTAGACAGTTGGATTTGACATCTGGCCTGGAACATAACTTTAAACCAAATATTAACTGCAGTCATGTAAAGATGAAATATGGATCATTTTCCCCCTTTATTTTTAAATTTTTTTCACAGGAACTTTTATAAAGAAACAGACATTTAATATATAGGTTCATATTTTATGAGTGGGGGCTTATATACACATATTAAATCACATATGGGTATATCATGTTTATACACACAGACATACAAACAATTTAAATCTTAATCGACATTAAGCGAAATAACAACTGGAAATTTCAGCTGATGAGTAAATTCCTTTATATTTGGGACGAACACGTGAAAGCAAGGGTGACACCCATGAGCCTAGAGTCAAAGGCTGGCCTCTGGAGGCCGCCTGCCCCTTGGTGTTATTCAGACCAGATTCCAAAATATGTTTTCCTTTAAAGAACTCACTTGTTTCCCCAGTGGACAGTTAAAACCTCAAAGGCACACAATTCTCCAGTGTGCTGTTCCCAGCAAGACCCTGCACGCCCAGCCTCATTTCATTGTGAGTTCTCTGAGATGAGGCCCCAGCCCTGCAGCCAAGCTGACCCCCCCTACCCTGGGGGGCAGAGGCTCACTTCCGCCGGCTTCCTCCTGGCTGAGCAGTCCTGTATAAAGCACAGAAAAGGCATTCTCCTGAGGCCTGGACAGACCAGAAACCTCTGAGAGGGAAGGAGGTCACCATCTGAGGGGATGCACTGCCCGGCACTTCAGAAAGCAGGTCACTGGGCAGGCGCCCTCAAGGTCACTTCCTGCTGGGAAGCCCCGGATCACCAGGGAGGGAACCCGTGCTTAATGCAATTAGATACTGAAAGAACAGAGGGGAACAGGAAAACAGCCTCGAGTAAAGGGAAGTACATCTTTAGCTTCGTTCATTGTCCCTTTCTTCGGCAGATTTTAGACAATACTTACATTTGATTCAAAGCACTTTTTTGAAAAAGCCAGCCTAACTTTTGTGGAGCATTGACTAGTGTCGGACTTTATGTCAGACTTTTTTTACGCAGTGCCTCTGATTATCTGGAGAGGTGGGCACAGGTGTGCTGGGTTGGAGAGGCTCAGTGGGCAGATCCCAGGGGGTTGCAGCTGGGACCAGCACCGGGGTTCCTGAGGCTCGGAGCCCTGGCATCTCCTCGTGCTGCATAGCCAATCTCCGTGCCAGGTGGCCGGGGGAGGGTGCGTAACTCCTGCCCAGGCATCACTCTATGGGGTTTGACGCCTGTCTGCCTTCTCAGGCAGCCAAGCCAGCTCTGCTCCGGCAGCAATGGCTGCTTTAATATGGGGACTGGGGAGGCGCTGACCTTCTTTGCTTTCCTTTGCCTTTTTTTTTCTGTGTCTCCCCTTCTCTCCCTTAACCCTTTGCGCCCTGCCTTTCTCTTTGTGGAAAGAAGGAATGCACAAGTGAGGCAGAATGTCTCCTCCCGCCCCTGCCTCCAGGGCTCAGGCCCCTCTCCTGAGGCAGTCAATCCTGGTGGCTTCTGGATCTCCCCAGATAGACCACAAAAAAATGCCCCCTCTTTTTTTATTTTGTTTTATTTATTTATTTATTTTGTATTTTTAGTAGAGATGGGGTTTTACCGTGTTAACCAGGATGGTCTCGATCTCCTGACCTCGTGATCCGCTGGCCTCGGCCTCCCAAAGTGCTGGGATTACAGGCGTGAGCCACCGCGCCCGGCCCACCCCCTCTTTTAAACAAACTATGGAATGCTTTACACCCTGTGCTGTACCTCGCCTTTTTTTAATAACAGCTTTATTGATACACAATTCACAGACCATAGACTCCAACTGTCAAAAGCACAACTCAGTGGTTTTCAGTATATTCAGAACTGTGCAGCCGTCATCACAGTCAACTTTAGACGGTGATCGTCACCCTGAAAGAAGTCCTACACCCGTTGGCTGTCCTCCTCCGCTCCGCAACCCCAGGCGGCCACTCCTCTGCTCCCCGTCTCTGGCTTTGCCTATTCTGGACGTTTTTAGAGTGGGGCCCTCAGCCTGGGGTCTTCTGTGCCTGCTTCTGTCGCTGAGCGAGCACTTCAAGCTTCTTCCGTGCTACGGCGTGCTCAGCACCTTGCGTTTTATACTTGAAGACGTCTCGGAAATCATCCCATATCAGGAAATAGAAATCTGCCTCATTCTTTTTATTTTACTGTATCAATTGTAATAGGTAAGATATTTGCTCACTCAACATTCAAATGGTGTAGTAACTGCGCAAGTCAGTGAACCTGTTCATTAGCTCAGTGCCGTCCATCATTTCGCAATACGCAGTCAGCCCTCTGAACCTGCAGCTCTGCATCGGTGGATTCAGCTAAACAAAGGTCGAAAACAATTCAGAAAAAACACAAACACGCCTGTAGTCCCAGCACTCTGGGAGGCCGAGGGGGGCGGATCACGAGGTCAGGAGATCGAAACCATCCTGGCTAACATCCTTGGCGGCATGAGCCTATGGTCCCAGCTACTCAGGCGGCTGAGGCAGGAGAATTGTTTGAACCCAGGAGGCGGAGGTTGCAGTGAGCCGAGATCACACCACTGCACTCCAGCCTGAGCAACAGAGAGAGTCTCTGTCTCCAAAAAAATAAAAATAAAAAAGTAAAACTAAACCTCTTTTCTTTATAAATTACCCAGCCTCCGGTAGTTCTTTATAGCAGTGCGAGAACAGACCAATACACTGTGTAACCCAGGCTGGAAAACCGCATCTATTTAAGGTGTGTGACTTAATGTTACCATAGCTGTATAGCGTTGTGTCTTCATATCCATGGGGGATTGGTGCCAGGACCCCCCTGCAGATACCCAAATGTGGAATGCTCAAGTCCTTGATATAAAACCCTTGTTTATTTTATTTTATTTATCTTATTTTATTTGAGGGTCTTTGTGGCCCAGGCTGGAGTGCAGTGGTGTGATCCTAGCTCACTGCAGCCTTGAATTCCTGGAAAAATGTGTAGTATTTGCACATAACCAATACACATCTTCCCATATGCTTTAAATCATCTCTAGATTACTTATAATGCCTAATGTGATGTAAATGCTATATAAACAGTTACTATTCTTCATTTTTAAAATCCACTTTTTTGTTGTGTGTTTTTTCTTTTTTCTTTTTTTTATTTTTGAGACAGAGTCTCGCACTGTCTCCCAGGCTGGAGTCAGTGACGTGATCTCCACTCACTGCAACCTCTGCCTCCCGGTTTCAAGCGATTCCCCCGCCTCAGCCTCCCAAATAGCTGGGACCACAGGCTCACACCACCATGCCCAACTAATTTTTTGTATTTTTACTTGAGACGGTGTTTCACCGTGTTGCCCAGGCTGGTTTCTAACTCCTGAGCTCAGGCAATCCATCTGCCTTGGCCTCCCAAAATGCTAGGTTACAGGCATAAGCCACCACACCCAACCTAAAGGAAAGAGGTTTAATTGGCTCACGTTTTCTTTTTTTGTTTTGTTTTGTTTTTTTGAGACGGAGTCTCGCTCTGTCGCCCAGGCTGGAGTGCAGTGGTGCAATCCCGGCTCACTGCAAGCTCCGCCTCCCGGGTTCACGCCATTCTCCTGCCTCAGCCTCCCGAGTAGCTGGGACTACAGGTGCCGCCACCACGCCCGGCTAGTTTTTTGTATTTTTTTTTAGTAGAGACGGGGTTTCATCGTGTTAGCCAGGATGGTCTTGATCTCCTGACCTCGTGACTCACCCACCTCGGCCTCCCAAAGTGTTGGGATTACAGGCTTGAGCCACCGCGCCCGGCCGACTCACGTTTTCACAGTCTGTACGGGAACATAGTGGCTCCTGCTTCTGGGGAGGCCTTAGGAAACTTACAGTCATGGTGGATGGTGAAGGGGAAGCAGGCACATCTCCACATGGCTGAGCAGGAGAGAGGGAGCACGAAGTGTGAAGTGCTACACATGTCTAAACAGCCAGTCTCGCGAGAACTCTCTCACTGTCATGAGAACAGCACCCAGGGGATGGTGTTAAACCATTAAGCCACTCCCGTGATCCAGTCACCTCCCACCAAGCCCCACCTCCAACATTGAGGATTACAATTGAACAGGGGACTTGAGTGGGGACACAGATCCAAACTATATCACTTAAGAAAACCCTGTCTCGCCGGGCGCGGTGGCTCACGCCTGTAATCCCAGCACTTTGGGAGGCCGAGGCGGGCGGATCACAAGGTCAGGAGATCGAGACCATCCTGGCTAACACGGTGAAACCCCGTCTCTACTAAAAATACAAAAAATTAGCCGGGCGAGGTGGCGGCGCCTGTAGTCCCAGCTACTCGGGAGGCTGAGGCAGGAGAATGGCGGGAACCCGGGAGGCGGAGCTTGCAGTGAGCCGAGATCGCGCCACTGACTCCAGCCTGGGCGACAGAGCGAGACTCCGTCTCAAAAAAAAAAAAAAAAAAAAAAAGAAAACCCTGTCTCTACAAAAAGGAAAACAAATAGCAGGGCAGGGTGGCATGTGCCTATAGCCCCAGCTACTTTCCAGGCTGAGGCAGAAAGATCACTTGAGCCCAGGAGTTGGAGGCTGCTGTAAGCTATGATCACCGCTGCACTCCAGCCTGGGCAACATAGAAAGACCCTATCCCAGCAAGCAATACAATTTTTATTTGTCAATTATACTTCAATAAAAATAGGGGGAAAGAATTATAAAACTGGAAAATAAAAGAGTCAGATGATATAAAACAGTATCCAGTGGGAAAAGTCCCAACCACCCCTGTCCCTCAGCAACCAAGCTGCCTTGCCTGGGAGTTACCAGTCACCCTGCATCCTGGGCAGGGTGTTTTAGGCTCTTGCAAACAAACACATATGTAAATACAGTCTTTTCTCCCTGTTTTTTTTTTAAACTCAGTGGTAGCACAAAACACACAGTTTTGTTTCCTGTTTCTACATCATGGACTATCCGAGCTGTTTTGTCTCCCGGATGGAATGTCTTTGTGTTTTTGAATGGCTGCATTAAATGACATTCGGGTGAGTCCGTGGGAGGGATAAATTCCTAGATGTAGGGCCGGGCGCGGTGGCTCACGCCTGTAATCCTAGCACTTTGGGAGGCCGAGACGGGCGGATCACGAGGTCAGGAGATGGAGACCATCCTGGCCTACACGGTGAAACCCCGTCTCTACTAAAAAATACAAAAAACTAGCCGGGCGACATGGCGGGCGCCTGTAGTCCCAGCTACTCGGGAGGCTGAGGCAGGAGAATGGCGTGAACCCGGGAGGCGGAGCTTGCAGTGAGCTGAGATCTGGCCACTGCACTCCAACCTGGGCGACAGAGCGAGACTCCATCTCAAAAAAAAAAAAAATTCCTAGATGTAGACCTGCTGGGTCCCCGCGTCTGTGATGACATAGCTCTGACTCCCATCCAGGGAGAGATATCACCCACACCCTGGCCTCCTCCATGCCGCTGAGGACGTGCTTCCCAGGGCCCTGCTAAGCCTCATGTGACTATTTCATTGCAAGTGGGTACTATTTCATGTTACCGCTTTATCCTAAGAGATGCGAAGCCATGTCCTGGGGAGAGGTCATTTGCGATTCTCTGTGACTAAAGGTGAGTTGGGTACGTTTCAGAGAAACTTGCATTTCCTTTTCGGCAAATGGCCCAGTCCTGTCCTTGGGTCACTCTTCTGTTGGCTATTCACCTCTTCCTCACCGTTTGTAGGAATGTTTTAAGGAAGTTTTCATATGGGTTGGAAATATTTTCTCATGGTTTTATACTTTTAACTACTTTGGGGGGTTTTGTTTTGTGTTTGCATCATGAAAAAAAATTTCAATGTATTCCCATTTATCAGTCTTTTATGGCCTCTGAGGTTTGTGTCAGATATAAAGGGGCTTTCTCAAATCAGACATAAAAGAAATTTGTAGCTTTTATTTATTTTTTTTTACTACTTTTATAGCTTCATTTTGCTCCATTCTTTTTAAAGGCTGCATAGAGTTTCATTGCACCAGTACGCCGTAATTCACTTCACCGATCTCCCGTTATTGGTCTTTGGAGCTGTTTCCAGTCTTTTTCTATTAGACGTGATGCTGCAGTGCTTCCCCTCATACATCAGGCTTTTGTGCATGTGTGGAAGTATATCTGAGGATGAATTCCTCAATGTGGAGTTGCTAGATCAAAGAGTGTGTGCATTTGAGATTGTGAAGTGTGTGTTGCCAGTTACCTTCTGAAGACGTTCTCATATATTTGCCCCTTTCAGTGGTATGTGAGAGCAGCTTGCCAACTCTCCTTTTCTCAAGTGGGAAATACTTCCATTATTTTCTTCCCAAAATATTCAGTGTGAGGAGGATGGACCAAACAGACGTGCTGGGCCTCGTTCTACACAAGTATGAGAGATGGAGACTCCCCTGTCAGCAGCCCTAGGGAGCAATTATGTTTATCTCATCTTATACCTGGTGAGCAGGCAGACCACTGCACTCAGAGGGGCATCCTTAGAAGGAGAATGCATCTTCCGGAGTTTTTAGCCTACGTTGTCTATTAGGCCCCGAGAAACAGATCACCCGTGTCTCTTAGCTGGGTGCAGCATTCGTCTCTGGAGAGAAGGTAAAGAGGTTTGCCTTTGCTGTGTATTGAAAAGAGGTCAAGAGGAGCTGTGCTTCTGTATTTTATGCATTAATTCAAACTCCGTCTTTACAGTGAACTGTTGCTCCTTATGAGAACTGTAAGCGCAGTTGCTCTGAACACCCAAGGTCATGGGGGTTTGTCTCATCTCCCTCCTCCTCCCCCGTTTTCATTCTTCAGCAGAAGTTCTCACCTCATTGGCTGAACTCTATTTTTGTTTGTTAAATTTCTTTAATAGCATTTCCATCTTGCTCATTTCAAAAGTGGTCATTTTATCTGTCTCTTCTTTTAAGAGAGAAAAGATCCAAAGTGCTAAGGTGTGTGACAACTGCTCCATAGCTCTGCCCACTTGATCCAGCCACAGAACTGCCTGCGGCTTCTTGGTGAGACCGGGACAGCAAGGACGATGCCCACCCCACAGGGCCGCCCGAGAGCTGAGCAGAGAAGCCGGGATGAAAGTATCTGGCTTAGGGCCTGTGCTTTAGTCCGCTAGGGCTGACATAAAATCCCACAGACTGGGTGGTTTCAACAACAGAAAGTTATTTTCTCGAAGTTCTGGAGGTTGAACATCCAAGACCAAGGTGTCGTTAGAGTTGATTTCCAGCGAGGCCTCTTCCCGGCTTGTAGGTAGCTGCTGTGTTCTCACCTGGCCAGGAGACGGAGAGCTCTGCCCTCCCCTGTTCTTACAAGAGCACCAGTCCTTTCAGGTTAGGGCCCTACCTTATGACCACATTTTACTTTAATTGCCTCCTTAAAGGCCTCGTCTCCAAATATAGTCACAGTGGGGACCAGGGGCTTCCACATACAAACTGGAGGAGACGGGGGCACAGTTAGTCCAAAACAGCCTGGAACACGGAATGCAGCCCAGAGGCTGTGCACCAAGAAATCAGCGCTGTCCCCAGCAGTGTCAAATCGGAGATCCCCAGATGACCCCAAACCTTGCCCCAGCCTGCGCTGCCACCTCGTGCCTCCCCCACACTCCAGACGCCGTTTTCTGTCTCATCCTTCCTGTTAAAGAAACAGTGGGGCGAGTGCAGCCTCCCTGGCCCCTGGGGGTCCTATGGCAGCTCAGCAGCCCTGTGGATCATTTCTATGCTGGTGGTTTTCACCGAGCCCCCAGTTCCCTGGGCAGAGGCTGCTGAGACAGGTCCCCATCAAGGCTCGCCGAGGCTCCAGTCCACTGTGCACACACGTTATTGCCCATCCAAAGGTTTGCTTCCTGCTCCCCGCCCTAACCCGCCGGGTAACTGTCAGCATGGGAGGCTGAGCCTGCTCTCCCTCACTCCTCCTCTGGCTGCCTTTCTCCCCACCTAGATCTTTCCCTAAAGCCAGAATCCCCCTGCTCACCTCCAGAGCCAGCTGCAGCTGCACCTCATTCATCGTGAGCATCCTCGCACTCAGAGGCCCGTCTCCGTGTCTCTGTTGCTGGGCGTGAGTGCTGTGCCACGCCGCAGGGACAGTCAGTGGAGCTGCGGAGCACGGCTTTCCTGCCTGAGCAGCCCCGGGGCTTTGGCTGTCTCAGGGTTGGCAACCCCCAGGAGACCACCCCCGCTGGCCTTGTCCTTGATAACAGGCAGGAAGTGGTCCCTCCCTGGATGGGAGGATTCCGGCCTGGGACATGGTTGTTGGATAGATAGCTGCTGTCGGGCCGTTCTGCCCCTCAGTTTGTTAAAAGTGAGGATCAACACAGCTGGCCCAGAGTCGGGAAGAGGCGTGCTGCAGGGAAAGGCCCTTGGACAGGAAAAGTGACCCAGCTTAAGTCAAGGCCAGGGGAGTGGAGTGGGCAGGCCACACACGGCCTAACAGGCTGGCGTGGCAGCAGGACTGCTCAGGGTCTCGGGCAGCCTTGTCCCATTAACAGATGTCTCAACGTATCCACACTTCCTCTGTGGCTCTTGGAACCCCGGGTTATAATTATCTGGTGAGGAATCCCTGGGGCAGCCACAAGCTACCTGTGCCTGCTTCCTCCCCACATTGTGAGTCCTGACATTGCGCTGGGCCCCCCACCCCTCTGTTCATCCAGCCTTGCTTCCTGACTGCTCTGCCCTAGACGTCGTGCTGGGTGCTGGAGTACCATGCCGGCGACTCCCCAACTTCCCACAGCTAACTTGCTGTGCACCAGGCACTGTGGTGGCTGCTGGGACCCTAAACCAGCTGTCAGAGGGTGAGCGGATGATACCCAAGCGCAAAGGACTGAGATGGAGAAATAGAAGCATGCTTCAGAGCCAGGCAGGGCTGGGAGCAAGAAGGAGCAGAGGGGCATGACCAGGACGGCGTCCTGGAGGAGGTGGCGTGGGTGCTCGGCCTGAGGACTGAGTGGAAGCTGACTGTGTGGGAAAGTGATCAATGTAATTGTAGGCAGGGGAACAGCATGGCACAGACTTGATGTCCCTGGGCACAGCCAGCTTGCATTGTGACCTGATTTTAGGGTGCCTGGAGAGGGGGCACAGAGAGCCTGAGGACCGTGAAGGCCGGGAGACTTGATAGGAGCCGAGACCCTGGGTGCACATGCACTGGCACCTCATTGGGGGTGGGAGCTTTTCCCGAGTCCTGCCCTCCCTCCCGAGTCCTGCCCTCCCTCTGCAGGCCTGGGAGGGAGAGAAGACCCTGGGGAGGTGCCAGAGGTCCCCAGCCAGTCAGGGGCCACCACAGGGGGCGGCCTCCTCTAGATCACACCCACCAGTGGAGCTGAAGCCACACAGACCTCCCCCCGCCCCACCCCTGCAAGGAGGAGCCTGGGGCCCAGGTGAGGGTTGGGGGAGCCCGGTAGGACTTGGCCCATCATTAATTCATGCAGTCAACAATCCGGTGTTGAGTCCATCTTCTTGGGGCTCCCATGCTAGCACAGGGAGACAGAAGACAAAAAAATAAAAACAAAAAACTTCCCATTACATTGGATGGTGATAGTGCCATGGAAAGATGAGGCAGGAAGCGGGAGGCACCGGAGGCCAGGCGTGGGGCGTGGGGTGACTCCGCCTAGGGAGGGCCAGGTGTGGGGCGTGGGGGATGGTCCCGCCTAGCAGAGGGCCGGAGAGGACCAGCCACTTTTTTCTGCTGCCAAATCTATTGTGACTTTAATAAAGTGAGAAAGGAAACCAGTCACAGCATCACCCGGGTCATCAACACCAGTGTGATTATCCTGGGCACCCGCCACAGTGGGCCTCTGCCTCCTGCCAGTCCTCAGTGGGGAGGGGCTTTCTCCTGCCACCTCTGTCACATCTTTCAGCTCGGATTCCCCTCACCCAGCTGCCTGTGCCCCTGCTATTTCTCTGGTCCCAACTCATTGTTGGTTTTTACCTTGGGGAAAAAAAAAAATCCAAATATGGAAACCTCTTAATACAAACCAGATGAGGGGCTGGTAAAAATGTTTTCTCCGCATCAATCACCCAAGTTCTTGCTGTGCTGAGAATTTGGTAAACCCTCATCGGCTCTACCAAGCATCCCTTCCAGACTGCCTAGCAAGACGCAGGAAAACAATGCCGCCTTCTGTGTGTTCAGCAGAGCACCTCTTCACATGCGTGCACCCCACTCCTGCTTGGGCTCAGGTGGGATTTGGGGGTCCGCCTGTGCTGCTGATGCGGCGGGGGAGGCTGACGCTCTGCAGTGGGGCGAGTTGCAGCTCTGAGTTGGGTCCCCCTCCCTGCTGGGGGGTTGGCCTGGGCCATGTGCAGAGAGTGACTGGGCCTCAGATGAAAGGGCTGAGGAAGGGCTGGATTCGGAGCAGGTGGAGTGGCAGGACCCAGGACCTCTTGGAAGTCCCTCCCTAAATCAGACTTAAGAAGGTGGAAGCCATCGGGCACCCATGGGGGCCTGGTCCTGGGAAGGGGCTCTGCAGACCCCTTTGCCGTCCTGAGGCGGAATGCTCTACAGCCAGGCGGGGAACTCGGCCCAGAAGCTGGGTAGTAAGTGGGCATGAGGCTCTTTGTTAGCGGGGAAACCGCTGTTTCGGTATGCCTGCTGGCCCAGCCCTGTTCGGAGCCCTGAGACCACACACCCAGCCCTGACTGCCAAGGGAGGTAGCCATGAACATGGAAAAGGACCAGAATGTAGCATGACAGGGCTTGGTGGGGGTGGGGGACACAGGACGGGGCCTTGACCCTGCCAGGGGCAATTTAGGTTAGCCTTCTGCCTAAGGTGTCCCCTCCTCAGTAGGAAAAAATAGCTATTAGCAATGGGGTAGAGGAGGAGTTCTTTTCAGTAAAATAAGAAGAAGAAAGCAGGTGATCATAGCTGAGAGTCGTCCCAGGTGTGTGGGAACACAGAGGTCCCTGCAGGCGGCAGAGCTGTGGGAAGAGCCCCCACCAAGCCCTGGGCGGCAGGTGGGGAGGCCAAGGCAAGGCTAGTGTAGCAGGTGGCGTCAGTGCAGCTGGAGCTGGATGGGAACAGGGGTGGGGTGAGGTGGCAGGGCAGCAGGAAGCACATGGAGGCACAGGAGACCCCTGAGGTGCACGGCTGGGGCTGGGAGGCATGAATTCAGGACAGGGGAAGATGATCAAAGTTCCAGACCACTCCTCTAAGTTTCTAGAACTGTGCTGGCCTATATGGTAGTCACTAGCCCACGTGGCTATTTAAATTTGTTCGGGTTTTTTTCTTTTCTTTTCTTTTCTTTGAGATGGAGTCTCGCTCTGTCACCAGGCTGGAGTGCAGTGGCGCAATCTGGGCTCACTGCAACCTCCGCCTCCCGGGTTCAAGTGATTCTCCTGCCTCAGCCTCCCGAGTAGCTGGGACTACAGGCGCCTGCCAGCATGCTGGGCTAATTTTTGTACTTTTAGTAGAGATGGGGTTTCACCATGTTGAACAGGATGGTCTCGATCTCTTGATCTCATGATCTGCCCGCCTCAGCTCCCAAAGTCCTGGGATTACAGGCGTGAGCCACCGCGTCTGGCCCTGTGTTTTATTTATTTTTTTAATAGAGATATAACTCAACATAAAATTCACCATTTAAAGTGTGTGACTCCGTGGTTTTTAGTATATTCACAGACTGTGCAGCCGTCACCGCTGTCTGATTCCAGAAAGTATCCATCACGCCAAAGGGAAGCTCTAGCAGTCCCTTCCCATGCCCTCCCCCAGGCTCTGGCAACCCCGCGTCTGCTGCTTTCAGTCCCTCTGGATGTGCCTGTTCGGGACATTTCCTGTGAGTGGAACCGCACAGTGTGGCTTTTTCACCTAGCATGTGTTCAAGGTTCATTCATGGCTATTTAAATATAAAAAGTTAAATATAAAGTCTAGTCCTTCGGTCACACTGGTCATATTTCAGGTGCTCCACGGCCACCTGGGCTCTTAGTTTCCATATGGATGGCTCAGCGGACGTTTCCATCCTTGCAGGAAGGTCTCAGGCCTGTGAGGCTCCCAGTGCCTCGGTGCACAGTGAGGACAGGGAGGAGGGGGAGGCAGCCTCAAGCAGGGCCACTAGACCCTACTGGGCCTCACCCTGCTCACCTGATGGGCATGGACTCATGGTCCCCTTTTCAGGTCCCTGGAGGCCGGAAGGAGACCCATCAAGGATTTTTGCTATTTCACAAGCTCTGAGGAAAATCATGCCTTGTTGAGGAATCAGCCTCCCAGGCCAACCCAACGCTGGGGCACTTGGATTTCCGCTTGAGCTTTATCAGCCCAGTGTGAGGCTGGTGTCTATCTGCAGCCTTCAGAGGCTCCGACGGGCTGCTGAATATGACTCTGATTAATCACGATGGGAAAATGAGTTAGCTGTTGCTGCGTAAACGCAGCTTGGGACACGTGATCTTTTTGGTGGGATGGAAAAGAATGAACAGGGCCCTTGTGTGATTGATTGCAACATCTACAGGCAAAACCGTTATTCGCATTCTTGTTGATAGCCTTCAAGAGTCAGATTTTGGGGAAGTACGTGAAGGGGCATACATAGAAACATGCGTATATGTATATTAAGACATATGTACATATGTGTGTTTAACTTTAAAAGATCAATTTGTGGCCGGGCATGGTGGCTTACACCTGTAATCCCAGCACTTTGGGAGGCCGAGGCAGGTGGATCACCTGAGATCAGGAGTTTGAGACCAGCCTGGCCAACATGGTGAAACCCTGTCTCTACTAAAAATACAAAAAAATTAACTAGACGTGGTGGCGGGCACCTGTAATCCCAGGTACTGGGGAGGCTGAGGCTGGAGAAAAATTTGAACCTGGGAGGTGGAGGTTGCAATGAGCCAAGATTGCACCATTGCACTCCAGCCTGAGCGACAGAATGAAACTCCTTCTCAAAAACAACAACAACAACAATAAATAAATAAATAAATAAATAAATAAATAAATAAATAAAAAGATCGATTTAAACCCATAGCTTTTCTTTCATTCCTGACAATTTACAGCGATTTTTTTTTAACAAATCTACTTTAATTCCAAAAGAAATTAATCTAGAATGGTCAGTAATATACAACATACTTTTATGTTTATTTTATAGGTATCTAATACAAGTTTATTTGTACATATGCAATGTATAATAACTCTATAACTCTTATCTTAGATATGAGTCCTAACAGGATGAAAATATTTTCTTGTAACTACTACTTTATGCCTATGAAGGGTGTGAACTTTCAACGTCCTCTTGTCTTAAACCCAAGTTAATGACAGTGTCCTCTCAAAATTTTTCATAAATTATTAATGACCTAATTTCATTTTAAAAAATGGTTTCAAAAAGGCCGGGTGCAGTGGCTCATACCTGTAATCCCAGCAACTTTGGGAGGCCAAGGCAGGCGAATCACGAGGTCAGGAGATTGAGACCATCCTGGCTAACACAGTTAAACCCCGTCTCTACTAAAAAAAAAAAAACACAAAAAATTAGCCGGGCGTGGTGGCGGGCACCTATAGTCCCAGCTACTCGGGAGGCTGAGGCACTAGAATGGCGTGAACCCGGGAGGCGGAGCTTGCAGTGAGCTGAGATCGCGCCACTGCACTCCAGCCTGGGCGACAGAGCGAGGCTCTGCCTCAAAAAAAAAAACTGGTTTCAGCAAATATGAAAATAGAGAGTCCTGTTAGTTGTCCATTCATAATATGAGAAAAAAAAGAGATGATACATTCCTCTATAGAAAAGTGGGTTTAGAGACCAGTTCTGGCAGTATTTCACCTGGTAAAGTATCAAAAGGTCTAATAAGCAGGCCCGTTGCTCAGGGAAAAAAATGATTTCAGTGTGTTTCTCTTCCGAATTGCTCAGTAACTCCAAGTGATTTCCAGATTGGGCGGGGGGAGATTACTGGCCCTGAGTGCATCAGATTTAGATCTATCTTGAATAGGGACATTATAGAGCTCAAGACCATTTCTAACCCTGCACATCTGGTGGAGTCTGGAGTTAGAGACCACATGACCCAAGTCATCAGCTAAATGTACCAAGAGATTGAACTTTAGAGGACCATCTTCCTGGCAGATGTCTTGCCAATTACCAGGAAGAGATGAACCAAAAACTTCTTTAACATAAGATTCCAAACGGCCCTGGAGATCTCCAGGTGGTGAGTATCCTCAGCTTTGTGAGGGTGTAACACCAGGATAGGTTCCTCTTTCACCTCTTCTCCTGCCTCAGCAACCTCTGGCACTTTCTCTTTTCTGGATCAAGACCAAAATTCTCTACGTGTGGCTGCTGAGACTGTCCACATGAAGACTCCTCTGGTAATGCCAGACACAGGTCGCTCCGCCATCTTCGATGAGATCCACGGGCCTGAGCTACAGCGATCTTAATAAAGAGAAAGTTGGGAACTTTCTGGAGGCAGTGGGCCTACAGTCGGCCCTCTGTTTCAATAGGTTCTGTGTCTCTGGTTTCAACCAACTGTAGATCAAACATATTAGGAAAAAATGGGTAGTTGTATCTGCATTAAACACAGACCTTTTTTTTTTTTTTTTTTTTTCTTTTTTGAGACAGTCTCGCTCTGTCGCCCAGGCTGGAGTGCAGCGACATGATGTCGGCTCACTGCAACCTCCGCCTCCCAGGTTCAAACGATTCTCCTGCCTCAGCGTCCTGTGTAGCTGGGACTACAGGGGTATGCCACCAGACCTGGCTAATTTTTGTAATTTTAGTAGAGACGGGGTTTCACCATATTGGTCAGGCTGGTCTCGAACTCCTAACCTCAGGTGATCGACCTGCCTTGGCCTCCCAAAGTGCTGGGATTACAGGCGTGAACCACCGCACCCGGCCACAGACCTTTCTTCTTGCCATTATTCCCTAAACAGCTGTGTAAAATACAGTGTAACAGCTGTTTACATAGCATTTGCATTGATTAGGTATCAAAATCTAGAGACAATTTGAAGATGTGTGTAGGTTATGTGCAAATACAACATCATCTTCTGTAAGGGACTTGAGCATCCATGGATTTTGGTATCTTTTGGGGGTGCTGGAACCAATCCCCCACAGATACCAAGGGATGACCATACTTACATTACTGCATAATAAAACCAGTTTCTACATGTTCATTTCTTTTCTAAACGTTCAAGTGATGGGCACAATGTAAAAATTAGGAATAGACAGCTATCTTGGACTTTTGGAGAAGAGAGAAATTTAGGTTGAGAATGGTCTTTTAAAAAACATTTTAGGCTGGGTAGAGTGGCTCACGCCTGTAATCCCAGCACTTTGGGAGGTCAAGGTGGGCAGATCACAAGGTCAGGAGATCGAGACCATTATGGCCAACATGGTGAAACCCCATCTCTACTAAAAATACAAAAATTAGCCGGGTGTGGTTGCATGCTACTGTAGTCCCAGCTACTCAGGAGGCTGAGACAGAAGAACTGCTTGAACCCAGGAGACAGAGGTTGCAGTGAGCCAAGATCACGCCACTGCACTCCAGCCTGGGTGACAAAAGCAAGACTCTGTCTCAAAAAAAAAATTATAATGGAAAAATTCAGATGTTTGCACAAGCAAAATAGTGTAATGAACTCCCATGCATGGACCCCACATCCAGCTTCAAGAAATTTCAGCTGTATCCCATCCACACCCCTTTCCCCTTCATTCCTCTGATTGTTGACTCAGTCCTCTTTCTTCTAAAAAGCCTGTAGCTGGATTTTGGCTTCTATCCAATCAACAGTCTTTGTCTTTTTACCGACAAGTTTATGGTTTCAGCTTGTGCCCTGCCTTTTCTAGGTTTCTTGGTTAATCCTTTCTTTTTATAAATAAAAATGTTATCCATATGTTCCTCGGTCACATGACTGCTCCCTCGCGTCCCTGGATCTCCCCTCCACCCAGTCCCCATCCTATCACTCTCTCTTTCTCTTCTGGATCTTAGCTAATTGATGGGGTGGAGGTGGGGAACAGTCTTCACTTCGGAATCTGATCACCCTTTGATCTTCTCGTGTCTTAAACCACGTGCTGATCCCGAGTGTTTCCCACATGGGTCTTTACGTGGCCAATCTCTAGGGCCTCCTGTGTTTGAGAATGTGTTGGTCCTGCCCTCACACTTGGATGACAGTTGGCTGGATGTAAAGTGCGGGGTGCAAAGTTCAGTACTCAAAACCTCAGTGCTCACTTCAGTACTCACAACTGTTACTCCTCCCCTGTGGCCTTACAGTCCGCATGGCTGTCGGAAAGTGTGGTTCTGTCTGAGTCTTGCTCCTTCGTCAGGTTCTCTGCTCTCTGGGGACTTTTAGGCGTCTCTCTATCTCTGATAGTCTGAAATTTCACTCGAATGTGTTGCAGTATGGACTTTTTCTTCCTTCTGTTTGCAATTCTGTGGGCCTTTCCTTTTTTTCTTTTTTGACAAGAATGAGACTTTAATCAGTTTGAAGTGGAGTTTATAACACCAAGAGATAAAGGGTTGTGAACAAACACAATAACAAATGGACATCTGATGGGGATGAGGCATTATCCTGTACACATCATATTGGTATTTTTGTGTATCCGCCACTGCTGCACAGCACACGGGTATCTGAAGAGGCTGAATCAGAGTTAACAGACTGAAATTGTTTAGTATAGATATTCTAGTTGAAAACAGGTTGAACTTTTGAACTGGCAGGTAGAAGGCAACTCTGCCAAACACTGCAGCTAAAGCCCCCACTTGAGTGCACAATTCCATCCCTACCATCTGGATGCAGGACACAGTAACTGTACTTAAAGGTAAACGAGGCACTCTGTGGCAACCACAGCCATCGTTATGAACATGTTGCACACAATTTCTAGAACTAAACATTTAACTTGTGCCCTGCTTTTATTTTTTAAAGCTGAAACATTCGATGGTGCCGGTAAACCCCACTTAAGTTTATAACCTGTGCCACAGCAAAGAATGGTGATGCTACTTATTCAGCTACCCTGTTAAAAGTATGGCAGGCACGTTCAAGAGGAGCTACAAAGGACTTGGGATGGTAGAGGGCCCAGTTGTAAGCTTTCTCAAAAGTGATGCTTTCAAGTAACTTCAGACATGTAAGCTGCTGCGCATCCAAAAGGTCTAAGGAAACATTCCAGAAACTCAGAGATTACCTACGGAATGCATTTTAGGCTAATTATGAATACTGCCATAAATACAGTTTTAATTAGGACTTGAAAACTTTTCAGTCATAGCGATTCTTGTCAAATTCTATGGGGATGGTAACTGAACTAAAGTAAGGAGAGTATGTAAAATGTATATTTATATGTATATATAATATATATCATGCCATTTTTCCATTTCCAGTGACTACACCATAAAATTAATCAGGGCTTCTCAAAACCATTGACACATTCAAAATCAAAACTCTTATTCAGACCTTCACATTCCAAAGGAAAAATAATAACAGCGCACAAAGCCTCTCTGGGCCTTTTCAGTCTGAGATCCTTCATCTTTCTTTAATTCTAGAAATCGACCTCTATCGTTTCCCGCCATCATTATCATGTTCTCATAGGTACTACTGTCAGTCTGTGTACTACATTGTAATACAGCCTGATTTCTTGTTTAGTAAAAATAATAGAAAAATAGGGACCCTCAAGGAGGAGAGGGCTGAGAATCATTGGCACATCACAAGCCATCTTCCTTTTTTAAAATACATTAATGTTCTGAAAGCCTGCCCTGTCCAAGCTTGGAGTATGGATTTTCTCTTCTCTGCTCACTCTGCCCCGCGTGGAGGTTTTGCTTTGCACATCAGGGTTTTCCGGCGTAGGAGGACAAGGCCTGCCCAGGTCGCACGGCTAGATGTGGGGCAGTGATGGGGTTTGCACCTCAGCCCTCCTGACTCCACTGTTAAGGCTTATTGATTGATTGATTGATTGATTGAGACAGAGTCCCACTCTGTTGCCCAGACTGGAGTTCAGTGACATGATCTCAGGTCACTGCAGCCTCTGCCTCCCAGGTTCGAGCAATTCTCATGCCTCAGCCTCCTGAGTAACTGGGATTACCAGCGCACCACCAAGCCCAGCTAATTTTTTTTATTTGTAATTTTAGTAGAGGTGGGGTCTCACTGCGTTGGCCAGGCTGGTTTCAAACTCCTGACCTCAAGTGATCCGCCCGCCTCGGCCTCCCAAAGCGCTGGGATTACAGGTGTGAGCCACCGCGCCCGGCCTCAAGGCTCTTTAATTGTCAGGGGACTCCTGGGGTGGAAGTGCTTTGATTCCTTTGCTGAACCCCTTCTGCGGAGGGCTGCTGAGTGCGGCTGCAGTTCCCACATGGCCCCTGATGGAGGAATATTTGCACTTAGGGCAGAGTCTCCCACCTGGCACTCCAGCAGGTCTGGGATGGGGACTGCCCTCTGGCCGGGTGACAGCTGGTTACAGTTCACTATGTGGAATCGCTGGCACCAAGATGGTTTCCTGGCATCCTTTTTCTCAGGCCACAACACCCCTCCTGCATTGATGATCCTGAGTCTCTTTGCTCCGTGTCTTCACCCACCTGGCCTTCACTCATCCGAAGGTAGCCTCAGAGGCTGGCAGGGGCAGTCTGGGCCGTGGCTCAAAGGCTCCCTCGATACCTGCAGGTTTCCTGGGTGGAGACACAGCCTGCTGCTCTGGGTTGAGCTTCTCTGGGTTGAGTGATGTCCCATTTCCCAGGTCCCACCGGCCGGAGCATCTGAGGCTCCCTGCGGGTTTGGCAGCTTCACTGTATCCAGAGCGAGACGCAAATGCAGTGAGACCGGAAGTTTAATTTTTTGGATGTGGCAGCTCCCATACCGCCCCCGGACCTGTGCTGTGCCGGGTGTGGCTAGTTATGCAGGACGTGCCCGTAACTGCGCCCGCAGGGTATGGGGCATGGCACATGTGCCACACCTTGTCCCGTAAACGGATGTGAGACCCCCGAACAGCCCCAGGGATGCCACAAGGCAGGTGTTGTTAACAAATATTGACAGGGCACCTACTGTGTGCCCGGCTCAGAGCTGGGCACTGAGGAGATGATAACACAGCAAACAGCGGTTCCCCTGCCATGGAGCTTCCCTTGTGGTTAGGGGAGACAGGCAGTAAATGAGGGTTTCACAGGTCCAAAGGTCGGTGTGTTACGAAAAAAGGGAGGCAGGTGAGGGCAGTCTCGAGTGCCGGGCGAGAGTGAGGGTGGCAGTTTTCCATGAGAAGGTGGCATGTGAGCAAAGATGTGAAGGAAGTGAGGGGCTCGCCAGGTGGCTGTTTGGAGGAAGACAGTCTCCAGAAACAGGAACCGCCAGTGGTCAGGTCCTGAGGTGGGCGGACTGCCGGCTGCTGCAGGAGCAACTGAGACGACTGTGGCTGAAACGGGGATGAGGGAGAGAGGTGAGTGGGAGACCAGGTCAGGGACCAGGGGCCCAGGTCTGCCAGCAGATCGGGGGCAGCCTGGGGGCAGGTAGGCAGGCCACACCTGAGACTGTGTGCTGGCTCCCCAGCCTCTTCCAGCCTCACCCACCCGGGGCCCAGGGCAAAGCCCAAGGCAGAGCCGTCTGTGGAAAACATCTGCCTCCCCACCCTTGTCATGTTTAGTTGTAGATTTTGAAAGGGAAACCTTCACTGGGGTCCCCTTTGCTCAGGTCAGAAGAGCCAGGCTAGCCGGGCCCTTCCTTCTGTGCTCTGGGGTACCCGATTGGAGCAGGAGTCTGGGAGAGCGGCCACTGAAGTGTGCCCTGCATGGGAGGCCTCAGCTCAGAGAGGCTGAAGGAAGTGACCGACCTGTCTCGGGTTCCTCAGCCGAGGTTCTTATTCTCCTTGTAAAGACCGGATGGGGGTCAGGCGTGGTGGCACGCACCTGTGGTCCCAGCTAGTCCAGAAGCTGAGGCGGGAGAATGGCTTGAGCCCAGAAGTTCAAGGCTGAAGTGAGCTCATCACACTACTGTGATCAGTCTGTGTGACAGAGACCCTGTCTCATTAAACTTTTTAAAAAAGAAGAGCTAGTGGGGCAGGCCCTGGACAGGGAGTGGGGGACGCAGCCAGGCTCTGCTCCACCATCAGGAGCCATGTGGCCCAGAAAAGGTCAGCCCAGTTGTCTCAGCTCAAGGGACTCAGTTTCTCCATCGTCATAATGGGGGAAATAGAGCTGGCGAGTATGGTCAGTATGCGGTCTAAACCAGTTGATCTCTGCCTGGCGGGACAGCCACCCCTCCGGGGTATGACCTTGAGCCCCAAGCCCATGCACATCAGCCGTGCTGCCTGGCCTCACACTTCATGTAAAGAGAACAACTGCATGGGTTTCTGGATGGAAAGTGGGAGCACCGTTTCAGAAAAGCCAGGCCTTGCTCCTGCCTACCTCCATTCTGGTGACCAGACTCCCTCACTGCCCCTGGGAGGGCTGAGGACCGGAAGCCCCGGTGTCCAGACTCCCTCACTGCCCCTGGGAGGGCCGAGGACCAGAAGCCCCAGTGTCCAGTCCCTCACTGCCCCTGGGAGGGCCGAGGACCGGAAGCCCCCGTGTCCAGTCCCTCACTGCCCCTGGGAGGGCTGAGGACCGGAAGCCCCGGTGACCAGACTCCCTCACTGCCCCTGGGAGGGCCGAGGACCAGAAGCCCCAGTGTCTAGTCCCTCACTGCCCCTGGGAGGGCTGAGGACCGGAAGCCCCAGTGACCAGACTCCCTCACTGCCCCTGGGAGGGCCGAGGACCGGAAGCCCCGGTGTCTAGTCTGCCGTCAGCCAAACACATGCAGAGCCTTGATGGGTATTCCCCGTGTGCCCTGTGACCATCAGCTTCTGCAGAGAGAACTTCAGGCCACTCCCGACCTCTGCATCAGCCCCTGGATTTCGGCAAGATTCCTAGACGATTTGCATGCACCAAGGATTTGAGAAGCTCTGACGCAACGGAGCAGCCAACACTGGGGGCCTCAGATCCTTCAAGACCAGAGTGTAGCTGGAGTCGTGGTGTGGGGCTGGGCTCCTCAGTCTCTAAGGTAAAAGCAGAAGTGAACGTTAATTGCCAAGGAGACCAGCTTTTATTTGCCTTTCTACCCCTCCTGCCCCGGAGCCACCAGCAAAGCTGTTCTGACACATGCTTCCTGGAAGATGGCTTTTCTTACCTGAGCACATTTTTTGGTGAGGCTTATTGCTGGTCAGAGAGGTGTCCTTGTCTCAGCCAGGCCTATCCCTGCGGCAGGCTCCCTGCCTAGGAACTTTCATCGGTGCATTCCTCATAAGAACGCTGTAAGGAGGGAGTATGATGCCCATCCCATAGCTAAACATGTGAGATGCCCAAGGTGAAACAGCTAGGGACAGGCAACACCAGAATTCATCTCCCTAACCCATTCATTCATTCATCCACCCCTCATCCCTCTACTCATCTCTTCATCCCCCAACAGCCACCCACCACCCACCCATCCTGCCACCTAATCATAAGTCATTGTTGCAGAATCCCATTTTAGGTGGGATTTTTATTCTTGCGTAAGGCAAAAATTTTACATGTTCCAAATCACTCCTGAAAATCCCTCAGGTTACCCATGAAACCCAGGAACGCTTCGTCTCTCTGCCAGCCCCACAGAGCCAGTGTTTGCTCCAGCGCTGGGGAAAAGCAGCGAGAGCTGACATTCAGGAGCCCTTGAGTTCAAGAACATCCTTATCACCAAACTCCAGAACTCAGCCGGAGGCTCCCACTCCATACAAGGCCGTGGGAACTGAGGCCCACTGAGGGGCCGGCAGATTCACGTCCCCCCACTCATGTCTACTCCAGTGCATAAAGGAACAGATCCTCGGTGCTTACATCATTTTTCTCTTATTTTCGCGCACATGTGCCAGCTGGCTGTGGGATCAGTGAGAATGCCTCTATACCGCACAGCCAAGGGCGGGCTCACTCCCACGCCGTCCCCTCACGGCCTCAGCGGCCTGCTGGTCAGTGCAGGATCTGAGGCTGTAATAACAGGAGCACAATGCCTCGACCAAGGGAGGTATTTTTCCTGCTCTGCTCTGCTCTGAGGTTTAAGGATTCATTTCGGGAGTCTTAGCGCAGAGGGGCAGAACGCATTGGATGGCGCAGGGCCAGAGAAGGCTTTTAGGATGGCAGAGGCTTGAGGAACACACACCCTGTAGAGATAATTCTGGAAACTGTGGCCGTGGCTTTGCCTGTCCGTCTCTTAGGAGGTTTTGTGAGGAGTGGTTGGGTTTGTTCTGTATGGTCCCAAGGATCCGGACGAGTGCTGAGTGGACCTCAGGCGATGGGTTTTAGCTCAGTGGAGGAAGAGCTTTCTAGTAGGCAGAGCTATCCAAAGACAGTGTGAACCTCTCTTTGAGGTAGTGAGCTCCCAGTCAGGGGAAGTGTTCAAGGGGAGGACGCGTGAGCACTTCTCTGGAGGCTGGGAAGATGTTCCTAAAGCAGGAGCAGTGAATTCGTGACCCACAGGCTCACGCAGCCCTGAGCTTCTGTTTCCAAGCCCTAAGATGTGTTGTTGATAGAGACAAGGCTCAGCCCGGCTCTGGCCTTCATTCAGCTGTCATAGTCTCATCAGGTATAAACGTAATTTAGACAGATTCCTATTAAGCCAGAAGGAAAAAGAGGCAGAGGATCCCCCTTGTGTGGGCACTTGGTCCCCCTCTCTTCTGACGCCTTGGATCTGCATATCCTCAGCTGCTCTCTGTTCCCCAGGAGCCCCGTTAACCAAATCATCTGGAGTTTAAGTACATGGTTCCCACCAAACACAAGCCGACTTCTCTACCTGGTGTTGGCCAGTGACCCAGGAGCAGCCCCAGTTCTTGGGGGAGCAGCCTGCTGCAATGCTGTCATTAAAGGGCTTCCAGGATGACGGCAGCGGGCCCCAGCTTGCACTCGCGCCACAGCACCACGCTCTTTGCGGGAAGGCAGTCCTTGCTGCGAGTCCTGTGGGCTGCGGGAGAGGAATTAGCACCTGCTGTCCCTGGGGCATCGCTCTGGGGGCTTGACCAGCCTTTGCTATCTCACTAGGCCCTCTGGACTGTGCCCTCTGGACTTCCTGGAGATCAGGCCCTGAGACTGACACTGTCCCTCTCTGGCCAGCCTGGTTCTTAGGTGGGTCTGTCTGACTGTGCCATCTGTGCTCTCTGCCTGGGTCCCTGGCAGGGCGCAAGGGACTTTCAGAAGCACCGTCAGGTGCTGATACCAAAAAGTCATGGCTAACAGTGTGGACCCTGGAGTCAGACTGCCTAGGTCAGTTCCCCTGCCCATACTCCCAAGATGTGTGGCCCGAAGTACAGCACGCCGGTTTCTCAGCTTGCTCTAACGTGGGGATACCAGTGGCTGCCCCTTCACGGAGCTGTCGGGAGCCTGGGTGAAATGATACATGCAAAACACAGCGCCTGGCATGAGGTCACTGCTCCATAAATGTCAGGCATTATAATTTTAACAAGAATAATAAAAATGTATAAACAGATTATATAATATAGTCATAAAATATAATAATGATTAAAATTATTATCATCATTTTTTTGACTCCTCCATGACCCCATGAGCCTGTTTCCATCACCAGACGCTAATGGTGGACAGTGAGTGATGCTTTTGTGCCAAGAAGACAGTGGGGTCTGTGGAGCAGCCTCAGTCTGTGGGCACAGAGGAAGCCTGCCATCCTGGATGGCGGGAGAACAGCGGCTCCTGAGTGTCCACCTCCTACCCGCTCTACAGCGCCTCCCCGAGCCCGGCAGAGCCCACCTACCACCAGGGCGGGGAGTCTGGCCCTGGAAGGACGCGCTCCCTAACCCTGCACCCCACTCCCTCTCTCTGTCTTTCCACCCACCCTGGATGTGTGGAGAGCCTGGCAGTCAGCCCAGTTTCTGAAAGGTCTCATGTGTTTGAATTCACTCCAATTTATGGAACCGGTTTTAAAACGAAGGAGCGGTGACGTCTGGACTGTGCCATTAGGGCCTGCCTCCAGAGCGGAAAGGTGGCTGAAATCTGTCGGTTTACAAAACGCGCCAACTCCCATGGGAACCTCTGCCCCTTCCCGGGGCTGGCCGGGGATCACCGGGACAGGAACACGCATGCTCTCCTCACCCTCGCACACGGGTCTCTGCGCTCCGGCGAGTGCCCGCAGCCCGTGGGGCGGATGGCTCCACACTCAGAACCCTCTCAGATGGGCGAGGCCGGCCTGGCGCGACGTGTCGCGGTCCACACGTGCTACTTCCACGCTGCACATCCCTGATGTCCTCTGCAGGCCTCCCCTGCGTGGGAAATCGAATTCCAATAGGGCGCAGGGACAGACTGGAGAGATCTGCGTGATTCCTGTTTCTGCCACTCGCTGGCTCTACGGGAGAAGTGTATTTATTCGATGCAAGTGCAAACCACGCCTCGGCATAACAGAGGCCTTGGAAAACCAGCTGCACGAAAGCTGCACTTGTTTCAGCTCTGCCTTTTTTTTTTTTTTTCTTTTCCTTCTACCGTCTTAGGAGAGCCAGTTTTCCCTCCTTTTAATTTTTGTTGTTAAAAGCACCATTAAGTCCGAGCTGAAGCAGATTGTTCTGCCAAAAGGAAGATGAACTATTAGCTGGATTCTTTTTTTAAATTATTGAAGTGAAATTCACATCGCACAAAATTAACCAGTTTAATGGAACGTTTCAGTGGGGTTGAGTCCATTCACAGTGTCGCACCACCATCACCTGTATCTAGTTCCAAAACATTTCAGCACCCAAAAGGATACTCCTCCCCACCAAGCAGTGGCTCTCCCTGTCCTCTGCGTGGCAACCACCAGTCTGTGCTGTCTCTGATTGACCTATTCTGCACCTTTCATATAAATGGAATCACACAATCTGAGGCCTTCTGTGCCCGGCTTCATTCACTTAGCACAGTGCTCTCAGGGTTTATCCATGTCATAGCTTGTATCTGTACTCCATTCCTTTTGATGGCTGAATAATATTCCATTGTATGGATATACCATGTTTTGTTTACCCATTCATCGGGTGATGGCCATCTGGGTTGTTTCTACCTTTCGGCTACTGTGAATAATGCTGCTAGGAACATTCATGTACAAGTACTTGTTTGAATACTTGTTTTCAGTTATTTTGAGTATATACCTAGCAGCGGAATTGCTGGGTCATATGGTAACTCTGTGTTTAGCTTTTTGAGAAACATCCGAATTCTTTTAGATGTTATTGAACACCTAGTGTGTGTGCCAGCCTGTGCCAGGTTCTGACTTCACCCTCCTCAGAGCCCCAAAACTCTAGGCTTCCCTTGGGCAAACCTGGCTTATTCCACTCATGCTAAAGAGGGTTTCTTCATCCCCATTACCTGCCACTTGGATAAGTCAAAATAAACCTCAGAAACAGACACCGAACACAGCCACCTGAAAGCTGGCCAGAGAGCAGGGCTGTTTGCATTTCCCCAATCCTTTGGAATTCTTTGCAAAGACATGGTAGATCAATTCTAGCTCAAATATAGCGAGCAAACTGGCATTTTGCAAGAACTTTGCCAATGATCGCAGTGTCCAAATGGTAGTTCCTAGACCTAGGAGCTTGCTGTAGATCTTCCTCCTTGATTTGTCCGTCTATGCTGAAAGCAGGCAAGGTGGAAACTCTTTTTTAATCTCTCCTCTCCATAGGGAGATACCGGAACTGCAGTCTCTATATGGCTGGAAGGACTGGCATGTTCTAGCACAAGGGTCTCCAGATACACATGGACCAGGCCACCTGCCCTGGCTCAGTTTCAAGAAGGAATATCTGGTACATGCCCAGATACTGCATATTCAGCTCATGAAATAAGCAGGCAGTCATGTGATCTAAGCAGCTGACATCTTTTTGTCTTCCTTATTCCTTCTCCCTGCGCAGGGGGAACGCTCTTCCTATGGGACTGGATTAAAATTCAGTTATGCCTCTTGAAATTGCTGGTTACCAGGAGGTAACAGAAAGCCCTTCCATCACTTTAAATCCCAGAACCCACTTGTGATTTGTAAATTATGTTATCTACTGCAAAATTATTATGAACACATAATTTGCCTTCAAAGATCTGAGTGGCTAAAGGGTTTAAAATGCAGCATTCCTGTGAAATCCCACCTTTCATTTTAATTAGGAAACATTGCTTCTGAACACACCCCCTTGGTTGGTGCACCAGGGCAGGCCCACCTCAACTTCCGGTTACTGTGTTCAGTCTGTGGCCCTGAGCCGCTCTGAGACTTCCCACTTGCCAGGTCCCCAGCCTTCGGGCTGCTCTTAGGGAGGCCTGTGGTCTCCACCTCTGGAGGAAACCCTTCATGCCTTGAACAGAATGTTGGAACATGCTCAGCCCCATCCAAGTCTGGGATGTGGGGGAGGAACAGGCTATGTGGTCAGCTGCCTGGATCTGAGGATCTCACCTCATTACCTACTAAGTGTGTGACACTAAGAAGGCCACCTCTTTGGGCCCTGTCATCTTACCTGTAAAATTACTAATAATATTCCCACCTCCTGAGACTTGGCAGAAACACGTGTGTCAACATATGTGAACATACCCAGACTACACCAGATGCTTGGTACGTGTCATCTAGTGGGACTTCATGTTGCTGTCTTTAAGTGCAGATGGCAGGTAGGTGACAAGACCCACATAGGTAATTTTCTTGGGAAGTGTCTCTCCCTTGAGATTTCCCATGTGTAAGAGAACACACAACTTGGGGAAATCAAACCATGGGTGCCGCTAGGTAACGCTCCCAGCAGGACGCCTTCGCGTGTGCATGCAGTAATCACCGAGTTATGGTCCTCTTTGAAATGCTAATGTGGACTTGTTCCCTTGAGCTCATTTCATCTGGGGAGCCAGAGGCACCAAGAGGTTGGCCGGTGCCTCCTGGTGGCTCCCTTCCTGCCCCACAAACGGAAATCATTTCTTTTGGCAAAAGGACAGGATTGACTTCAGGGCCGTGGGCTCGATTCAGGCACGTGCCTTGAGTGTGTCGTGAGACTGATCTCAGAGAATCGTCACGGGTCTTCTTGCTGACGTGGACACACCCAGCACTGTGCCAGGCACACAGTGGGAGTTTAATAAATGTGCGGTAAGGCTGCTTAGAGTCTGAGGAACTGAAATGCTTCATGGCTGCACTCCAGAGAGCAGGGGGGAGGCAAGTCTGCAGTGGAGGGCAGAGAAGACCCGGGGTACCCTTAGCCCACAGCCTGAGGGCCCGGACATCCCCAGGGCATGGGGTGGAGAACAAGGAACTTGGCCACAACCTCTCCAGCTGCTCCCCTAAGGAGAAAGGCACAGGCATTTCCAAGATCGGGAAGGGGGACTGACCAGGGGCTCACGCATTGGACAGTGAGTCCAGCTGCCCCTTGGCTACCCTCACGGGCCCTGTCCAGGTTTGGGGACCCCATATCACTGAGACAGGAAGAATCCCTCTGCTGGGTTCCCTAAACTCACCCCCACACCCTGTTCTACCAGGATGGATGCTCTCAAGACCCTGGGAGCAGCCCACTTCCTCAGAGGGCCAGCCCACAGGCCAGGCTGTTCTGCAGATGGACGTCCTCCCAGCCCTGGGCTGGGGGCACAGAGGCCCCGATGATCACCGCCCAGGGTGAGGAACACTAGGATGGAAGGGTGTGCAGGGGACTGTGGGTGCCTCAAGACTGAAGCCTCAGGTGCAGGAGGCGGGGATGCATTTCACAAAGGGCCTGATCACCGGGACCAGGTCGCACAGGCATGTTGCCAGGCAGAGGAGTGAGGACATGAAAGGGCGTGGCTGGGTGGGGAGGCAGCCTGGATAAGGGACAGAGAGAAGAACTGTGGGTCCCTGCATGCAGGGATGGCGAGGGAGGACGCTGGATTCGTGCCAAGGGCCCTAAGTGCCATCTTCAAGAGCTGGAACTTCACCCTGCAGGCCATGGCTACAAAGGCAGCCACGGGCCGAACCCAGACTTGAGGGTGCTGGCCGTCCGGGGCTTTTTTGGCCTGCATGGTGTTTTTAAAATATGAGTCAAAAATGAAAAATAAGAGATATTTCGCATCAAAATCCCAATGTCTGGCTTCTCTTGAAAAATGGAAAAATCTGGAAACAGTCAGTTTTAACTATCTAGGAGCCGCTCCCTCTAGATAAGATATCCAGGGCACCACGGTTGCCCTACTCCTAGTGTCTCTCTGGCCTGGAAATTGAGCACCAATCACCATTTACCATGGGGCTTGCATGCTTTTTTTTCTAATAAAGGCAACTTGGAACCACATGTCTGTTAAAATCAAATATAGACCAAGTGGGCTGCTTTGTGATTTTTGCGAAACGAGTCTGTTTCTTGTGTCTCTGGAACCTGTGTATCTCTGTAGGCAGCGGAGTTTGAAGCCCTGCCATGGAGTCATTAAGGAGTTTGTCAGGATTTATAGTTGTAGACGGCAGAATCCACTCCAGCCAGTTTAAGCCAAAAGAAGAAAAGGGTAGTGGGAGGTTATTCAGGGGTCCAGAGACCTCAGAGAACAGCGCTTCCAGGAATGGTTCCCAAGCTCTCCTGCCAGATCTGGAAGCTGCCCCCCAGCTGCTGGCTCAGGATCATGCTCTGTCCCCACCCAGTTCTGCCGAATCTGAATCTCACTGGGACACCTCGGAGAGGTGGACTGTGAATCCCACCTGCATCCTAGCAGCCAAGGCAGCAGGGAAATGTGCAGTCAGGGCTGGAAGGTGGGGCTTGCGCTGTGGAAAGCGTCCATATGTGGAGAGGGTGACCAAAAGCTGCAAATGGCCACTCCAGGCTCTGGAAAGGGAGGTAGCTTTGGTGTCTGGGGGTGTCACCAGCGGAGATCTAGCCACGCCACTCACTTTGCACCCTGGAGTAGTCCCAGAACAGGACTTTCACACCGCCAGAAGGCTCTGAGTACACAGTATCAGGCCCCGCTCAGAGAAGGTGACCCCCAGTCTCCCAGCAGCCCCAGAGCCTGGGATGGTCCTGGCTGGCCGGTCAGCCAGGCCTCCAGCAGCCTCCCGCAGCTGTGCCCACCCTCTAGCCAAGTGGCTTTGCTTGGCTTTTGCGTGCCTTCCTCCTGGCCTGGCCCCGCCGGCTGACTGCCCAGGCTGCCGGTCAGGACAGCTGTGTCGCTATTTCGGAACTCTTTGTTCTGTTTGTGGAATTCAGAGGAAGCCTGTGCCAGCTAGGAGACTGGGCTCAGCTATTTCCCAGCAGCTGATAACAGCTGGGATTAAAAGATGAAAAACCCTGCACATGGCCCAGCCCTGCCTGTGACACAGAAGCCAGGCACACGTGTCCAAACTCAGATGCTCTGTGGTGTCTGCTCCTGCCCCACCCTCTTGTCGGTGGCTGCCTCTGTCCAGAGCCTCGCCCTGCTCCGCACCCTGCCCCGAGGGCCGCAGATTCCTCGGGGACCATTTGCAGGGCTCTGAGGCACCTGGCCAGGTGCTTGCTACAGGCAGGGTATTGTATGAGCCTCACAACAATCCAGAAGGCAAGTGCCATGTTATGACCAGTTTACAGATGGGGAAACTGAGCCTCAGGGAGTGTAGGTGGCTTGCCCAGGGCCATGCAGCAGGTGACTGGAGAGCTGGGATCCACCCAGGTGTGTTTGGCCTCAAAGCCTCCACTCTCCGTGACCTCACTTTCCTCTCTGATTTGCAGGTGCTGCAACTGCCTCTGCCAGATACACCCAGAAGGGTCATTTCTGCCTTCCAGGAGGTTCCTTTGATACAGAGCCTCCCCCCAGCCTCCCAAGCCAGTACCCCAGTAGGGAGCACAGCATGACAGTGGAGGCAGTGCCTCTGCCAGCTTGCAACTTGGGGCCAGTCACTCCTTTTCTACTGGGCATTCGTGTTCTCACTTCATTTATTCGACCGATACTTATGAAGCTCCTACTATATGCCAGGCACTAGGAGATAAGAGAGACGAGGTTTATCCCGCTAAGAAGTCTGCGTTCTAGCAGGATGGAAACGTGCAGTGAGCCAGGACAGGATGTGACCGAGTGAAGGCGGGGCTTGTCTGGTAGGACTGCCGGAGAGGGCCTCTCTGATGAAGTGACATTGAGCTGAGACCTGCGTGACAAGAAGTAGCCAGGCTGGGGGGTGAGCAGGGCTTCCCAGGCACATCCGAAGGAGGATTGTGGCTCTGGGATGAAAAAGCAGAGAGGAGGTCCTAGTGGTTCACCGGATAGGGAGACCTGAAATGAGACCAGAGATGTAGTCAAGGGACAGACCAGACAGGGTCAGGCAGGCCAAGGTGAGGTGGCTGGATCTTTTTTTTTTTTTTTTTTCTTGAGACAGGGTCTCACTCTGTCACCCCGGCTGGAGGGCAGTGGTGCAATCTTGCCTCACTGCAACCTCAAACTCCTCGGCTCCAGCTCTCCTTCTGCCTCAGCCTCCAAAGTAGCTGAGACTACAGGTGCACACCACCTGTGTGTGTGTGGGAGGGGGTATATATAAATACCATATATATATGGTATTTTTTGTAGAGATCAGGTGTCACCATGTTGCCCAAGTTGGTCTTGAGCTCCTGGCCTCAAGTCAGCCTCCCGCCTCGGCCTGTAAACTACTGGGATTACAGGCATGGGCCACCGCACCCAACCATGGCTCGATCTTTACCTGTGTGCAGAGGACGGCTTCAGATGGCTTGAACCAGTCAGGAAGGAGTAACACCACACAGGGTTGCTGTGAGGACTGAGCACCAAATAAGCTAAAAGAGCCAAAGCCGACAGGATACAGTGTGTGTGTGAGTTGAGCCTTCATAAATGGGCAGGAGACCCTAGGCCCTTCTCCTGCAGGGAAGGCAGCAGTCCCAGGGTCCCAGGGGCCCAGACTTTTCAGGGGAGAGGACTGCAGGGAGCACCTCTCCACCCTGAATACACTCCCTCCTGGGACCTTCCAGCCAGGGGATGCCACGCAGGCCTTCGCCTTCTGGATCTTTCCACTGATGGCTCCATGGTCACAGGGGATGAGGGCACCAGCGAGCAGGCCACTGGTAGCTTCCATGTGAGTCTTTTTTTTTTTTTTTGAGACAGAATCTTGCTCTGTCACTCAGGCTGGAGTGCAATGGCGTGGTCTCGGCTCACCGCAACCTCCGCCTCCCAGGTTCAAGTAGTTCTGCCTCGGCCTCCCTAGTAACTGGGACTACAGGCTCCCGCCAGCACACCCAGCTAATTTTTGTATTTTTAGTAGAGATGGGAGTTCTCCATGTTAGCCAGGCTGGTCTCGAACTCCTGACTTCATGATCCGCCTGCCTTGGCCTCCTAATGTGCTGGGATTACAGGAGTGAGCCACTGCGCCTGGCCACGTGTGAGCCTTTCATCCTGCATCCAAATGTAGGTGGACCGCAATGGCCCAGAGAGAATCTCAAGGGGACAGGTATGACTGAGGGTCCACAAGGGCCTGGTGGGTGCGGGGCCTTTTTGGGCTTCTCCTGGCCCTACTTCTGGCAGAGAAACAGCTGCCATTCCTGGTAGGGGTGGGTAGGCATGGGTGCTTTTTGGGGTCTGTGGACTGTCTGCCTCCTGGCTGGCAGGCGGAGCCTGGGGCCTGGCTTGTGGAGAGTCTAGGGCTGGCTGACGGACTCAGGGCCCCACTCTCTTCATCTGGCTGGGAACTGTGGGAACTGGGGCGCCGTCTAGTTGTCTGAGCAATGGAAGTTGACTCTGGTGAATTCAAAAGTCAGACAAAGCAGATTTCCATGTTGGCTGGGTCATCTGCAGAAGAAATCGGATACAGTAGTTTTCACCTGGGAATACATTTGTTTCACGAAATTTGGAAATCAATTTGGCAGTGAACTTTCTAGCAGGTTATGGGGGACAGTGAGCAGAAAATCTAGCTGACACTTGAAACCTGAAATTGGCCACCTGGAGGGGGCCTTTCTGCCTGACAAAGGGGCTATGAGCTGCCAGAGCTGACAGTGCTCGTTGGCTGGGGACCCTGAGGTCTGGTCCAGGACCTCCAAGGCTAGAGTCTCCAGGGGGTGGCTGTGTTCCTACACACCCTTCAGTTGTCAGTGCCCTCAAGCCATCTTCAGACCTGTTCAGTTGCTTCTCAAATCCATCCTGCCTTTCCCACCACTAGGCCCTTGCCTCGATTGGTGAGGCCCCCACCATCTCCCTCCTGCATTACCAAGATGCCTGCCCAGTGCCCCTACTCCCAGCCCTCCAGCGCCCTCCCAGTCCAGACACATTGTCAGGTTCCACCCAGCCCGAAGCATCAGCATCTCTGGGGGTGGCCTGTTAATTGCTTGCTTAACAAGCTCCCAAATGACTCTCCTGTTTGAGGAACTCTGGCCTGAAGGATAAAATACAAATTTGTTAGGTTTGGACTTTGCAGACGTTGAGGCCAGTGTTTCTCAAGCTGTGGTTCTGCAGCCGGCAGCACCAACATCACCTGGGAATTGTTAGAGCTGCAAATTCTTAAGCCTCAGGAAGCCTCAAAAACTCTGGGAGTGAGGCCCAGCTATCTGTTCTAATACCCCTTCAGGTGGTGTGCACCTTTGCACCTGCTGTTCCTCCTGCCCAGAACACCTTTTCATCTCTTCTCACAGCCAGCTCCGGTCATGTATCTGGCCTCCTCATGTCAAGCATAAGTTTCTCAGGGAAACCCTGACCCTCAGACCAGGTCGTGTTCATGTACCATGTAGTGGAATAGGTCGCCAAACCTTTCCTTCATAGCACCTGGCAGTTTGTAACTCAGTACATCACTGGGTCGAGGCCTTTCTCCCTGCTAGTCTGCAATGATGGTGAGGGGCTCATTACACCGTATCCCATGGTATCCCCGGTCCCTGGCACAGCACCTGATGAATAGCAGAGGGGGGATCAGTTAATAACTATCACCTTCCTCCAAATAGCAGTGAATATCCTGCAACTTCTTGATTTTCCAGTTCTAGATATTACCAAATAGAAGTCCAAAGCCTTCCTTTTCTTTCAGTCCTTTACATGAAATCTGCTGCTTTCTCTGTGGAAGTTTTTGGATCTTCTCTTAAACGCTAGTGTTCTGAAATTTTAAGATGAAGTATTTTTTCAGAGTTTGTTTTTTTTCGCTGCTCTAGCTGGACTCTCAGAAGATCAAATTTCTTGAATTATTTCTTTAATGATTTCCCCTCCAGATTTCTCTGTTCTCTCTTTCTGAAGCTGCTATTTTGTGGGGAAAGGGCACAGTCCCTGGAATGATCCTGATTCTCTGGACGGATTTTCTTAACTCTTCATTCCTATCGTCTGCATCTGTATGTCTTGTTTTACTTGCTTGGAGGCTTCCCCAACCTTTCTCTCATCATCTATTTCTTTTCTTTTTTCTTTTTTTTTTTTTTATTTTGAGATGGAGCCTCACTCTGTCACCCAGGCTGAAGTACAGTGGCACCATCTCAGCTCACTGCAACCTCTGCCTCCCATGTTCAAGAGATTCTCCTGCTTCGGCCTCCCTAGCAGCTGGGACTACAGGCATGTGCCACCACGCCCAGCTGGTTTTTATATTTTTAGTAGAGATGGGGTTTCACGGTGTTGGTCAGACTCGTCTCAAACACCTGACCACCTGCCTTGCCCTCCCAAAGTGCTGGGATTACAGGCGTGAGCCACCATACCTGGCCTCATCATCTATTGGTAATTAAATTATAATCTTTCCTATCATGTGTTTGATTTGTAAGGAATTTTGTGCAAATGTTTCTGAATATTCCTTTTTAATAGGATCCTTGTCTTATTTTATGAATATAATATCCATCATTATCTCTGAGCATGTTACTTTTTTTTTTAGGTTTTCTCTTTTCAGAAAGGCTTTGTCTGCTCCAGGTGACGTTTCCCCATGTGTTTCACCCTCTGTGTCTCACATTAGAGGCTTCCTCGTATGTCTGGCAAGTTTGGCTCGTTTTTCGGAGTGGAAGCCTAGAAAGCCAGCAGGCAGCTCCAGGCACTTGGGTGGGGCTCCTTGACTGTGGTGGGTACCCAGGAGTGTGGTCTGACAGGGGCTTTTCTCTTGGCCTCACAGAGTCCCCAAGAAGAGCCTGCTCATCTCCCACCTGGAAGCAAAGGTCTGACTGCCCACATCCTGCGAGCTACGTTGAGGAAAGAGAGATGCGGGGGCCTCCATATTCCATGTGTACTTTCACTTAATGGTACCCCTCCTCGGCTCTGCCTGGCATCCTGCAAACTACAGACTCTGTCTTCCCCTCTCCATCGAATAAACCCTCACACAAGCTTCTGCCCAGCTTGCAGAAGGGCAGCTGTCCAGATTGAGTCCACATTGTAAATAGTTAAGCTTCTGCATGCCATAGAATTTTCCTCACAACTACTCAACTTGCCATTACAGAGCAACAATGGGCATAGACACACATAAATGAATGGGCATGGCTGTGTCCTGATAAAACTTGATGGACAAAAATAGGCGGTGGGTCAGATTTAGTTCATGGGCCATGGTTGGAGATGCTTGGTCGAGATTCCAGCTCATCAGGTAACCAGTGCTGGCGACTCGCGAGCTTTGGGACACTCCTCAATGCGTACCATGATTCTCTTCAGTATTCTCCACACTCCTCATTGCGTACCTCAATTCTCTTGAGTATTCGCAAACTTTGGGACGTTCCTCATTGCGTACCGCAATTCTCTTGGCGATTTGTGAGCTTTGGGACATTCCTCATTGCGTACCGCGATTCTCTTGGTGACTCACGAGCTTTGGGACGTTCCTCATTGCGTACCGCGATTCTCTTGGCGACTCACGAGCTTTGGGACACTCCTCATTGCATACCACGATTCTCTTCAGTATTCTCCATTGCTGGGTTAAAATTTTGGCTGTCCCATTTCTGCATCAGCAGGTAGCCCTCATTGTCTACTTCTCAGCATTCTTATTGTTGCTGGTGTTTCCTTTCCTGACCTCTCTGCCCTTTACTACCTACGTAGTAAAAATAAATCTGTCCATGCAGTCTCCCACCCTTAACTACCAGGCTCCTCTTATTTTTCTGATAGACCCCTTGCGTTACCTCTATAACCATCTACAACTCACATTGATTGGAGTTGCTCTGGGTTGTGTGTCGGCACCAAACAGTACATTGTCGTCTTTTTTTTCGAGTAATTAGTTGAGCATGCACCCCCTAAAACGAAAGACTTCTGTAAAGACTTGAACCCAAAATGACTCCTTCCTTTCTGAGGCATAGTTTCGAGGGAAAGCCTTGCTTTATATTCAGCCATAATGCTAACAGCTGCTCCATAAGAAAGCCATGAATATACCCATTTCACAGATGGGAAAACTAAGGCCCAGAGCTGTTGAGTTACCCAAGTTCATGGGAATAGCCTGTGGGAGAGTCAGGATTTGTACCATGGTAAAGAGTTCTCTCTTTGCCCAGTGGTTGGTGCTGTCTTGAGGGTCACTCCATGGACAGAGGCTGCAGAGGGCCACACGCACTGTCTGCCAGTGTTTGGAGTCCAGCACGTGGGCTCTGCTGCGCCTCACCCCTCCAATCGCCTGAGCCCCAGTCTCCTCCACTGCAGAGTGGACCTGGTAACACAGGCCCCACAGGACTGCTCTAGGAATCACTAAGGGAGTGGCGAGTCTGAACCAGCCCAGTCCAGAAGACCGTTCCTGGCAGATAAGGTCTCCAAGGCCCTGGAGTGGCCGTGAAGTTTGCTCTGCCCCAGTTGGCTGCCTCACGGTTCTGGGAGACAGAGAGAGGTGGGCAGGTTTTCCACAGGTGTTTTCCGTAGCCCCTTCTGTACCCAGAATTGTTCCCAGGCATCAGTGCCCCTTTCCCGACACCCACGGCACCTGCACATGTCTCTAATAGCATCTCCCACACTGTGCTGTAATGGACTGTTTGCATCTTATCTCCCAGATTATTGTGAGCTACTCAAGGGCAGGGACTGGGATGCACTCACTCTAGTACCCCAGTGCCTTGCACAGAGTGTGTCATTACTACATCTTTCCTGGATGGATGGTCAGAAAGACGAATGAACAAAGATTGCTAATTTCATGGATGGATGAATGGATGAACCAATATGTAAATGGGTACTTGATTGTCTAGATGAATAAAGTCATTCATTCACCCCCGAATAAGAATTGGGTCATTTTTGGCGGAGTGCGGTGGCTCACGCCTGTAATCTCAGCACTTTGGGAGGCCAAGGTGGGCAGATCATGAAGTCAGGAGTTCGAGACCAGCCTGACCAACATGGTGAAACCCCGTCTCTACTAAAAATACAAAAATTAGCCAGGCGTGGTGGCAAGTGCCTGTAGTCCCAGCTACCCAGGAGGCTGAGGCAGGAGAATCACTTGAACCAGGGAGGTGGAGGTTGCAGGGAGCCGAGATCATGCCACTGTACTCTAGCCTGGGCGACAGAGCGAGACCCTGTCTCAAAAACAATAAATAAATAAAAAGAATTGAGTCATTTTTCTAGGGCTGGAGAAATGGATGAATGATGAGGTGGGGGAACATGAGGGAAAAGAAAAAGAAGGTCTGAGGGAGGGAGAAGCAGATAGAATAACAGGTGAATAAATAGAGAGAGGACGAACTGGAGAGAGGCCTGCGTGGACAGACGGCCAGGGCTCACGTGTTCACGGTCTTTTCTCAGGGTGTCGTGTCTGTGAGCCGAAGGAATTATTCCCAAGGTCCCAGTGAGCCAGGACTGGGAGTAAGAACCCACAAGCACTCTCGTTCCGTCTTTTTTTTTTTTTTTTTTTTTTTTAATGTTCTTTCTAAATAAACTTTGAATCCGCTTCCAAGTATGTTTGGAAAGAGCAGCGACGGCTTTCAGGGAGGGTAAATTATAAGTGCTTCACTCAGAGCTGTGTTTAGGGACGTTCCGAAATACACGCATTCCCCAGAGCCAGTGCTCAAACGCGTAGGAGACACGAAACACATGCTGGGCATGGGGCCGTCAGGCAGGCTTGCGGCGAGCATATGTGCTTCCCTGTTGATGGAGTGTTCCAGAAAGAGGCCTTTCGTGAAACAGAGGTCAGTGAGAATACTCCCCCGCTCATAAATCCTTGGGAAAAAAGGGGGCCTGTCTCCCACACACATGCAGCTTATTATCTGGGGTCTCGGGCGCTCCCCGGGGAGTGGTTAAGAGCAGTTACTAGGGCTCGATTCACTCAAGTGGTTTCCAACAGCCCTGGCTAGAAGGACCACGGCAGCTCACCCTTGGTTCATAAACTGCCTTTTCCCACCCTGGTAGACAGACCGGGCAGGCCCAAGTGCAGGCACAACAGTTGAAAAACAGGCCACATGGTCTCCATTCCCAGGGCACAACAAGCATCAGACCAGGCACAAGCTGCTGTGGACACCCTGGAATCGAGAGCCTGTTTGCATGGTCATTGGTGAATGTCCACCTTGGTCCTGTTTAGCGGGATTCTGCCTGGGCTTGGGCCACTCAGAGGACCTAGACTGAGCCAACATGGGCCCTGCTTTGGGGGAGCTCATGGTCTGGCAATGGGACCAAAGAGCAGACGGCTCCATCCCAGTATGCTAAGCTCTGTAGCAAGTAGATGCCCTGGCCCAAGAGTAAGCACCTGGGAAGGCTGAGACATAAGTCCATGTCCTAGCTGGGTCAATGTAGGATGAGTAGGAGTTTTCCTGGCCAAAAAAAAAAAAAAAAGGGGGTGGGGAGAAAGGATGTTGGAGACTTAAGTAGCACGGCTGAGGGGGTGTGGCATGTCCAGGCCAGACGTCTGGCTAAAGGTGGTCCAGGAGTAACTCATGGAGGACAAGTGGAGCTGGGTGGAGTGGGCTGGAGAGGGAAGCCCGGGCTGGCCAGGAAGGGCCTTGGCCAGGTAGCGCTGTCCCAAGGACAGCGGGGAACCTGTGGATGCCTTTAAAGGGAAGTGGCATGATCCGATCTCTGGTCTGGAAGGATGGCCCTGACTGACGGGTAGGGAATGAGAGGAAGGAGGCAAGAGAGGAAATGGGGCAGGCAGCGGGGAGGCGGCGACCCTGGGGCCTGGAGCCTGGGGAGACTCTGGTATTGGACCTGGAGGGGACAGAAGGTCAGCATCTGGTTCTTTCTCTTCCTGACTCTATGACCTTGAGCTGGTCGCTGAGCCTCTGGGTGCCGCAGTGCACATCTGTAAAGCTGGGAGTAGTGCTAGTACCTGCTTTGCGAGGTGCTTGTGAGGTCCGTGGTCACTATGCCTAAAATGCCCTGCAGGGCCAGCATGCAGGCAGTGATGTAGAACCTCAGCTTTGCTGCCACTCGGATCTGGAGGGGTGGGCGGGAACCGTGGATGTGATGGGGCCACCCACAACCCCTGCTGAGCTCGGGGGTAGGTGGCCGTGCTGCTCACGGAGCCTGGGAACTCAGTCAGAGAGATTAGCGGGTGCGGAGAGGACCTTGATTCTGGCCATTCGACCCATTTCCATTAGAACTGGTGAGTCACTTCTGTCCCAGCTCATCAAATCCTGAGGCTGGGTGCACGCTTGTGGCACAGACCACCCGGGGCTGAACCCCAGCCTTGCGGCGTGTGTGTGTGTGTGTGTGTGTGTGTGGCCTCGGGCCAGTGACTCGCCCTCCCTGGTAGAGTGAAAAGGTGGTGGCTTCTGCCTGGGAGGTGGCTGTGAAAAGCAACAGAGCGGTTTGCGTGACAGTGCTCAGCACAGCACCGGGCACTGCTCCGGAAGTGCCCCCCACACAGTAGCAGCCGTGGTCATCTCGGTAGAAGTCATTGCCAGCAGTTGATAAACCCAGAATGGGTCTTCCTGGGTTTTGCAAACTCACAACTTGACTCCAGCCATCCTGAGCGCCTAAAAGACAACATGGCACGGTGTAAAGTACATGAGGCTTGCAATATTTTTGTAAAAGACAAAGCAATATTTAAAGACAGAGAAAAGGAAGCCAACTGGTTTTCAGAGTGTGTTTACCAGACCAGCAGCGGCATAGCGTGGGAACTTGTTGAAAATGCAAATTCTCCAGCCCCACTGAATCTGAAACTGGGGGTGGGGCCAAGCACCCCCTGCACCTTCCAGAGTAACCCCAGCCCTCCCGCCCCCAAAGGGCTTCAGCCCACCCACACCCCCCACAGCACAGGACCTCGAGAGGAAAAGGAGCTGCTTGTGTCCGGGGCCACCCTGGGATCTCTGACTGGACAGTGGCATCTGAATAGATGGAGAGACCCCAGGCCGTCACGTGTCTTTTTCTTTAAACAGAAAGTGCTTTGGAATTGAACACAGCCGGGTTTTCATCCCAGCTCTGCCACGCACCAGCTGTGCCAGCCGTGTGACTTGGGACATACCACTTCTCTGTGAGCCTCTTTTGCTTCATCTGCAAAGGAGGGTTGATGCTCCCTCCTGGCAGGGCTGCATGGACTAGATGAGCAGACATCTGGACAGCCCAGCGTGGCGCATGGCTCATGGTAGGTGCACACGTGGGAGCCGCCCTCCCTGCTTCCTGCAGCGTTCCAGTGCCCTGCTCCAGGGGGAAAGGTCTTCCAAGGAGCTCTAGAGGCAGCCAAGGTGACGGTGGCATCTCCCTAGTGCAGAAGCCGGGGCTTGCACTGGATGCAGGACCTGGGACCTGCAGGATGGGGCCGCCGCTCCCAGCAGTGGGCTCCCAGCTTCCCAGCAGATCCCCCTCTGCCTCTTCCCGGGAAGGACCCTCTGCAGTTAGCCCAACCCCACTCAAAGCAGCACAGGACCTAGGGAGGAAACGAAAGGGACTGCTTATGTCTGGGGAAACCGAGAATCCTCTGACACGCTGTAGCCTCTGAATGGATGGGAAGTAGCCCCACGCAGTCCCCGGGGTCCCCACAGAGTAGGGACCTTGGGACTGGGGATCGGAGCAGGGAGATTAGTTACCACAGGACCGTTTGTGGGCAATGAAATCGGTCTGGGAAGGGCGAGAGCTCAGGACCATGGATATTCCCTGTGCATCCACCGTTTGCCAAGCCCCAGAGACAGGCCAGCAAGGGCCCTGCTCTCCAGGACCACAGAGCCTGGTGGGGGCCATTTGGGTCTGATGACCACACACAGCTGGGCTGCCCTCACCCCCAGGCTCAGGAGCCCCTTCTACTGCCCCAGATCCAGGCCCCTGCCCACTTGGGCCCCCCTATGCCTACAGCGCCACATGCCACCCCACATCCTCCACCCCATCCTGCTTAGCCTCCCTCCGGAAGAGGCAAGTTTCCAGGCACCAGGAAGGGCCCTGCAGGTGGAGAGTGGCTCTGAAAGGGCATGAGCACCCCTGAGCTGCCAGGGACAGCATGTCCTCAGGTGAACCCACTGGGGGCACAGCCCACCAAGCTATTTGCCTGTCCCCAGCCTGCCTCCCCACGCTGCGGTGTGGTGAGTGCCTGTGTGGGGAGTGGTGCTGCCCATGGAACCCGGGGACAGGGCTGACCCAACTCCCAGTCCCTAGTGCCTGCAGGGCCTCCCGTGGGTGTCCCTGGAATGACCACATGAGTGACAGGCCCTGGGATTGGGTACAAATGCCCATTTTGAGGCAGAAGAACCTGAGGTGTGAGAAGTTGAATGTCTGAGGTTATCTTAGCTCATCCTCACACGACCTGGAGAGGGATCAGGACCTCAGCTCGGCAGCCCTGAGGCAGGAGCCGGCTTGTTCCAGGCGGCACTCACAGAAGCACCACACAAATCCAGGTCTTTCCCCTTTGGGAAATGGCCTTTGTGACAGTAGGGATTCGGACTCTCTTGTTCACAAGGGAACAGATGAACATGATCTTTTGAGGCCACATGCAGTAGCTCACACCACCAGCACTTTGGGAGACCAAGGCAGGTGGATCTCTTGAGGCCAGGAGTTCAAGACTAGCCTGGCCAACATGGCAAAACCCCGTCTCTACTAAAATACAAAAAAATAGGCATGGGTCAGTCGCAGTGGCTCATGCTTGTAATCCCAGCACTTTGGGAGGCTGAGGCGGGCGGATCATGAGGTCAGAAGTTCAAGAACAGCCTGGCCAACACAGTGAAATCCCATCTCTACTAAAAATACAAAAATTAACTGGGCATGCTGGCGGGCGCCTGTAGTCCCAGCTACTCGGGAGGCTGAGGCAGGAGAATCGCTTGAACCCAGGAGGTGGAGGTTGCAGTGAGCCGAGATAGTGCCACTGCACTCCAACCTGGGCAACAGAGTGAGACTCCGTCTCAAAAAAAAAATTAAAAATTAAAAAATAGTCAGGCGTGGTGGTGCACACCTGTAATCCCAGCTACTTGGGAGGCTGAGGCAGAAGAATCACTTGAACCTAAGAGGTAGAGGCTGCAGTGAGCCAAGATCGTGCCACTGCACTCCAGCCTGGGTGACAGAGTGAGACTCTGTCTAAAAAAGAAAAGAAAATGGTGTTTTGAGCTTTATGCCCTTCCATAGCAGCTCTGAAGGAATGGCCCTGCTAGATGGGGTCCCTGATCCCAGAAACAGAGACAGAGGGAAGGAGGGTCAGCTCCTTCCAAGGGGCACCAGGGATGAAGAGAGAGCCCAGGCACATGAAGAGCCTCCTTTCTTCTAGAAATAAAAAGTGCTGCCCTGCTAAACATAGGGTTACCATGTGGCCTAGCGAGGTATATATCCCAAGGAGCTGAAAGCAGAGCTCAGAGACTGGTCCACCAGTGTTCTGGCAACATTAGCAAAAGGTAGAGAGAGAGCAAGTGTCCACCACCAGAGGAATGGATGAGCCAAATGTAGCCTACCCATACAATGGAATACTACTCAGCCATGAAAAGGAATGAGGTGTGGACACATGCCACAGCACAGAGAACCCTGGAGGCGTTGTGCTTAGAGAAATAAACTGGTTGGAAAGAACAGTTACTACAGGATCCCACCTCTGTGCAATATCAGGATGTCTAGAGTAGGCAGATACGTGAATGTAGGCAGATGCATGGACGTAGGCAGATACGTGGGCGTGGGCAGATGCATGGATCTGGGCCCATGCGTGGAGCTAGGCAGATGCGTGGACGTGGGCAGGTGTGTGGACATGGGCAGGTACGTGGACATGGGCAGGTGCGTGGACGTGGGCAGATGTGTGGACGTGGGCAGGTGTGTGGACATGGGCAGATGTGTGGACGTGGGCAGATGTGTGGACCTGGGCCCATGCGTGGACCTAGGCAGATGCGTGGACGTGGGCAGATGCATGGACGTGGACCTAGGCAGATGCGTGGACATGGGCAGATGCGTGGACCTAGGCAGATGCGTGGACGTGGGCAAGTGTGTGGACGTGGGCAGATGCGTGGACGTAGGCAGATGCGTGGACGTGGGCAGATGCGTGGACAGGAGACAGATGAGATGCTACCAGGGACGGGGGGTGGGGAGTTATTGCTTAATAGATACATTAATAACAGTTTCTGTTTGGGGCAATGAGAAACTTCTGGAAGTAGGCACTTGTGATTGCTGCACTTTTACTTGTTGTGCATGTTCTTATTTTTATTTTATTTTATTGTATTTTATTTTTGTTGTTTTTGAGATGGAGTCTCACTCTGTTGCCCAGCAGGCTGGAGTGCAATGGTGCAGTCTCAGCTCACTGAAACCTCAGTCTCCTGAGTTCAAGCGATTCTCCTGCCTCAGCTTTCTGAGTAGCTGGGATTACAGGCACGTGCACCACACCTGGCTAATTTTCCTATTTTTTTTAGAGACAGGGTTTCACCATGTTGGCCAGGCTGGTCTTGAACTCCTGACCTCAGGTGATCCACCCGCCTCAGCCTCCCAAAGTGCTGGGATTACAGGCATGAGCCACTGCGCCCGGCCTGTGTATGTTCTTAACGCCACTGGACTGTGCACTAAAAAATGGTTAAAATGACAAATTTAAGTTATATATATGTGTGTGTGTGTGTGTGTCTGTGTGTGTGTGTGTATATATATATAACCACCATTTTTTTTTAATTATGTAATAACAAAATATAGTCTATCGATGCAACAGAGTATGATTCAGCCTTTTAAAAAGGGAGGCGACCTCGTCATCCCCGGTTATAACACGATGGACCTTGAGGACACCATGCTCAGGGAAGTAAGACGGTCACAGGACAAATAGTGCTGAGCTCCGCTTGTGTGAGGTACCCAGAGTCATCCGAGTCACAGAGGCAGAAGATAGGATGTGGTCGCCAGCAGCCGTGGGGAGAGAGGATAAGGAGGCAGAGTTTAGTGGGTAGAGAATGAGGATAAGGAGGCAGAGTTTAGTGGGTAAAGGATTTCAGTTTTGCAAGATGAGAAAGGCTCTGGAGAGGGATGGCACTGGTGGCTGCACAGCCATGCGACTGTGCTTGACGCCGCTCAACTGTCCACTTCGGAATGGTTACGATGGGAGCTTTTATGCTATGTATTCTACCTCAGCTTTTACAGAACAGTTTAGAAATTTACAAAGACAATGTAATCTTCCAGAGACCACGGGATGAGCTGTATGGTATGTGAGTCATATCCTAATAAAGCTGTTTTAAAACCCTGCTGCCCTAAACACAGCTGGACACGCCGTGGCCGCCCTCTCAGGGCAAGGACAAAGCGCTGCCGACGGCCGAGAGCACGGCCTGCCCACACCCCACCCCTGGAGTGTGCGGGAGGCAGGGTCCAGCGCGCTGGGCCCACGCGGCCTCCAGGCCCACGGAAGGCCCCCACAGCGGGGAAAGGAGGGTGTGAGACACCGAGGAGCCCCCTCTGCTGACAAGGGCCAGGCACATCAGACCCGGCCTAACAGCTGAAACTTTTAGCGGAAGCCGGACCTCAGCCCTGGCCCTGGGGGTCAAAAACAAGTCGTGAATCGCCCCAAGGCCCCTGGGGTGCGAGTCAAGGATGCGTGGGAACTGGGCGGGCCTTGTAGCCTCATGGGCCAGGATCTGGGAGCAGCTCCTCAGGCCCCCAATGTTTCCTCTCAGCCTCGGGCTCCTCTGAAGCTGTGGTCTGCAAGGTGCACAGCTGGTGCAGCTTCCTCAGACCTCAGCATCCTGCAGAGCTGGGCAGCTGAGGGGCCAGGCGTGGGGGCCACGTGGGACCTGCTCTGAGATGATGTGAGGGGACGCAGGGCTGTGTCTGCCTGTGCATAACCTGGGTACACACTGCCCGGGGCCACGGGGGCCTCATCAGTGCCCACTTCTTCCCGATGCAGGTGGCTCTGTGCCAGCGAGGCCGACCATTGTTCCGGCCTGGGGACCCAGCACCTTGGGTCCCCATTAATGGCCCTACTCAGGAGATGCAGCCATGAGCCAGCGTACAGGAGCCCTGCCCTCAGGGAGCTGATGTTCCAGCAAGAAGAGAGAAACCATAAACTCCGAAAAGCACATAGAATAAGCTATGCAATTTTCATAGAAATAAGTGCCTGGAAGAAGCTAAAACAGGAAAATGTGACAATGAATGCATGAGGAGACACTTGAAAACTGAGGCTGGTGGTCACGGAAGGCATCCCAAGGAGGCGGCAGGCATTCAGCCATGCAGGGATGGGCAGAGGAGAGCCCCGGGCAGAGGGAAGCTGGTGCAGAGGCCCCAAGGCAGGGCAAGCCTTGCAGGCCTGAGGAGTGATGGCGGGGCATGTGGCCGGCTGTGGGGAAGCAGTGGGTAGATAGGGCAGGGGAGGCCTCCTTTCTTACAGATGCCCTCGGAGTGACCCACAGTTCCAGTTTGCCTGAGACTGACCTGATTTCAGCACTGAGAGCCTAGGGAAACCCCTCAGTCCCCAGCAAACCATGACAGTCGGTCACCCCAGTGCCCACTCAAGCTCCAGGGGATGCGGAAGTTAAAACTGGGCTATGCCAGGCTGCTGCGCCCTTCCCTCAGGAGGGCGCTGGTCCACGGTTCCCAGGAACCCCAAGAGTTCCCTGTTCAAGGCTGGCAAGGGTCAGCTCAGCTGGGAGCAGATGGTGCGTGTTGCGTGGCCAGCTTCTCCTGGCAAGTGCCTGCCAAAGGCCGTGCCCACCCCTGCCGGCCATGCCCCAGGCCTCACCTGCCCACCTAGAACCTCTGAGTAGAGTAGGGTGGGACCTTTAGCAGGCAGGTTTTATTTTCTCATGAAAATAAAAGCTCACAGGAATGACCTTTTAAGTTTAAAAAAAAAAACAGAGCTTTTCATTCTCTGAAAGCAATAAATCCTGGCCTTCGTTAAGTTCAGAGGAGTACATGTGTCAGTGATTAAGGCTTGGGGTGAATGGAGAGTTGAGGAATTTGTGATCTTTGGGGTGTGCTGGTTTACGTGCGCCTTTCCGGAGCCTGTTTTCCAACAGGAAACAAGATCCCAGGAGATGACAGGCTCTGGGGCGAAGCTCACTTGCGTTGCACAGATCTGGGACTGACCAAACCTAAAGCCACAGGCCACCAGCCCGTGTAGCAAGAGCCATGTCCTCAGCCCCCATCCACCGCTGGCCGCCCAGCACCGACACAGCCTGCACCATGGCTGTACCTGCCGCCTGTGCGGGTACCAGTAGTCCCGCTGCCAGCATCGGCAACATGCTTCTTTGTAGCCAGCACTTCCCTTCACCTGGGTACAGGCTCTTTAAATATTCTGGTTCACCTGACCTCCACCTTTGAGAGTCCCTTTCTTTCTTTTCTTTTTTTTTTTTTTTTTTTTTGGAGATGAAGTCTTGCTCCATTGCTCAGGCTAGAGTGCAGTGGCACGATCTCGGCTCACTGCAACCTCCATCTCCCAGATTCAAGCAATTCTCCTGCCTCAGCCTCCCAAGTTGCTGGGGTTACTGGCATCCACCACCACACCCAGCTAATGTTTTGTATTTTTATTAGAGACTGGGTTTCACTATTTGGGCAGACTGGTCTCGAACTTCTGACCTCAGGTGATCCGCCCGCCTCGGCCTCCCAAAGTGCTGGAATTACAGGTGTGAGCCACCGCGCCCAGCCAAAATCACCTTTCTGGAGTTCCTGCACCCCTCCCCTTCCTGTCCAGGCCTGCTGGCTAGTCCGGCCCCTCCAGGGATGTTCTCATGGCTCTGAGCCCCTGTGGGCAGGAAGGGTCGTAGTCTCAGGCACCCTGAGGGGCTTTTCCTTCTTCCCATCGGTTTTGTTCAGTCCTCCCTTCAGCTGCCTGGCCTGAAGGGCCTGGGGAGGGGCTCTGCCAGGCCTGAGAAATGACCTGTGGCTTGGCTCCCCATCATGGCACCCACGTGCCTTACGTCTGCCAATCAAAAGGGCTCCCAAGCAGCCCCTTTCCCTTTAAGTCTCTGCTGGAAGGCACCGAGGGCTGGGGGCTTTCAAAAGGCAGTGCTTCTACTAGAAATCGCTGATGCTCTGCCTCCCCGGGCACCCTTGACTGGAGGCACTTACAAGAGCCCTGACAGTCTGATCCGGAGACCGTGACCAGCCCTTGTCCCCTTCCCGTTCCCTGCCCCTTCCCGTCCTTCTTGCTGCACCCTCTGGGTGGGACATGCCATGTTTAGCTCTGGTGCCAAAACCACAGTCATTTCCCTGAAGAGGAGGAACTTAGGAGAGCATCATTTGTGCAGGCAAACGCCCTGGCCTGACCAGCTGTGAGCCTCAGATGGTCAGTTCTCCTGTGGGCCTCAGGTTTTTTTTTATCTGTAAATGGGCCCAATCTTGTACATCTCAGAATTTTTTTTTTTTTTTTTTTTTTTTTTTTTTTTGAGACGGAGTCTTGCTCTGTCGCCCAGGCTGGGGTGCAGTGGCCGGATCTCAGCTCACTGCAAGCTCCGCCTCCCGGGTTCACGCCATTCTCCTGCCTCAGCCTCCCGAGTAGATGGGACTACAGGCGCCCACCACCTCGCCCGGCTAGTTTTTTGTACTTTTTAGTAGAGACGGGGTTTCACCGTGTTAGCCAGGGTGGTCTCGATCTCCTGACCTTGTGATCCGCCCGTCTCGGCCTCCCAAAGTGCTGGGATTACAGGCTTGAGCCATCGCGCCCGGCCCATCTCAGAATTACTCAGAGGATTGAAGAGATGGTAAAAGCCCCCAGCACATGGCCCGCCGGGCTCAGCACGTCAGCAGATTCTACCATCCCCAGCCCACCAGGCACCCTCTCGCCTGAGCCCCTGGGGAGATGTCTTGGGACTCCAGAAAACACGGTGTGGTGGAGTGCAGCCTGGCTGGTGTGCAACCAGCGTGCGTCATGGGTCTGGACTCCTTAATCCCATTGGAAAAGTTTAACTAAAGCCGCTCCTAACTCAGGGAGAGGAACCAACCTGGAAACTGCAGGCATATTGGACGGCACAAGGAGGGCGTGCTGTGCCTAAACGGGGCTGGAGTCATCTCGGGTCTCCAGGGCTGCCGACCACACTGGCCTTGTAATTAGACGTTTAACTCACAGACCTCTGAGAGCCATCCTGGGCAGCGTCTATTTTGTGAGGTTCCCGGTATTTCAAATAATAAATAAATAACAAATGCCAAGAAGAGGTTATGAAAACCGTGGACTATTTAACCACTCTCCTTTAATAAGTATCTTCTTTAATGAGAGAGAGTCAGGCAGTGTTAAAGGACACGGCTCTCAATCTGAACTGTGTGACTCTACCCGCTACCAGCGCACGGCCTCAGAAAGCCCATTAACCTCCCTGTGCCTCGGTTCCTTCATCTATAAAATGGAGATAACAACAACAGCCTTCCTCATGGGTTTGATGTCAGGAATATGTGAGTTAATACCATAGACTCGAGACTGGTGCCAAGCGCAAAGTTGATACTCGATAAATGGTGCCGGCGGCTCTTGCTTTTATTAAACACTGTTGGAGGCCGCTGTGGCTGTCTGGTATCTGGTGCTGTCAGCTCCTTTGTAGAGCACATGATTGTCCACATTGGAGGCCCCCCATGAATGTGAGATTGGGGCCACCCACCACCCCCGCCCCTCCTGACAGGGCCCTATTCATTCATCCACCAAATGGCACCATGTCCAAGCCAGCTTACCAGGGCTGGTCACTGGGTTCGTCGGGGTCTGTCACCAGCCTGGACAATAACCATTGTTCCAAACAAACATGACGAAGACCATGGCGATGCCTTAAAACCCCAGCAGCCTGTGGTGTTGGCTTTCCAGACTGCTTCAGGACCTTCCAACAAGCAGCAGGACCCAGTGCTGTTCGGCTCCCGGTTCAGCATGGCAGATGGTGGAAGATGACTCTGGGGGGACATAAGCAGCTTCAGAATGAACTGTATTTGTTGAGAAAGAGGCTGTGATTTCAACTCCTGGGGGACCACAGTGCCCATAGCCCTGGCTGAGCCAGAGTAAGCTGGCCAGCCTCTCCGGGTCTCAGTGTCCCCTCCAGGAGCACTAAGGTCCCCAGGCCCACCTTAGAGACACCCACCAGGACACACCTACTCCTGCACTCCTCCAAGGGACAGAGGACTTTGTGAGGCCAAGCTGGGAATGTGCAGAGAGAACGCTCCCTCGTCTGGGCCGTTTTCAGCTCTGAGGTTGGTCTGAGACTCGTAAAACAAATGAAATGGTCTGTGGAGATGTTTTAATGATCTGGTCTTGGAAGCGCATATCCAGGGATCTCGACTGCCTTCTCTGCTCAAGGCGCACTCCCTGATGGCCCCGCAGCCCCGGCAATCTCAGAGAGCTCCAGACTGAAGGTCTGGGAGGATTCAGGCCATCTCACCCCACTTCCTCCCAACGTTCTGGGAAGAGGATCATAGAAAGGGGCTTCCAGTGGTGCTGAGAAGGACCAGGTCTGAAGGGACACTCGACACATAGTGGGATGAGAAAAACTTGGCCATGGTCACGGTGGAAATCACACACACATGTTCAGGGGACAGACTCTGAAGTCAGGTTCCAATCCCAGTTCTGCCATTTCCCCACTGTGTGACCTTGGGGACGCCACCCTCTGTGACTCCACAGTGCCAGGCCCCTCACATGGGACACTCTGCTGTGGCTGTCTGCATGGCTGCCAGCAGCATCCCCACAGCCTCCATCAGGCCAGCCGGGCTCACAGCCTCGCTCAGGGGTAGTTTGTTTTGTTTTCTTTAATTGCGATAAAATACACATACCAGCCGGGCACGGTGGCTCACGCCTGTAATCCCAGCACTGTGGGAGGCCAAGGTGGGCGGATCACCAAGTCAGGAGTTCAAGACCAGCCTAGCCAACATGGTGAAACCCCGTGTCTACTAAAAATACAAAAAATTATCTGGTGTGGTTGCAGGCACCTGTAATCCCAGCTACTCTGGAGGCTGAGGCAGGAGATTCGCTTAAACCCGGGAGGCGGAGCTTGCAGTGAGCCGAGATCGCGCCACTGCACTCCAGCCTGGGCAACAGTGTGAGACTCTGTCTCTGAAAAAAAAAGAAAAAAAAATACACGTACCATAAAATTTCCCATCTTAACCATTCTTAAGTGTACAGTTCAGCGGCATTAAGTATGTTCACGTTGTCACGCAACCATCAGCACCACCATCCTTCTCCAGAACTCTTTTCAGGTTGCGAAACGGAGTCTCTGGACCCACCAAACACCAAGCTCCCAGCCTCGCCTCCCCTCGCCCAGCCCGCCGATGGCACCCACCATTCCACCTTCTGCCCCTGTGAATCTGACGGCTGCAGGAGCCTCCAGAAGTGGAGACATTCCGTATTTATCTTTCTGTGTCTGGCTTACTTCACGTTGCGTGGCGTCCTCCAGGCCCATCCGTGCTGCACCTTGCGCCAGGAACTCCTTCCCCTCTGGGGCTGACTCACATCCCGCTATATCGGTGCGTGTCTTGTTTGCTCATTCTTCTGTCCACCGACGCTTGTGTTGCTTCCACCTTTTGGCTATCGCGCCTGGTAGTAATTCTTGACTTCTCTGGGCCTCAGTTCTCCTGGTCTATAGGAAGAAAAGAGTAGAGAGAAACAAAAGCACTTTACAGAGGGTTGTATGGATTCCATGAACCCCCTGTCCTCAGGTGCTGGCCGAAGGGGAGGACCAGGGTCGGGGCTGAGGGTGGAGCAACCGGTCAGGAGCCCACAGGAAGCAGCCAGGCCAGTAGGGGGAGAGGGAGAGGCCTGAGCTGGCTGTCCCCAGTGCGGCTGAGGTGGGGGGCTGCAGGCTTGTGAAGGGACCTTGATAAGACAGGCGTTGCTGGAGGGGACGTCCTCGGGGAAGGAGGTTCCTGGAGGGCTGGGTGGGGGGAACCACTCAGCCAAATCCCTGTTGCTTGGGCCTCAGAGGAAGCCTGTTGGGGTTTGAGGGCCCCCTTTGGAGTTGATCAATGGCGCGAGTTCTCCATCCCAACCAGAGATGAGATTTGTATGAGTTAGAAATGGTTTCATTTTGTCTGGCCTCGAACAGCGCTGAGAAAGCCGTGGGCCTCCCTGGAGTTATCTGCTGTGCTGATGCTGCTCTCAGACTTCCAGAGTCATTGGGCAGCGAGCTGGAGGCCTCACTGGCTTGTGCTGGACCGGGCACCTTGAAATGTCATTGAGAAACCTCATGTCCAGAGAGCTCAGCCTCTGCATTCTCATCCCGAGGTTCACAGCCGGGCAGTGATTAGGGACACGGAAAAGCTCCCGGCTTCCCATGGGGCTGCCCTTGCCCTTCGCTCAGGGTGCAGCCAACGGCTCCATTGGCCTCAGCACCTCGAACTTGCCTACAGAGTTCCTGAGGTGGAATCACTGTGTCTCCAGCTTCACCCACCTGGGGACTCGTAAGAACCAGTTACGCGGTGGCTCAGGCCTCTAATCCCAACACTATGGGAGGCCGTGGCGAGATAATCACTTGAGCCCAGAAGTTTGAAGCTGTAGTGAGCTGTCATCACGCCACTACAGCCTGGGCAACAGAGTGAGAGCCCAACACACACACACACACAAAGAAAAGAACCCACTTACATTAAAGCCCTGCATTTTAATGACCCAGAGGCCTCTGCAGCTTGGGGTCCCAAAGAAGCACCCCGTTTGTACCCCGGGCTGGTGCGTCTGCTGCCAGCTCGTCTGGTTCATGATTCCACAAGGCAGGTGTAGTTACCACCACTCGCAAACGTCTGTCCTCCTGAGTCGGAAACTCTAAGGTTCAATGAGGTTGAGTCAGTTGCTCAGAAGACACAGCTTCCCCACCAGTCAGGTTCTTCCCTTCCTGCTCTGGCACACCCCTCGCCCCAGCCTCTGAAAGGAAGTTTTGCAAATGCCACTGTGGTGGCACCCACGGTGAAATACCGTCGTTCCCCAGCAGCCAGCCCCTAGCTCAGAGCTGTGTGGGTCCCATGCAGAGTGGGGGACAATGGCCTTCTCCCAGCCCAGGGTGGTCTTCAGCGCTAGACCCTCCAGCTGGGGCAAGTTTTCCAGCAGCATCCTTAGGCAAGACCCGTCCTATCCCTTGCAGCCTCAGTTCCCCTTCTCCACATGAGCAGATCAATCAAGACAGACTCCCAGTGCCTTCCTGAGCGTCTGAGTCTCAGGCAGCAGGAGGGAAGTTTCTTCTACTTGTAGAAAAGAAGAAAAACAAGAAACAAGGGAAAACTCTGGGGCCAATCACCTGGCCACAGGCATGGTTTTGCTTGTTGGAGCCAGGTCTGAGCTGCAGCCAAGCTGGCCCTGCTCTTCCAGGGGGTGGGGCAATCTCCTGCACACCAGGCCCAGATGCCCTAGGGCACAGCCAGTCCCAGCAAAGGGACCACAGCCCCAGGGGAACGGCCTCCCTCATCACCAAGGCCACCTGCCCGGTGGCTCAGCATGTGGGGCACAACTGTCCTTGCACTTGGGAGCCACAGACTATGAAGGCATCCAGGAAGCTCCAGCAACGCAGCGTTAGGCAGGTCCCTTCACCTGGCTTAGCCCCAGAGTTCTCATCTGTGCAGGGAACACTAGCCCCTTCCTCAGAGAACTGGCAGGGCAGAGGTGAGCCTGCTGGGTGGGCACGGGGGGTCCTGGAGGAAAAGGGTCGCAAGTTCATGCTGACTGGGTGAGCAGCCGGCTTGGCACCCCGTAGATGCTGAACCCAGGTCACTGCCCGTGCTCTCAGCACCTGATAGTCCAGAGACTCAGGAAAGGCTGTCCGTCCTGCCCCCACTCCTGCGGCTCCTGCAGTCCAGTCTCCAAGCCCGCCTGGCCTCTGTGTTGGTGAAAGCAGCAGCGTGGGAGCCCACGGTCAGCAGGAAGCCCAGCTCCAGCACACGCGCCCTCTCCCAGGGCCTCACCGCCTGTCTTCTCGCAATCGGGGAAAGGAAGGGTGGAAGGCACTGCCCATCTCACTGGCACATGCATGTCAGACCAGGCGGCCCTGTGTCTCTCCTAAGCCCTGGAGCTTGCTGGACTTGCCGTCTTTTCAGGAAAATCCCAGAAGCAGTGAGGAGACCTGAGGCCTCCCTGCCTGTCCCCTCCCTCCCTCCCTCCCTCTCTCTCTCCCTCCCCCCCTCCCTCCCTGTCTCTCTCCTTCCTCCCCTGAACACACATCACTTGGTCCTGTCGTGTGGTGGGAGCTGGGGACACAGAGTTGCCTGAGATGCAGAGTGCTTACTGCAGGAGCTCCTTTGTGCCAGGAGGGAGAACCGAGCACGGCAGAAAGGGCGAGTGACAGAGTAGGGGACCGAGTGCAGGGGCGGCGTTTGCCTGATGCTGAGAAGGAAGGGGTCCAGGTTGGGGACTGGGGCAGGATGATGCCCAGGGGGGTCTCTGGCTTGGCTGCTTGGGTGCTGCTGGGACCTGCACTTAAGTAACAAGGGAGGCGGGGGGCGCGTGGGAAGTCAGGAGGTGAGTTTGGATTTGGAAGTGGTGCCTCCCCGTGGAGTTGGACATTCAGGTCCAGAGCTCAGAATGAAGGGTAGACCGCTTGTTCACCTGCAGGTTGGCCACATGGTGCCCCCAGCACTGTGCCTGGTTAGGATCAGCCCTCAGGAGTGTGCACGACCAGCTTCATTCTCTCCCTGCAGGAGGACCGTTTCAGTCAGGGTCACATCCAGTCTGCCTGGCCAGCGGCTCATAGGCCCGGCATGCCCAGCAACGCCCCAGTCCTGGCCAGCTCCAGGCCTGCAGGGAGCACCGCCCAGTCACACTGGGAGGCAGGCCCCCTACCCTGCCTGGGCAGCTGCCCACCCTGCCAGCATCCCTCCCCATCGGGCTCTGCCTAACTGTGCCACCCAGGAGAGCCACCAGACAAATCCATTAGTTCAGTCACCCCGACGCAGGCAAATGTCCTCATCTGGCTTCAGTTACCCAGACAGAGAACTTCCTGGTCGTACCAGTGGTGCCCATCAGGAAAGCACAGTGCTGCTTTGCCTTGGATCTAGCAGAGTCTGGCTTCTTCTCCCACTCATGGCCCCTTTCCTGCTGTGCCCCACATTCTGCCTGTGGCCCGGGGCCCGCAGCTTCGCTGAGCTGAGCACAACCTGAGGCCTGGCAAGAGCCCCGAAGCTTTGTGGGTGGCCACTGGGCCTTCTTCCTCCTACAGCCAGAGGAACACGGTGCTGCGTGTGCTGGGGGGTTCCCATTCCCACACATCGCTCTCATTGAAAACAGGCCCAGAGAGGAGGAAAGGCCCCCCGAGGGTGCTGACCTACCCCCCAAACCTGGGGCTTAGTTAATACCCAGGGCCTGTCATCCGGTGTGACTGGCTCCGGAAGTTCCCAGGCACCATCAGCCCCGCACAGGCCACTCACTGGGGAGGAGATCAAGGCAGGTGTTTCGGCCACAATGGGTCTGAGATGCTGGTGGGACAAGCACGTGGAGATAGGAAGGTAATTGCGTCCAGTGTGGGTGTCGCAGGCCTCGGCCGAGAGCGTGGGCCTGGAGATGCCTCCTAAGCTATAAACCCACACAGTATAAGGAGCTGTTGTCTGTTCTGGGGGTCCCGGAATCCTGGCCTTGCCAGCTCCACACAGCCCCTGGCAATTCCAGCATAAACCCCAAATTCAGGGTCTGTGTCCAGGATGGGAGAAACCAAGGGCTACGTCCCTGGCATGCGTTTTTGCCCTCAAAACACAGGGAAGCAAGAAGTAACATGTTTTTCATTTTTAAATTTTGTTTAACCATCCTCACCTCAAGTCTCCAGTCCATGAAGCTGGTAAGAAATTCAGTCTCGCCTGACCCCTGGGCCTGCAAAGCTTTGGCGTGTAGCGTAGCACGGAGGGCCCCTCTCCACCTGAAGGGATGTCTCCTCTCTGTTTCTCAGAAACTGGCCCTCCCTCCTCCCCTTCCCTTAACAAAAGTCAGGAAACACCTCCCACAAGACACACAGACACACACCTGCATACACAGACACTCACACTCACATGCACACAGACACACACCTGCATACACAGACACACACACAGAAACAGAGACACACACAGACACATGCACAGACACACACAGAAACACAGACACACACACAGACACTCCCATGCACACAGACACAGACCTGCATACACAGACACACACACTCACATGCACACAGACACAAACCTGCATACACAGACACACACAGACACAAACCTACATACACAGACACACACAGACACAACCCTACATACACAGACACATACACAGAAACACAGAGACACACACTCCCATGCACACAGACACTCATAGAGACACACACAGACACACATGCACAGACACACACACTTATTTTTCCATCCTGCCACAGGCGCGATCGGGGCCAGTCTCCTGCATGTCCTTCATGGTTGTTCTGGAAACTCGAGGGGGTTTGACGTTGGCTTTTGCAGGAAAGGGCAATGCCTTGTCATAGGGTCACAGCCTGTCCCACTGTTGCCTCCAGGCCCAGCCCAGAGCCTGGCATGCAGTGGCTGAGCAAGACGTATCAAATGCCATTTACACATTGCAATCTTGTACCTGCACCCAACTTTGCTGAAACAGGGGCGAGAAGGGGCGCCGGGAAGGATGGCAGTGAGCGCCACAGAGGTGAGGGGAGGGAGAGGGAGGCCTCAGACCTCTGCTGCCACGGCCAGAGCCAAAGCACCTCCTTCAGCGTTGAGGTCACTCTGGTCTCGGGGCCTGACGTGGGCAAAGGGCTAGAGGCGGAGGTCGCGGGGTCTGCACCGTAAATTCAGAAGGGCTTACGGTGTGCGGATGGAGGACGGATGTGGACGGGAAGCCCCAAAGGCAACTGAGCAGCTCCCTGGCTCTGGGGAAGGAGGAGCTGGAGGCCCCAGCGAGTGGCGAGGACTGCGGGCGGATCGCGTAGCGCCTGTCGTGACTGAATTTCAGCGCTGCGCAGCCGTGACGGCCTCTTCGTTGTGTTGGCTTTGTTGTTTTACTTTAGTGAATGTTCAGAAGCATTTCTCGGGGCTTTCCTAAGATAACCTGCCCTTACTTTCCTCCTAAGTCTGAAGTTTCTCAGCTGCAAACGCGTCTGCCTCAGGAGCATCCCGTGGGAATCTTTGTGATTGAGGGAGGGCTTAGGAATGACCAAGTGAACCAATGATTAAATAACAGAATGGGTGCGTGGGGCATGAGGGATGCGGCCAGCTCGGGAGGGGGGTTGGCGGAACAGGTGAGGTAGTGGCAGAAGGAAGGGATTTCTCCCCACGCATCTCCCCTCCGCAGCCAGCAGACCCCCTCGGGCAGGCCACTCGCAGAAAGCTGTTGCGAGCAGACCAGTGGATGGGCGGGGCATGCCCCACGCAGCCAAGTCCCCTGGCTTCCCTTCTCAGTGAATGCATTCTTGTTTTCCTGTCTAGGGCCCCCTGGACGGCGCGGCAAGCCTGGGAGAAGAGGCGACCCTGGTGAGTCCCAGCTTTTCTCAGCACCTGAGTGGAGGCTTGGAAGCCACCATGGCCCCAGGCTCTGGCTGCACGGCCTGCCCACCTGCTTCCCCACCCTGATTCATGCCTTGGCCCTGAGCAGGTGCTCCTCCCCCTTCCAAGTCCAGCCGCTGTTTCCTGAGGCCACAGCACCCACTACTGCCTTTCCCGGGCTTCTTGGCATTCACAGTTCCAGGACTGTCCCCTCTCCCCCAGACATCCCCTGAATCTCATTGTTGGCCTTGAGCACTTCGGCCCCTAGTCTCGCACTCCAGAGCAGCCCCCCTCTCTGAGGCAGAAGGTGATGACTCCGCCAGCCACGACCTCCCCCATGGGTCCTTCAGCACAACCCGGTTCTTCTGTGGGTTTCATCCCTCCCCAGATGTGGCCTGTCCTTCCTTGGCGGAGCCGCCAGGAGAAGACTCCCCCACCTCCCTTCCCTGCAGTCTGCAGAGGCACCTGTGTTCGCCACCCTTCCTTCCTGCTGCCTCTGCTTCACCCAGAACACCCCCTGCCTGTCCCCATCACCCAGAACTCCCCTGCCCGTCCCTATCACCCAGAACCTCCCCGCTGCTCATCCCCATCACCCAGAACCTCCCCCTGCTCATCCCCATCACCCAGAACCCCCCCCGCCCGTCCCCATCACCCAGAACCCCCCCCGCCCCGTCCCCATCACCCAGAACCCCCCTGCCCGTCCCCATCACCCAGAACCCCCCCCGCCCCGTCCCCATCACCCAGAACCCCCCTGCCCGTCCCCATCACCCAGAACCCCCCTGCCCGTCCCCATCACCCAGAACCCCCCCGCCCGTCCCCATCACCCAGAACCCCCCCGTCCCGTCCCCATCACCCAGAACCCCCCCGCCCGTCCCCATCACCCAGAACCCCCCCGCCCGTCCCCATCACCCAGAACCCCCCCACCCTGTCCCCATCACCCAGAACCCCCCCGCCCGTCCCCATCACCCAGAACCCCCCCGTCCCCATCACCCAGAACCCCCCCGCCCGTCCCCATCACCCAGAACCCCCCCACCCTGTCCCCATCACCCAGAACCCCCCCGCCCGTCCCCATCACCCAGAACCCCCCCGCCCGTCCCCATCACCCAGAACCCCCCCGCCCGTCCCCATCACCCAGAACCCCCCCGCCCGTCCCCATCACCCAGAACTCCCCCCGCCCCATCCCCATCACCCAGAACCCCCCCCGCCCGTCCCCATCACCCAGAACCCCCCCCGCCCGTCCCCATCACCCAGAACCCCCCTGCCCGTCCCCATCACCCAGAACCCCCCCGCCCCGTCCCCATCACCCAGAACCCCCCCGTCCCCATCACCCAGAACCCCCCTGCCCGTCCCCATCACCCAGAACCCCCCTGCCCGTCCCCATCACCCAGAACCCCCCCGCCCCGTCCCCATCACCCAGAACCCCCCTGTCCCCATCACCCAGAACCCCCCCGCCCCGTCCCCATCACCCAGAACCCCCCTGTCCCCATCACCCAGAACCCCCCTGCCCGTCCCCATCACCCAGAACCCCCCCGTCCCGTCCCCATCACCCAGAACCCCCCCGTCCCGTCCCCATCACCCAGAACCCCCCCGCCCGTCCCCATCACCCAGAACCCCCCCGTCCCCATCACCCAGAACCCCCCCGCCCCGTCCCCATCACCCAGAACCCCCCCGTCCCCATCACCCAGAACCCCCTGCCCGTCCCCATCACCCAGAACCCCCCCCGCTCATCCCCATCACCCAGAACCCCCCCACCCTGTCCCCATCACCCAGAACCCCCCCGCCCGTCCCCATCACCCAGAACCCCCCCACCCTGTCCCCATCACCCAGAACCCCCCCGCCCGTCCCCATCACCCAGAACCCCCCCGCCCGTCCCCATCACCCAGAACTCCCCCCGCCCCATCCCCATCACCCAGAACCCCCCCGCCCCGTCCCCATCACCCAGAACCCCCCTGTCCCCATCACCCAGAACCCCCCTGTCCCCATCACCCAGAACCCCCCTGCCCGTCCCCATCACCCAGAACCCCCCCGTCCCGTCCCCATCACCCAGAACCCCCCCGCCCCGTCCCCATCACCCAGAACCCCCCCGTCCCGTCCCCATCACCCAGAACCCCCCCCGCCCCGTCCCCATCACCCAGAACCCCCCCGCCCGTCCCCATCACCCAGAACCCCCCCGTCCCGTCCCCATCACCCAGAACCCCCCCGCCCGTCCCCATCACCCAGAACCCCCCTGCCCGTCCCCATCACCCAGAACCCCCCCGCCCGTCCCCATCACCCAGAACCCCCCCGTCCCGTCCCCATCACCCAGAACCCCCCCGCCCGTCCCCATCACCCAGAACCCCCCCGCCCGTCCCCATCACCCAGAACCCCCCCGCCCGTCCCCATCACCCAGAACCCCCCCGCCCCGTCCCCATCACCCAGAACCCCCCCGTCCCCATCACCCAGAACCCCCCCGCCCGTCCCCATCACCCAGAACTCCCCCCGCCCGTCCCCATCACCCAGAACCCCCCCGTCCCCATCACCGAGAACCCCCCCGCCCCGTCCCCATCACCCAGAACCCCCCCCGCCCGTCCCCATTACCCAGAACCCCCCTGCCCAGTCCCCAGCAGTTTGCCCCCTTCACACAGGGACTCGTCCCTAAGCCCCTCTGACATCATCTTCGCTACAGTCATGCTCAGCTCTGATGGCCACCTCTGATGGCCACTCCGGAGGCTTTGCTGTCTTTCTCTTTCTTGACCCCCACCCTTGGCCACTCCCCCATGCCGGGCAGTCCCGGGTGTCTCGGCTACGCTTCCCACCTCATCTGTGACCTTGGCTCCTTTGCCATTCTCACAGGACCCACCTGCCCTGTGAATGAATCTTCCCTGGCCCTCTCCTCTCCTCTCTCCCACAGTCTCCCACTCCTGTGATGCTGACCATGTCCTCTCCCTGCCTCCAGCCACATCCTCCCCACTGGGTCCCCGAGGTTGGACATTGCCCTGCTAAAGCCAACATCTCCCCCAGCTTTCTTCCCTGGGCTTCCCCATCGCAGGGAGGTGGCATCTAGCCACATGCTTCCCTGTGTAGACACCTGGCTCCATCCTCGATCCCTTCCCTGCCCACGCCAAGTCCTCGTGAGCCTTCTCCGCCATGGCTTGGATCCGTGTCCTCTTCTCTGTTCTCACCGCCGTGGCCTCCTGCAGCTCTCATCGCCCCCAACGCCATGCCCCCACCTCCAGCCTCACCGTGGATGGCCAGGGCCCTCCAGCTTCTGAGCCTTCACTCTTGCGTCTTCCTGCACCCAGAACATCTCCTCTACCTGGACTCCCACCCCAAGATCATTACCCTTTGTCCTTTAAGCCCAGCTCAAGCATCTCCTCCAAAAACACCTCTAACCGTTTTGTCCAAGAGGTGTTGCCCAGCACTTAGCAGAGGCAGCCCCCAGGCATGTAAATGCAGGGAACAGCGAATGAATGAATGACCCGCCCCTAAGCAACGTCACAAGGTGGCCGTGGGGACGAAGCCAGGCCAGCTCACCACCAGGAGGACCCCAGGCTAACTGGACCCAAGAGGAGGCAGTGGCAGGTTTTCTCCAGGCCTCAGACTCTTCTCCCTGGAGCTGGGCACAGGCTTTCTGCCTCCTCGTTCCACCGGGTTTGCAGGGTCGAGTTCCTTACACAGGGGCCCTCCAGATACACTCCTTAGCACTCACTGGCAGGAAGCACCCTTCGTGTCTCTTTCTGCCTTGACTTCTGGAAGCCGAAGCCTGTTTTGCGTTCAGTAGCTGGAGCTTCCTTTAGCTTCTGTGTGTAATCACCCCAGACCCTGCCAAATACACACTTTATTACTCCGTTCTTATTTTCACCCTTGTAAAAGGTTTTATTGCCTTTTATTATAAGTTCCTGACGTGATTTTTGGAAGGAGATGAGGAACACAGAGTCACTTTTTTAGGGCAAAGTATGATATCATTCAGCTTGCTTCAAACTCCGTTTAACTTATGACTCGACTTTAAAACAACCTCAAAGTCAAGGAAAGACAGACCCAGTGGGTCCCTGGCCCTGTGCTGGGCTCTTTCAAGTCCTTTATCTCGTGCGATCCTCAGAGCACTGCAGGATAAGAATATGTTATTATACCCACTTGCTGATGAGGAAATCGAGGCTCCAAGGGGTACAGTACCTTGCCAGAGGCCAGCCCCTCATTGTTTTTCCTGTGCGGTGTCCTGATCGTCTGCCTGTCCAAAAACAGTGAGCTGCACAGAACAGATGTGCCTCTCTGACTGGCCTTGGCTGGGCCTTGAGTTTATTTCTAGATAGTTACACACACATGCACATCCTGGCTTTCTTGCCTTCCCTTGTATAAAGAGGCCTTTTTCCTGTGTCCCTTGGGAGAAAAGCTTTTTTTTTTTTTTTTTTTTTTTTTTTGGAGACAGAGTCACTTGGTCACTCAGGCTGGAGTGCAGTGGCACAATCTCAGCTCACAGCAGCCTCTGCTTCCCAGATCCAAGTGATTCTCGTGCCTCAGCCACCTGAGTAGCTGGATTACAGGCATGTGTCACCATGCCCGGCTAATTTTTGTATTTTTAGTAGAGATGGCGGGATTTCACCATGTTGGCCAGGCGGGTCTCGAACTCCTGGCCTCAGGTGATCCGCCCGCCTTGACCTTCCAAAGTGCCGGGATTGTAGGCATGAGCCACCGCACCAGCAGAGAAAGGCTGTTTTTGCCAGGTAGGGCAGTGCCTGGCTGGGATGCCTTCCTGAGGCTGCCGCAGACCTGCAGATAGGGTGACTCTGCCTTCAGGGCAGGGGCCTCCCTAGCTCCGAGTAGGAGCTCCACAGTCCTGCAGTGTTTCTATGTCTCTATCTGAAATGGAATGGATTTCCCACCTTCCCCTGGCTGGCTTCTTAGCTGGAGAATCCCAGAACTGCGCCTGCACTCTGGGGTCCCCTTTCTTTCTAAGGGCCTTGGGCAGGATCCTCTCTCCTCCCAGACCCTCCTATCCTCAAGAGTGTCCGTCACTCTCCCCTGCTCCCACAGCACTAGATACCTCCCTCCATCTCAGCGCTTCCCACACCTGGGGCGGTGGCCTGGTCTGCGGAGTTGTCCTGCTTCTCCACCAAAGCATGGGCTCCTCAGGGCAGGGCCTGGGCTAGGCCCCCACTCAGGAGATGGTCCATAAATGCTTATTGATGGGAAGGAGGAGAGAAGGAGAGAGAAAGAGGGCCTTGCGGACAAAAGAGGAACAGTTAGGAGACTGCTTGGCCAGTGCCTACACAAACCTACAGAGACAAACGGAGGCACTGCCAGCTCTCCACAGCTGCTAGCCTTGCATCGGCGCTTTCCATGCTAGGGTCTTTTACTTGCCCTGTCCCCAAGAAACTCTTTCTAAAAAGCCAGTGGAAGAAGCACTTCTGGAATGGTGGAGCGAGGAACTCTGAAGATCTCCTCCATAAAGGAGCAAAAACAATGGAGAAGACTGACCTTTTCAGAACTCTGGAAACGAACAAAAGTTTTGCAGCAGCCCAAGAAATGTTTATTCAGGAAATATCTGAATCTTGCTATTAATAAGAACAGTGAGATTTGTAGCATTTTAATGTTCTCTCTCAAGCTCCATGGTAGCCTTCCAAAACAGCTTTAAAAACCGTGCATGGTGCACCCCTGTAATCCCAGCACTTTGGGAGGCCAAGGCAGGTGGATTGCTTGAGGCCAGGAGTTTGAGACCAGCCTGGCCAACATGATGAAACCCCATCCCTACTAAAAATACAAAAATTAGCCAGGCATGGTGGTACATACCTGTAGTCCCAGCTACTCAGAGGCTGAGGCACAAGAATCGCTTGAACCCAGGAGGCAGAGGTTGCAGTGAGCTGAGGTTGTGCCACTGCACTCCAGCCTGGGCAACAGAGCTAGACTCTGTCTCAAAAAACAAACAAGCAAAAAAAAAAAAAAAAAACACACACACGCACAACCAAGCAATGTCACAACCACGTACTTGTTTGTGAAAACTAGCAACCACTGGAGGAAGCAGAACAGGTTGGAAGCTTGCAAATGCCCATCCCCAGAGAGCTGTCACTATTTGACTTGTCAGGCAGCTCCGTGGAAAAGTACCATGCTCAAGGCTTGTCTCTAGGTGGCCTATGCACAGTGCGCTCAGAAGGAAGAGCCCTGTCCCCAGGGTGCTTAACAAAAATAATCAGCAGCAGTTGTTGACCATTGAAGCTGCTCGAGGTGATAACACCAGTGGATGACTTGAAAACTTAAAATAGGCCAGGCGCAGTGGCTCACGCCTGTAATCCCAGCACTTTGGGAGGCCGAGACGGGCGGATCACGACGTCAGGAGATCGAGACCATCCTGGCTAACACGGTGAAACCGCATCTCTACTAAAAATACAAAAAATTAGCCGGGCGTGGTGGCGGCACCTGTAGTCCCAGCTACTCGGAGGCTGAGGCAGGAGGATTGCTTGAGCCCAGGAGGTGGAGCTTGCAGTGAGCCAAGATCATGCCACTGCACTCCAGCCTGGGCGACAGAGCGAGACTCCGTCTCAAAAAAAAAAAAAAAAAAAAAAAAGAAAAGAAAACTTAAAATAAAAATATAGGGAATGAGATGTTCAGAGGAGCTTTGAAAAGCTCCAGCTTATTCTTGGGTATGTGGAAGGCACATGCATGTGCAGGGCTCTGTACATGTCCATTAAAAACCTGTCTTAGAGCCCCACTCTCACAAAGTACCATAACTGAAATGAAAATTCAGTAGAGGGCTTCAACAGTAGATTTGGGCCAACAGAAGAAAGAATCAGAACTTGCACATAGGTCAGTTGATATCATCCAGCCTAAGGAACAGAAGGAAAAAAGAATGAAGGAAAATGAACAGAGCCTCAAAGACACTATCAAGTGTCCCAACATACACATAATGGTAGTCCCAGAAGGAGAGAAGAGAGAGAAAGAAACAAAGGAATATTTGAAAAAAATGGCCAAATCTTCTTAATTTTAAAGAAAACCATGAATCTACGCATCTAAGCTCAACAAACTCCAAGGATGATAAACTCAAAGAGATACATACCTAAGCGCATCATAGTTGCACTGCTAAAAGCCAAAAAAAAAAAAAAAAGAGTGAATCTTGGCCAGGCATGGTGGCTCACACCTGTAATCCCAGCACTTTGGGAGGCCAAGACAGGAGGATCACATGAGGTTAGGAGTTCAAGACCAGCCTGGCCAACGTGGTGAAATCCCATCTCTACTAAAAAAAAAAGAAAAAAAATATATAAAAGTTAGCCAGGCATGGTGGCACGTGCCTGTAGTCCCAGCTACTCAGGAGGCTGAGGCACGAGAATCTCTTGAACCTGGGAGGCGGAGGTCACAGTTACCCAAGATCATGCCACTGCACTCCAGCCTGGACAACACAGTGAGACTCTGTCTCAAAAAAAAAAAAATATTGAAAGCATCATCAGAGAAATAGCATATCACTGTACAAAAAAAAAAAAAAGAAAGAAAAAAAAATAGCATATCACAGAAAAGGGATGCTCAATAATACTAATAGCTGGTGTCTCATCAGAAACCATGAAAGCCAAAAGGCGGCAGTAGGATGACATTTTCAATAAGTGACAAAAGGAAAAAAAACTATCAACAAAGAAATCTATACCTGGCAAAACTATCTTTGAAAATTGAGGCCAGGCGCAGTGGTTCACGCCTGTAATCCCAGCACTTTGGGAGTCCGAGGCGGGTGGATCACGAGGTCAGGAGTTCAAGACCAGCCTGGCCAAGATGGTGAAACCCCATCTCTACTAAAAAAAAAAAAAAGAAAAAATACAAAAAATTAGCCAGGCATGGTGGCACGCACGCGCCTGTAATCCCAGCTACTGTGGAGTCTGAGGCAGAGAATTGCTTAAACCTGGAGGGGCGGAGGTTGCAGTGAGCCGAGATCATGCCGCTGCATTCCAGCCTGGGCGACAGAGCAAGACTCTGTCTCAGAAAAGAAAAGAAAATTGAAGGAGAGTAGCCAGGTGCGGTGGCTCATGCCTGCAATCCCAGCACTTTGGGAGACCGAGGCGGGCGGATCACCTGAGGTCAGGAGTTCTAGACCAACCTGGTCAACATAGTGAAGCCCCCTCTCTACTAATAATACAAAAATTAGCTTGGTGTGGTAGTGCGTGCCTGTAATCTCAGCTACTCGAGAGGCTGAGGCAGGAGAATCGCTTGAACCCAGGAGGCAGAGGTTGCAGTAAACTGAGATCGTGCCACTGCACTCCAGCCTGGGCGACAAAGCCAGTCTTGGTCTCAAATAAAAATAAACTAGAAAAATAAGAGCAAACTTAACCCAAAGCAAGCAAAAGAAAGAAAATCATAAAATCAGGGTGAAAAGAAATGAAATGGAAAATAGAAAAACAGTAGAGAAAATCAGCATAACCAGAAGTTGATTCTTTGAGAAGATCAACAAAACTGACAAACCTTTAACTAGACTGACTAAGAAAAACAGTGGAGTCTCAAATTACCAAGATCAGGGCTGAAAGAAGGTACATAACTAGCAACCTTAAAAAAATGAAAAGGATTAAAAGGAAACACTTCTAACGATTGTATGCCTACAAATTAGATAACATAGGCGAAATGGACACATTCCTGGAAAGACACAACTGCCAAAACTGACTCAAGAAGAAGTCAAAAATCTGAATAGACCTGTAACAAAGAGAAAGATTCAATCAGTGATCAAAAAACGTTTACAAAGAAAAGCCCAGAATCAGATGGCTTCACTGATGAATTCTAACAAACACTTGAAGAATTAATAACAATCTTTCGCAAACCCTTTAAAAAATAGAAAGGGAGAGAACACTTCTCAACTCATTCTGAAGCAGGATTAACTCTGATACCAAAACTAGACAAAGACATCACAAAAAAAGAAACTATAGACCAATGTCTTTTATGAACACAGACATAAAAATCCTCAACAATACAAGCAAAGGAATCCAGCAAAAGGGTTATAAACCGAGTGGGATTTGACACAAAAATGCAATGTTGGTTTAACATCCAAAATCAATCAGTGCAGTACATCATATTATTGAATAAGAGATAAAAACCACATGATCGTCTCAGTAACTGCGGATAAAGCATTTGATGAAATCCACAACTTGTCATTATTTTAAAAAACCGACTCAGGCTAGGCACAATGGCTCACTTTGTAATCCCAGCACTTTGGGAGGCCAAGGCGGGCAAATCACTTGAGGTCAAGAGTTCGAGACCAGCCTGGCCAACGTGGTGAAACCCCATCTGTACTAAAAATACAAAAATTAGCTGGGTGTGATGGTACATGCCTGTAGTCACAGCTACTCGGGAGGACAAAGCAGGAGAATCGCTTGAACCTGGGAGGCAAAGGTTGCGGTGAACTAAGATGGCGCCTTTGTACTCCAGCCTGGGTGACAGAGCGAGACTCCATCATTAAATAAATAAATATCTACTCAACAAATCAAGAATTTAAAAACAAACTTCCTCAACTTGATAAAGGGCATCTATGAAAAGCCCACAGCTAACTAATAGCATACTTAATGGTGAAAGACTGAACAATTTACCCCTGATATCAGGAACATGACAAGGATGTTCACTCCTCTGCTACTACTATTTAACTTTGTGTTGAAGGTTTTAGCAAGGACAATTAAGCAAAAAGGAGACATTAAAGACATTCATAAGGGAAAAGAAGTAAAATGATCTCTATTTGCAGATGACGTGATCTCACGCATAGAACATTCTAAAGAATCCACATCTGGCACATGTACCCCTGGACTTAAAAGTTAAAGAAAAAATAAATGTTCCCAACCTCGAGTGAAAAAAGATATTCTTTCATATTTTTTCTGAATGTTTACTTTTTACATTTGAATCCTTAATCTATATGGAATTGATTTTTTATATTCGGTTTGAGATACATGTATAATTTCATTTTTCCCCAGTTTAATTTTGGTGAAGTCCAATCTATCAGTTTTTTCTTTTGTACTTTGTGCTTTTGGTGTTATATCTAAGAATCAATTACCTAACTCAAGACCGTGAAGATTTATTCCTATGTTTTATTGTAAGAATTTTATAGTCAAATCAATAGGCTAACTTCCCATCTTAACAACTAGAAAATGAGGCCAGGCATGGTGGCTCACACCTGTAATCCTAGCACTTTGGAAGGCCAAGGCAGGTGAATCACTTGAGGTCAGGAGTTCGAGACTAGCCTGGCCCACTCTGCTCCTTTGGGGAAAAGTCCCTAAAGGTTGTTGTCTTTATTCTGGGAATGGGTTCAGGCTTTTGAGAGCTGGGAACCAGGGTGCGGCATCTTACCTGAGCTGGCTGAATGGGAGAGGAAGAGAGGCTCAATCAGGACCAGGGAGAGCAGGTCACAGGCAGAGGGGAGGTTAGGAGTCCAGGGGCAACAGAGAGGAGCAGGTGTGGGACTGTGAGCAGGGACAGTGACCCTGGCAGCCTCAGGCCACTGAAGCCAGCCCTCACCTCCTGGTGTGTAGGCCTGGCCCCTGCCAGGCTGTGGGAAATACTCCTCTTGGTTTGCGTTTCAGGAAGGCTGGACATGCCCTTTGGGAAACACTGGAGACATGATTGTTCCCAGAGGGGCTGAGAGCTGAAGGTGGGCGTCGGGGGCTCCCAAGACCACCACGCACCTCTGCTTACCTGGTAACACAGCAAGCAGCTTGCCCACCTGCTCCTAACCCCAGGGGGTGAGTGGGCAAGTTTCCCAGTTTGAGGAATTCTCTTGGGCCACATCCATTCAGCCCAAGAGGCCCCAGAGTCATCAAACCCTCTACTTCATCAGGTGCATTCACCTATTTCCCAGGTCATCTGGCTCTTACTGAATGGCTGCCACATTCCTGACAGCAAAGTCAGTGGAACCATCCTATGCTTGGAACATGCGTTTGAAGGCCGTGCACGGAAGGGCTGGGCCTCGGGGCGCCACCTGTGGTCAGCTGGAAGCCCTGCAGCCAGCTCACTTTCTAAGCAGGATCCCCTGGCTGGCCTGGACCAGCCCCTCTGTCTCATCCATCGCTCTTGGATGCCCAGCTTGCTTCAGGCCGTACAGTCCATCTCCAGAGGCTGTGGCAGCCACAGCACAGACCTAGTACATGAGGTCAAGTGCAGAAGGCTCCGAAAATGCGATGGCGTCCAGGCGTTCTTGCCCTCATCCATTCAGCAGGTGCTGGCTAAGTGTTTGTGCCTGCCCAGCTCCCATCTGGGCAGCAAGGAGACAGCAGGAACTGGGCAGATGTGGTCCCTCTCAGGGAAGTGCCTTGCCGGAGACTGACAGAAACAGTCCCCGCCCCACAAGTAAATCATCACTACCGATTGCAACAAACGCATGGAAGGAAGTAGCCAGGGAAAGATGACAGAAACCAGTGCGGGGAGGGTGGGAGGCATCTTTGTCTTTGACATCTCTGTTTTTTGTTTTTGAGATGGAGTCTCACTCTGTTGCCCAGACTGGAATGCAGTGGCCTGATCTTGGCTCACTGCAACATCTGCCTCCCAGGTTCAAGTGATTCTCCTGCCTCAGCCTCCTGAGTAGCTGGGATTACAGGTGCCCACCAACACACCCAGCTAATATTTGTAGTTTTAGTATAGATGGGTTTTCACCATGTTGGCCAGGCTGGTCTCAAACTCCTGACCTCAGGTGATCCACCCTCCTCGGCCTCCCAAAGTGCTGGGATTACAGACACGAGCCACTGCGCCCGACCTTGTCTTTGACATCTTTGGATGTCACCGTTGTAGAAGGTTTGTCCGATCAGCCGGGCGCGGTGGCTCAAGCCTGTAATCCCAGCACTTTGGGAGGCCGAGACGGGCGGATCACGAGGTCAGGAGATCGAAACCATCCTGGCTAACACGGTGAAACCCCGTCTCTATTAAGAAATACAAAAAACTAGCCGGGCGAGGTGGCGGGCGCCTGTAGTCCCAGCTACTCGGGAGGCTGAGGCCGGAGAATGGCGTGAACCCGGGAGGCGGAGCTTGCAGTGAGCTGAGATCCAGCCACTGCACTCCAGCCTGGGCGACAGAGCGAGACTCCGTCTCAAAAAAAAAAAAAAAAAAGAAATTAAAGAAGGTTTGTCCGAGGGAGTGGCAATGGAGCCATGCCATGCCGGCTGCAGGAACATAGCCGCTGTGAATGTCTAAGGCTGAAGGGAGCTGGCAGCTTGGGGAACTGAGAGGGAAGGGTGGAGCAGAGCACTGTGCCCAAGGGCACTGGAGACTGGCAAGGACTGGGCCATGCAGGAAGGCTGGGCCAGGAGTTTTCGTTTCATGTGCCGCGGGAAGCCCTGGAAAGGGGTTGGGCATTTTTTAAATGCCCCTCTGGCTGGTGGGGTTGGGTACCCAGGAGAAGGAGTCAGGTTAGGAGGCTGTGATGATGGTGCTGGCATGAAGCAATGGTAGCCTGGTGACATGGTGCCAGTAGGGCCCAAGAGAAGTGGTGGGCAGTGTGTTTTAAAGTCCTGTAGATGAGCTTGATGTGGCCTGTCCCACTAGCAAGGAGATCAGTCTCCGGAATGCCACCATTCCCACTCTGCCACCCCCTCTGGAGACCATGGATGGTGCCATGGGTTTAGGGTCCTGCGGGACTGCCTCTGGCTGGACTACCGCCTCACCAGCTGGGTGACTCAGACACACCACACACCCTCCCGGGGACCTCAGGGGAAGCTCAGTACACGTTAGAGCTCTTTCTGCCAGAACAGTTTCTCTCTGTTCTGACCTGGGGAAGGTCAGAAGAGGACGTGACCCTGGGCATGGCAGCCTTTCTGGGCCTCAGTTTCCTCATCTGTAAAATGCACCTAGTGAGGTTGAAGCAGGGGTTACATGATGGTCTGGGGAACGCATTCATGGAGCCACCAGTGCATGATGAGTGCTCAGCGAGGGGGCGATGGTTACTCTTACAGCCCCTCGTTCGTCTCGTCTGGGCTGCACCTCACGCCAGTCCCCAGGGCTCTGCTCTCAGGACCTCAGGCTCTCGGAATAATAATCCCAGCCTGAGCTTCCCTGGAGGCAGCTTGGACATGAGTGTGAGGAAAGGCAGCAAAAGCTGGGAGGAGCAGACAAAGACACAGCGCTTTCTCCTGCCACTGTCAAGTTCAAGTGTGTTGACGCTTTTGACTCCGTGAGCCATACACAAATATCCAGTGGTGTGAAAGAGCCCAGGGTGAGAGGTCAGTCTCTCTGCCACTCCTGCCCTCTGGCCATTCAGCCCCCCTACTCAGAAGCAACCCTGATGACCACTTCCTTGCACCCACACCTAGAGATGTCCTGTTTATACAAACAAAGGTCTACAGATCATTTTTACTACATGCCATTCTATACCCTTTTAAAATGCAGCAATACACCCTGGAGATCATTCCATCTCAGAACTTACAGAACATTACCTTTTTCACGGCTGCATAGTATTCCATTTGCAGCTGTACCAACTTCTATTTAATCAGTTCCATCTGTGCCATTTCTAATACTTTTACTATCTCGACACTTCTGTGATGAGGACTGTTTTTATACCCCTCTCCTTTTACATACGTGATAACATAGCTGCAGAATACATTTCTAGGAGAATAATTGCTGTGGCAATCGGCACATACAGTTTAAATCTTATTAAGTATTGCCAGATCACTCCCTAGAGAGAAGGCTCCAGTTTATCCTCTCACCAGTGTGTAAGGTGACTGTCCTCATTGCCCTTCACACAGTAGGTCATGAGACTTTTTTCATTGTTTTAATCTGATATGATCATAATTCTAACCTTCGCTTCTTTTATTATGAAGATTAGCACTTGTAGCTACAAAAGTTAATCCTCGTTCATAATCCAGATATTTCAAGGCTGTTTGTATTTTCTGTTCTGTGACTTCTTCATTCATATCTTTGGGTATATTGTTTCTACTGAGTTGCTGGTTTTGAGAGATGTCTTGTAGGAATGTTTTTATGTCAAGGTATCTAGCCTTTGTGACCTGAGTTAGATATATGTCTCCTAGGTTGGCTTTGTTTTTGAGCCAGAGTCTCACGCTGTCACTGAGGCCAGGGTGCAGTGATGTGATCTCAGCTCACTGCAACCTCTGCCTCCCAGGTTCAAGCAATTGCCCTGCCTCAGCCTCCCGAGTAACTGGGATCACAAGCACACGCCAGCACAGCCGGCTAATTGGTTTTTTGTTTTTTTGTTTGGTTTGGTTTGGGTTTTTTTGCATTTTTAATAAAGACAGGGTTTCACCATGTTGTCCAGCCTGATCTTGAACTCCTGACCTCAAGTGATCTGCCTGCCTCGGCCTCCCAAAGTGCTGGGATTATAGGCGCGAGTCACCGCGCCTGGCCTAGCTTGGCCTTCGACTTTGCTTCCAAGACTTTCTGCCTTGTGGACATTTTTTGGGTTTATATGGTTGGATCAGGCCTGTCTTTTGTGGCTTCTGGATTACGAACCATAGGTGGAAAAGCCTGCCCTCTCCAACGCTAGAAAGGAATATTCCCACGTTTTCTTCTAGGATTTTTATAGTTTTCTTAACCTGTAAAATCGTTGATCCTTTTGGAATTCATCCTGGTCGATGCTGAGGCAGGGATCCAATTTCATTTTCTCGTGGCAGCTAGTGGTTATAACACATCTCCCCCTGCTGTTCCCAGAGGTCCAGGTGTGGAGGCCCTGGGGAGGGAGCTAGGCAGCGAGCGATTTGGGGAGGCAGATCACCACGTGGAAGGCACCACGGGGTTCGGGCCTTTGTCTTAGGAACAAGACGGTGAGGAGGGAAGTGTCAGGATCAGATCTGCGTTTTGAGAAACGTGACCCTGGCCCCAGAATGGGAGAAGGGGGCGGTGATGGGGCGTCATTCTTGAAGCCATCTCTGGTCCCAGGTGCACCCATCTCATTGCTAGTCGGTGCCAGCCCCCGGGTCGCCAGCCCTCTCTCCCACAGTGCTTCTGGGTGAATTCTTATGAATCTTGATAGCCACATAGAAGCCCCTTACACACCCTGGCGTCTGGACTCCGTGGCCTCCTCTCCCCTGATAGGCTTGGCCTCCTCTGACCACAACCTCTCCCTCCCGAGGTCTCTCCCGATATACATGCAGCATCCACAAATTCTCAGTTCACAAATTCCAGCCCACTCCCTCTCCCTGACCCCTACAACCCTTCCGTCTCCAGCCTTCGGATCCATGGATCCCAGCCCCTGGCCCCTCACCCCTCCAGCTGGAATCCTGCCAGCTGCCCCATGCCAGACCTCCCTGCTCCTCCCTCCTCCCTCGGTCCCACTCAGCAAAAGCCCCACCCCGGACTGAACCCAGCCCCCTCCACATGCTCCACTCCGGTGTGTACCGATTACCCAGCTGGAGAGGAACCCCCCCACCCCCCGTGGCTCTTTCTGCCGCCTGGCTGAGGCCACGTTGTCCAACCCATTCAACCTCTCCTGCTCGGTCCCCCAACGCCTCCTGCACCGTCATCACCTGAGGCTGACGGCCTTGCTTCCTGCTTCACTGGGAGAGTTGGCACGATCAGAAGAGAACTTGCCTGAACTCCCACCTCCATGGCACGTGCCTGGCAGCACCAGGCACTCTTCCTCCTGCCATCTCCACAGATGGACTGTCCAGGCCCCCATCTGTGCCAGCGCCAGGAGCCAGCCCTTCTCACCTCCTCAAGAACGTTGCTCCAGGAATCTCCCCTTCTCCCCCCACGCCGAATCCTCTCTCTCTGCTGGACCACTCACATCCTACAAACGTGTGGCCATGTCACTCATCCTAAAGAAATACCCATCGCCAGGCCCCAGCCCCACAAAGCCACTGTTCGTTTCCTCCCCTTTGCTGCAGAGCTCCTCAAGAGCACCCACTGTCCGCATCCCTCACCCTCCTTCTCTCTGAAACCCTCTCCCATCAGACCCCACTCCTGTCACTCCCTAGACATGCCTTTGCATTGCTGCGTCCAGTTCCTGGTCTTCTTACCTGGCCCATCTGCAGGGCGGTTCCTTTGCCCCGTGCACAGCGATCGCTCCCTCCTGGGACACTTTCTCTACTTCGCTTCCAGGACTTCCTGATCTTCTCTTTATGTCCAGCCGTGCCACGTGTGCCAAGCTTCTGACCCCTTCAGCCGAGCCTGTCCCACCACTATCTCCCCACCTCTATTGATGGCAGCCCCATCTTTTCAGTTGCTCAAGCCAAAACTAGGGAAATCCTTTGGCTGTGCTGTCAGAATCAATCCAGAACCCAACCACGTCCAGCACTTCCACTGCCACCACCAGCTGTGGGCCACCGTCCTCTCTCCTCTGCACCATGCGGCAGCCTCTGCGTTCTACCCCTGCCACCCCGCACCGGGGGATCTTTAAAATGTGAGCCAGGTCACATCCTCTCTCTGCTCAAGGCCCTACCCAATTGCCCTATCTCATTGCCTCTCTGAAGCCGCCTCCCACTGTTTCTTGCTGTGAGGGAGAGAGCGGAGGAAGGGCAGAAATAGAAGGGGGTGTGCGACCAAGGGGTGGCTTTGCCATCTGAGGAATTAGAGCGTGTTTCAGAGCTGTTGGGCAGGACTTGTGTGAGAGGGCAAGTGTGACTGAGATCCAGAGGGACTGTGGATGGCGCCAGGCTCTGGGCAATACAGAGGGGACAGTGGCCTAATTGAAGGTGGGTCAGTTCCTCTGAGTTAACCTGAAGGCATGGAGAGGAGGGCAGGTGCAGGAGCAGTTGTGGGTGCAGGTGCAGGAACAGATCGAGGGGGAGGGGCAGGTGAAAAGGCAGGTACAGGTATAGGCATAGTTGCAGATGCAGGTGCAGGCACAGGGGAGGTACAGATGCAGGCGCAGGCTGAGGTGCAGGTACAGGCACAGATGTGTACAACCGGTGTTGGAAAGACGATGGTGAACCTATCCGGCAGCTTTTGTTTGCTTTGGAAAATAGGAATCAAGGTCATTTTGAGGAGTCAGCTCAATGGGATGTCCAGGTTGCCAGCATCTTGCTCTGCTCTGCCTCTGATCTAGACTTGGGGAAACCACTGTCCCCCATGTCATCATTCTTGGGTATGAGTACATCAGTGTTTCAAGCCAAAAATCCTTGTCATCTCTCTCCTTCCTCTATGTACCGCTACCGTGCGAGCCCCATCTCTCCCCTGACCAACATCTCCTGAGTCTCCGTTCCCCCCTTCACCCACCAGCACCTGCACAGGGACACCTCGGCGCATCTCCAGGTGCACTCTTGTCCCTCCCCATCACTCCTCCATGCAGAACCCTTCACTGACTCCCCTTCACCCTTAGAACCAAGCCCCTCAGACCATGCCATGGAAACAAACCCCCAGGCTTGGCCGGCCCTGCCTTCTCTGGCCCTCCCTCGCTGCAGCAGCCTTCACTTCTCCTGGCTCCTCAAAAGCCCATGATCTTGGCATGTTCTGAGCTTGTCCATCTCTGCAACACTCCTCCCTCCTCTTTTCTCACCCTCTGGACTCGGCCCAGCCTGGGTCAGGGCCCTTGTGCTGTGCTTGGAGCTTCCTGGCCTTCTCCCTGTGTAGATGTCCTCTTCGGGATCTGTCTGCTTCATCAACATTCATGAGTCAGGGCTCTTGCCTCTTGCACTCACTACTGGTCCCGTTAGTTACCCCATGGCTCCTAGCTCATAGTTGGGACGTATAAATCATGCTGGTCACTGACTGCCGGGTGCTGCCTCCCCGTGTAACCTCGAGTGAGGTTTGGGGTCTGGTTTGCCAGCGGCGTGGCTCAGTGCACAGCGCCTAGGGCTGGTAGAGTTGGGAGACCTCCTTCCATCCAGCATGCGCTGACTCCACCCCTAATCAACGATGTGGCCCCACACAAGTCGCGGCTCTGTGAGCCTCTGCGTTATCCGCTGTCCAATGGAGATGTTCATCAGACCTCTCACGAAAGATGGTTGGGAAGGTCAAATGCAATAATGGGTATGCTACATGCCTTGCAAGCTGTGAGGTGAAGCCCCCGTGGGCCTCATCAGGGTTCTCTGTGAGCCCTCATCTGGTAGCCAAGTCTCAGCCACAGCCCCAGCCCCTGCTACTCCTCATGCATTTCTAACCCTGGGGCTGGGCAGCAGGAACCCCTCCCCCAAAAAGCCTGTTCAGCCACACCCATCTGCTGTTCCTCCCAGTATTCTCTCTGTCCAAAACGTTTGCTCCCCCTGTCTCCCCTCAGTAGAAACAAACCATCCCCTCAGGAGAACCAGAGCTTGTTCTTTAAGTAGGAACAAGTTCCGATTCCTACTCCGCGCGAGAACCCGAAGCTGCCTGGTGACATGAGTGCCTGCACCCATGCCTGTGGGAATTGTCACCACCAACCCCGGGACCACCCCGGGCTCTCCAAGAGCACAGGTGCTCCTTCTGCTCTGCCCCCAGCTCCAGGCCAAGCAGGAAACAGCCATGGCAGCATCAGAGCCTTCCAGGGAGGGGTGGCCAGGAGCCGCGCTGAGGACAGGCGAGGGGACTCTGCCTTCCACGCTGACTGTGGCTTCTCTGCTTGTGTTTTGCAGGTCCTCCAGTAAGTGTCCTGGACTGTGCTGTCTACTTCTGAAAGATAAGATGTTCAGTTTTCTCTCTGTTGCAATTCCATGAACATAATTTTGGTTAGGGAGGTGTGTCCTCAAAAAAAAATCAGTCCTATTAAAAAGTGGCCAGGCATAGTAGCGCACGCCTGTAATACCAGCACTTTGGGAGGCCAAAGTGGACAGATCACTTGAGGTCAGGAGTTCGAGACCAGCCTGGCCAACATAGTAAGACCTCGTCTCTCCTAAAAATACAAAAATTAGCCCGGCGTGGTGGCGGATGCCTGTAATCCCAGCTACTCGGGAAATCGAGGCATGAAAATTGCTTGAACCCAGGAGGCAGAGGTTGCAGTGAGTCGAGATGGTACCACTGCACTCCAGCCTGGGCAACAGACAGAGCGAGACTCTGTCTCGGAAACAAAAACAAAAAAATCGTGTGTTTGGGGGGAAAAAATCAGTCCTCTAGAGGAGTCATGTTGTTTTTTAATTTGTAGATGAATGCAGGCACAGAATTCCACAGGCCTGACCTGCTCACTGAAACGTTCTGTGACCATTTTCCTAGCAAGAGAGCCAGCGCACAAGCCTGGCTGTTCCTTGCCAAATCTTGGGCTCCCCTTGGTACACAGAGATGCTAGCGCCATGCCCATAGTTTTAAAATGCTCTGTGGCAGTTGATGTTTCTAAATGCTTCAGTGCCCCGTGCTTTGGCAGAAAGGGCTGTAGAGTCGGGCAGTTGTCCCAGGAATGAGTCGGGCTTGACCACTAGACCCTGGGGTTCATTTTTCTTCTTTGCCAGAATGTGGATCAGACAGCTGAGACCTCACGAGCACAGCTGGCTGGTGAGGGCGTTGCATGGGAGCAGGAGGGAAATGTCACTGCATTTGTGAGGGGTGTGAAGGGTATGAGGGAAGCACTGGGCGGCTCCCTTGAACTTCTGGCCGGCCAGAGGCAGCTTTGAATGCAGGGATTGCACGTGGCCCTAGAAATCCCATTCATTCTCCAGGGCAAAGGATGCGCCTGCCTTTGATTCACGCTGTCAGTTTTTCAGAGCCCGATAAATCCCAACTAATCCATTCAAGAAGCACACTGACAGTCAGAGCCAAAACCAACCTTCTCAAGGAATTCCTTTCAGATGAACCATTTTATTTTTTACTTCCACATACTGTGATTCGTTTCCTGGTCGGTGCCCTTCGGAATCTGGGCTTCTCGGTGCATGTAGCCCCACCGTGAGCCAAGCAAGCCAACAGGATTGTGTTGGTTTATTGGCCTCAAGCGATGTTTGGCAGCAGAGCCCCTCCTGGCTGTCTCAGGGAGGCTGGCGTGCGTGAACTTGCGGAAGTACCTAAGGCCGGGGGCTATGGAGTGGTTTTTTTTGGTTTGTTTTTTGTTTTTTGTTTTTCTTTTAACTTGGCAGTGAAAATATTAAATGGATTAAACAAATGCAGAAATTCTCGAGCTGCAAAACCTGCAAGGGTCTGACCGGGGAGATGGTGCCACACTTTGGCACCCAGGCAGGGTGGTCACTGCTCCAGGGACCAGAACTAGGGGGCAGAGAAGCCTCCAGCCACAGTGAACACCCCCCATAGTCCTGGCTTCTAAGGCTCGCTTTCCTGGTTCACCCCATCCCAGTGGCAGCTGAGAGGAAGCAGGCTGACTTCCAGGCCTCTCGCAGGCCCAGTTTAAGGAGCATTTGCAGTTCCTGGTTGGGTCATGTGGCTGTGGCTCCACCCTCCAGAACCCCACGTCCCCATGTGACATTTACCCTATGCCCGGCCAGCATGGGGAGGACATTCATGTGACTATGCCTGGGGACCCTGATGAAGCCCCGAGGCTCCTGGTCCCACCCGCCTGGCCCTCCGAGGCAGGAAAGGGCTGCTCTGCCCCCAAGACTGCTGGAGCCCTTGAGTCCTCCCCTCAGAGCAGGTCACCAGCCAGCTGTCGGGGGGTGGTGTGGGACTGGGCCCTGATTGAGCTCTAAGTGCTGCCATATGGTTTCTGCCGAAAGTCTGATTATTAATGACATATTAATTACCACAGGGGCAATCAGGACGCGATGGCTACCCGGTAATTTGTCATTTATTTTTTGCTCTCTTCGCCCTTTTCTCTTAAACCAATATTCTTTCCCTGAGCCTTGATTTAACTCTGTCTGCGCTCCTGTCTCCTCCTCTGCTCCTCAGCAGTAGTGGCCTTTCTGTGGAGGGGGTTAGCGTGAGCTCCAGGGCTGCACAGATCTCCGGGGCTGCCCTGGAGGCAAAGCAGAGCACCTCGCTCAGGTGTCTGGGTGGCACTGAGTCCACCTAGCACTGCTTCTTCAGTAAGTCCAGCCCCCGCACTGTGGCGTGCTCCACTGGACAGGCTGGGCCTCTTCCCAGTGGGTGGAGGACCTGTCCCAACCACCGCTCCTCGTCGTCACTCGATAACAGGAGACTGGCTGGTTCCAGTTTGGCCTTGTGGTGTCATCCTTTGGCAGATCTCTTAAAATGAACCCAAAAGTTAGCGCATTCTTGGAATAGATGTCCCAGCCCAGGCCAAGTGAGTGCCACATCAGCAGCAAGGCACAGTGTGGCTGTGCCACCGCCAGGTCCTGCGCGGGGGTTGAGGGTCGTGGCAGCAGCATCCGGAGGTCCTGGGACATCGGAAAGAGCAGGGGGAGCCCAGCAGAAGAGATTGGCAGGGCCAGCAAGGGAGGGGCAGATTCATTCTGTGCCTCCGGGGCAGGAAGACGCAAGGAGGGAAATGCTGGCTGATTCAGGGGCCAGATCTGTGCAGTCGGGACGGCTGGCAATGAAGAGGGGTGGTCCCTGGTCCTGCAGTGGAGGAGAGGAGTCCAGACCCAGCACCAGGGAGACTTGGCATAGGGGGTCCACTCTGCTTCCTCCTGGCTGAGTGACCTTAGAGAAGGTGCTCACCTTCTCTGAGCTTTAATTTTCTGCTCTGTGAATGCAGAGATGAAGGCACAAAATGTGTCACAAACGCAGCCCTCCAGGACTTGGTGGTAACTCTGGGGAACATTCACTTCATGCCAGAGTGGCCCCGTGCTGGGCTGAGTCAAGTTTGGGATCTCCCAAGCAGTCAGGGCAGCTCCCCCAGCAGCAAACAGCCTGGCCTCTCAGACTCCACGGGAGTAAGAATGCCATGTGAAAAACAGCCGTGACCACCCTCATCCCACGGCACACACTGGGGTTAGGGCCCTGCCACCGTCCCCAGCTGCTCTTCTGTCTAGGCAGGGGTCAGGCTTCCGTCTCCTGGGCACGGCAGCCCGGACCTTTGGGTGTCCAGCATCTTGAGGAAGCACAGGCTTTTGCTGCAAAGTTCAGCCCCGTGTCTTGGCATTATTCGCTGTACCAGCACCAGCCCGGGAGGACCGGAGACTAACAGAACCACTCCTGGCACGACCCAGTTCCCTTCGCCCCGGTTACTCTGTATTCACAGGTCCAGAGGGGAGAGGGTAGGGAGTGGGCGAGCAGTTTCCATCCCCTCTTGTCCATTGTTTCCTCGGAGCAAACAGTGACCCAGCGGTCCACAGCCTCGGAGAAGATGCTGCCTGCGTACCCGGGGGAGGGGCGGGGGCTTGTTCTCAGCCACACCAGAGCAGCTGCCAGGGTCTGCGTCCTACAGAGGTCTCTTCTCCCTCACTCCTTCCTCCCGGGACCCAGCTGGGTGGGGTGGGCAGCTGGCCCTGCGGCCGACAGGCAGGAGGCTGGGTGTGGATTAAGTAGCTGGGTGTGGTTCTCATCTCTGCAGCTTACTCGCTGTGAAGCCTTGGGAAAGGAAAGCCCCTTGGCTTAGAGCACCCAGAACGTGAGTCAGGGCAAACCCGGGGCTGCTGTCCCTGGGGCTGTGACAGGACTGTCGGGAATTAAAGATGAAGTTGAGTGTGGAGGTGGTATCGGGCTCCCTCACACCTGGGCCTGGCCTGGAGAAAGAGCGCTGTCACTCTCGGGGCTGGGAACGGACAGATGGATGTGTGTGGAGTCCTGCGGGTGTCCCTCAGGCTTGACACTGGGAGTTTTCTTGGAAGGAAGAGAGTTGGAGTCCAGCAAGCCCCCCCACTTCCTGTGTGTAGGCAGCTCTGGCAGCCGTGCCCCTGGTCCTATCAGCAGCTCCCCAATCACTGGGACGCCTGAGCAGGCTGGGCCTGGTGAGGGGTGAGGGGACCCTGTCAAAGTCTCTAGGAAGCTGGTATCACAGCCCATGATGGCCTTCTCCCTGAGGTCACCCAGCCCCAGCTTACACGCGGACCCCCATTTCCACACGGAGGTAGGCGTCTTCCCTGGGTGGGCTGGATTCAGGGCATTCATGTGGCCAGCACCAGGAGCAAGCCCAGCTGTGCGCCTCCAAGCCCCTTGTTCTCGCACCGCCACCCGGGCCATTCCTTCTGCGAGACCCACAGGGTGGGGCAGACACCCCACTCAGCTTCCCCTGCAGGAGGAAAAGCAGCCGCATTCGAGGAAGGGGGGGATCTTTTGCAGGCTCCAGGGGCCCAGGTCCTGAGCAGAAATTCCTATCTCTTGGCCTGTGGAGGACAGGAGGGCTCTGCCCAGCTCTCAGCCTGAGGTATATTTGCAGATGGCTCCATGTGGTCATCCCAGAGGCTATGGGGACTGCCTCCTGCCGAAGGGCCTGGGCCGCCTCCGAGGCCCATCATGTGCAGAGGACACCGTGGCTTTGAGTCAGTCACCTGCGTGGACTTGGGCCGGCTACTTGACCTCTGGGGCCTGGGGAGATGACACCTGCAGAGCTGGGGTTAAATGAGTGTCAGGCACAGAGGCCACGTCCAGTCCTGTGTGTGGCAGCCCTTCCGTAAATACCGCCGTCTTTCCTCATCGTTGACAGTCTCAAGAGAAGAAAAGATGGGTTTCAGAAAGCGTTCTAATCTACTCAGTATAAAATTGCAATATTTGGAAAAACAACTTAGAGAATGGTCAGTTTTAGAAAAAGGTTTTGTTTGTTTGTTTTCGTAGCTTAGTAAACTTCTGGACCGGCCTCAGGGAGAACTTCTTTTTCTTTCTCTTTGTGCCAGTATCTTATCCCTTTGTAAGAGCGAGAATAGAGTCCGGCCGGGGGCGGTGGTGGAGACTGTCAGTGCTTTTCTGGATTAACTCAGGCCAGTCCCCTCAGCTGAAGCCAGGTCCATATGTGGACCTGATGGGAGTGGCTGGAGGACACGGGCATAGAGGCCACCCACATCTGTGGGGCAGGTTGTGGACTTGAGGAAGTCAGAGCCGACAAGGGCCCGGCTCGCCCTATCCATGCCCTCCTTGTACAGAGGCTGGCCTGTCCTCTCTGCTCCGAAGGATTCATTAACAGCCTCTTTTGATTACTACAAAAAGCATGTTTATTGTAAAACATTTGGACAGTAGAGAAAAACACAAGGAAAAAGCATCTCTAATTCTGCCACTCACAGATAAGTCCTCTTATCTTGGTGATTGTTCTAGTATTTCTTATATGCAAGTTTGCTTTTATATTTATTGCCTTTAAAATAGAATTACAAGTGCCTTCTTAGCACAGTAGGCAGCACATCAGTCTCATAATCTGAAATACAATTACATTGGACTTTTTTTGTACTATTTTTTTCACTAAATATAGCATGAGACTTTTCCACATCATTAAAAATCCTTAGAGAATGTAATGGCTACATTGTATTTGTTCCGATATATCATTTATTTAACTAGTCTCAAAGTTAAATTATTTATATTGACAATTTTTCACCCTTACATTCAACATCCTGGGAATAAATATAGCTTATTTCCATGATTATCTCCTTAGAATAAATAACTAAAAGTGGAATTGCTACACCAAAGGGTTTGCACATGTTTAAGGCTTTTGATGTGTATTGCCAAATTGCCCTCCAGGAGACTGTACTAATTTACATTCCCACCAACAATGAATAAATGCTGCATATTTCCCCAAATGCTGGCCAACTGTGGGTATTATACTTTTAAAACTACGCCAATATAAGTTTTAAAATATATGCATATATGTATGAATATTGTTTTAATTTAGGGCGTATTTTAATTAGAAGTAGTCAGAGATTAAACTAGTTTTGATAAGGTTTGTGTAATCCTGTCACCTCGTGGTAAAGGTTGGAATTGCAGGCATAGAGTTTAAAGAGGAAATCACCCGTGTTTAAGACCTTTTGGATCCTAACTGGTCCAGAGACAGAAGACATCATGGAATCAACAGCATAGGGATAATGCTTTACTCAGAACATTGTGAATCAAAGGTTGGGCCTTCAGAGGAGCCCTAGGCGCAGCACGCTTGCATTTTGGGGCAGTAATCAGTATTTATGTTGATAAAGTGATTTTGCCGTCTCAGAAATAGGAGGCTTGGCTGTGTTCAACAAATCTGATGGGTGTCATACCCTGGCCTGGGCACTGGGATGGCACAAAGATGGATCAGGCCCAGTCACAGTCTTTGGAGAACCATATGGGAATGGGAGGTTGCCCTGGGAGAGAGAGAAATGAATAATTAGAAGCTCAATGTCATCTTCCTGGAGGTATCTTGTTTATTACAAGCCCTTTTTTCTTCTCTAAGCTGACTTCTGACTAAGATGAAAGCACCTGTCACTCATGCAGGGCTTAATCTTGCCTAAACTTTGACTTTTACACAGAAAACATTAGACCTTCTCATCTCCTATTTACAATGTCACAATGTTGGCTTTTCCTCTTCTTTGGTAGTTTGATTGTCTTAACTCTTAACATTAGGCTTTAGTGACCTTCTGGTTTGTTTTACACATTCAGAAACCTATTTAAACGTTTCTTAGATATCATTTAATGTGCTTTAAAGAGAATAAAACAAGGATATGATGAGAGTGTTGGCTGGGTGAATGGACAGGTACAATTTGGATTAAATAATCAGAAGGCTTGAAGTGAGATTTAAATGATGAAAAAGCTGCAGAGATCTTGGGGGAGATCCCGGCAGAGGAAAAAGCAAGTGCGCAGGTCATGAAGTTGGAGCAAGCTTTGTGTGTTCAGGTACACTCAAGGTCAGTGTGGCAGAGTGAGTGGAGCAAGCTTTGTGTGTTCAGGTACACGCAAGGTCAGTGTGGCAGAGTGAGTGAGCAGGTGACAGGGAAACAACAGAAGGTGAAGCCAAAGAGGTCTCCCAGAGCTGCACCAAGTAGAACCAAGACAGAGGCAAGGGCTGGGGGATGGGACTTGACTCTGTGTTTATAGAAATCACTTGTCCTGGCTGGGCGCGGTGGCTCACACCTGTAATCCCAGCACTTTTGGAGGCTGAGACGGATGGATCACTTGAGGTCAGAAATTTGAGATCAGCCTGGCCAACATGGTGAAACCCCATCTCTACCAAAAAAAAAAAAAAAAAAAAAAGCAAAAACTAGCCGGGTGTAGTGGCACATGCCTGTAGTCCCAGCTACTTGGGAGGCTGAGGCAGGAGAACCACTTGAACCCAGGAGGCAGGTTGCAGTGAGCCGAGATCACACCACTGCACTCCAACCTGGGTGACAGAGCAGAGCAAGACCATGTCTCGAAAAAGAAAAAAGAAAGAAATCACTTGTCCCCAGAGACAAACTACCAAAGAGCCAGAGATCCCCCCCTCGCGATGCTTCCTTTGGGAACAGAGAAGAAAAACTGTCACCCTTCATCTCCCAAAGCCCTTCCAGTGTGCCAGGGAAGCAGGTGCAAGTATTAAGTGCTTGCTGGGTGCACACTCATGCATGCCGTCCCACCATGGGAGGCTAGTGGTTTCAGCCCTACCTGACGGATGAGAAATCTGAGCTCAGAGGGTGACAGGACTTAGCTGAGACATGGCCTGCTTGCATGCCAAAGGCTGGATTAGCACCCAGGCTATGTGACCCACTCCCTCACACCAATCAGCCGGCCTCTCAAGCTGTCTACGTGAGCAGGGCCGGGGCCAGGATGGTCTGCGTGTTGGCAAGAGAGTGCTTCTCAGACCACCCCGAGAAACGGATGCTTGGAGTGGATGTTTGGTTTCTCCTCCTCATACCTATCTGTATCCAGCCCAGCTGCTCCCTTCCCAACTACTGTATTCCACCCCTGGGATCAAATTGTTAGGATGCTTTCCTGCTTTCCAAAAAAAGAAAAACAAAAACTAAGTCTAACTTAAACTTAAAAGTCTATTTATTCATTTCACCGCCTCTCCTATTCCTCATTTGTACCTCTATTCGCACCTCCGTGTCATAGCCATTATTAGAAATTAGGGGGTGTGGCTGGGCGCGGTGGCTCATGCCTGTAATCCCAGCACTTTGGGAGGCCGAGGCGGGCGGATCACGAGGTCAGGAGATCGAGACCATCCTGGCTAACACGGTGAAACCCTATCTCTATTAAAAATACAAAAAATTAGTCGGGTGCGGTGGCGGGCGCCTGTAGTCCCAGCTACTTGGGAGGCTGAGGCAGGAGAATGGTGTGAACCTGAGAGGTGGAGCTTGCAGTGAGTCGAGATCGCGCCACTGCACTCCAGCCTGGGCGACAGAGCGAGACTGTCTCAAAAAAAAAAGGAAGAATTTCTGAATCTTCCCCTGGTGATGAAACACCCAGCTCTCTCTCACTGTCCAGGGTGTCTCTGCAGAGGCGCAGCTGAGGGCAGGGCATGCTCAGCCTGGGCAATATGGCCAAACCCATCTCTTTTTTTTTTTTTTTTTTTTTTTTTGGAGACAGTGCCTTCCTCTGTCGCCCAGGCTGGAGTACAGTGGCATGATCTTGGCTCACTGCAACCTTCGCCTCCTGGGTTCAAGTAATTCTCGTGCCTCAGCCTCCCAAGTAGCTGGGATGACAGGCACGTGCCACCACTCCTGGCTAATTTTTTGTGTTTTTAATAGAGATGGGGTTTTGCCATGTTGCACAGGCTGGTCTCAAACTCCTGAGCTCAGGCAGTCTGACCACCTCGGCCTCCCAAAGTGCTAGGATTATAGGCATGAGCTGCCAGTCCTGGCCGAAACCCCATATGTTTTTTTAAAAAATTTTTAATCTATCAATTAATTATTAAAAAGTAGAAAAGGCCTCCCTGCCTACAGGCAGAAACTGGAGGAAGGGGTGCGGTTAGGAGGCGGTTGCACTAATTTGCTGGTGAAGCCTGAATGACTGAGAAACGAGGGCTGGCGGGTGCTGCAGGTCAGCTCTGAGCAGGTCTGGAACCACACACACTGCACCTCCTGGGCCCCGCAGCGCCGTGCCCAAGCCCCTCTGCAGTCGAGGGAGCGGTAGCTGCACTTCATCTCCGGCCTCAGTCCTGGGAGCAGCGACAGCCAAGGCCCCAGAGGACTGAGAGCTCTGGGCTGAAATGTGGTCTGTGAGACGGGGCCTGGGCCTGGGACCAATTTTGAAATGAAGAACTCAGATGGACAGTTTGTAATTAATCAAGTGAACAAAAAAGGCCCACAGAGCACCACATGTTCACACGCTCTCTTGCACTCTTGTAGTTCAAAAACAGCTTTGATTGTAAAAATGTTATCAGTTAAACAATTTATCTGAAATATCCCAGATTCATCTGTTTTTAGATTTCAGCATCCTCCATCTCATTTTCGTCTGTCCCCTGCAGTGCTGCCCCGCAACACCCAGATTCTAGTGGAGCTGGGACGGGATAAAAGCAGACTCCGGAGTCCCGATAATGACACCCAGACTGGAACCTCAGGGAGATGCAACCAGGGCCACCATGCTGGCCGTTCTCCCCAGGGCCCTGAGCCAGCACAGGGCAGGTGTCTCCTGAGTCCAGCCCTTTGTCTTGGTCCAGCACTCTGTCCCCAGTCTCCCCATGAGTGTCCCATGTGAGGCAGCCCAGTCATGGGAGGCAGCCACCCCAGGTCATCGGGGCCTGAGCTGCTGCTCCGCCCTCGGCTCCCAGATGCCTCCTGTATCTGCTGCAGTTTTTTGCATCCTCCTGGCAGCAACCCAGGTACCTCCTGTCCACACCTAGCTCTGGGAGGTGACTTAGCAGGGACAGTAGTGTAGGGGGCCCAGCAGAGGGGGTTGGTCCTATGCTTTGCTGGTTTGTCTGTGATATGTTTGCAGTGTGGTCACTGGCTGGAACCCACTCCCGCTTCCCCAGGCAACAGACCAGCCCCACAGCATCCTCGCCCCATCGCATGGAAAAACATGTTCACAGACCTGCACAAGGTCACCGAGCCAAGCCCAGATCTTCGAAGCAAATAGACTAAAGAGAAAGCAGTGATTTGGGTACGAAGCTGCCCTGCTTAGGACCAGGGCTGGCACCGTGTCCAGCCCATGCAGTGGAGACAGAATGGGCCCAGGGGTCTATAGTCCATGTGTCCTCAGGCGCCTCCCTAGCCCGCCAAGCCTCAGCCCCTTCAGCTGTTGCAGGAGCCAAGGAGTTGACCCCAGGAGAGCTTCAGAGTTGGGCACACAGACTGGGTTCAGGGACCATTCCTGCTGCCCTGTGACCGACTCCAGCTGGGGGGGTGCCTGTGAGGCTGAAGGCACCCCTTTTGGGCCTGAGTCCTCAATGGCAGCGTCCTGGCTGATCTCCCAGGATGTGGCCCAAGGGCAGGAGTCCAGCGCAGGAGTCCGCCCGGGCTGGAGGCAGCCTTCGGCAGGTCAAGAGCGCCCTCTAGTGTTCTGGCCGGGCACCAGAGCCCGCAGGATGGAGGGTCATTCAATTGTTCCCTTCGCCGTTGATCCATTCAGCAGGCATTTACCGTGTTCTCATTCTGTACGAGGCACTTCGGCATTTGGGATACAGTAGCAGGAAACACATCCAGGGGTCCCTCCCCACTTGGAGCCTGTGGTTGAGTGGGAGAGAGAACAAAAACTTCCACAAATTCCAGCTTCACTATGCCTCGTGGCCAGGGCTAGGAAGCAGAGCTCCTATAACCCAGACCTGGCCTGGTGGGGGTAAGGGGCACTGCCTTGAGGAAGGGAGGTGTGAGTTGAAGTCAGAAGGTGAAAAGGATGCTGATAAGTGGGGAGTTTCAGGGGGAACACCCAGAGAGAGGGTGCACCCAAGATGGGCCGGGCTGGTAAGGGTGTAGGGGGAAGTGAGAAGCCCATGGCCATGGAGCACCCAGCCTTGAGGAATTGGCCATCTCTTGTCCACTCTGGGGTTCCACTCCGAGTGGCTGGAAAAGGGGCCTACAGCCCTACCCAGCCAAGCTGAGAGCCCTCCCCGGGCTGGAGCCTGAGGCCTCATCTTCCCAGCCACGTGGAGGTCCTGGGCACAGTTGAGCCAGGCGCTGCAAGGTGGAGGGTCTAGCCTGAGAAGGACCAGGCTTAAACAAAATCTTTGCAGACCCATCCGTCTGCCCGGGGAGCAGTGAGTTCCACATCACGGGGGGTGTGCAAGCCAAGGCCGCTCATCCACCGGTCAGGAAGAGCATCTGTGGTGGGCACTGGAGCCTTGTGGCTGGTCACTGTGGGAGGAGAGGTGGCAGAAGACAGAGCAATGAGTCCATAAGTGAGAAACTGGCGGGGGCGGGAGCTGAGGAAGGCTCCTCAGAGGAGGTGACACGTGAATCTGGAAGGAGCCGCTTGGAAGGAAGAGGTTGTCCTTCAATGCCAGCTTTGCCCTGAAGGCAGTGGGTGAGGGTGTGCCAGGTGCTACAGCAGCCAGAGGAGGGGCAGTCAGCAGGAAGGGCACATGGCTGGTATCCTGGCCTCTCCGAGCTCCAGATCTTCATCTGTGAAATGGGGATGATGAAGCTCCTGCCTGACCAGCCTGTGCTCAGGGCCAGTGACATCTAGATAGGGAGGGAAGGGCCCACATCGCTTCAGCTCCACGCCGTCCCCTGGCTTCATTTGTCCCAGGGCTGGCCCAGCGCGTCGCAGCTACTCTCATCAACCCAGCCTCCCTCTGCTGCCCGCCGTGAGCCCAGGTCCAGGGAGCCATTCCTTCCACAGCACACTCCGTTTCCAGAGGAGGACACGGGCTCCAGGGAAATTCAGCAGCTCACTCCAGGGTCTACGGGGCAGGACATCGTCGTCAGGATGTGCCCTCCTCCTTCACTGTGCAGGAAGGATGGGTATGTGGGGCAGGAGGCAGGGAGGCTGGCAGAGGCTGGCCCAGCGGGGTGGGAGGACTGGAGAGACGGACCTGAGCTAGAATTGCAGGCTCATGGGCTCATAGACACTTGCAGCGGCCGGCAAGTGAGAAAATAGGTGAGGCTGGTTGGGTGCAGGAGAGCAGAGAAAATGGCAGGGCCTGGATCAAGGGCACCTGCCCCATCGGGGTGCAGTTCCGCCCACGCAGTCACCATCAGGGTGCGGTTCCGCCCACGCAGTCACCATCGGGGTGCGGTTCCGCCCACGCAGTCACCATCGGGGTGCGGTTCCGCCCACGCAGTCACCATCGGGGTGCGGTTCCGCCCATGCAGTCACCACTACCACATCTTCCAGCATTTCCAGAGAAGCTGGAAATCCAAATTCTATAAAAACCTTTGCATTTTTAAGGGTTTCAACCAGTTCTTTACCAGTGGGTGACAATTGTCTGTGGAAACCAAGGAAGGCCCACCCCACAGCCTAGGGAGCGGCTCTCAGGGAGGCTGGGAAACCACCCATGAGAGAGGCCCGGGCAGGCAAGGGTGGGGCGGGAGGGCAGAGCTCGGCCTGGGCGTGGTCCAGGGCCACAGGCGAGGCAGAGTGACTGCAGCCTCGGTGTGTGCTGCGAGCTGTCCTGGTCACACTGGCTCCCTCTAGACCGCCTCACAGAGTTCGGCCACGCAGTAGCGGTCACCCTTCTGTGACAGTCATGCTTCCAGTCAGCTGCTGCTCTTACTCCAGATTTCCACCCCATCCATAGCTGGCACCAAAATGGGTTGATGGTGTGTCCCCCAGACTTCCTTCCACCAGAACAGCCCGCTGTACCTGAGCTGGTGGCCCGGGCAGCTGAGTCAGACACATCCCTGCCCGCCGGTCCCATCCTCCATCCTCCCTCACCCTATGGGAGCCAAGCTTTTTCCTCGCTGCCACCCTGATGAGGAACAGTATTTTCTGATACCTGACGGGGTAATCATGTCTCTCCCCACCAGTCACGGGCAAATGTGCCATTTCAGCAGGTATTTTGGGATCGGTTCAAGGGCACAGTGCTGTAAACACCGCCTCTGCTAGCCATGGTGTGTGACATGGACATACGTGTAATTACTTCCAGCACACTCGGACATCACCGAGCAGGCCCTCTCCCCAAAACAGAAGCCAGCTGCTTTCACAGTCTCAGCATCGTAGAGGTGAGAGGGCCCTGGGAGACTTTCTAGGCCAAGGGTTACAGATCAGATGCCCTGCAGAGCTGGCGAGTCACCTCGCCATGGGCAGCCGGTTAGGTGTGAGACCACAGGGAAGGGTGGAGCCTGTGGGCCAGGGTCTACGAGATCTCCCAGCTTTTCAAGAAAAGCCCAAACTCTGGACGTTTATGTAAAAGGTTGCAAGTTTTAAATGTTGTGACTAATTCATTTGGTTTGGGGTTCTTTGTTTTTTTGTTTGAGACAAAGTCTCGCTCTGTCACCCAGGCTGCAGTGTAGTGGTGCCATCATAGCTCACTGCAGCCTCAACCTCCAGGGTTTAAGCAATCCTCCTGCCTCAGCCTCCTGAGTAGCTGGAACTACACCCAACTTCTTTTTCTTTTTTCTTTTCTTTTTTTTTTTTTTAGAGATGGGGTCTCACTATGTTGCCCAGGCTGGTCTTAAACTCCTGAACCCAAGCGATTCTCCTACCTTGACCTTCCAAAGTGCGGGGATTACAGGCCTGAGCCATTATGCCCAGTCTGGGTTCTTTTAACTGCACGGATCAAATAAAACCTGGTTCCAGCAAAGACATTGCCCAGTTCCAGCCCCTCACGTCACAGATGAGCAGCACAGAGGGAGGCAGCCCCAGCAGGGCCAAGGAGCACATGAGGGGCAAGTCTCTGACCTTGGTGCAAGCTCTTGGGACCCCACCCAGCTGAAGCTCCTACAGTTTGCTCACTTGAGGTGCAGAGGTCACTACAGAGCCCACTCTACAAAATGCCCTAGGTCCCAGGAGGAAGCGCTCCAGGAGGAACATTGTGCCGCCCTCAGGGCACCAGCAACGGCTGAACCTAACTGTGAGGGTCTTTCCTTGCTTTCCCTAGCACAAAGAATTTGAGTTTGGGAAATTGCTAAGCCCCGGACAGTCTTGCTGCAGCTCATATGTGTACAAAGAGCCTAGGCTGAGAAATCAGGACCATATGGTGCTGACCCGCCCTGAGGGGGGCTGCCCACCCACCCCTCATCCACCAGCCGGCTCTAATGAGAGCTGGGAGGAGGCTCAGGGAACCTTCACGTAGGAATGTGCACTTCCCAAGCTGGGACCTCAGGCCCCACCAGCCTTGTAATTTGATGAATTGTCAACATCTGGGGCATAATTACTAGGCCCTGGCCTGATAATCCTGGTAAGCCCTTCTTCCAGGGGCCTCGTCCTGGTGCATTTTGAGGGCTCCATTCCCTGACAGGAGCCGTCAGCATTAATTACAGCCAGAAAGCAAGACAGGCACCCAGCTCTGGCCGATTTGATCGTTTACTCCTGTCTGCCTCTAAACGCCGCCAGTTTATTCATTTGGTTCAGTTCAGCAGATGCTGGAGCCGATCTTTGTGGGGGCTGGGCCAGAGTCAGGAGGACAGGGCCAGCGCTGGACCTTTCCCTGACATAGAGCAAGAGGGTCAGCGCAGGCTTTTCCAAGACACTCCAGGGATGGAGCCACCATCCCCACATCCCAAATGTACTTCACCAGGAAACCTCCCCTCTTCAGCCACACGGTTGTAGGACCACCAGGTTCAAATGCCCGCTGCGTTAGTACCAGGCCAATTATACTGAGACAGCAGGGTTTGCTGCAGAGACAGGGTTTAATGATTGCAGGGCACCCAGCAAGGAGATGGAGGAGACCCCAGGGCAGGGGGCTGAAATCAGCAGGATGTAGAGACTGCACTCCTCGGTGAATCAGCTCCCATGGGATCCTTCAGACCGGCTGACTTTGTAGTTTCACTGGTGTGCAGGCTCTGAAAGAATATCTCAAAGGGAAAGGGTCATTTTTCACATTCAAATTGCCATCTACAGAGCGGTTCAGGGGAACCATGACCCTGTAAGAGAACCTGCGATTCTGAGGCAGCCGGAAACCAGTTCCGAGGAAGGGGTCGGGAGCGTGCTGATCTCATGATGATGCTGAATGGCCCGCCAAGCGTGGTTTTTGTTCCTCCCCCTCCCTTCTTCCCTAATTAATTGTATAAAGTTTACAGGGATGGTTTCAACACTTGTTAATATGCCTCAAAAGATGGCTCTGTGAACCTGGCTCAGGAAATACTCAACAGGCCGAGGGAGGGAGAGAGCAAAGCCTCAAATTCACAGATGGCAGAGCCGGCGGCACCGTCCAGGGTCCTGCTGCCAGCCTCTTGGAAGGCCACACACGGGTCACTCCCAGCACTGCCCCCCAGGGCCAGGGCAAACCCTAATCCAGTGTCTGCTTGCCTGTGGGGCCTCGCGTCTTGCATTGGTCTGGGAAACAGAGGCCACTGACCTGGGACCCAACTTGAACTTGTTGTTTGAGAGGAGAATGGCATGACCTGCATTTCACAAATGAGGAAACTGAGGCTCGGGGACATTCCGGTCCCTGAGCAAGGCAAGGGACCGAGGCAGCACCAGGGCCGGGGGAGGGCTGCCCACCTGGGGTCCCAGGCCAGCTGGCTGCCTGGCCTCCTGCTCACGTGCAGCCCAGAGCTTTGTTTGTTTCTCACACATCCGGAAACATCCCGGAGCCCAGCTGATCTCCACGGGGAAAGAGTGATTTAAAGCAGAACCAAGGCTTGTGAACAGCTGTGGGGTTTCTCGGAGGGCAGAAGGCGTTGAAAACCTCTGGTGGATTCAAGGGCTTTGATCAGGCAGGAGAGCGAGCTGGACGGTCATGAGCATCTCCAGGCACAGTGTGGTGACATCCATAGATGAGGAACCTGAGGCTCGGAAGAGGGATTTGAACCGGGCCCTGCAAGGCTGAGCCCTGGCCTTTGCTCCGTGAGCTGCTGGTAAACCTCCCCAAGCTACTTTCTTTCCCACTCCTTCTGTAAGAGATGCTGGGAGAGGAACAGGGCAGCTGATGACTGGTGCCCTATTGTCTGGGGCAGGGGAGGGCTGCCTGGATAGGAGAGACCCCCCCCCCCCCACCACCCAAGGCACGCCCCTGCCCAGTCTGGTGCTCTGCCCTTCCAGACTACCCAGCTGCTCAGAAATGCCCTCATTCTGCTCAGAAGGACTTGCCTTGGGCTTGGATACTTGGACACTTGCCCTGCCATGCCTTTGTCCAGCCTGACCACGCCCCTCACCCCACGCGTTCCGTGGCTCCATTCAGACCAGCCCAGGCCCTTCCCTGAGGCGCTTGTTCTCCTCTCTAGAGCACCCAGAGCCGGGCTCGGCCCCCGCTGCACCAGTAGAAACACCTGGTTTGTGGATGGTCTGTACAGCCTCACGCCTCAGTTGCTTTGCTGTGGCTCAGCCAGGCACTGAGTCCATTAAGGCTGAGTCCACTGAGCCCATTTCGGGGGTGGAAGGAGCACTGTCCTTTTAAAGACCAGCAAAGTAAAATGACGGCTCCGACAGCCCTTCGGGAAAGAAACCTGTTCCGAAGAGTGTAACCCAGTGTTTCTCAAACTTACTCAGCCATGGAATCCCTGTCTCCAGGCAAGCCTGCAGGGCAGTGTGCTGTGGGGCACCAGTTTGGGAAAGGCATTCTGTAGGGTAACTGCGGACAGGGTCCATCCCCTGGAGGTTCACAGCCCAGGGTGCCCCGGCCCAGAGGGCAGGCCCCACTTCCCCAGGACGGGAGGGGAGGTGAGAATCACATCCCCAAGCCAGGCAGGTGCATCTGACTCCAAAGCCAGGCTGCTCCTTCCCTGCCTACCTCAGAGTCCCTTCTTCAGTGACCGCACCCACCCAGCAGCTTCTCCAAGGTCAGCCACTGCCCCTCACAGAGAGCTCGGGAGCCTGGGGGCGGCTTTGTTGCCCACGTGTCATCCTGGCTGTGGGTCGGCTCTGTCCCGGGAGCTGGCCCAGCCCGGTCTGCTCTGTCAGTTCTCGCACAGGGAGCTTTGGTGCCGCTGCAGGCACCGGCTCGGCTTCCGGGAATTGGAATTGGCTTCCCTTCAGTCCTCGGTGGGGGCTCCCAAGAGCACTGCGAACACCCATTGCTCTGCCTCTATTGGGAAGCTAGAAACTGAATTCACCCATAAAAACTCCCAGGGCTCTGATCACACATACAGGCAGGGCCTTTGATGTGAAAATTGGTTTTCTGTCACAGACGGGGCTTCTCACACATCAGAAAGAAGCCTTGGGGACCAAGGCTGCACCATCAGTGACCCCCAGGAACAGTCCTAGGTTGGCAGAGGGCAGCGTCCAGCTCAGGAGGCAGGAGGCCTGCGGCCATAATAAGGTCCAGTCGGTGGACACTTCCAGAAACAGCTGGCAGCACTGAGATGCTCCCTCTGGGGTTGAGGCCAAGGGGACAGCCTGGGCTCCCTTCCACGGGCACTTCTAGAAAGGCAGAGCCCTGTGGTTGTGCATGCTTCACATCCAGGGGACCGTGGGAGCAGGGAGGATTTCACAGAGGTATGCAAGGCCTGGAGCAGGAGAGAGTGGCCGGGAGGCCAGACAGGACCGCGGCAGGGGCCTGCAGTGCAGACAGGATGGAGACCCAGGGCCCAGACCCTTTCTAGCTGCATGGCCCTAGGCAAGGTCTTCCCCTCACTGGGCCTCAGTTTCCTTCTCTGTAAGAGGGGGATGAGGACACCTACCTTACCGGGTTGCTGTGTGATTGAGACCGAGTGGGGGCCATGAAGAGCTCCTTGAAGAGACCCAGGAAGGACTGGCGCCCACGTGTGTGGGGTCGGGCCCAGGGGAGAAGTCCAGGGTGGGGATGCGTAGTGGGACGTGACCCTGAGGACACCCGGCAGGGCCTGGGTCAGGGGATAGGGGGACAAGGGGCAGGGCCCAATTTAGTGTACTACCGAGGGCAGAAGGCCTGGGGGTGTGGACCCTGGGATCAGGACAGCTGGAAACTGGCAAGAGGACACTGTCCAGCTAGGGCAGCTCCTGGGAGGCTCATGGCAAGGAGTAGAACTACGCCTGTGATGGGGGCTGAGGCCCTGACCTGGGGCCCCCAGGGCCTGAGCCCCCAAGACTTTGGAATGCCCCCACTCCCTCTCCCCTGGGACTCCCCTGGGACTCCAGGCCATCACTCTGATGGCCAAACCCTCGGTGACCATGAGACTGGTGGCCAGAAGCACTTAGACACCAATTTTTAAGAACTGCCTAGTTTCCTACTGCCAGCAAGGCCCTGGCCGCGAGCCCCACATGGAGTGGCCACTCACACCATCTGGGAATGGGCAGATGGGCCATCTCCACACGAGGCTGTCTGGAGGTTGAGCCAGAGAAGCCAGCAGCTTACCTCCTACCTGGCAGGCACGGGGCCAGCTCCCAGCTGTGTCCAAAACCAGAGACCAGGAAAGTCTTCCCAGAGCAGGAGGCTGTCCCGGGGGATGAGCTGCCTGCTGCCAGGTGCAGACGCGGGGAAGGCACTCCAGGCAAAGGGAACAGAGAGCCGAGGGATAAAGACGGAAAGGAAGCCAGAGAGCTCGGGGACAGACAGGAGCACAGAGTGACCAGATGGCTGAAGCTGGCCTTAGCCACAGAGGACCCTGATGCTGGGCCCGGGAGTCCGTCCTCAGCCAGTGGAAGTCCAGAGAGGCAGGGACAAACTGAGCAGGGGCCACAGGTCAGGGGCCGACGAGAGCCCCTCTGCTCCTCCACCGCCTACAGGGTCCCCCATCCCGCTTTGGCCAGGCTGCTCTCTTGCCTACGGTGCCCTCCCCCACCCTCACACACACACTTGTTAGGTCCAAATACCCCAACGTTACTGTCCCCACAATGCGTCTTCCCGGCTAGGGGTTGGCAGAGCCTCCACCTCTCCTCCCCTTTCTGCTACGCAGTGCATGCATTTGCGGCATTATCATTCTTGCCGTACTTCCTTGGTTTGACTTTGCACGTTTTCCCGGGCACATGCTGCCTGCCAGGCCCCATCCAATAACAGAGGCACAGGGATTAGACCCTTTTCCTGACTGTACAGAGGAAGAATTGTGTAGACCCCACATTAACAATAGGTCATGTCACATGTGACAGAATATATGTGGTGGGAACAGGGACAGATGGCCTGACTCTGGGAAGGAGAAAACCCTAGAAGCCTTCCTGGAAGAGGAGGTAACTGAGCTGAAGATGGACAAAGAAGGGAAGGATGGCTGTGTGTGCAAAGGTTCAGAAGTGTGGAGCTGTGTGCGTCGTTGCTGCAGCCAACAGTGAAGTGTATGTGGGGGTGAGGGGACTGTGGTGAGAAGGAAGAGGGGGCTGACAGAGACCAGGCATCCCTGGTCCCAGAGTCCCTGCCAGCTGGATTCCTCCCCACTCCCACACAAAAGGGAGCTGGGCGAGGCTTTGTTAAGTGGGTGGTAGGTGGACAGGGGCAGGGGTGTCCGGCACGGGCTGTTGTGCAGCTGGTCCTCTGCAGACTCTGCAGGGGGCCTGGAGGTCACTGAGTGCCCCCACTGTCTGGACCCACCCTGGTGATTTGGCTTTTCTCTGGCTTTATTTTGTCTGCAAAGGCTGCAGCAATGTGGGAAGTTCAAAGAGCCTTCAAGACTGCCAGTCACAAATGACAGGAACTCAATTCAAGCTGAATTAATGAAGGCAAAACAAAAGTATTGATTAGCTCTCAAACTGGTGTGTACAGGGGCAGTTTCAGCTTCAGGCCCTCGACCCTGTCTTTCTCTCTGTCTCTCAGCTCTGCTTTCCTCCCTGTTGGCTTATTCTCAAGCCGTGTGGTGGTCCCTGGGAGCTCCAGGCTTAGCCCCATCAGAAGAAAAGAGCCCTTTTCCCCTAAAGCCCCACCATTAAGTCCCAGGCAGGATGCTCATGGCTCGCCTTGGATCCCAGGCTCGTCACTGACCCCGTCACCCTGGCGGAGGGAATGTGGTCACGTGCCCACCCCAGCAGCCCACCCAGACCCCATGGGTTGAGATGGGGGGTGGTCTTTAGAGAAGAACTGGGCTCTCTTGTCAGAGGAGGGATTCCGGGCAGCAGACCACACACAGATGCCTTCCCCTCCCTCGGCCCCAGGCCGCATGGACTGAACCCAGACCTGGGCTCCCATAGGCTTTGTTTTCTCGTCGCTGAATAATGCACCTGGGTCATAAGACGTGGAGGAAGTGCCATCCCCGTGTGTAACCTGTGTTCTCTCTCTTGTTTTCCAGGGACCCCTGGGTTTGGATGGCAAGCCTGTAAGTGATGACAGGGCAATTCCAGGGTGTCTTGGGCTGGGGCTGCCACTGTGGGGCTGGGAGTGACCACCAGGCACTGGAGGGAAGCAGCCACTGGAACTTGGTTCAGCAGAGAGAGAAGCCTTTGGGTGTCAGACTTGAGTTCAAATCTAGCTCCACTACCTGCTGACGGTGACCAGGGGAGGCCTCCTCACCTCCCAAGCCTGAGGTTTCTTGTCTGTCAAGTGGGCACACGTACCCCTCCTCTCCTAGGGATGCTGCAGACCTATGGAGAACTGTGGGCAGCACAGTCCCTGGGGTCTAGTCAGCCCTCAAAGCATGCGAGCCCCTCGCAGCAGACACAGGCACAGTGTCCTCGCTACATTCTCAAGACTGCCCTGGTGGGCATCAAGCTGAGTTCTCAACATCTGGGCCAGGACCCTGTGGTCACAGGCAGTCCTCAGCAGAAACATGCAGGGAGACATGAGCACAATAAATAAGTAATTTGAGGTGGATGGATGGATGGGCGGGTGGGTAGATGTGTAGATAGATGCATAGATGGATGGATGATGACTGGATAGATGGATGGATGGATTGGTGGGTGGTTGGATGGATAGTGGATGAATGGGTGGATGGGTAGGTGGGTGGGTGGATGGGTACGTGGGTGGGTGGGTGGATGGGTGGATGGATGGATGGATGGATTGGTGGGTGGATGGATGGATGGATGGATGGATTGGTGGGTGGTTGAATGGATAGTGGATGAATGGGTGGGTGGGTGGGTGGATGGATGGATGGATGGATGGATTGGTGGGTGGTTGGATGGATAGTGGATAAATGGGTGGATGGGTAGGTGGGTGGGTGAATGGGTGGATGGATGGATGGGTGGATGGATGAATGGATTGGTGAGTGGATGGGTGGATGGATGGGTGGATGGATGAATAGATTGGTGAGTGGATGGGTGGATGGATGGATGGGTGGATGGATGAATGGATTGGTGAGTGGATGGGTGGATGGATGGGTGGATGGATGAATAGATTGGTGAGTGGATGGGTGGATGGATGGATGGGTGGATGGATGAATGGATTGGTGAGTGGATGGGTGGATGGGTGGGTGGATGGATGGATGGGTGGATGGATGGATGGATGGGTGAGTGGATGGGTGGATGGGTGGGTGGATGGGTAGATGGGTGGATGGATGGATGGATGGGTGAGTGGATTGGTGGGTGGATGGGTGGATGGATGGATTGGTGGGGGAATGGGTGGATGGATGGATGAATGGATTGGTGGGTGGATGGGTGGATGGATAGATGGGTGGATGGATGAATGGATTGGTGAGTGGATGGGTGGATGGGTGGGTGGATGGATGGATGGGTGGATGGATGGATGGGTGGGTGGGTAGATGGATGGATGGATGGATGGATGGATGGATGGATGGATGGATGGATGGATGGGTGGGTGGGTGGATGGAGGGATGGATGGATGGATGGATGGATGGATGGATGGATGGATGGATGGATGGATGGATGGACTGGTGGGGGAATGGGTGGATGGATGGATAAATGGATTGGTGAGTGGATGGGTGGATGGGTGGGTGGATGGATGGATGGGTGGATGGATGGATGGATGGATGGATTACTCATACAGGGATGGACAGATGGAGCCCATACTCCAAGGAGCTGCTACCATTAAAGAAGAGAATGCTTTTTTTTTTTTTTTTTTTGAAGAAATAAGAAAGAAAAAAGAAGAAAATGCCTCTGGAGAGAGCATCTCTCTACTGCCTGCTTCTCAGATTCCAGAAAGATGGCTTGGGGGCAGTGGCCTCCCACTGACAGCAACAGGGTGGGAGCTGAGCAGTGGGGGACTGTGTGCGCTCTCTGGGAGGAGTGACCAGTGCATGTGCCCCTTTCTCTGCTATGAGGATGCCAGTGGGCCCTTGCTGGTCACCCCCAAGTCCCCCATATCCCTCATGCTGAGGACTGAGGTGTGGAGCTTCCTTGGGCCAGCCAGGGCAGCTGTCACTGATGCTGACAGCTCATGTGTAATTTTCCACTCAGCCGCCCAAAGTTCTGCTCAGCATCACGGGCCCTTCTGCCCTCAGAGGTACAGGGAAGCCAGAAGGGGAGCCAGCCTAGGCCCCTCACTCAGGCCTGTTCTTTCTCCACTTTCCTTCTCCAGGGACTTCCAGGCCCGAAAGGGGAAAAGGTAAGTGAAACCAGAGGCTGTGCAGATGCGAAGAATCCCAGAAACCTCCCTCCGAACCCCGTTCCAGGGTGCCCTCGAGCACCTCACAGCCCCTCCTAGAGCCTCAGTTTCCCCATCTGTAGAGTGGGAATCACCGTGCCTACCTTCTAAAAGGGTTACAAGGCTTACACTTGACAATACGGAGAGTTGAGTCTGAGTTCTCCTGGGACCAAAGCATAACCAAACTCGGAGGCCCAGTGTTCCCAGAATGACGAGTGTCCAAAGGACTTCTTGGTGAAGGGGGGGTGCCAGGAGGGCTGGGGGATTGAACCGTGACTGTTAATGGTATTCTCTGTGGGGAGGGCACCCCTCAGGAAGACATGGCAGAGAGCTCTCTCGGCGGCCCCCTGGGAGGAAGGCTTCCCTGGCATCAGGCACTAAAGCCCCCTAGAAACCAGGGACCAAGTGCTTCAGAAGGGGACAGAAGAGATCTGTGTTACCCACGGTAAAATCAGGGGAGGGGTCAGAGCAGGCCTAGATGTGCCAGGGCCAGCTGGGTGCTCCCACAGCTGGACCACGTCCACCCCCGACGCGGAGTTTGGAAACGGGAGGTGAGAGCTGCAGATGGGCCCTGCTGTGTGTGACTCAGCGGCTCAGGCCAGGGCAGGCAGGGTTCCCACCCAACCACCAGGGCTGAGGGAGCCGTGGGGAGGCCTGGGAGCTGGTGTTCAGAACCTCGGCTTTGCATTCCGGCTCCACCACCAACTGTGTGGCTTTGGCCAAGTTGCCGGGCTCTGTGGGCCTCAGTTTCCCCATCTGTAAATGAAGACCAATCTCACCGAGTCACAGGAGGGATTGCATGAGGTCATGGTCTCAATGGTCTTGCCAATGATGAGAGACTAGTGCAGTTGGTGGGTGGCCTGATTACCTTCCCGCTGGCCTTGGCTGATGCCACCACGTCATAGAAGTGATTCCATCAGGGCTGTGAAACCAGAGAGAACTGGTGTCTTGGTGTCTATTGCTGCTTAATGCACTGCCCCAAAACTTGGTGGTGTAAAGCAGCATTTACTCATTAGCATCCCTTCCAGAGGACACAGTGGGAGGGGCTGTCTCTGCTCCACAATATCCGGGGCCTCGAATGGCTGGGGCTGCCCTGAGATAAGGGAACACCTGCCTTCAAGCCCTGGATCCACTAGCTGTGTGACCTTGAGCAGGTTAAGTGGCCTCACTGTGTTTGCTTCCTCATTGGAAATGGAAATAAAAATAGAGCCTGCCTGCTATTTTTGTTAGAATTAAGTCATACCATGTCTATGAAGCACTGGGCACAGATGCTGGATGGGAAATGGGAAGAAATGATGAAAGCAGTGGTGATACCTCTCCATGTCTTTTGTTCCTAGGGTGCACCAGGAGACTTTGGCCCCCGGGTAAGAACCAGGCATGACCTCCCTCACTGCCCATATGGTTTGTTTGACTTAATAATTAGGCATAACTGGCGCTGCTTCTGGGTCCTGGCTCCCTGCAGCTCATCACAGAAAGGCCAAGAGGCCCCTTCCCCACCCATAGCACTGGTGGAAGCCCCCAGGGACCTGGGTTGTGGGGCTGCCACCTCTTGCACGGGTGGGTGTCTCTGGAAGATGTCCAGGTCTCCATACTTACCACTGTGGATGCCGGACAGTGGGGCTGGCACGTGACCCAGACTGGAGACTGAGGACAGCTGGCACCCCAAAAAGAGGGAAGGCTCTGGGGTCAGCAGAACTGAGCTCAAAGCTCAGCTCTGCCACCTGCCAGCTGAGTGACCCTGATCAAGTCACTTTGCTCCCTGAGACTCCGTTTCTTCAACTGTGAACGGGAGGACAGCCCCCACCCCAAGAGCTTGTCGTGGCAGTTAAAAGGTAGTGGGAGCGGCAGTGTAGAGCGGGGCTGCAGCTTGTGGTCAGGGCTGGCCCGGCGCCTGCGCCGTACCTCTGCAGCCCTGAGCTGTGAGCAGGAGCAAGGAAGGGGGCTGGCCAGGCCAAGCCCCACAGACACAGCTGCTCTGTGCCAGCCACATAAAGCTGGTGAGATTGCTCTGCAGTCAAAGAAAGGGTCTCATGCTGAGTTTTAGCTGCTGAGAAAAATCCTTCTGCTTGCTTCCTGGTGGGTGTGTGGAGCTGATAATCCAAAGCGGATGCCCTCTCCTCAACAGACTAGAAGTCCTGAGGCCCAGAGGTCATGGAAGAGGGGATCTCCTCCCAAGCCCCCAGCCCTCTTCATGGATACCTTCCCTGTGTTCCCAGTGTCCCAGTCATCGGGAACATCACCCCCCAACACACACACACACACACACACACACACACACACACACACACACACACAGTTTAGTGGCTTAATGGCCGGGCACAGTGGCTCGTGCCTGTAATCCTAGCACTTTGGGAGGTCGAGGCAGGTGGATCACTTGAGGTCAGGAGTTCGGGACCAGCCTAACCAACATGGTGAAACCCTGTCTCTAGTAAAAATACAAAAATTAGCAGGGTGTGGAGGTAGGCGCCTGTGGTCCCAGCTACTTGGGAGGCTGAGGCAAGGGAATGGTTTGAACCTGGGAGGCAGAGGTTGCAGTGAGACGAGGTGGCACCAGAGCGCTCCAGCCTGGGCGACAGAGCGAGACTGTCTCCAAAAAAAATTTTTAAATAGTGGCTTAAGACTCCAATTGCCATTCTCTCTCATGGCCCCTGAGTTAGGGTTAGGCTGTCTTGGGTGGTTGTCGGCAGCCAGGCCGGGAGCCCCTCCCGTGGCCGCAGGTGACGTGGATGCTGGTGGGCATTCCACTGGTGAGCGGCCCTCCCTGGAGAAGGAGTCTGCACACTGATCACCTACTCGCCTTTCTCTGGGCTTGGTGAAGTGGCTTTGCCTCCAGGTTTCAAAAAGCCTTGTGGTTTTTCAAATCACCTTCCTGCCTTTCTGACCACACGACCTGTCTGCTGACTAGATGGTTTTCCCACGGCTCAATCCGGGCTTTATGAGTAGAGACCATCACCTGTACAATCGCCGGATCCTCAAGGTAGACTGCCTGAGTGGGGGCCTGGGCCTGATGACTTGCTGTGTTACCCCCAACTCACCCCACGTTTGCAGGGTTAGACCTCAGCCATCCTACCCTGAGGGAGGAGCAGGCGGGCTGGCCGGGAAAGAGCCTAAGAATCTCTCCCAGGACCGGCTCCAGTGTCAGGCCCATTTTCTGTCTTAATAAGTAGAGTCCAGGCCAGTAGTTCCCAGCCTGAGGGCCTTTATAAAAGGAACAGCAGGGAGCTAAAGGGGTGTCTTCAAATTCTTCCTGATTCAGTGCAAATTAAAACAGGAATTACCTGTCACCATCACCACCCATGCCTGGTGACCTAACCAAGCTGTCAGTTTTCTTCCCTTTTGTCTGGAGCTGTAACATTTTGATCAGGACCCTGGCCATGCCAGACCAAGAGGAAGACCTGAGTGGCGGGTGTTGAGAACTTCTGCTGATTTTTTTAATTGGGAAAGCAAGTGAATTTGTGTTAAGTGCAGTTTGCTAGAGAGGTGAACTATTTCAGATCAGGGAACATCTGTGGATGAAAAGAAGTGTCTCAAAGGGACCTCTTGCCTTGGCAGTGAGAGGAGGCTCTGCCTTCCCTAGCTCTGTAACCCTGGGCAACTGACCCTCTGACCCCCAACCCCAGCCATTCCATCTGTAAAGTGGGACAATAACAGTGCCCTGGCCAACTCATCGCAAAGGTTGAATAAGATCATGTTCGGCCAGGTGTGGTGGCTCATGCCTATAATCCCAGCACTTTGGGAGGCCAAGGCGGGCAGATCACTTCAGGTTAGGAGTTCGAAACCAGCCTGGCCAACATGGTGAAACTCCGTCTGAACTAAAAATACAAATAATAATAATAATAGTAATCCCACCTACTCGGGAAGCTGAGGCAGGAGAATCGCTTGAACCTGGGAGGTGGAGGTTGCAGTGAGCCAAGATTGTGCCACTGCACTCCAGCCTGGGCAACAGAGCTAGAGACTCTGTCTCAAAAAAAAAAAAAAATCATCTTCAGGATATCCTTGCTAGCTCAGTGCTATGTCTTCCTTTCTTTGTTACAAGAAGGTTGAGGGCCACTGGCACCATGACGTGGGTGTACTCCATTCCTGTGGCTCCACCCTGTGCCAGTGCAGGGTGGGCCCTGCTGGGGCAGTGGGTAGGTGCCAGTCACAGTGGTCTTCCTTCCTCTCGGGTTGGGCTATGAGGTGGGGCTCTGGCTGCCTGAGGTCTGACCCAGTGCTAACATCAAGTTCTAAAGTTGGGGATTTAGTGCTGCATGAGAGAAACTGTGTGGCCCTTCATCATCATTTTTTTTTAACTTTTATTTTGAGATAATTGTAGATTTACATGTAATTGTAGTAAATAACATCTGTGTACCCTTCATCCAGTCTCCCCCAGTGGTGACATCTTGCATCTCTGAGTACAATCTCACAACAGGAAATTGGCATTGATACAATCCACCAACCTTATTCAGATGCCCCCAGCTGTACACACACTTGTTTGCGTGTTTAGTTCTGTGCAATTTTAACACACTTGTAGATCTGTGTAAAGCACACAAAGGTCCCTCATGCTGTTCTTTTGTAGTTACAATCACCTTCATCCCCCCATCCCTAATGCCTGGCAACCAGTATGGGTTCTCCATCTCTATAACGTTGCCATTTCAAGAGTGTTACATAGATACAACCACACCGTATTAAGCTTTTGAGATGGACTGTTTCACTCAGCGTAATTCTTCTGAGATGCATCTGAGGTGTTGCATGTGTCGTGGCCTGTTCCTCTGGGTTGATTGCTGAGTTGTGTTCCATGACGTGGATGTACCCCAGCTCCTTAACCTTCCACCTACTGAAGGACTTTTGGATTGGTTTCCAGTTTGGGGCTGTTACTAACCAAGCAGCTGTGAACAAGGATAAATGCCCAAGAGTGCACCTCCGTACTTCAAATGAAGCGAGAGTTGACCAGAAAAAAAAAAAAAAAAGGTCCTCCAGGAAAGTCCTTCAGGAGATACTCAGGCCCCACTCTAGAGAGAGGAAGGGGCAGCTGGACACACGTGTTTCCCCCCACATGCAGCACGTGCCATCTCTCTCCTAAACACTGGATCTGGGCTTCAGGTGCTGAAGAGCTGGCACATTCCTTGGCATGTAAAAGGTCCCGTAGGGCCTCTGACACCAAAGTATGGGGATCTGTTCGGTCGTGCAGTCCCCAGTAAGTGGCAAGAGGCCCAGTCACAAAGCCCTCCCCTTTGAGCCTGCCCCAAGGGCTGGGAAAGGGGATGGCATGGGGCTGCCCATCTGAGGGTTTCTCTCTGGAGGCTGGACCCCCTCCCGCTCAGAGTCATGCCAAGCCCCATCTATTTCAGGGAGACCAAGGACAAGATGGAGCTGCTGGGCCTCCGGGGCCCCCTGGACCTCCTGGGGCCCGGGGCCCTCCTGGCGACACCGGGAAAGATGGCCCCAGGGGAGCACAAGGCCCAGTGGTAAGAGAGGGCCTGGAGTTTGGCCACCCAGAACTTGACCAAAACCCCAAATCCGGATTCCAGAGCCAGCCCCATCCCCATCCCCATCTCTAGTGCAGACCCCACGCCAGCCTTAACCCCAATCCACACACTGAACCTGGGCCCAAACTTAACTCCAACCAAGATCCAACCCCAATTCAGATCCTGACCCTGACCCTGACCCCAGACCCAAACCCAACCCTAACCTCAACCCAGACCCTTATCCCATTCGAACCTTAAATCTAACACTAACTGGGTCTCTGATCCCAATCAAGACCTTGACCTCAAACTCATTCCCAAATCCTGGTCTACACCCCCAATTCAGACCCTAACTCTGACCCTTCCAGACTCTGACGCTGACCAAACCAACTCTAACCTCAGATAGACCCAGACACCCTAAGTTGACCTTAGTTGCAATACCAGTCCCAATCCTGACTCAACCCTGAGCCTAAGACCCTCCTGGGGGCACTGTCTCTGCAGACCTTTATCAGCCCCTCCCCTCGCGCTCCCCAATATAATATCTCAGCCTCAGCTTTCCTCCCAAGCGTCTCCAAAGCCTGGAGGCCAGGCCCCATCCTACTACCCTTTCCCTCACCCAGAAACCCCAGCCTGTCCTTCCCTCCAGTGTGGAGGCCACACCACCACCAGACTGCCACCAGGGTCCCCCCCCAGTCAGATGGATCCCCCACCAAACTGCCACCAGTTTCCCCCAGGACAGCTGCTCAGTTGGCTCATCCACTACTTGTCACGCCAGGCCAGTGGCTTCCCCAGCCTAACGTTCTCTTCTGTGGAGTGGGGACAGTGATACTCGCTCTTCAGGTTTGGCGAGGATGAAATGAGACAATGTACTTAGAGCCCCAGCCCAGGGTCTGGCCTGAGATTTGGGCTCAGTTCAGTGTGACGACCTGCATCCCTCACTGCTGTCCCCTCACACTTCCGCAGGGCCCCAAAGGAGAGCCTGGACAAGACGGCGAGATGGTCAGTATCCAGGGCATTCCAGAGGCCTGGGCTGGCAGGACTGTGGTTCCCAGACCTGGAAGCCCTTTTCCCACACACGCTGACAGCAGGGTCACGCGCCCGTGTGTGTGTGTGCACGCCTCTGCATGTACATGTCTGCATGTGTGTGCACCCCTGTGCACCTGCCCGTCCACCCACCCTGGGGAAATGGCCAGGCGAGACACCAGTCGGAGGGAATTCCAGCAGCTCCACATTCCTGTGTGGAGGCTGTGGTCCACTTGCCACCGCCTGAGCCCTAATGCAGAAGCTGTCCCAGGCTTGAGGAATCAGGCCTAGGGCGGGCAGCTCCAGCCTGCTTCTGACGGCAGCCCTGCCTCCTGGTCTCTGGGATGGGTGTCACCTTTTATAAAGCCAGGATGCTAAGAAGGACAGGCCCAGGATCAGCCTCCAGTATGACATTTAACACCTTCTCTTCTCTTGTTCCAGGGCCCGCAGGGACCCCCAGGGCCCAAGGTGAGTGTTCCTCATTCCCCATGCCCCTCCCCGGATCTGGCGGGATGGACTCACCCACCGCCACCTCCTTTCTCTTCCCCCCATCCCCAGTGAAGCCAAGGCAGTAGGGTCAGGAGACCAAACTCCCAGACCATGGAGAGTTACTGCACCTCTCTGGGCCTCAGTTTACTCATCCATTAACTGGAGGCACAGTAAACCTTTCCTGCCTTTTTCACACTGAGTTGCGAGAGTTGAATCATAAAACACATTAGCTTTTTGGTTTCAAATAAATTTTCCCTTTTTTTAAATTTTTTTATTATTTTGAGGCAGAGCCTCACTGTCATCCAGGCTGGAGTGCAGTGGCACGATCACAGCTCACTGCAACCTCCACCTTCTGGGTTCAAACAATTCTCCTGCCTCAGCCTCCTGAGTAGCTAGCTGGGTCTACAGGTGTGCGCCACCACACCATGATTATTTTTTATATTTTTAGGAGTGGCGGGGTTTCACCATGTTGGCCAGGCTAGTCTCAAACTCCTGACCTCAGGTTATCCGCCCACCTTGGCCTCCCAAAGTGCTGGGATCACAGGTGTGAGCTACCGCACCTGGCCCAAATAGATTTTGTTTTTAGAACAGTTTTTGTTTCACAACAGAACTAAACAAAGTACAGAGTTTCCATATCCCCCTGCCCTGGCCCATGCCCCCGCTCCCCAGCTATGAGTACCCCCACTTGTTAGAGTTGTTAGAGATGATTTGCCTGCATGGACAGATCAACATCACCCAGATGCCATTGTTCACATTAGGGTTCACTCTTGCTGGGGTACTCTCCGGATTTGGACAAATGTGTGTTGACAAGTATCCACCACTGTGGTGTCATGGAGTATTTACCCTGCCCTAAACATTCTCTGTTCTCTGCCTGTTCATCTCTCATTCTCCCTAGCCCCAGCACCACTGATCCTTTTATTTTATTTTTTTATTTTTTTTTTTTTTTTTTTTTTTTTGAGTTGAAGTCTCACTCTTGTTGCCCAGGCCGGAGTGCAATGGCACAATCTCGGCTCACTGCAACCTCTGCCTCCTGGTTTCAAGCAGTTCTCCTGCCTCAGCCTCTCAAGTAGCTGGGATTACAGGCGCGCCCCTCCACACCTGGCTAATTTTGTATTTTCAGCAGAGATGGGGTTCCACCATGTTGGTCAGGCTGGCCTTGAACTTCTGACCTCAGGTGATCCACCCACCTCAGCCTCCCAAAGTGCTGGGATTACAGGTGTGAGCCACCGTGCTCGGCCACTGATCTCTTTTCACTGTCTCCATAGTTTTGCCTTTCCCAGAGTGTCATCTAGCTGGAATCAGACTGTGTGTGGCCTTTTTGATTGGCCTGTTTTACTTAGTAATACACATTGACCTTTCATCCATGTCTTCTCATGGCTTGACAGCTCATTCCTTTTTAGCACTGTCTGATAGTCCATGTCTGGGTTTATTATTTATTTAATGATAAGCCACAGTTTATTTATTTATGCACTCACCTACTGAAGGACATGTTGGCTGCTTCCAGGTTTTGGCAATTTGGAGTAAAGCTGATGTCAGCATCCATGTGCAGGTTTTCATGTGGACATAGTTTTCCACGTGTTAGCGTGTCCAGCCCTCTGCAGATGTCAGCTCTTTCATTTTTGCCCTCTTTGGGGAGGATGTGAGTGGGGAGGAGGGCTCTGGTCCTCCCTGATGGAGACGGAGCCTCTGGCCTGAGGAGGAAGGATGGGAAAGCTGCTCAGCCAGTGCCTCGTCCTCCAAAACCCTCTGAGACGGCAGGAGTCACCTCCCCACTTTGAAGAACAGTGCCTTGCCAGGGTCGCTGAGCTTGGGAGTGAGTGGCTCAGAAGTGGAATTCAAGACTGTCCGCCCCAGCTCTCTGAAGCACTCAGGGGTCTCTGGGCTGGCCCGGGGCACGGGTCATCAGTGCCGCTTCTACCCGAGGAACAAGAGGCTGGGGTCTGGGCCACACTCCTGCGGCTCTCACCTTGCTCTTGAACCCCCCATTGCCTCCCCCAGGGTGAGCCTGGAGTACCCGGAAAGAAGGTGAGAGGGGCCGATGGAGGAGCATCCGGGTCAGTGTTGGGAAGTGGCTGGAGAGAAGGGCAAGGGCTGGGATGGAATGGGGATGGGGATGGGGATGGGGACAGGATGGGGTGGGGTGGGAGCCAACCCACGGGGAAAGTGGCCCTGTCTTCCCCAGACCTGAGCCCTCACTGCGGGTGGCTGCCCTGTCCTCGCTCTCCGTGAGGCCAGAATTTATTTTATTCATTCATTTATTCACTTACTCATTCTTTCCCTTCCTCAAACACATCAAATTCATGCCCACTTCAGGGCCGGGCACACTAGTTCTCAAAGTGTGGCCCTGGGACCCACCCCAGACCCACTGAATCAGAGACTCTGGGATGGGGCCAGAGTCGGTTTGACCAGCCCCTGGTGCCACTGATGTGAGCTCAAGCTTAAAACCACTGAATGAGTGTTATCCTCTCCAGCCTCTTCTCCTGGGCCAGCCTCCTCCTTCACCTCATTCAGGTCTCAGCAAAACCCTCCCCCAAGGCCAGCAGGCGCACTGGCTCATACCTGCAATCCCAGCACTTTAGGGGGCCAAGACAGAAGGATCACTTGAGATCAGGACTTCAAGACCAGCCTGGCCAACATGGCAAAACTCCATCTCTACTAAAAATCCAAAAATAAATCAGCCAGGCGTGGTCACAGGCAGCTGTAGTCCCAGCTACTCTGGAGGCTAAGGCTGGAGAATCAGTTGAACCCAGGAAGCGAAGGTTGCAGTGACCCAAGATTGTACCACCGCACTCCAACCTGCTGGGTGACAGAGTGAGACTCGTCTCAAAAAAACAAAAAAAGACCACCCTGGACAATACACCAAGACCTCATCTCTACTAAAAATCAGACAAACTAGTCAGCTGCAGTGGCATGCATCTGTTGTCCCAGCTACTTCGAAGGCTGAGGTGGGAGGATTGCTTAAGCCTGGTAGGTCGAGGCTGTAGTAAGCTATGGATTGTGCCACTGCACTCCAGCCTGGATAACAGAGCAAGACCCTGTCTCAAAAACCAAAAAATCAGGCCAGGCACGGTGGCTCATGCCTATAATCCCAGCACTTTGGGAGGCCGAGCCGGGCAGATCACGAGGTCAGGAGATCGAGACCATCCTGGCTAACATGGTGAAACCCCATCTCTACTAAAAATACAAAAAACCAGCCGGGCGTGGTGGCCAGTGCCTGTAGTCCCAGCTACTCGGGAGGCCGAGACAGGAGAATGGCGTGAACCCAGGAGGCAGAACTCGCAGTGAGCCGAGATTGTGCCACTGTACTCCAGCCTGGGCAACAGAGCGAGACTCCATCTTACAAAAAAAAAAAAAAAAAAAAAAACTCTCCCATCTTCTAGGAGACCTTCCCTGGCCACCTGCTGCAACAAGCTCCCCCTGCAGTCCCTCTCCGCCTTGCCATCCTCCTCTCTTCTCAACACTACTCCACTTCCTGACATGGTGCCTAGAATTTATTTGCATGTGTGTGTGTGTATGTGTGTGTGTGTGTGTATATATATGATAGGATTTCACTCTGTCACCCAAGCTGTGATGCAATGGCATGATCACAGCTCCCTGCAGCCTCAGGCAATTGTCCCACCTCAGCCTCTCAAATAGTTGGGACTACAGGCGTGTGCCACCATGCCTGGCTAATTTTTTATTTTCTGGTTTTTGTAGAGATGGAGTCTTGCTCTGTTGCCCGGGCTGGAGTGCAGTGGCTATTCACAGGTGCCATGATGGGGCACTACAGCCACAAACTCCTGGGCTCAAGCAGTCTCCCCGCCTTGACCCGCCAGAGTGCTGGAGTTAAGGCGTGAGCCACCGTGCCAGCCAACCTTGTATTTATTTGAACGTTTCTTTTCCCTTGGCCTCCTCTGACTCCACCTGAGCAGGGACCTCAGCTGCCTGGCCCACAGGGGGAATGAATGGATGAATGTACCCTCATCATCTGCCTATCCGTTCTCTCTGCAAATGCCAGCCCTGGGCTGGTGGGGTCAGGCGACACAGAGAGATGGATCTGACCCCACCTCTGCCCTGGAGGGGCAAGGAGGGTGGGGAGGAGCTGCCTGGTACCGTGTGCCAGTGCAGGTGCCAGGAGCAGACTGGTATACTGGGAAGCCCAGAGGAGGGAGGGGCCCACTGGCCACCCGAGGGTCTGACCGGCAAGCCCCAGGTGTCCTCTCCTCAGGGCGACGATGGGACACCAAGCCAGCCTGGACCACCAGGGCTCCCTGGACCACCAGGGCCCAAGGTGAGTATCTGCCCCTCCCCTCATGGCCCCCTGCCCCCACCTCCCATGGTTCCCGTCTGCCTGGTGAAGTCCCTACCCTGGACCTTTGGCACCATGAGGTCCTAGGCCAGTGCCCGGTGCAGGCCAGAGAGAGGCAGAGGAAGGCCCTGGCCCCACCACACAACAGGCCTAGCGTCTCACCCAGTCCATGTGTCTCCCTGACTCCCTCAAGCCCTCGTTTCCATCTCAGGGGCCTCACTTCCTGCCGTGTCCCCAAGCCAAGAACTGGGTGTCATCCTCACGCCTCACTCCCCCAACCCCTCACAACAGCCACCAAATCCTGGCCAGCCAGTCTCCAAAGTGCCCCTTGAGCCCCTGAGCTGCCCCAAGTAAGTGCCAAGGCCCACACCAGAAGGTGGCAGCCGTGGTCCTGTGTCCCCTGGGCTAGCGAGAGCCCTGAGGTCCATCCGTGCACACACCCCATGGACTCAGTAACAATTTGCCAGGAGGCCTAATCGCAAGGCTTGGGGCAGCCCCAAGGCACCTGCCACGTGCCCGCTCACACGTGCTTTCACTGCAACTGTTTCTATTTCAGGGCGAGCCAGGGAGCGAGGGGCCTCAGGGCGAGAGTGGCGTGGGTGGTGCCCCAGGACCAAAGGTGACGTGAGAACTTGCTGCTCTGGCACCTGTGGGCCCTGCTCAGACCTTCCCCCAGTCGAGAGTGGGAGACATGGTCTCAGCTCTCATTGGCCCTTTTAAGTGAGGAGTCCCAGGAGGACCTGGCCCAGGGGTCTCCTTCAGCACTGTTGGAGCTGGTGTGGGGGCAGCAGTGGTGAATCTGGACAAGTGGCAAGGCCTCCACTGGTGCCCAGCTCTGTGGCCAACTCACCATGCAGCCTCCAGCTCCGGGACACCAGCGTCCCCACCTCTATACAAAGTGATGTCAGAGGAGGGTCTCGCAGGCCCCTCCGGGAGCCCCATTCCTGGAGTGCTCTCTCATACATTCGGCTGCGAAGGCTCCAGCACTTGGGACCTGGGCCCTCCTGGGAAGAGGGGACTGGGAGGCGTGGTTTGGCTTCACACCTGCACCGTGTGTCTCCACAGGGGGAGCCTGGCCACCGAGGCACGGACGGAGCTGCAGGGCCCCGGGTAAGCTGCCGCCTCTCAGGCAAGGCCTCAGGGATGAGATCTAGGGGCCCCATAGCTTCAGAAGCCCCTGTCCCCACAGAGACCCCAGAGGAGCAGTGGAGCTACAGGAACTGGGAGGATTTTACTTTTTAAACCAATGTATTTGTGATTTTTGAAAATTTATAGTACGTGCCTTTTTTGGGTAAAATGTTCAAATATGGAAGTATAAGAATAAGAGGCCCGACCCGTTATTATGAAGCCAGATCTCTCTCAGTCCCCTCGAGCGCGTGCCCATCTAAATTCCTTTCTCTATATATTCAGACACAGGTCCTCCGTTTGTCCTATGCCTGATCCTGCCGCAGCGGGCTGGGCCTTGCCTTTTCCCCACCCCACAGGGAGGTTTGTCCCTGCCACCAGGAGCACAGCGCCCCAGCCCGCCCCAGATCTTTTGTGACCAGCCCCTATCAACATACCTTACCTTTAGGGTGACGTCCAGGATCCTGGCCTCGGCTCTGTCTCCTCGTGCTCCGGGAGGCTGGTTTCTTCCTCCAAAAAAAATGATCTGAGCCCCTGCCTGGCTGTGCAGGTGGTGGGGAGCGGGAGAGGGTTGGATTAGGCAGCCAGTGAGCCAGGCTGTTCTGGGCAGGCTGTGACGGGACGGGGGAGGGCTGGCAAATGAGGCCCAGGCAGGGGTCTCCAGCCTGCACAAGGGATCGGCTCGGGCCTGAACCAAAGTGCTCCCCACCCTTCACCGTACCCCAAGCAAAGAGCAGCCTGGGTGGGGAGTGAGGCTCACGAGGGGAGGGCTGGCCAGCAGCCTTGCGTGCACGTTGAGTGTGCACGTTGGGTGTGCAGCATGGGCATGAGCACGCTTACGTGCACGTGTAACCAGGCGGGAATAGGCGTGTGGGTGCGCGGTGTGTGCAGCCTCTGCCAGAGGCTGGGAAATGGAGGCACAGGGGACCGATCCGACCTGCTCATGTTTTTGTGTTTTGGAGGGTTTGGGGCTTTTCTGTGTGTTGCGAACATTTAAAAATCTGAAGCGCGTCACATCAAAATCAGGCTTTCCATTTTCCCCCAAGGACTCGGGTCAGGCCTGAACGCCCACACGAAGGCAATTCCAGCCGCCCCTCAGACCAGGTGGAAGCAGGTCCCTCAGCAGGCCCCAGGGCCCGCCTCCCCTGCCCTCCCACGCTGGGATCCACACTGGGGAGGGGCATGCGTGTGGCCTGGGTGACAAGGCTCTTCCATTGCTTTGTCTCTGGGTGTGACGCAGGGACAGCTGCCACTTCACCCCCCAGCGTAGCTCTTCCCTGAAAGTCTTACTCTTCTTCCTGCCTCAGGGTGCCCCAGGCCTCAAGGGCGAGCAGGGAGACACAGTGGTGATCGACTATGATGGCAGGATCTTGGATGCCCTCAAGGTAGTGTTCCTGGTGGGACCAGGATGTGCCTTAGATATGATTTTCCTTAGGGAATAATCACTTCCTTTGTGATTAATGCTGCACTTTTTTACACAAGGGACTCGAGGTAGCTTAGCACAAAGACCCAACCGTTCCTAGGTGTCCGATGTGGAAATCAGGGCTATGTCGAGACCCGCCTCCGAGAGCCCCTGTGAATGTGGCCCATGTGGACCGAGCTCCCTAGAGGCCAAGTCAAAAAGGGAAGCTCCTCGCTCAGGGGCAGGAGCCAGAGCATTTCCTGGGGTCTGTTCCCACCGGTGTCTCCTGGGACCTTCCCAGAGGACACTGGGTGGAAGGGACACTGGGTAGAGGGCCAGGTCTTCTAATGATGTCATGGAGAGGATGAGAGTGGCAAGCCCGGCCCCCGGAGTCTTGGGAGATGTGTGACCTCCGAGTCCAGTGGCTGGTAAACTTGGGACTTACCACCAGTGGAGAGAGGCACTGGGTGCCAGCAGCTCATGGGTACCCCAGAAGGGAAGTGGGTGAGGAAGGAGTGGTCGCCAGAGACCAGACCGGGAAGGGGGCCCTGGCCCCACCTGAGCATCATTTCCAGTTATGTCCCACAGGCTTTGGGGAAGTACAAGTTGGCAGTAACTGTGGCACCCACCCCCAGGCATACGTGGTGTGGCATGGCGTGGTGTGGCATGGCGTGGCATGGCATGGCGTGGCAGGCAGGCACATGCATGGTGTGTCCCAGGCTGACCGAGCCTATGAGTGCAGGGAGTTGGGAGGTAGACTTTGTTTTGTTTTTATTTTTGTTTTTGTTTTTGTTTTTGAGATGGAGTTTCACTCTTGTTGCCCAGGCTGGGTGTGATCTCAGCTCACTGCAGCCTCCCCCTCCCAGGTTCAAGCAATTCTCCTGCCTCAGCCTCCCAAGTAGCTGAGACTACAGGTATGCGCCACCACACCTGGCTAATTTTTGTATTTTTAATAGAGGCGGGGTTTCACCATGTTGGCCAGGCTGGTCTCAAACTCCTGATCTCAAGTGATCATCCCGCCTCGGCCGCCCAAAGTGCTGGGATTATAGGTATGAGCCACCATGCCTGGCCAGAGATGGACTTTGGATGCCAGACTGAGATGCTGACTCAATTTGATGGGCAGCAGGCAGCCATAGTCCACATAGTCCATGCAGGGGATGGTGTTAAAAAAATAAAAACACGCCGGGTGGGTGGCTCATGCCTATAATCCCAACACTTTGGGAGCCTGAGGCAGGTGGATCACAAGGTGAGGAGTTCGAGACCAGCCTGGCCAACATAGTGAAACCCCATCTCTACTAAAAATACAAAAATTAACTGAGTGTGGTGGTGCGCACCTATAGTCTCAGCTACATGGGAGGCTGAGGCAGGAGAATCACTTGAACCCGGGAGGCGGAGGTTGTGGTGAGCTGAGTTCGCACCTCTGCACTCCAGCCTGGGCAGCAGAGGGAGACTCCATCTCAAAAAAATAAAATAAAAAATAAAAACATATTGGGGGAAGGCTAGCTAGGGAATGGTAAGGACAGTGAATGAAAGCGGGTGTTGGAGCAGGCAGCAGGGGGACCCCAGGCAGGGAGGTCCTAGGCCTGGGCCTAGAGGAGGGTGGATAAGATGGAGGCCACGGGCATCTCAGTGGGACACCAACAAGAAGGGCACAGGATAGGGAGGCAGGAGGTGGGAGGGGAGAGACCTAGAGCTTGTGGGACAGGGGCTGGGCAGGGTGCAGTTTTACAGAAGGGAGGGGAGGGGAGTGTGGAGGCCGAGCAGGAGGCCTGCAAAAAGTCTGGGTCAGGACAGGAGCTTGAGAGTGGGGTCGGACCTGGACACACTGGAGACAGGAACTCCCTAGGTCCAGCAGATAGCAGCCAGTGGAGCCAGAGGGTCAGAGAGCTCATAGGACAGTCAGAGAGCGTGGTGCTGGGCCACTGTTGGGGATGTCATTCTTGGCAGGCCTTGAATGCCAGCAGGGGATTTAAGCTTGCTTCAAGAGGCAATAGGGAGCCAAAGCAAGATCTTGAGCAGGGGAACATCGTGACGAAATCTGGATTGGGGCAGAGGGCCGTTCATGGCAGCAGACACCTCCTGGCCTCCCCCAAATCTGGGTAGCCAGATAAAGCCATGCACAGTGTGGCCTGACCTGACGGGAAGAAGCAGTCCCCGAGGACCCTGCCCCTGCTCAGCTCAGCTGGACGGGGACTTTGTTCCAGGTGGGGAGCTGGGCGGGCAGCGAAGGGAGGCCCTGCCTAACCAATGACACTGACTGGCTTCACTTTCACACACAGGGGCCTCCCGGGCCACAGGGGCCCCCAGGGCCACCAGGGATCCCTGGAACCAAGGTCAGTGCCGACAGAGCTATGTGGTCCCCCAAGCGTTTGTCTCCAGCGCTCACCTCCCACTTCCTGTCTGCTCTGTGATCCTCTTCCACTTCCCTCCTGGTGTCCTGGCCCGGCTTCTGGGAGCTCAGAGAAAGGGCCTCGGCTTCCAGGCTGAGTGCCTTCTCCCTGGGCTCTGTCTAATCTGGGAGATTTCCCTGGGAAGCCTCGTTCATACGTTTAAACTGAAAAATCATGCAGCTATAAAAAGGAATGAAATCCTGTCATTTGCAGCCACATGGATGCAGCTGGAGGCCATTATCCTAAGTAAATTAATACAGAAAAGAAAATGGGCTGAGTGTGGTGGCTCACACCTGTGAATCTCAGCACTTTGGGAGGCCGAGGCAGGTGGATCACCTGAGGTCAGGAGTTTGAGACCAGCCTGACCAACACGGTGAAACTCTGTCTCTACTGAAAATACAAAAAATTAGCCGGGCATGGGGGTGTGTGCCTGTAATCCCAGCTACTTGTGAGGCTGAGGCAGGAGAATCGCTTGAACCTGAGAGGTGGAGCTTGCAATGAGCCAAGATTGTGCCATTGCACTCCAGCCTGGGCAACAAGAGCAAAACTCCATCTGAAAGAAAGAAGGAAAGAGGAAGGAAGGAAGAGAGGGAGGGAGGGGAAAGGAGAAAGGAGAGAAAAGAAAACCAAATACTGCATGTTCTTACTTAAAAGTGGAAGCTGAGCCAGGCGCGGTGGCTCACGCCTGTAATCCCAGCACTTTGGGAGGCTGAGGCGGGCGGATCACCTGAGGTTGGGAGTTCGAGACCAGCCTGACCAACATGGTGACACCCCATCTCTACTAAAAATACAAAAATTAGCCATGTGTGGTGGTGACCGGCACCTGTAGTCCCAGCTACACGGGAGGCTGAGGCAGGAGAATTGCTTGAACCCGGGAGGCGGAGGTTGCAGTGAGCCGAGATCACGCCACTGCACTCCAGCCTGGGAGACAGAGCAAGAGTCCATCTCAAAAATAAATAAATAAAAGTAGAAGCTGAACATTGGGTACACGCAGACACAAAGATGGGAATAATAAATACTGGAGATTCCAAAAGGGAGGAGGTGGGAGGACAGGGATTGAAAAACTACCTGTTGGGTGCTATGTTCACCACTTGGATGACAGAATCATTAGCAGCCCAAACCTCAGCATCATGCAGTACACCCAGGTGGCAGCCCTACCCATGTACCCCCGAATCTAAAACCTTTCTAAAAGCTATGAATTTTCCCATAAGCACTGCTTTAGCTGCATCCTACAAACCTTAATATGTTGAATTTTATTTTTATTCAATTCAACCTAATTTCTAAGCTCTCTTTTGATTTATTCATGGATTATTTAGAAATACTTGGGGATTTAGAAATACTTGGGAGATTTTTTTCCAGATATCTTGCTTTTTTGTTTGGTTTTAGTTTTTTTCATATTTAATGTATCCAGCTGACCATATATTTTATTAATTTCTTATTTAATTATCATGCAGCCAGGCATGGTGGCTCATGCCTGTAATCTCAGCACTTTGGGAGGTGGAGGTGGGTGGATCATAAGGTCAGGAGTTCAAGACTAGCCTGGCCAATATGGTAAAACCCTGTCTCTAATAAAAATGCAAAAATTAGCTGCACGTGGTTGTGCACACTTGTAATCCCAGCTACATGGGAGGCTGAGGCAGAAGAATTGCTTGAACCCAGTAGGCGGAGCTTGTAGTGCGCTGAGGTTGTGCCACTGCACTCTAGCCTGGGAGACATGGCGAGACTCTGTCTCAAAAAAAAAAATTACCTTGCGGTTAGAGAACATATTCTTTTTTTTTTTTTTTTTTTTTGAGACAGTCTTGCTCTTTTGCCCAGGCTGAAGTACAGTGGCGCCATCTCAGCTCACTGCAACCTCTGTCTCACGGGTTCAAGCAATTCTCCTGCCTCTGCCTCCTAAGTAGCTGGGATTACAGGCCTGTGTCACCAAGCCCAGCTAATTTTTGTATTTTTAGTAGAGAGGGGGGTTTCACCATGTTGGCCAGGCTGTCTCAAACTCCTGACCTCAGGTGATCCACCCACCTCAGCCTCCCAAAGTGCTGGGATTACAGGCGTGAACCACTATGCCCAGCCAGAACATATTCTTTTTAATACAACATTGATCTTTTTAATGTATTAAAACTTGTTTTAGAGTCAAAGTGTTCTTTCTTGTTGAATGTTTTATATACACACAAATTAAATGTATATTTAGCTGCTATTGGGTATAGTGTTTTATAAGTATCCACTAAATAAAAATAAAGAACTGAAAACCCAGCCCCTGTGGCCGCATACCAGTCCGGTGGATGGACAGCTATGCACACCCTGTGGCCTGTACCATTCGTTCGCATCCTGCCCGTTTGTCTCAAGAGAAAGAGCCAACAGCTTTGAAGTCAGGCAGATCTGGTCCTGGCATCGTCGTTCCTGGGCTCTGTGGCCTGAAGCCGGTCACTTAACCCTCCAAGCCTCAGCACCCGAATCTGTGACATCACAGCTTACCGGTGATAGCCATGGGCTACATCTGCTCGTGATGGACTGAGGAAACAGAGGAGGTGGTGGGTACTGACCCACCCTGGGCCGGGTACACAGTGTGTCTTGGCCCTCTGGCTGCTGACACCTCTCTAGGAAAGGAAGGCATAACCCCTCTTGCCATCTGTTTCCTTCCAGGGCGAGCTTGGATTGCCTGGTGCCCCAGGAATCGATGGAGAGAAGGTCTCTGGGCCTTTCATTTCCTTGGTGATGCCAGTGCCTGGTATTGGGCTCTGTGTGTGTGTGTGTGTGTGTGTGTGTGTACAGAGTTCAAGACCATGTGTGAGAGAGGCAAAAATCATGGATTCTGGCGCCAGGCTGCCTGTGTGCAAACCCTGGTCTGCCCTCAGGCCCCGGGCAAGTTGCCTGCTCTGGGGCAGGGCTGAGTAACTGTGTATGGAGAACACTCAGCACAGTGCCTGGCACGTGGTGAAAAGCCATAAAAGCTAAGAGCATCAGTGCCATCGTAGGTATTGCCCCAGTTCTAGTGTGTGTGTGTGTGTGTGTGTGTGTATCTGTGTGTGTGTATCTGTGTGTGTGTGTGTGTGTGTGTGTATCTGTGTGTGATATCCTATACAGACGTAAGCATATTCATGGGGTCACTGGCTATTCGAGGGTAAGTCTTTCCCACTGGGTCCGCAGTGTGTGTCTCATCCTGGACGTTATGTGATTGGTTGAATGGAGGGATTCGGTGGCTGGAAGAGGTTGTGGGGGTGGGGAGTCCCACCACTAGCTTCTGAGGTGTGGGCACAGAGAGATGTGGCCCCATGAGTGCCTCCAGAGGGGCAGCTCCAGGCTTACATGCTTCACCCGTCTGCCCCTGGCCCCTGCTCTGAGGTGCCCGCACCCGGATGCAGTGAGCCAGGAATGGCATTGCCCCCATCCCCACCCACTGCACTCAGCTAAGGCTCCCAGCCACTGTGGCTGGAGGTGAGGCTCCACAAAGATAAAGTGGGGACCTGCCATGAACTAAGCTCTGGGGACCTGCTGGGGTGGGGAAAGGGAGAGGACCTCCTGAGCCCTACTAATCCCTTGTTCTTGTGGCTTTCAGGGTCCCAAAGGACAGAAAGGAGACCCAGGAGAGCCTGGGCCAACTGGACTCAAAGGGGAAGCAGGCGAGATGGGCTTGTCCGGCCTCCCGGTATGTGACTGGGCTGGGCCACACATTGCGCCTCCTGTGTGGAAGCCCCGTGCTGTGGGGAGGCCAGGGCGTGCCTCTGACGGCCCCTGCAGTCTCAGTGCCCAGCCGGGTGGGGACACTCTAGGCTCTGGGCCAGCACTGCCCTCTTCTCTCCCGGCCTCCACTCCTCATCTGGAAGAGGCCTTCCGCCTGCCTTGGATGGCAGCTAAAATCAGGAGGTGTGGCCATGGAAGCGCGTTGGCCAGATGGTTATGCCACGTGCTCTGACCTAAGCTGCCCAAGTTTGCATCCAGCTCCAGGCAAGCAACCTAACCTCCTGGGGCCTTGGCGTCCTCACTTCCAAAGTGGAGTGATCATCCCCCTCCCTCAAGGGCATGCGTGGCTGGGCTGACGGTGGCTGGCACACAGCAAATACCCACTGTTGTCGTCCTCATCATTTCTGTTGTTGCTTTTGTGGCCCGATTGGGAAGAGCCACCAGGTGTTACGCCACCACTGGGACATCCACTATCCATCCCTGATGATCACTGGGCTAGAGGGGGCACTGGAGTTTGACCCCGGGGTCTTTGCTTCAGAGCCCCTGGTTGTTCCCTGCACCCCAAGAAAACAATCTGTGCAGCTGCTTCTGTGCTCTCTGAAGCCCATGCTGCTCACCACCCAGGGCATGGCCCACGGATCCAGGGAAAACTTCTCAGTTGCAACAGCTAACTGAGGACTGCTCCCCGAAGCCACATGGGGGAAGGAAGGGAGGTCACTAAGCACCGTGGGTGGTGATGTAGGTGCTGGACACAAAGGACTCACAGGCCATGCCGTCCTGCAGGGCGCTGATGGCCTCAAGGGGGAGAAGGGGGAGTCGGCGTCTGACAGCCTACAGGAGAGCCTGGTAAGGGGGTGTAGGGGGTCAGGGCTTCCCCCAACACCCAGTCCAGGCTGGGTGGGGACCCTGCGCCTTGGGACAAAAAGGCCACCTGGCCTGAGCAACCCCAGGGCAGTAGGGGAGGGAGAGCAAGGGGAGCGAGGCCCCTCTGAGAACCCACAGGCCAGCTGCCCCCCGCTCACCAGACTCTGCCCTCTGGGCACAGGAAGGAGACTGTGGATCCAGCAGTATGTGATGAGCTGGGGTGCGGGTGAGTGAGGGCGACAGGCGGGGGGTGACTAACCTGTCTCTCACCGTCCCTAGGCTCAGCTCATAGTGGAGCCAGGCCCCCCAGGCCCCCCTGGCCCCCCAGGCCCAATGGTAAGGACAGTTTGCTTTGGTTTGGTTTGAAGCAGCCAGGAAACCAAGAGGCGGGATGGGGGCTAGGTCCCAGAGCCGTGACCCAGGAGAGAGCGAGTGTCGTCATTCAGGGAGGGGCACATGGGCAGAGGGCAGAGCCCAGGACAGGGCCCCAGGGGCCAGTGAGTGGCCCCTGCAAGAGGGTCCGGGGCCAGCCTTCTTATCTGCTTCTTCCTCCTGCAGGGCCTCCAGGGAATCCAGGGTCCCAAGGTGAGTGGGCATAGCCCCCTCTACTGACCTCAGACTCACAGCCCAGGCAGTTTCTAACAGCCTTGCCAATGGGCAAAGCAAAGGGCCTGATGCTCCGCCCTGGCCCATCCCTGAGTCTTCCTAGCACCTGAACGTCCCAACTCCCCAGGGCATAACCTCCCTGATGTCATCGGGGCCAGTGCCCCCTCTCCACACTTGGGGCTCTCTTCTCCACTTTCTCCCTCTGCCCAGAACCCCAGTCTGTACCTCTCTCCTCCTCGGGTCCACCACCCACGGTTCCTACTGCTTGTCCCCTTCTCCTTTCTCTGTGCCTCTCAGTTCCTTGCACTGTCCCCACCTCTCCCCATCCCAGCCCGCCCCACACACATCTGTCTCTCAGCTGCCACAGCCAGAGCACAAAGTCTTGGGCTTGGTGTGTATTACATAATGGAGTGTTGCCTGCTCTTACATTAAATCCTCGAGTGTGGCCTGCCTGCATGCCCTGCTCCAGGGAGGCAGACACAGACGGGGAGGCCATCTGGCCTCGCTCTTTGTCACACCACCCTCCTGGCACGAGCACATCTCTGCTTCCCCAGCTCAGAGGCCAGATGTGGGATTAAGAGTCATGGAACCCCAGGCCTGAGCCCGCAGCCCCACCAGATGCACTGCTTCTGGTTCTGTTTTCTCTTAAGGCCGCCACAGTTCATGTTTCAAAGAGGCAGCTGCTATCAGGGACAGGGTCCAAGGCTTGCCGCAGAAGCCTGATGGGGACCCAGCTCTGCTGCCTCCCACTGTGTGGCTGGGCCCGTCCCCGCCCCTGTCTGCACCTGCTTTCCTCATCTTTGAAACAGGTGTGACCATAATCACCTTCCATGGGGTTGAGGGATCCTGTTCGGGAAAAGGCGCAATGTGCATGGCCAGACCTCCTCCTGGTCACCCTCACCAGGGAGTAAGCTGGGGTCAGGTCTGGTGGAGCCTGGATCTGTTCCTCTGTCCACTTCCCAGCTCCCTTGCAGTCTCCAAGCTTGCCTGTCCTCCTCTCTGTCTAACCCCTTCCCCTTGACTGATTTCCCTCCTTTGCCTCCAGGGCTTGGATGGAGCAAAGGGAGAGAAAGGCGCGTCTGGTGAGAGAGGCCCCAGCGGCCTGCCTGTGAGTCTCACAAGCCTTGTTTGGCCCACAGGTGTTAATTCCTGTAACTAGCATGCCTCTTGACTCACTCCTTTTCTATCCAGGGGCCAGTTGGCCCACCGGGCCTTATTGGGCTGCCAGGAACCAAAGGAGAGAAGGTAACCGCTTCATTCGGAACTCCCTCTCCAACTATGGCCGCATGGTCACGGTGGCGCTCAGCCCGGGGACCCCAACCCTGTACCTCACTGGGTCCCTGCACTTCACAGGGCCAGAGTTCAGGCTCTGTGGATGCCAGGTCTGTCGTGGCCTCCATCTATGCCTGCGTGGTTGGTGGGTCTCCTCGCCTCCATGTCTGTGCCCAACCCATGGGGCTGGACTTCCCAGCAGCTGCGTTCCCAGCCCCCCTCCCCAACCCCTCTCACCCGCTCTATGTCTCTCCTCAGGGCAGACCCGGGGAGCCAGGACTAGATGTAAGTGTCTCATCATCACTTTGAGTAATCGGGTGCCTCTTGTGTGTATCTTCTGCCTTCATGCAGTAACCTGATCTGGCTACTCAAGTGTGACCCCCTTCCCCGGGGCTGGGACCGCAACTGACTGGTTCCCCCTGTGTCCCCACTGCCAAGTCAGTGCACAGCCCAGAGTAGGTCCTTTGTGGATAGATGAATGGATGGATAAAGGATGGATACATTGGTAGATGGATGATGGATGGACAATGGAAGATGAATCGATGGGTTGGTAAATGCATAATGGCTGCAGGATGGATGGATGGATGGATGGATGGATGGATGGATGGATGGATAAATGGATGGATCGGTGAATGGATGGATGGATGATGGATGAGTGGATGATGGGTGGGTGGATGATGAATGGATGATGGATGGATGGATAAATGGATGGATGGGTGAATGGCTGGATGGATGATGGATGAGTGGATGATGGGTGGGTGGATGATGAATGGATGATGGATGGATGGATGGATGGATAAATGGATGGATGGGTGAATGGCCGGATGGATGATGGATGAGTGGATGATGGGTGGGTGGATGATGAATGGATGATGGATGGATGGATGGATGGATAAATGGATGGATGGGTGAATGGCCGGATGGATGATGGATGAGTGGATGATGGGTGGGTGGATGATGAATGGATGATGGATGGATGGATGGATGGATGGATGGATGGATGGATGGATGGATAAATGGATGGATGGGTGAATGGATGGATGGATGATGGATGAGTGGATGATGGGTGGGTGGATGATGAATGGATGATGGATGGATGGATGGATGGATGGATGGATGGATGGATGGATAATGGATGAATGATGGATGGATGGAGGGGATGATAGATGATGAGTGGATGGATGGATAGATGGATGGATGATGCATTGTAGCAAGAAAGCGAAGAGAACAGTGAAGAACCTATTGCAATATCCTGGTGACAGATAATAAGGCTTTACCTAGAGCAGTAATTTGAGAAGAGGAGGAAGGGAAGTATTAGCCCAGGCTGATTATATCAAGTCTCTCTGGTAGCATACATAGAAAACATAGTTTAAGGCCGGGCGCGGTGGCTCAAGCCTGTAATCCCAGCACTTTGGGAGGCCGAGACGGGTGGATCACGAGGTCAGGAGATCGAGACCATCCTGGCTAACACGGTGAAACCCCGTCTCTACTAAGAAATACAAAAAACTAGCCGGGCGAGGTGGCGGGCGCCTGTAGTCCCAGCTACTCGGGAGGCTGAGGCCGGAGAATGGCGTGAACCCGGGAGGTGGAGCTTGCAGTGAGCTGAGATCCGGCCACTGCACTCCAGTCTGGGCTACCGAGCGAGACTCCGTCTCAAAAAAAAAAAAAGAAAACATAGTTTAAACTGGCTTAAAATGACCCATAATTGAAAAGTATGGAGGTTCAACACATGGATCCAGGGCTCAACTGTGTCAACACAGCTCAGCCTTTCACTCTCTCTTGTCCGCTTTCCCTGTGGAAATCAAGTTCCGCGTGGTGGTGAGGTAAAGCCAGCAGCTCGAGACCATCATCCTCCCAGGCCCAAACTAAGAAGAAAGAAAATTTGACTCACTCCAGTGTTCTACAGGAAGTCTCACGGGCTCTCCCTGGTCCCAGTTAGGTCAACACTGAACTGTCACTTGACCATAGGAATGCAGTGCCCTGACCAGTCAGACCATGGACTGGGGCGGAATCAATGGGTTGTGAGAAGGGAGGTTTTTCTCAGGAAAATCAGGTAGCTATTTTGAGGGACATGGGACCAGATGCAGGGCTGCAAGGACTCTGGTGTCCACCCTAGACTTTAGAAAGAGAACATTACCGGCCGGGCACGGTGGCTCATGCCTGTAATCCCAGCACTTTGGGAGGCCAAGGCGGGCGGATCATGAGGTCAGGAGATCTAGACCATCCTGGATAACACGGTGAAACCTCGTCTCTACTAAAAATACAAAAAATTCGCCAGGTGTGGTAGCGGGTGCCTGTAATTCCAGCTACTGGGGAGGCTGAGACAGGAGAATGGCATGAACACAGGAGGCAGACGTTGCAGTGAGCCAAGTTTGCGCCACTGCACTCCAGCATGGGCGACAGAGCGAGACTCCATCTCAAAAAAAAAAAAGAGAGAACATTACCTGGGAGAGCAACTGGAGGAGGGAAAGGAAGAGCTGTAGCTTGTGTTTCTGACTGGGAGGGCTGGGATCCATTGATGGGAAGGGATGGGAGAGGACAATGCTGAACCAACTGCAGGCTCTGGGCCCAGTTGGGGATGGAGCTAAAGAGACTCCATACCACCATGAATGTGACTATAGCTGCCTTCTAGGAGGCCTGGTGCTCAGGGTGGCATCTCAAAGCCATGCCCACCCTGCTCTACCTGGCAAATGCCAGGCCCCTCCTCAACCCCAGCAGGCCCAGCTGTAATAAGGACTGTGCTCAGAAACTCCCTTTGACCCCCTACCTGTGATAGAACAGCCCTTCCCCCCAGAGTCCCACCACCCGTTTCAACCTCTGTCACTGAGCGTTGACTGTCATCAGCACTCTCTTGCCTGCCCCGTTACACATGAACAAGGGAGCATGTCGAATCCAATTCTCTTTTTTAAATTGTTTTCTTTTTCTTTTTTTCTTTTTCTTTTTTTTTTTTTTGGAGATGGAGTCTCACTCTGTCACCCAGGCTGGAGTGCAGTGGTATGATCTTGGCTCACTGCAACTTCTACCTCCCGGGTTCAAGCGATTCTCCTGCCTCAACCTCCCAAGTAGCTGGAACTACAGGTACACGCTGCCAGGCCGCTAATTCTTTGTATTTTAGTAGAGATGGGATTTCACTGTGTTGCCCAGGCCAGTCTCGAACTCCTGAGCTCAGGCAATCTGCCCGCCTCGGCTTCCCAAAGTGCTGGGATTATAGGCAGGAGCCACCATGCCTGGCCTCTTTGTTTTTTGAGACGGAGTCCTGCTCTGTCGCCCAGGCCAGAGTACAGTAGCATGATCTTGGCTCACTGCAACCTCCCCCTCTCAGGTTCAGGCAATTCTCCTGCCTCAGTCTCCCAAGTAGCTGGGATTACAGGCACACACCACCACACTCAGCAATTTTTGTATTTTTTAGTAGAGATGGGGGTTTGCCATGTTGGCCAGGATGGGTCTCAAACTCCTGACCTCAGGTGATCTGCCCACCTCGACCTCCCAAAGTGCTGGGATTACAGGTGTGAGCCACCGCGCCCAGCCATGATGAATCCAATTCTCTGCCCCTAGTGTCCAACCAACAGCCCAGTTCCTAGTGGATGTTTAGCCACCTTGGTTGGGTGGATGGACAGATAGATGGATGGACAGATAGATGGATGGACAGATAGATGAATGGACAGATGGCTGTTGAACCAAGGGCACAGAACAGAGGTCACCATTTCTCATCCCATCAGACAGCGACGTGACTTCCATGGTTTCCAGGGTCTCTGTCCCCAGCCAAGCCTAGACCAGCGCCAGCTGCCTCTGTGATGTGAGAGAAAGCCCCTCGCCAGCAGCTCTGCCTGAGTGTTGGTGTCCAGGGACTACTTTGGAGCAAGCCCAGCTGGCATCCTAAATGCATGCTCTTCCTACCTCAGCCTTGTGCCCAGCAGTGCATCACTACAGCTGGGGCTGGGCCGGCGTGTGTCACGAATATGCAGGGGGGAAGTGGGCGTGTGGATGGGAGAGGAACGGAGATGAGCCGGTAACAGAGGTGCAAACCTCCAGCCTCATTTTCGGGTTTAGCCTCTAATCCTTTTGTCAGGGTTTTCCTGGACCCCGAGGAGAGAAAGGTGATCGGAGCGAGCGTGGAGAGAAGGTGAGGGCAGCTGGACGGGGACTGGGGCAGGAGGAAGGGGGGAAGGAGGCAGGTGGGAGTGGAGGCTCAGGTGAAGCAGGCAGAGAACCCGGGCTGGGCAGGTGGGCAGGAGGCAGGGGGAGGCTGACCCCAGGCGCGTCTCTCGGAGAGGTGTTGGAGGTTCCTGAGCCTGGCAGCAGATGGCCAATACCACCATCTCCCCTCCTGCACAGGGGGAGCGAGGGGTCCCCGGCCGGAAAGGAGTGAAGGGCCAGAAGGGCGAGCCGGGACCACCGGGCCTGGACCAGCCGTGTCCTGTGGTAGGTGTCGGAGGAGGGCCCTGCCCCCAGGTCTTTTTGGCCTCCAACCATGGTCAGACCAACACGTTCCCTGTCCTCAGAGCTCAGCTGCAAGTCCCAGAGGCCCCATTGGTCACGCACCGGCCTTGCTCACTGTCAGGGCCACTGCTGCTGCTACTGCCATCACCAGGTTTCCCCTTGCTCTGGTCCTAACCACCCCCACACATGGGCGTGGCTCAGGGAACCCAGCCCCTCATTGTTCAGCCCCAGGACAGGCCTGGCTTGAGTAGGAGCCCATTGTGGGCCATCTTGGGCTGGAGATGAACAGGGTCTAGACAAGGAGTGGAGGGGCTTTACCTGGAGTCGCCAGCACCATCAGCGGTGCCCTGGGAGGGGCTGGGCCCTGAGGAGGGAACCAAAGTCAGCACAGGCACACTGCTGCTGGGGACGGAGGCGGTGAGTTCCCAGCCCCCCGCTCTGGCTGCCTGGGGTCAGAGTCGGGGTCTGACTCACACTGGGCTTGAGGCCAAGTTGGGCTGAAACTCAGCTTCCCCAAGCATAGACGGTGGGACCCCTCTGACCTCTCTTGCTGGCTGTCCCTCCCCTTCCTTCATCCTTCCCAGAAGAGTCTCTCTGGGCTGGGGCAGCACCTCCCTCTTCCCCGCATCCCCTCTGCCTGCCCCCACACCCTTCCTTTACCTCCTTCCCTGCTCGCTCAGTGGCCCGTGGTAGCCCACCAGCCCCAGTGTCCAGTGCCTGAAACAACCACAATTCAAAAGTCAGTTCCCTTTATTTCTTTCCGGAGACAGAGTCTCACTCTGCCTCCCAGGCTGGTGCGATCATGGCTCACTGCAGCCTCAATCTCCCACGCTCAAGTGATCCTCCTGCCTCAGCTTCCCGAGTAGCCAAAACTACAGGCATGCAGCACCATGCCCAGCTAATTTTTAATTTTTGTAGAACTGGGGTCTTGCAATGTTATCCATGCTGGTCTTGAACTCCTGGGCTCAAGCGATTGCCCCACCTTGGCCTCCCAGAGTGCTGGGACGAGCCACTGTGCCCTGCCTAGTTCCCTTTTTCTAGAAAGTAGGGAGGGTTTACATGTCACACTCTTCCAGTGGCGCTCAGAAAAGACAGGAAAAACAAACCAGCTGGGTTTTCATACTAAAAGTGGACAGATACTCATACCTGGCCACTCCAGCCACGGGAATGGGGAGGGGGCCTTCCGCGGGGATGTGTGCAGGCCAGCCTCAACCTCCAGTGGTGCCAGAGTTAGAGACCTCCTCCCAGACCTCTGGCCTCTGTTCCTCAGTGTCCTCATCCCTGCAGTGGGGGGTACCCCTCCCCTTGGACAGTTTTGAGAAGTCAGAAAAGGACTTGAAGAGGAAAGTGCAGGGACAGCAGGGGCAGGGTGGCCCAGCCCTGCAGCTCCAGCCCCTGGCCCAGGACTCCCCTCCAAGTCAGTAAGCCCCTGTCTCCTTTGAAACAGGAGAATCCCACCTGCGGAGGCCGGAGAGGGGCACCAGGCTGGCGGGGCCCTGCGAGGGGCAATGGGCCATGCCCTGCGGTAGGCGGTCTGGCCTGCTGTGTGCCGTGTGCCGTGTGCTGTGTGGGCCTTTGGGGCAGCCAGGGCCCCGGCCTTCCTCGCTTCTGCCTTCCTTTCCATTCTGCCCTCCTCCTCACCTTCCCCTTGGTCCCCAGCCTGGTCCCCTGGTGTACACATGGGAATATTCCAGGGTATGCCCAGGGTCTAAGGCTCATGCCTGTGCTTTGGAACAGAATGACATGTTTTGTGCCTTGGTGTCCCTGATGAGTTAGCCTTTATTCCTCTCCAGTTTCCCCACCCTTCAGGCTGCCTGAGGAAACCCAGACCCTGCTTATGTCTGGCTGCTAAGTGGGCACCACAGGTGCCACTAGACAGCCCCACCCCCTGCCCAGCCCCAACCCCCAACAGCCTGAGCCTGCCCTGTGCAGGGCCAGCACAGGCTGAAGCAGGATGCCAACTCCTGGGCCATCCTTAAAACCTTCCAGGAGCCGCTCCTGCCCAAGGCCTGAAAGCTCGCAGGCCCCAGGGTGAGGAGCCAGAGTCACTGTCACATCAGGCAGGAAGCCACACAGCTCTTGGCAGGACCCAGGCCAGCCTGTGCATGCCTGGCACAATGCCCATCCCTTCCTAGTGCCTCCTGTTCCTGCCCACTGCACAGCAGTCCCCACCGAGCACAGAGGGAACACAGGACAAGCTCAGTCAGAGGCCTCATGTCCTCAGGACCCCACTACCTGGGTGGACAGAGGAGGCATTGTGGCCCTGCCTCAGTGGGGCCCAGCAGCCTCACAGGGCAGCTCCCTGACCTTACCTCCCTACAGACCAGGGGAGGGTACGTGGGGTGTAGAGGAGCTCCCCAGGCCCCATCCCCATCACTGAAACCTTCTTCCTTTCCAGGGCCCCGACGGGCTGCCTGTGCCTGGCTGCTGGCATAAGGTACCTTGCAGGGAAGAGTCTCCAGGGCAGGCTCAGGGGAGGCAGGGGAGGGTGGCGGAATGGGGAGGGCCCTGGAGCCTGGGTGCTGTCACTCAAACCTCTGGGTGCCTGTGGCTTCCCGCACAGTGACTGAAGAGCCAAGTTCCCCATCGTGACCCTGGTTTTGACTCTCCCGTCTTGCAGCTGAGGCGTGGGACTGTGGTCCTGGGTGATGGTGTACAGCCCACCCTGTGGGTCACATGGACTCAACTGACACCTGGCCCAGACAGAGCAAAGCCATCAGTGCCTCCTGGGACATTGTCCAAATAGGCCCACGGAGAGGGAGTGGTGGGGAGGGAAGAGAGGAGGGGTCTGCACCTGTTCCCGAGGAAATGAGCAGGATGGGGGATGCCAGAGCAAGGTGGCCTGGATGGGGGCGGGGCCTCTCGGGCTCCTCATCACCTTCAGTCTCTTCCTCCTCTTCCAGTGACCCACAGGACCAGCTCACACTTGTACAGATCTGTGTGGACATTTTTAATTTTTGTAAAAACAAAACAGTAATATATTGATCTTTTTTCACGGAATGCGCTACCTGTGGCCTTTTAACATTCGAGAGTGTGCCCACCCAGCCCCAGAGCCGCTGGCGTGTGAAGCTGCTGGAAAGTGGACAGGCCAGACCCGGGAGATGTATACCTGAGGGGCACCCTCGGGCCTGGGCTTTCCCAGGAAGGAGATGACGGTAGAAGCATCTGGCTCGGGCAAGGCTAGAAAGATGCTACATTGGGCCTTCAGTCACCTGATCAGCAGAGAGACTCTGAGCTGTGTAAGAACCTGCCCCCAAACACTCTGGAGTCCCTGGGACACCCCCTATCCAAGAAGACCCAGGGGTGGAACAGCGGCTGCTGCTCCCGGCCTCACCAGCCTCCAAACTCAACCACAACCAGCTGCCTCTACAGTTGGACAAGACTTGGCCCCTGGACAAGACTCGCCCGGCACTTGCAGCTGGGCCCGGGGAGCAGTGAGTGAAAATCCCCCAAGAGGGTCTAGCTCCTACTGCATTCAGTCGGCCTCGGGAGGCCAGCCTGCCCTGAGAACACATGTCCTCTGGCCCGAAGTAGTGGCTGAGCTGTGATCGCTGTGATGTGGACCCAGCTCCAGGGGGCAGAGTGTCGGGGAGGGAGGGGCCCAGGCTGGACTGACTGCTCCTTCCTGTGTCTGTTTCCATATCACCCAGAGAGAGACAAGATGGGACATGGCCTGGCCCAGGGAGGCAGGCCTCCCACTCAGAGTCTGGGTCTCACTGGCCCCAGGTCTGTCACCCAGAACTCTGGCCAAAAATGGCTCTCTAGGTGGGCTGTGCAGGCAAAGCAAACCTCAGGCTGGTTCGCAGCTGTCCTGAGCAAAGGGCCTGCCACCAGACCCACCCACGCTCTGACGAGAGGCGTTTCCACCTCCAGCAAGTGTTCCCAGCAACCAGCTCCATCCTGGCTGCTTGCCTTCCATTTCTGTGTAGATGGAGATCACTGTGTGTAATAAACCACAAGTGTGTGTCTGGGTGTGCCTGTCCTTGCGGACTGTCCCTGGGGCACCTCTGGCTGTGGTTTCATCCTGGCCACTGATGGGTGGGGAGGGAAAAGGGGACTCTCCCTGAGTAAGAACCATCCCAGAAACCAAAGGAGGAAGTTCAGGGTGAGGGCAAAGATGGGATTTGGAGTTCGGAAGACAGATTCATTGCCTGGTCCTGCCACACATCAGCTGAGTCTTCTAGCAAGTCACTACCTGTCAAACTGAGCCCCTGTGTGCTCCTCTATTGCGGTTACCAGACAGCTGCATAACAAATCTCTTCAAAGCTTATTGCCTTAAAACAATGGTCATTTTGGCCAGATACAGCAGCTCATGCTTTTAATCCCAATACTTTGGGAGGGCAAGATGGGAGAATCACTTGAGCCCAGGAGTTCGAGACCGGGCTGGCAGCATAGTGAAACTCCATCTCTACCAAAAGTAAAGAATTAACGCTGGTAGGCTGGGTTAATGTATGCCTGTGGTCCTAGCTGCTGGGCAGGCTGAAGCGAGAGAACTGCCTGAGCCCAGAAGTTAAAGATCAGCCTGAGCAACGTAGAGAAATTCCTCTCTTTAAAAAAAAAAAAAATTCAATTTCTCTTGTACAGTCTGTGGTTAATGAGCTCAGTGTGGGTGCTTCTCACTCAAACTCTCACATGGTGGTTGCTGCTGGCTATAGCAGGGACCTCAGATGGCAAATACTTATTTGTGGCCTCTCCATGTGACCCAGGCTGCCTCCCACATGGTGGCTGGATTCCAAAAGTGACTGTCCCAGGTCAGCCAGTTGGAAGCTGTGTCACCTTTTAGGGCCAAGTCTCAGAAGTCACATGGTGTCATTTTCTGAAAGAGTGGAGGGAGGAGAATTAGACCCCATCTCTCCACGGGAAAGTGTCAACATCATATTTCAAGGAGAAAATGTGGAATTGTAGATCTTGTTGCAGCCCCCTCTGAAAAAATGCAAAGTGCCACCTCAGCTGTGAAATGACAGGGCACTGCTTAGCATTCAGATTGTGGTTCTGTGAGGATCCAGTGCAGAGTATGCGAAGAATGTAGGGTGTGTCCCTCACCCAGAAGCACACTTGGTTCTGATTTTCATCTCTCCTGACTCCAAGGCTGCTGAGCAAGGGCCACAGTCCTGCAAAGTGTTCCCACTTCTCACCACAGCTGGTCCCTATAACAACCCTAAGAGAGAGACCCTCTTACAGATGACAAAACCAAGCAAACCGAGGGTGGCCTAGACCAGAAGGGCCATGGGCTGGGTGTGGTGGCTCACGCCTGTAATCCCAACACTTCAGGAGGCTGAGGCGGGCGGATCACCTGAGGTCGGGAGTTCGAGACCAGCCTGACCAACATGGAGAAACCCCGTCTCTACTAAAAACACAAAATTAGGCGGGCGTGGTGGCTCACACCTGTAATCCCAGCTACTCGGGAGGCTGAGGCAGAAGAATCGCTTGAAACCGGGAGGCAGAGGTTGCGGTGAGCTGAGATCGCACCATTGCCCTCCAGCCTGGGCAACAAGAGCGAAACTCCATCTCAAAAAAAAAAAAAAAGAAGGGCCTGCAGTGATGGTGTCTCTGACAGTGCTGGTGCATTGCACTGACGGTGTCTGAGTCTCCAAGGACTGAGGCCTAGGGCAGGCCACAGTATGGGCGGTCCCCCTCAGACTTCTGTGACATGGCCTTGCTAAGCAGAAGAGGCCCGGCCACACACTGGCTAAGGAGGGAGGGATATATCCAGTCCCCTCCTCTGTCTCCCTAAGGAACTGGCAATAAGTGGCAGGCCACATCACTCAGCCAGTTGTCTGAGTCAATAGGGAAGCCAGTAGTAGGAGAAGGAAGAGAAACACAGTGGGGCTGTGATGATGGATGGAGGTCACTGGGTGTCCACACCTCCTCTGGAGTTCCAGCGTAACCTCACCATCTGCATGCTACACTTCACAGTTCCCTCCTCCCTCCATCCAGGAACCTCACTTGATCCCCTCGCCAGCCCTGCGAAGCCCAGGGCTTGTGTGATAGGTGTCGCTATTTCCATTTTACATAGGGAAAAACTGAGGCTCAGAGAGGGTAATCACCTGGCCAAGGATGCACAGCCAGGACATAGTGGCAGGCTTAGGACTGCACCTAGGCTCTTGGGTTTGTCCTCTAATTCGTCCTCCCGAAGCTTGTCTGGCAGAGCATAGAATCTGATAGGCAGCTCCATGAGGCTGGGTGGTTGGCAGGTAGATCCTTGTGGGGGTAGAAGCCATGTGTTCCCCTACTTCCCCAGTCTTCTGAGGGCGTGTCTCCTGCTCCTTTGGGCAGGATGGGGCATTTTTGGCTCACTGCTGCCCCCTTGCGGTCTCATACCTTGTATCCTAATGCCTGTAAACTTGTCAGCTGCAAGCTTAAACATTTAGAGTCTGCTGAGTCCTCAAAGCTCGCAGGATGAGCACAGAGACAGTAGAGGAATCAATGATTTGTTCGAGGTTCCAGCTGAGACACTGAGGAGCACCCTGCTTCACAGCTGAGCCTCAAGGGCTGGGGGGCCTCAGGCCTCCTGCCAAGAAAGGCAGTAGAGCCTCAAAGTACCCCTTTCTGGAAGAGAGAGAAGTACATTTACTGAGTCCTGCTGTGTCCCATGACAGCTAAACTAACCACAAGGATAACTATCCCTTTTTATAGCTGAATCTGAAGTGGACTTACCCAGGTCTCTCTCCTCCTGGTCCCTAGGAGACCACTAGAAATACATGGGATGCTTTTGGTCATCACAATGATTGCAGGACACCCTGGCATTCAGGGGGCAGGGCCAGGGATAGCAAACACCTAAAATGAAAGGACCAGCCTACCCAATGACAAATCATCTCAACAAGAATGCTGGTGCCAACCCTGCTGAGAAACGCCATGCCCTGGGTTCAAATCCTGGCTCAGCCACTTCCATCCCCTACCCTCTTGGTCTCCAACATTGCCTAGAGGGCCAGGCATGAGATAAAGGACAGATGATTGCTTGCCACGGGGCCAGAGTCAAGGAGTGGGCTTTTCTGAGCAGGAAGAAGGTGAGGCCTCCTGATGCTGTCCTGTGCCATGCTATAAGATACTCCTGGCCCGGGAAATGGCTCAGCCTGGTCTGACCTCCAACTGTATCACCTCTTGACCCAGGAGCAGGTGAGATGTTAGCTGGGCCCAGCTACAGCCTTCTCACCCTCTGCCTTAAAGTAGGAAAAGCCCCTGAGCCAACCTGATTTCTCTGAGCTGCACGGGGCCACAGTTGTGGCTGGAGTTTGAGCTGCAAGACAGGGCTGAAACGTGGACCCCAATAGGACTCACACACACACACACACACACACACACACACACACACACAACTTTAAAAGCTGGAACTGCAGGGCATGGAGGCATCATAGGTCTCTCTACTAATGAGGAGGAGCCAATCCACTAAGAAAACAGTGACCACGGTCCCACTCACACACACAGGGTCTGTGAGGCCTTGATCCTCAGAAACGAAGTACAGGCTGGGCATGGTGGCGTGCACCTGTAGTAGCAGGTACTTGGGAGGCTGAGATGGGAGGATCACATGAGCCCAGGGAGGCAGAGATTGCAATACTGCACTCCAGCCTGAACAACAGAGTGAGACCCTGTTTAAAAAAAAAAAAAAATACAGACCACAAGCAGTTAACCTCTCAGTTAATTTGGGAAGAATGTTTTCCAAAAATCATGTAAAATATTCAATTCAACTTTACAGTTAAAAATAAGAAACTCCGGCCGGGCGCAGTGGCTCAAGCCTGTAATCCCAGCACTTTGGGAGGCCGAGACGGGTGGATCACGAGGTCAGGCGATCGAGACCATCCTGGCTAACACGGTGAAACCCCGTCTCTACTAAAAAAATACAAAAAACTAGCCGGGCGAGGTGGCGGGCGCCTGTAGTCCCAGTTACTCGGGAGGCTGAGGCCAGAGAATGGCGTGAATCCGGGAGGCGGAGCTTGCAGTGAGCTGAGATCCGGCCACTGCACTCCAGCCTGGGCGAAGGGAAGATGAAAAAGTCCTGTTGCATGGATGGTGGTGATGGTTGCACAATGATGTGAATGTACTTTTGCCACTGAATTGTATGGTTAAAATGGTAAATTTTGTTATGTATGTTTTACACAATAAAGAAAAAAGGAACTCCAGATGTTCTTTAATGAATGCCTTAAGTGGCCGGGCGCGGTGGCTCACGCCTGTAATCCCAGCACTTTGGGAGGCCAAGGCAGGCGGATCATCTGAGGTCAGGAGTTCAGTAAAATTTAAAAAATAAATAAATTCCTTAAGCATCTTACAACCGTATTGGGAAGAGAAGAAGAAATCAGCAATGAGGGAGTGAAGCAGAGGCCTGGGAATCAGGAAGATGTGGACAGAAAAGGAGGGACAATCAGGAGCCTCCCCTGCCCCAGCCCACACCGGCTGCAGTCCCGGGCCCGTGTTCCAGGGTTCTTCAAGGTAGAAAGCTCCAGTGCCCCCACCCCAGGAGGGGGCTTCTCTCACATCCCAGCCCCTTGGGACGCTTTTTCTTCACTCCCTGGGCTGGGAGTCAAAAAGTCCTCAGTAGGAGTCCAGCCTCTGCAGCCTTGCTGCGTGTCTGCCAACAAAACCCTTTCCCTTTCTGGGCTTCACGGTCATGCACATGTACCACAAGGAGGCTTCCCAACCTCTCTTCCTGCCCAGACACCGCATGATTCTCTTAGCGTTGATATAGCTCGTCCAGTTCACCCTGCCTGGATTCTAGAAGGAACCATGGTGCCCTGAAGATCAAGCCCACGGTGATCTCCTCGGTCAGCCCCAGAAGGGACCCTGGGCTCTCCTTCTGCCCTTCCTGCTGCCCCCTCACGGGGCTGGGAGAACCTAGGACCTGCTTCTCCCACCCTGAGGCCCCTACTGTGTACCCGGCCCCGGGTAAGCTACCAGTCACATACTCGCACTTAGTCCTCACAGCTGATCCCATTTTATGCACAAGCTGACTCAAAGACTGAGTCCGGCCCAAGGAGGCGTGCAGTAGCTCCGAGCCCCGCCTAGGCCCCAGGAGCAGGGGCGGGGTCGTCCGGGACCCTTTCCCGGAAGGGAAGCCGCGGGAGGCTGCAGGACGAGGCCTCCGGCCCGTCCCGGAACCAGAGACGGGGCAGCGCTCGAGTTCCTGCGCGGGACTGCCAAGGCACGACCACGGGCCAGAAGGCTGCCAGGCTCAGTGGGCAAGCGAAGAATCAACCACCGCTACACGGGCGCTTGGGGGAGGGGCCCGAGCGCGAACCCGAGCCCCAAATCCCGACCCAGGCAGGGGCGGGGCCTTGGAGGACCAGCCCGCGCGGCAACGTCTCCGCGCGGCGTCTCGACAACCACTGACAGCCACCCGCCATGGCCGCAGACCGGCGCTCGAAGGCCGACACCCTGGCCCTGAGGCAGCGGCTCATCAGGTACGCGGGCGTGCGGCGGGTGGCGGGTGGCGCGGGGCTGCGCGGGGTGGCACGCGCACGCACGACGCACGCACGCACGACGCACGCGCCTCCGACTAGGAGGTCGCCGCTCTCCAGCCCGTGCGACCCCGGACCCGGCCGCAGGGGAGTTTCGCAGGGCCGGGAAGGCGGCGGCGCTGGGCCGTCCCGGTGGGTGGTCTCCGGGGGCTCCTCCCGGACAGCGCCGTCTCCAGGCCGCCCCGTTCAGGAGTCGGCCCCGCCGTCACCGCTGTCCAGTCTGTGGCAGCCTCGCTTGGCAGCCTTTACCCCGGAAAAGACCTTCACCCTGGCACCTAGGAGGACCTCACCCAGGGTGGCCCGTCAGCCGCACGCGGGCCTGTCTCCAGAGTGACCTGGGAGGGGGCTGGAAGCGCAGACGAAGGGAGAGTCGGGGGAGTCGGTTCACAGGCAGCATACTTGACCTGCGAGGGGCCCTCGGTGGGAAGGTGGGTGAGGTAGCCTCCCACTGGAGCTTAGGGCTGGCACCCAGCGAGGGGCAGCAGGACCACGTGGCTGGCAAGGAGCGTTTAGGGCTGAGAGCCAGCCACCTAACGTTGGTGCCCTGCCCCATCCCAAGGAGGACACGTAGCCCGGAGCCCCGTGGGCCGGGGCAGCCACCTTTTCTCAGGATCCAGGAGACTGACGTGACCACATGCAGAAATGAGCCAGGAGGCCACTGAGACTTAAAATGCTTTAAGAAACAATTCTAAGTTTCCGCAACTTGGTACCCCATCTGCTTCCTCCTTTACAGCCACCTGTGGAGTGAGGAGACAAGGCAGGGAAGCAGCACCTTGCCCTTCAAGCTTTCGTTTTTTCCCCCAGAAACTGGGAAGGGGTGGGCGGGGGCCTGTGATGAGTGGACTTCACCCTTTCGGTCTTCAGACATGGCTGTCCACTCCTTGCCTGTCCCCACAGCTCTTCCTGCAGACTCTTTTTTCCCGAGGATCCTATTAAGATTGTCCGGGCCCAAGGGCAGTACATGTACGATGAACAAGGGGCAGAATACATCGACTGCATCAACAATGTGGCTCACGGTCAGTATCATACCTCAGGTTGGCAGGGCAGGAGAGGAGGCCAAGGCTGTGAGCCTGGTCCCAAGATGACCTGAGATTGCCTGAGATTACCGAGAGGTGTGGAGAACCTGGGTTGAGTTGAGGCACTACCAATATGCAGAGGAGGCTCAGCCTTTGCAATATAGCTGTGGAATTCTGCAGTCTGGAGCTGTGCTAAACCAGGCAGGAGTCAGCAATCTAGGTCTGTGGGTCTAGTTCCACTTGGGACTGATGATGAGCTCACAGAGTGGCAGATGGCCCAGCTGTGACCAGCAGCGTAGCACAGTGCTGGCCAAGTGCTGGGGTCAAGGTGGCGCTTCAGCCTCACTGGCCATCTCAGGTGCTGGGCAAGGGAGCTGAAGCAGGAATTCAGTCCTCCTGATAAGGCTGCCAGAGCTGACGGAAAGAAAAGGAGTCTGAGACTCAGCAGGGACATGGAAGATTAATAAAGTCGAGATTTAAAAAAAAAAAAAAAAAAAAAGGCAGAGACTCTAGTCTTAGACTGCTTGGGCTCAAATCTCCTACTTACTAACTTTGTGATCTCAGGCAAGTTACTTAATTCTCTGTGCCTCTGTTTGCTTATCTGCAAAAGACATAATGCTACTAGGTAGCCACTTGAAGGTATTAGGAGAATTCAATGTGTTAATGTATGTAGCTTGCTCTGAATGTGCCTGGCACATGGTGAGCTCTCAGTACATACTCACTGTTACTATCCTTGGCCTTTGGCAGTCAAGATTACCACCAGCCCCCTTGGCTTGAAGTGAAAAAGTTGACAGTCACTCCCTACCCCACCTTTGTCATGCAAGCCTCAAAAGGCCTTACAGCCTGGGCAACATAATGAGACCTTGTCTCTACAAAAAAACTTAAAAATTAGCTAGGCATGGTGACTGGTGTCTTAGTCCCACCTACTCAGGAGGTTGAGGTGGGAGGATCACTTGAGCCCAGGAGTTTGAGGCTGCAGTGAATGCCATGATCACACCACTACACTCCAGCCTGGGTGACAGCGTAAGGTCCTATCTCAAAACAAAAAAAAAAGGCCTCCTTAAAGACATGGGCTTTCTAGGCCAGGCGCAGTGGCTCACGCCTGTAATCCCAGCACTTTGGGAGGCCCAGGCGGGCTTGCTGACCTCGAGGTCAGGAGATGGAGACCATCCTGGCTAACACAGTGAAACCCCATCTCTACTAAAAATACAAAAAATTAGCCAGGCGTGGTGGCGGGCGCCTGTAGTCCCAGCTACTCGGGAGGCTGAGGCAGGAGAATGGCATGAACCCAGGAGGTGGAGCTTGCAGTGAGCCGAGATCACACCACTGCACTCCAGCCTGGGTGACAGAGCGAGACTCTCAAAAAAAAAAAAAAAGACATGGGCTTTCTAGACAGGGTTCTTCTGCTGAAGAACATTTCCTTCTGCCAGAATCTCAGGAACTCCTGGATCTGCCTTTCCAGAACTAGCTTCTCTCTCCCTGCTCTGCCTTCAGACTCCCCTCTTTCTACCTCTCTCACTAGAACTGCGTCTCTTCTGGCTGGGTTTATAGCTTGGGGCTGGGGGAGGCCCAGTGGGACTGGCTGAGCGGAGCCAGCTGTGTGATGGAGGTGGCCTTCTTCCAGTCGGGCACTGCCACCCAGTCGTGGTCCGAGCAGCACATGAACAGAACCAGGTGCTCAACACCAACAGCCGGTACCTGCACGACAACATTGTGGACTATGCGCAGAAGCTGTCGGAGACCCTGCCAGAGCCGCTCTGTGTGTTCTATTTCCTGAATTCCGGGTAAGTGACTGTGGCCAGCCCCCGGGAAGAGGGTGAGATGATAACAAAGAGAGTTGCTCACATGGGCCCAGTGTAGTGTAGCCGACCGAATGTGGACTCAGGGAGAGGCAGCCCCCATTGCACCAGGCTCCTGAGATTCCCGGCTCTAGGCCCTGATGCTTTTTCTGTTGGATCCAGTTTCCTTGTCTCTTACTGAAGGATGTTATTACTTCCTTTCTAGGATCATTGCTGGGGCTTAGTGAGGTAATACATTTCTTTATTTCTGCCTTATGGATACAGCCAAAATCCCTGTCTGTGGGTTGCTCAGTAAGGAACAAAAACACCAAGTGATTCTTCAAAGAAATACAGAATTCCAAGGAGGGCTCTGGAGGAAGCGTACAGGGTATCATGAGGCCTAGAAATAGTGAGGGGACCTGACCTATTCTGGGGGTACAGGGAAACCTTCCCTGAGGAACGGATGTTAAGCTAAGAGCTGACTGGGAGATAACTAGAAGAGGAGGAAGGAAGGGTGCTGCCACTGCATCAGAAGTCTCATCAAGGCCGGGCGCAATGGCTCATGCCTGTAATCCCAGCACTTCGTGAGATCGAGGTGGGCAGATCACCTGAGGTCAGGAGTTTGAGATCAGCCTGGCCAATGTGGTGAAACCCCATCTCTACTAAAAATACACAGAAATTAGCTGGACGTGGTGATGGGTGCCTGTAATCCCAGCTACTCAGGAGGCTAAGGCAGGAGAATCGCTTAAATCTGGGAGGCGGAGCTTGCAGTGAGCCAAAATTGTGCCACTGCACTCCAGCCTGGGAGACAGAGTGAGGCTCTATCTCAAAAAAAAAAAAAAAAAAAAATTAGTCTCGGCAAAACTCTTGTCAAAGTTGGTCACCACACACAACTGCCCATGCAAAGGCCCTGAAGCAGGAAAGGGTGTGGTACCCAGCACACTTGAGGAACCGAAAGAAGTGCACTAAGGGAAAGCAGAGGCTGTGAGCTGTTGGGAGGGAAGCAGGGCCCGTCACCTAGGGCCTTCTCCGCCAAGTGACTGTCTTTATCCTAAGAGCATTGGGAAGCCATCGGAGGCTTTAATCAGGAAATGATGTCTTACAGGGAACAGAGCGCAAGAGTGGACACTGTTAGGTGCCAGTTCAGTGGCCAGGTGAAAGGTTATGGTAGCTCACACTAGGATCAGCAGTGGAGACAAACAGGCAGGTGATTACAGCGTATCTGGGAGAGAACATTCCAACGAATCGTAGGTGGTGGCGTTGAATTATAGTAATGATTATTGTTGCCATTCACATAGTACAGTCATCTCTGCCCCCCAGATAATTTCTAGGAAGTGGAATTCACCATCTTCATTTTGCAGATGGGGTAATAGCAATTCAAAGAAAGGAACTTGAGCCCAGACATTTCCCATGTCAAGAGCTGGAGCCTCTGGAAACAGCAGGGAGCTGGTGCTTCCTCAGTGGTGGTGGAGGAGGGGCATTCTTATGCCACCAACTTTATTCTGTGTGGATTCCAGTGACTTCCATGTTGCCAAATCCAAAGCAGTCTCTTTGCTGCGTCGTCTTACTCTGTCCCGGCAGTAATGGACAGTTACCACTCTCCAGAAGTGCTGTCTCCTCTTGCTTCCAGGGCGCTGTGCTCTCCTGTTTTCTGCCAGTTTCTCTAGCCACTCCTTCCCTGTCTTCTTTGCTGATTCCTCCTCTGTTCCTTGGGGCTGGTCTTGGGCCACTTTTCTCTGAGCCCGCTCCTCAGGTGATCTCTTCCATTCTCTTGGTATTAAATAGCATCCATGTGCTGGTGACTCGCAAATTTTTTTGAGCCCAGACATTTTGCATATGTTCCAACTTGAGGTTCTAACTGCGCCTGTGACATCTGACAAACATCTCCAGCTTCATGTGTCCACAAGGCAAGAAAGGGTTGATTGGACCGTGGTACTGTTCTCCCTAACCTGCCCAAGAAGACTGTCCCCACTCACCCTGCTCATCTTGCCTTGTAAAGGGCATCACCACCTATATCTGCTCAAGGCAGAAACCACATGCTCCCCAGTCCTGCATCAATCCTGCCTCCTCCATCTCCATGATGCCTCTTAACTCCCTCTACCTCTCCATCTCCATGGCCACCACCTGCTCTCACCTGGCATCCTCTTCCTTGGTCTTCTCACTTCCACTTTTATTCTTGTCGACTCCATTAGACACAGCCAGAGGCCACCTCTTAAAATGGGAGCTGACTCATGTTCCTTTTCTCATTAAAACTCTTCAGTGGCTTCACATGGCACTGAGAAGAAAACTCAGGCTCCTTCCCAGCCCTGTGCACCTGGCCCCTGCATGTCTCCCCGCTTCCTCTCCTACCCTGCCCTCCTTAGGCGCTGGCCTCCATCATCTTCTCCTGGTTCCCTGAGCATACTGAGCTCTTTTCCTTCACAAGGCCTTGGTGCGTGCTGCTCCATCTGTCTGGAAACTTCTCCCTCAGGACTCAGTACACGAGTTACCTCCCCATAGACGCTTCCACTGACCCTCTCTGTTGGTCTACTCTGGCTGCCATAAGAAAATAACAGAGACGCCGGGCGCGGTGGCTCAAGCCTGTAATCCCAGCACTTTGGGAGGCCGAGACGGGTGGATCACGAGGTCAGGAGATCGAGACCATCCTGGCTAACACGGTGAAACCCCGTCTCTACTAAAAAATACAAAAAACTAGCCGGGCGAGGTGGCGGGCGCCTGTAGTCCCAACTACTCGGGAGGCTGAGGCAGGAGAATGGCGGGAACCCGGGAGGCGGAGCTTGCAGTGAGCCGAGATCGCGCCACTGCACTCCAGCCTGGGCGACAGAGCGAGACTCCGTCTCAAAAAAATAAATAAATAAATAAATAAATAAAAGAAAATAACAGAGACTGAGTGGCTTAAACAAGAGACATTTATTTTCTCACAGTCCTGGAGGCTGGAAGTCTTAAGATCAAGGTGTTGGCAGGGTTGGTTTCTTCTAAGGCCTCTCTCCTTGGCTTGGAGATGGCCCTGGTTGGTCTTCTTTGTGTAAGTGTCCCTGGTGTGTCTTTGTCCAGATTTCCTCTTATAAGAACACTAGTTAGATTGGATTAGGGGCCCCCTGACAGCCTCATTTTAACGGAATCACCTCTCTTATCTTCATATCCATTCACATACGGGCCATTCTGAGCTACTGGGGATTAGAGGTTCAACACATAAATTGGGGGTGGGGGGTGGCAGCTCAGCCCGTAAACATGCTCCCTCTGGCTTTCTCCCAGAGCGTCCATCGTAGCACTTAGAAAAAGGATCACTTTTTCTTTTTTGGCTTTTGTGGTGGTATATATATGTGTACACACACATATATATAAATACACAGACACACATATATACATACACACACATTCATTTTTATTCACAGTTCCTGGCTCATAACTCCCACAGCCCTTGTTACACTCTTTTGTTACAACATTGGATGTCAGGCCTCAGGAGACAATCACTCTGACCTTCTCCTGCCTTCCTTTCACCTGCCCAAGGCGGGACTCTAATCTTCCCCACCTTTCTGATGGTGGGTCATAAAACTCTCATTCCAGAGAGGGTCCTACCCCATGTCCTGGGAGAAGGAATGCTGCTGTCATGAAGCTTCCATAAAAACTAAGGGGACTGGATTCAGAGAGCTTCCAGATAGCTGAACATACACAGGTTCCTGAAGGGTGGTGCGCCCAGGGCGGGCACGGGAAGCTCCATGCCCTTCCTTCATATCTCCCCCTATGCATCTCTTCATCTGTATCTTTTATAATATCCTTTATAACAAACCAGTAAATGTATTTCCCTCAGTTTTGTGAGCCACTGCAGCAAATTAATTGAACCTACAGAGGGAATTGTGGGAACCTCAACTTGAAGCCAGTTGGTCAGAAGTTCCAAAGGGGGCCTGGGTGCAGTGGCTCCCGCCCGTAATCCCAGCACTTTGGGAAGCCGAGGCAGGAGAATTAGGAGTGTGAGACCAGCCTAGCCAACATGGTGAAACCCCATCTCTACTAAGAATACAAAAAGTCAACTGGGCATAGTGGTGGGCGCCTGTAATCCCAGCTACTCAGGAGGCTGAGGCAGGAGAATCCCATGAGCCTGGGAGGCAGAGGCTGCAATGAGCCAACATCAGCCGCTGCACTCTAGACCGGGCAACAGAGTGAGACTCTGTCTCAAAAAAAAGAATTTCCAAAGGTGGCCACCACGGTGGCTCATGCCTATAATTCCAGTACTTTGAGGTTGAGGTGGGAGGAATGCTTGAGCCCCCAGTCTGGGCAATATAGTGAGACCCCATCTCTACAAAAAAAGAAAATTAGTTCCAGAGGCCGACTTGCTACTGGTGCCCAGGGGGCTGTGGGGCAGTCTTGGGCACTGAGCCCTCATGCTGTGGGATCTGATGCTGCCTCCACGTAGAGAGTGTTGGAATTGAACTGGAGGACACCCAGCTGGTGTTGCTGCAATCTGATTGCTTGCCTGCTGGCAGGGAGAAATCCTTACATATTTTTTGGAGTCACAGAAGTATTCTGTGTTCATTGTCGTAGTGTGAAAGCAGAGGAAAAACAATGGTTTGAGTTTTTTCCAAACAAGTTTCATGACACATATGAGAATGTAAATTCCAGGAGAGCCAAGGCCGTGTGTGTTTTACCTTTTTTTTTTTTTTTTTTTTTAGGCAGAGTCTCACTGTCTCCCAGGCTGGAGTGCAGTGGCGTGATCTCAGCTCACTGCAAGCTCTGCCTCCCAGGTTCATGCCATTCTCCTGCCTCAGCCTCCTGAGTAGCTGGGACTACAGGCGCCCGCCACCATGCCACATTAGTTTTTTGTATTTTTAGCAGAGACGGGGTTTCACCATGTTAGCCAGGATGGTCTCGATCTCCTGACCTCGTGATCCGCCCACCTCGGCCTCCCAAAGTGCTGGGATTATAGGCATGAGCCACCGCCCCTGGCCTGTTTTACCTACTCTTTTTGCCCCGAGCTTCTAGTACATAGGAGGCATTTGATGTATACCAAACAAATAAGCAAGTGACTGACTAGTTGATGTCCTGAGAATCTTCTTGCTGCTAGAAGGGTCCTCTTGCCCTCAGCATTTCTCTCTGGGAAGCTCTTGGACCACTGTCTCAGTCATGCCCACCTTTTCGGTCATAGGTCAGAAGCCAATGACCTGGCCCTGAGGCTGGCTCGCCACTACACGGGACACCAGGACGTGGTGGTATTAGACCAGTAAGTGCAACTCACAGCCCTACCATTTCCAGAAGCCTGGCCCACAGGCTGCTTGGGGATCTGTGCGACTCACTCCGGGTGCCTTAGGCAGGGAGGATAAGGGGCCTGGGCTACTGAAGACAAGCGTGGCAGGCAGAGGACCAGGCCTGAGACCCCCCGGAGGCTCTGTCACCCTGGGCCACCATTCTGGGAAGGCAGCTCTGGGGAGCAGAGTGCGCTTTGTAAGGGAGTCAAAGGTGGTCCCACAACATTTTGCATGTTCAAACTGCCACAGCAGTAGCTCCCATGAATTGAGTGTGTGATGTGCACAAAGCTGAGGCTGACAGTATCAACACATTTAAGATTCATTATAAACCAGAAAGAGGAACTCCCACCCCATTTCACAGCAGAGAAAAGAACCCCAAGAGGTTAAATGATGAGCTGCTGTCACACAGCCAGTCAGCAGTCTTGCAAGAAGTGTTGCTGACTCCAAAGCCCGTGCTCTTTCCCAAGTTCCCAAGAACCTGGGGGCTCTGTCAGGAAAGCTGTGTGTCTTCAAGGGTGGGGAGACCATGGTCAGACTGGGCCAGGGAGTAGGAGCTGCCCGGACCCGAGCCTACCCTCCCTTCTCCTCCCCAGTGCGTATCACGGCCACCTGAGCTCCCTGATTGACATCAGTCCCTACAAGTTCCGCAACCTGGATGGCCAGAAGGAGTGGGTCCACGTGGTATGCACTGCCCAACTCAACAACAGGTCGGTGCCTGTCCCCAAGCCCAGATAACGTGGCGCTGTCACTCCCCACAGGCACCTCTCCCAGACACCTACCGGGGCCCCTACCGGGAGGACCACCCCAACCCAGCCGTGGCCTATGCCAACGAGGTGAAACGTGTGGTCAGCAGTGCACAGGAGAAGGGCAGGAAGGTAACTGTCCGCGCCTGTCCAATCCAGCAAACATTTAATGTCACCTCCATTGTTGTCACCACCACTGTGCTAGATGCTGGGAACCCAGAGAGAAAACCAAACGAGGCCCTGCCCTCCAGGAATCTGGGGTAGGGGCAGTTCGGGCTCAGCAGAGGGTCTGAGGGCACTAGCATGGGCATGATAGGCAGCCAGAGCCTGAGCAGGCCTTGGGGAATGTCAAGGGGGGTCCTTGGAGGAGGTGCTCCCTGACACAGTAGGGGTCAGCCACTCCAGATGGGGTGGGGAGTAGCAGAGGAAGGGCATCCCGACGGGTGGCTGAGGAACCGTGTGAATGTGTGGCCAGGAGCTGAGCCTGGAGAGGCAGGCAGGGTCCACATGCCAGAGGGCACCAGAACTAGGCTGAGCAGCTGCAGTTCTGCCCTGGAGGCCCCCGGGAACCACCAGAGTCTTTTTTTTTTTTTTGAGACGGAGTCTCGCTCTGTCACCCAGGCTGGAGTGCAGTGGCCGGATTTCAGCTCACTGCAAGCTCCGCCTCCCGGGTTCACGCCATTCTCCTGCCTCAGCCTCCGGAGTAGCTGGGGCTACAGGCGCCCGCCACCTCGCCCGGCTAGTTTTTTGTATTTTTTAGTAGAGACGGGGTTTCACCGGGTTAGCCAGGATGGTCTCGATCTCCTGACCTTGTGATCCGCCCGTCTCGGCCTCCCAAAGTGCTGGGATTACAGGCTTGAGCCACCGCGCCCGGCAAACCACCAGAGTCTTAAGCGGGAGAGCGCTAAGCTCTGGGGCTGGCGCTGCTCTCCGACTCCAGGGCTATGTGGGGGATAGATCTGAATGGGGTAGCTTGAGGTCAGGTGACCACGAAGTGGCCAGTAGACCCCAAGTGAGCTGTGGGGAGGCCTGACAGGGGCAGTAGAGTGGAGATGGAGTGGAGGTGCAGACGTCGGAGAGAGAGGTGTGTTACCCACGGTGATAACAGAGGGAAGACTGTTGGCGACAGGTGAGGGCTCTCTGAAGGCTTCACTGAAGGAGCGACAGAGCCAGACACAGGAGGTACGACAAAGAAAGGCAGCCTGTGGGGCCGGAAAGGTTATCTGAACCCGGCCAGGGAAGCCTTGCCTATGCGTTTCAGGTGCTCCACGACCACTTCTATAAAACCTAAAAACGGAGATTGCTCTGATTGCAACGGGTGTGGGGGACTAGTGTCCCATCCCATTGCCCTGCCCTCCCACCTGTAAGGCAGAATACAGTTGGGAAATCATTGCCATATGCAGAAGGGGTCACTGAGGGGTTTTAAACAACAGTGACATGCTCAGCTCTCTGGGTTGAGGCATCATCACCCTGGTGGCCATGTGGAGGATGGACTGGAAGAGTCATTCAGTTAGAAGGCCTCTGCAGGAGTCCAAGGAAGAAACGGGCAGATCTGCAGGAGGCAGGCATGTCCAGGCAGAGAGCAAGGAGTAGGTTTGGCGAGGGGGCTGAGGTAGAATCCTTGGGCGTGCTGACTGATGGGTTGAGGGAGGGGGCGTGGATCAAGAATGGGGGACAGGGAAGGAACAGGCTTATGGGGGAAAACTCAGTGCATTTAGTTTGGAGCATGCCAAGTACTAGGGGCCTGGAGGCATCCGGGTGGTAAGAGTTGGCCGGAGGCCTGAGAGAAAACTGAGTCGCAAACCTTCAGATGTAACATGGAGCCCAAAGTAGGGGTGCAGCAATGATGGTGACTTGTCTTGCTCGGACTAAGCTAGCACTAGCAGGGCAGGCTAAGCTGGTCATTGCGCACGTCCATGGTCGTGTCCCCAGTGTCCATCTCTTCACAGATTGCAGCCTTCTTCGCTGAGTCTCTGCCCAGTGTGGGAGGGCAGATCATTCCCCCTGCTGGCTACTTCTCCCAAGTGGCAGAGTGAGTAGGTGGGCAGGGTCTGCCCTAGGGAGGGCAGGGCTCTATGGGGTTATCCAACGTCCGGTCCAAATCCCAACCTCAGCCTGGCCTGACTGCCAGAATTTTGAGGCAAAGCCCTTAGAGAAATAATGGCCCAAAGAAGGCCAGCCATTGCCCAAGGCCCCCACCTTACTGCTGGCAGAGCCAGGATGCAAAGCCCCGAGACCTCCTGACTCCTGATCTTATCCCTCCCAACCACAGCCCCCATGTCAGTCATCTGTCCTCTGCCACAGGCACATCCACAAGGCCGGAGGGGTCTTTGTTGCTGATGAGATCCAGGTTGGCTTTGGCCGAGTAGGCAAGCACTTCTGGGCCTTCCAGCTCCAGGGAAAAGACTTTGTCCCTGACATCGTCACCATGGGCAAGTCCATTGGCAATGGCCACCCTGTTGCCTGTGTGGCCACAACCCAACCTGTGGCAAGGGCATTTGAAGCCACCGGCGTTGAGTACTTCAACACGGTGAGTGACGGCTCTAAGTCAAGGGAGCAACATTGGTTCTGATAGGCCCCCAGTGATCAGCCTGTCCTTAGTCAGCAAAGGCTACAGGGCTAGCGCTGTGCCCAGCACACACTTCCAAGACGCTATCCTTAAGGAGATTATAGCCAGGTCAGGTAAGAAAACATAAAACATCTTTTAAAATTAGTGTCAATCCAAAAGCTGTCACAAGGGACCTTGTCTTATAAAATATATATAAAACTACGAGTCCCTGTCTTCCTTCCAACAGATGCCACCCATTCTGTGCCAGGCCCTGTGTCAGGTGCTGGAACTTGAGCTGGTTAAGAGGCGTGAGGAGTGTGGTCTACTTGGGTAACACATGATCTAGGAGCAGAGTTCACACTGCAGTGGCTCCCTGTCTTTGGGGTACAGAGTCAAGAGCTTCCCCTGAGTGAAGCTGACACACAGCATATTCAATGGCCCTGAGGCAGCAGTTACAGAGTAGGTGAGAGGACCATGGCAGGCAGCAGCAGACCCACAGGAAAGAGCCAAGGAGTCTGCACTGATCTTGAAGACTGAGGACAACAGGAGGGTTTTAATCCTGGAGAGAGTACCCTTTGGAAAGATCTCTGGTGCTCAGTGTGGAGAAAGAACTGGAGGAAGGGAGACTGGTCCAGGGAGGAGAGGAGGAGGCCCAGAGGAGGAAGGGCAGGGACAGAGGGTTGAGAATTCACTAAGTTCCTCAAAAAGAGCCAGTTTCAATTGGGGACTGAAACATGTCAGGATTTGGCAAGATAGATAAGGCAGGATAAGGTCCTTAGGGGTGAGGGAAGTGACACTTCGGTGCATTCAGGCAAAAACCATCACTCTGTGTCCACGTGACACAGAGCCTCGGAAGCTCAGTCAGCGAAAGACAGGCTCACAGACAAATGGTCATGACAGTGTGGATGACAGTGGAAGTAGTGTGTTCACGGTGCTGTGACAGCACAAAGGACATCCCAGGCAAGAGGTGAGTGAAGAGCTGTGGGACAAGCAGTGGAGGCTTCATACAGAAGGCAAGACCAGATCTGAGTCTGGCTGAGCAGGAAATCAAGTAGATTGTGTAAGGGGAACAACAAAGGCCCAGTGGAGCAGCATCCCAACTTTTGTTTATTTCTTTGTTTTACTTGACCCTCAAGTGTACATCATTAGATAGAATCCTTGGTTCATGGAAGACTCTCAACATCTGTCTGTGCATAGCCCTCTTTTAGTTATTCAGTTAACCTTTATTAATGTTCTAAGCACCTGAGAAGCCAGCATCCCTAATAAAGCTAGGACCTTGATAATATCCTGCATCTCTCCAGATGTTTCCCCCAATTCCCTCTTATTGCCTCCTCCACCCATCACTCCAAATAACCATGGTAACCATCACTCTCAATCCCATATTATTTAGTTGTTTTTTGACTTTATATGAAGTCTATCATGCTGTATATACTCTTTGGGGATTTTATTTTTTCTGCTAACATCACTAAGAATCCTTCCTATTGCCTGTCACTGAAGTTCATTTGCTTTGACTGCTTTATAATCTTTGTATAAATGTACCACAGTTCAGTCATCCATTACTATTGATGTGCTTTGAGCTTGTTCCATTTTTTTTTTTTTTGCAATTATGAACAGTGCTGCTCTGAACAATTTTCATAAGTCTCTGTTGTACATGTGGCAAGAGTTTTTCTTAGGACTGTACCTGAGGGTGGAATTGCTGGCTCATATGGTATGTGTTCACCCTTAATTTTAAAAGATAATGACATTTGTTTCTAAAGTAGTTCACAAGTTAACACCCCACCAGTAGTGTATATAGTGTATATCTTTTTTTTTTTTTTTTTTTTTTTTTTGAGATGGAGTTTTGCTCTTGTTGCCCAGGCTGGAGTACTATGGCACAATCTTGGCTCACCACAACCTCTGCCTCCCGGGTTCAAGCAACTCTTCTGCCTCAGCCTCCCTTGTAGCTGGGATTACAGGCATGTACCACCACACCTGGCTAATTTTGTATTTTTGGTAGAGATGGAGTTTCTCCCTGTTGGTCAGGCTGGTCTTGAACTCCTGACCTCAGGTGATCTGCCCACCTCAGCCTCCCAAAGTGCTGGGATTACAGGCGTGAGTCACTGTGCCCAGCATCTTTTTTTTTTTTTTTTTTTGAGATGGAGTCTTGCTCTGTGGCCCAGGCTGGAGTGCAGTGCCCGGATCTCAGCTCACTGCAAGCTCCGCCTCCCGGGTTTACACCACTCTCCTGCCTCAGCCTCCCGAGTAGCTGGGACTACAGGCGCCCACCATCTCGCCCGGCTAGTTTTTTGTATTTTTTTTAGTAGAGACAGGGTTTCACCGGGTTAGCCAGGATGGTCTCGATGATCTGACCTCGTGATCCGCCCGTCTCGGCCTCCCAAAGTGCTGGGATTACAGGCTTGAGCCACTGCGCCCGGCCCTTTTTTTTTTTTTTTTTTGAGACAGAATCTCACTCTGTCACCCAGGCCGGAGTGCAGTGGTGCAATCTCAGCTAACTGCAGCCTTTACTTCCGGAGCTCAAGTGATCCTCCCACTTCAGCCTCCCCAGTAACTGGGACCACTGGTGTACGCCACCATGCCCAGCTAATTTTTTGTATTTTTGGTACAGGTGGGGTTTCACCATGTTGCCCAGGCTGGTCTCAAACTCCTGAGCTCAAGCAATCAGCCCACATTGGCCTCCCAAAATGCTGGGATTCCAGGCGTGAGCCACCACACCCGGACTGTATCTACTTCAGTGCCTTTTAATTTTTGCCAGTCAAGTGGAGCGTAAAACAGTAGCTTGTGTGGTCTTGATATGCCATTCCTTGATTTCAGATTACATGAAGTATCTCTTCATATGTTTATTGACGATTTGTTTCCTCTTCACTGAAATGCCTGTGTCTTTTGCCCATTTCTTGATTTGACTTACTAGTGGTTAATTTGTGCGAGTTTTGTGTCTGTTTGTATATGTGTGTATCTGTGTGTGTATACCAACACATACATATCTATATTTGATGCTAATCACTTGTCAGTTGTGTATTTGTGAATATATTCATCCAGTTTATAACCTATCTTCACTCCCTTTACATATTTATGATAAAGTTTTAAATTTTAACATTGTCAACTCTATCATTTTGTTTTGTTTTATAGACAGGGTTTTTCATATATTGTTTAAGCTCTCTCTCCCTACTCCAAGTTACAGAATATATTCATTTACGCTTCCTCTTAAGTCTTTTAACACTTTGTTTTGACATATAGGTCCTTACTCCATCTGCAGTTGATTTTTGTACATGATGTTAATCAGGAATCCAATTACATCCTCTGTGCATGTGATACCAGTGTTTTCCTTTTTTCAAAAATCTTTCTCTGCTCCCTTTGTTCTCCATTCATCTTACATTCCTCCTCTGTTATGTAACCAAAGTTCACACATGAGAAGATCTGTTTCAGAGCTTTTATACTTTTTTGGTCAGTTTTGGTCAGATTACTGTTCATGTACCACATTATTACTAGAGCTTCATAATAGGTTTTACACTCATAATAGCTTCTGGTATCTTGTAGAAAAAGTCCCCTTTCACCTGTGACTATTCCTGTCTCTTTTCTCTTTGATTTAAATTTTAAGAGTTACCTTTAAACATTTTATGAAAAACCCTGCTGGGATTCTGATAGGGGAATTGCTTGATCTTTAGATCAGTTTGAGGAGGTTTTTTTTTTTTTTTTTTTTTTTTTTAGATGGAGTCTCGCTCTGTCTCCCGGCTCACTGCAACCTCTGCCTCCGGGTTCAAGCGATTCTCCTGCCTCAGCCTCCTGAGTAGCTGGGATTATAGGCATCCACCACCACGCCTGGCTCGTTTTTCATGCTTTTAGTAGACACAGGGTTTCACTGTCTTAGCCAGGATGGTCTCTATCTCCTGACCTTGTGATCCACCCACCTTGGCCTTCCAGTGTACTGGAATTACAGCACCAGGCCAAGGAGAATTGATTTCTTTACAATATTCCTTTTCCTATCCATGAATATGGTATGTTTTATAATTTTCCCTATAAAGATCTTACATATCATTAGATTTAGTCCTAGATATTTGATAGTTTTATCATGAAATGGTGATGTCTTTATATATCTATTGTTTGCAGCTGATGTATAAAATACTTTCTTATACTAATCTTATATCCCCTTGCTAAACTCTAGTATTTCTAATAATTTATAGGCAGACTTTTTTTGGTTGTTTTGTCTATGTAAACGATTATATCATCTCCAAATAATGGTAGCTGTCGGCCGGGCACGGTGGCTCAAGCCTGTAATCCCAGCACTTTGGGAGGCCGAGACGGGTGGATCATGAGGTCAGGAGATCGAGACCATCCTGGCTGACACGGTGAAACCCCGTCTCTACTAAAAAATACAAAAAACTAGCCGGGCGCGGTGGCGGGCGCCTGTAGTCCCAGCTACTCGGGAGGCGGAGGCAGGAGAATGGCGTAAACCCGGGAGGCAGAGCTTGCAGTGAGCTGAGATCGCGCCACTGCACTCCAGCCTGGGCGACAGAGCGAGACTCCGTCTCAAAAAAAAAAAAAAAAAAAAAAATGTAGCTGTCATACTACACTGGGTGAGAGACTTCTAGGAGATAGGTGAATACAAGCAGTGACAATGCTTGTCTTGTACTTGTCCAGTTTATGGGAATGCTTATTTGTCCATTTAGGATGATGTTCGTTCTAGATTTTTACTATATATATACTTTTTTTTTTCTTTTTGAGATGGAGTCTCACTCTGTCACTCAGGCTGGAGTGCAGTGGCATGATCTCGGCTCACTGCAGCCTCCGCCTCCCGGGTTCAAGCAATTCTCATGCCACCAATTCCTGAGTAGCTGGGATTACAGGCATGTGCCACCATGCCCAGCTTATTTTGCATTTTTAGTAGAGATGGGGTTTCGCCATGTTGGACAGGCTGGTCTTGAACTCCTGGCCTCCAGTGATCTGCCTGCCTCGGCCTCCCAAAGTGCTGGGATTATACAGGTGTGAGCCATCGCAGCTGGCCTAGATCAGATTTTTACTATATGTTCTCAATCAGGTTAAGAAAATCTCCTACTACTTAACTTACTATGAGATTTTACTATAAAAAGGAATTGAATTTTATCCTGTTCTTTTTATGCATGTATTAAAGCAATATTTCTTCTCTTTTAATTTGTTATCATGGTGAATTATATTTACGGCTTTTCTAGTATCTTTGCAGACCTGGGACAAATCGAACTTGGGTATGGAATATTATCATTTTTCTATATTATTGCACTCTGTTTACTTATATTTTATGAATTTGGCCTCTATTTTCAGGAGTAAAATATTGGCTCACATTTTTTTCTTATACCTTGGGTTTTGGTAACTGGGTCCTACTAACCTTGTAGAATGAACTGGGAAATATTTCTTCTTTTTCTTTTACATAAAATTGGGATGATCTGTCCTTTGAAGGTAAAAACTCATCTATAAAGCCATCATCTGGGCCTTGTGTTTTGTGGGAAGATATTTAACTGCTGCTTTAATTTCTTTAAAAGTTATGTTTTAGTGAGTTCAAGATGCTATAACAAAATACTGTAGACTGGGTGGTTTATAAACAGATTTATTTCTCACTGTTTTGAAGGCTGCAAATCTAAGATCAGGGTGCCAGCGTGGTTGGGTTCTGGTGAGAGTCCTCTTCCAGGTTGCAAACAGCCAACTTCTCGCTGTGCCCTCATGTCGTCAAAAGGGTGAGAGCTCTCTGGGATCCCTTTTATAAAACCATAATCCCATTCATGAAGGCTCTATTCTTGTGACCTAATAACCTAAAGGCCCCACCTCTTAATACCATCACATTGGAGGTTAGGATTTCAACATATGAATCGGGGGAGACACATTCAATTCATTGCAAGTTATATACGGTTTTTAAAGTTTTCGTATTTGTTCTGCCCCTTTCCTCTCTTTCTGGGACACTCAGTATGTTGGTGTGCTTGTGTCCTCGGGTCTATATGACTGTTTTTATTCCTTTTCCTTTCTGGTCTTAAGACTGTACAATCTCAATTGACGTTTTTTTTTTTTTCACTGATTCTTTCATCTGCCAGCTTAAATCTGCTGTTGCCAGGCGCAGTGGCTCACGCCTGTAATTTCCTAGCACTTTGGGAGGCTAAGCTGGGTGGATCACTTGAGGTCAGGGGTTTAAGACCAGCCTGGCCAACATGGTGAAACTCCGTCTCTACTAAAAATACAAAAATTAGCCAGATGTAGTGGCACACACCTATAGTCCCAGCTACTTGGGAGGCTGAAGCACAAGAATCGCCTGAACCTGGGAGGCAGCAGTTGCAGTGAGCCGAGATCACACCACTGCTCTCCATCCTGGGTGACAGCTAGACTCTCTCAAAAAAAAAAAAAAAATCTGTTGAGCCTCTCTAGAAAATGCTTCAGTTCATTTATTGTGCTTATCAACTTCAGATTTTTAATAATTTATCTCTTTATCATTAGATTCTGGTAAGACATCATTTTCATGCTTTGCTTTCAATCTTTTAGGTGTAGTTTCCTTTAGTTCTCTTAACATACTTGGTTTTGGGGTTGTTTCTGTTTGCTCGTTTGGAGATGGGCTCGCTCTGTCACCCAGGCTGGAGTCGTGGCTCACTGCAGCTTCAACCTCAAGCGATCCTCCTACCTCACCCCCCAAGCAGCTGGGAGTACACGCATGTGCCACCACGCCTGGCTGTTTTTATTTTTTGTAGAGATGGAGTTTCACTGTGCTGCCCAGGCCAGGCTGGTCTCGAACTCCTCAGCTTAGGCAACCCACCCACCTCGGCCTCCCAGAGTGCTAGGATTACAGGCATGAGCCACTGCACCCAGCTAACATATTTGTAACATCTGATTAAAGTCTTTGTCCAATAAGGTTAGTGTCACCTTCCTCAGGGACAGTTTGCATTGATTGCTTTTTTTCTCCCATGTCTGGGCCATGCTTCTTTGCATGTTTCAGAATTGTGTTAAAAGCTGGACATTTTAAGTAATATAATATGGCAACTGTGGAGATCATATTCTCCTCCCTCCCCATGGTGGTTTTTTCTGGTGGTGGTGTGCCTTTTCTGAACCAATTCTGTAAAGTGTGTTCTCTGTCATGTGTGGCCACTGTAGTCTCTGCTTGATTAGCTCAGTGGTCCTCTAACCATGAGATCGCCTTAATGACCTGGAACTCAGCCAAGAGCTTGTAACTGCCTTAGCCTTTACTTCCTCATTCTGCAGAGCCTCAAGGTAGCCAGTGGTGAGAGCTTAGGGCTTTCTAGATCTTTCCTGAGCACGCACACAGCACTCAGCATGAGCACATCCCTGTGCATATGAATGGTCTTCTAGATTCCCAGGAATATGTCACAGCCTTTCAAAGCCCCTTGTAGCGTCTCAGTGACAGAAAGCAGATCAGTGGTTGCCTGGGGCCAGCAGTAGTGGGATGGGTGCACAAGGAAGTGATGAAAATGTTCTGTAACTTCACTGCGAGGGAGGTTACACAGGTACATACATTTGTCACCTCACATTGAACTTTATACTTTAAACACAGTTTATATGGAAATTATACCTCAACAAAGCTGATGTTTTTAAAGACGTAGTTTAAAAACAAAACAAAAAACATGGTCTGCAGGAGACACCTTGCTCGTGATCCTCTAAAAAACAGGTCTCCACTCAGATACCTGCAGAATAAGGACAGGGTGGGCAGGGAAAAGGAGCCAAAGACCTCCAGGTGTGTGTTAAGTGGCTTTCCCTGGGTGGGCCTTGGCATGCTGCGTTGACCCTCCTTGAAGGAGGAAGTGCCTAGTCCAGTGCTGTGGGTCTGGGCCCAGGAGATGGGGCCTTAAAGCCTCTCTTGGTAAAGACTAGCTCTGTGGGAACAAACAGGACACCCTCTCTTCTGATTCTGTATCTTCTAGGGGCTCCTACTGTACTTCAGGGGTACCTGACCTGGGTTGCAGTCACATTAGCTCCTGGAAAGCCAGGACAGCCCATGGGGGCCCCCATTGAACCCCATTTACTACCACTGAGGACTGTGCACCCTAAGGGGTTTGGGGCCTGTGCTCTTGCCACTGGCCTTGGAACCCGTGTGGCAGTTCTGCCTCACCCTGACTCTGGGGCATGGCCCACTCTGCTGGGGCATCTGACATGTTCTTTGTCCCTGACTCAGTTTGGGGGCAGCCCAGTGTCCTGCGCTGTGGGGCTGGCCGTCCTGAATGTCTTGGAGAAGGAGCAGCTCCAGGCTCATGCCACCAGTGTGGGCAGCTTCCTGATGGAACTCCTCAGGCAGCAAAAAATCAAACATCCCATCGTCGGGGATGTCAGGTGAGACTCTGGGGGCAGCAGTCACCACCAACCTGTCAGGGCCCAGTGTGGTACCATTTTCTTCACCTAACAACCTGGGATGGTGGGGTTATGTCCGCTCTCAAGAGGACTGAGACACTGAGAGGTGCTATTGCCCAAAACGGCACTCCCGGGGAGGAGAAAGCCAGGATATGACCTGACCCCTAGCTATCCCCAAGCCTCTCTCCTCTGTCCACACCAAAGATCCCTCCCAGCCCAGTTATTCCCTGAAACTATTCTCACCACCTTCTGAAGGTGCCTCCTGTGCTCAGCCTCCCCAGGAGGCACAGGTAGGAACCCAGATGGGGTGAGGCGAGCACCCTGGCCCCTCAGGCATGGCCTCCTGCGATGTCATCACCTTCCCCTGCAGGGGTGTTGGGCTCTTCATTGGTGTGGATCTGATCAAAGATGAGGCCACAAGGACACCAGCAACTGAAGAGGCTGCCTACTTGGTATCAAGGTATTTTCTTGAAACAAGTTGCTTCCTGGAATAAGAGACACCACAGGTGCTTCTTTGCAGGGCCAGAGGCCCTTAGTGGAAAGGAGGCTCATCTGTACCCCCAGCACTCTGGGCCACAGACCTGACTGAAAGAGGGCTGGGGCCGGGGGTGGTGGTGGGCGGGGGGACAGCTGATGCTATCAGCTGAGGACAGAGATAAGTGGTTAGTAGTTCTGTACCCAGTGCCTGACTGCGAAGGCTGCAGATGAGACACAGGCTGTTCCCAGACCAGAGCAGCACCTCTGCCTAGAATGCCCAAGCTAGCAGGGCACTCAGACCCAGGAACCCCTACTAATGCCACCTTGGCCTGGAGAAGGGAAGCACCTTCATTCACACCAGGGAGCTGTGGCAGCACCAGACTCAGGGTTGCCATGCCGCACAACAGGTGGTTGGGATGGACAGGACTCCTGCTCCTAAGCTGGGTTGGGGGGTGTTTCAGAACTCAAGACTCCACCAGTCCCACTGCCCTGGTTTGCTTGTCCTTTCACTTGGACCCTGAGGCCTCAGGACTTCTTCTAGTTTAATGATTATTCCCTTTTATCTCCATTCCCCAGGCCTCCCCCTTCCCCCACTGCCACCATGGAAAGCTCTTCTGGTATTTGATGTGTCCTTATTCAAATTGTGAGACATGCATGGTATTGATGTAAATCTCTCTGTGCTGTGTTTGAACTTGGCCTTTCCTAGTCCCTGCCTTCTCTCTGCTGTCAGTCACATCCCCAGCTCACCCCCACCCCGCTCCCAGGAGTCTCAGGGATTCGGAATGGTCGGGTGGCATGGAAGGAAACAGATCCCAAGTTCAGCCTACTCTTTCATCTCACAGTACCCTGGGGGTGCTTTTCCAGTTTAGTGAGGAAATGGGTAAGTCACCTGCAGTCACCCTGCTAGGTGGCAAGAGCTCAATCTGGCCCCAGGGCCGTCTAACTCCAAAGTCCAAGCCCTGTCCTTTCTGGCATGGCCATGGTCAGTGCCAGAAAGACTGGGATAGGAAAATGAAACCAGAAGGTAGACTCCCAACCCCCAAGAAATAAAAATAACAAGGTTTACAAAAGAATGGGAACAAGAATCAAAGAATATAAACACAACCATGCAGACCCCTCATCTCAGAGATGAGGTTAGACTGTAGACTAAAAGTGATTACTAGCTACAAAGGATGCTAAGATAAAGCCATCTTCCTAAGAAGAGGTGGAAATTTTCTACTGGAATTTTAAGATAACTCAGAGGACAGGCCAGGGAGATTCCTGAAGCTCGTGAGGGACACGTGGGGCCCATTACACCAACTGCGATGTTGGACATTCTTAAAAAAACAACATACATCACGTCAACCACACAGAAAACCAGAGAATGCAGGGACTCTTGTTGCAGTCTGCTGTTTCCCTGTGGCCATTCATTCTTGGCTTGGACTGTGGCTCCAGGTGGTTAGGTGAGGCAAGGCGCCTGTTCTGTGGGGCAGCAGGCTCAGGACCAGGTACAGTGCACCCCAAGCAGGGGCGGCTGTGGGCCAGATGCACAGGACTTTGGTAGGGGTGACCAGTAGAGTCCTGGCAGGAACTGGCCCATGGAAGGCTCTGAAGGCAGTATGGCTGGAGCACTGGACATGAGGCCAAGGCCAGGCTGAGGAAGGCCTTGAAGGCCACATGAAGGGGTGTCCTGTCCTCACAGGCTGAAGGAGAACTACGTTTTGCTGAGCACTGATGGCCCTGGGAGGAACATCCTGAAGTTTAAACCCCCAATGTGCTTCAGCCTGGACAATGCACGGCAGGTGGTGGCAAAGCTGGATGCCATTCTGACTGGTGAGCTTGAAGCCTGAGCTTGGCCATGTCTCTAGAACCCAGCCTGAAGCCAGCAACTAGAGCCTCCTAGCATGGAACAGGGAGGGGACAAGAGTCCAAGAGCGGAGGCACGTGTCCTCTGGACGGTGCAAGGAGCAACAGAGAGGGTCTTTCATGCCCAGTCTGCTCCTATTCCTGCCTGTGCCTAAGAGCTTCCTGGGCTGTCAGCAGGTGGGAGCTGAGCCACCACCCAGCCTGCCTCGGCAGGCATCAGATGTACGCAGGACAAATCAGTGGTGGGCCTGAGAAACAGGCCATAAGAACTACAGTGGGAGTTGAGACCCCATTACCGCCAGCCTAGAATGTAGAGATGGCAGTCGTTTCATTCTGTATGAGGCAGGTCACATGAGGCTGCTGGGTGGCGGAAAGATTTGTACCACTGAGACTGGACACAAAATGAAATTCTACCCCACATTCCCCATCACCTAGGATGGTCGTGGTCAACCCAGGGTCCCCCCCTAAATCCACTTACAAGGAAATCTCATGGCTGTGTTGCCATTTATAGCTCAGTGAGACCCCACATAGGCAAAGTTGCATCTCACAGTAGAGATCAGAGCTGCCAGCCAAGCAACCTGTGCCCTCCTACCTCTGGGTGATCACTGCTACCCACAGGCATGCCTAATCCCGGGGCTCTGGAGCTGGGGGCGGAGGCCCATCCCTGCTAGACACAAATTGGAAGCGGTAGGGATCTGATGAAAAGGAGTGTTTGTGGGGGGCAAAGGTTGGCCACAGAACAGGCTTGGGGATCCTGGACAGAGACTAGAAATCTCAGAGGAATTGAGGGCTGGCTTTGTGCTTTTCAGGAAACTGCTGCCACTCCTTTGGGGAATGGGACATGGGTGTGGATAGCCAGAGGGCCCAATCTCTAAACTGTCCTCCAGTTTGGACACTGAAGTCACAGGGCATCTTCAGCAGAGAAAGGTGACTGAGTCCGCATGGCTTTGTGGTCTTTTTCAGACATGGAAGAGAAGGTGCGAAGCTGCCAGACGCTGAGGCTCCAGCTCTAAGCTAGCCCTGCTCTGCCTAAGTGTACTCCAGGTGAGTGGGCCTTGCTTCTTACTCTTGGGAGATGCAAAGCGGGTTCCTTACCATCAGCAGCAAGCAGCCTCAGAACAGCCTTTTTTTTTTCTTAAGACATTTTTTGTTCTGGTTGATGCTCCTTCCCAAAGGTTAGTTTCTTCAACACTGGAAAATCTCCAATGCTTAGCTTGCACTTCATGGCAGAACAGCTATTTCCTCCCTTGAAACCTATGGGGCTGTATCCATGTGGAACCCCAACCCACCCTTGCCTCTTGTAACCACCTAGTCATACGCCCCAAATGCCAGACCTGGAGTTGGGCTCCAATCCAGCCAGTAAACATCCCCTGCTAGAGCAGGCTTTTCTTCACCAGCCAGGAGGGGCACTATTGTGCACCAGTTCAGCTGGCCCTGGCACTGCCCTAGTGTGTAAAGAATCGATTTTCATTCATCAGCCAAGAAGGTTGGTGGTTCTAAGGTGTCCCAGGAGGGGACATGCCTGCTGGGGATGTGAGCCCTCACTGCCCCATCCTCACTCCCCATAGACCTCTTATTCCTTTCTTTAAAGAGGGCTCAGTTCTAAGCAGGGCAGTCCTTAAAGGACACCCCCACAACTGGGCCTGCTGCAGGAGGAAGCCCAAAGTCCAGGGTACCTGGTACCCCCCACCCTGAGCAAGAGGTCTCAGACAGCATATCCCACACTCACCCAGGCTTGGGGGTTTTTAAATTTTATTTCAAAAGCTTGGATAGCTTCAATATCCAGGTTGTGGCAAAATCAGGACACGTGTAAAATACCTTACAATACATTAGATTCCCAAAAGGTACCAAAAAGTACAGTAAAATTAACACTTCCATTACAGGAAATGTATGACACAAATAATATAAAATTAAAAGGTGAAAAAAAAGGTGACACTGGTTTCCTAAGATACAATTTACTCTTTACAACCAGGGTCCACAGGTCCAGGCTGCAGAGCGGCAGCAGGAAGCAGAGCCTCCCGCCTGGTTCTGGGGGACCTGGTAATAAAAATCAGCCCATAATGGCGCTCTGGCCTCTCAGACACCACACGCTGCCTAAACAACTAGAGCTCTGGAAATAGTAAATAGGAGAGTGATTTCCATGGGGGAGATTTTAAATAAGATGCACATGGGACAGGCCATAGAAAGTTTGCCAAGTTAAATTTGGTACATAATTGTGTTCACTCCATATCCAAACAAAGCATGTGTGCGGTCAGTTGGTCGCTCCTGCTGCCGCCTCAGTATGGCTTGTAGTTATTCTGATGGCCACCACGTCGCTGGCTCTTGCCGTAGTTTGTACTACCCTGACCTAGGGATAAGAACAACCATAGCAGCTACTATTTACAAGCATTTGCCCTGTGCCACGCGCTTGATACGCATCTTTGCAGGATCCTCACCAGCCCTGTGACAGCAGAGATTGCCTTCCTCATGTTACTAAGACCCGGAAGTCTAAGGCTCAAAACTGAGTAGCTCTCATAGCTGAGCCAGGCCTGTCTGACTCCAAAGCCCCTGCTGCCAGTGGCTCCTGCACTGTCTGTCCTGCCTCCCCTGGGGGTGGGTGAGCGGATGGGGCCTCCCTCTCTCCTACTTACTGTAGTCGTAGCCGGGGCCGTAGCCGTAATAGCCATAGGGCGAGTAGTCGTAGCCGCCATAGCCAGGCCCGTAGCCCTGCTGGTAGCCGTAGCCCTGGTTCCAGTAGTTGCCGTAGCCCTGATTCCAACTCTGACTCTGACCTGTGGGGGGAGCAGGGCACAGGGGCCCGTGGACCATTTAGCATACGCAGGAGCTAGGATGGAGGAAATCCTGCCCTTTGGGTGGCAGGGTTACTATGGCAACTCAGGCAGAAGCCAAGGGGCTGCTGTTCTGGTGTACAGGGCCCTGGGCCCAACCCTGCATCTGAGAGACCCAAGCAGAGGACCAGAGACCAGGACGCTAGCTTTACTTGGGGCAAACAAGGCAGCTCACTCACTCAGTCACTCTCTGATCACTCCCACTCTCCTTGGCAGCTTGGCCTTTAAAAAAGATGCAGTTCAGGCTTTGGAGTCAGAGGGGCCTGGGATGGAAGGGGATAAATGCCTGGCACAGCTCTGCCCTACCCACCCTTCTGCCTACCTGCTCACAGGTGTACCAGACTCAGGACATCCACAAAGCCAAGACACCCATCATGTCCCCTCCCCCAGAGTATAACACAAATGCTCTCTCTGCCCTGGGCACCCAAGCCATTCCAAGGGGCAGCAGCAGGCAGCAACAGCCTCAAGCACACAGCCCTGACCCAGAGCCACTCCTATTCCTGCTCGTCCCCCACCTCACACAGTCTGCCCACCCCTGCTGCACAGCACCAGAGGGAGCCCCGAGACAGGTTTGGAAGGCTCCATGTAGGCAGGGAAACAGGACCCATCTTCATCCAGGTTCCACTCACCTCCACCTCCACCGCCACCTCCGCTGCCTCGGTTCCCTCGGTTGCGGTTTCCACGGCCCCCAGAGCCATACTGCTGCTGCTGATAGACTTCTTTGGGCTGGGCCACCTTGATCTCACACTAAAAGCCAAGAGGACAGTGGTCAGGCCAGTAGGACAAACTCAGGGCAGTGAATGCACAAAGATCTTCACTGCAACAAACATCAGATCAGGTCCATCTGCTCAAAAACAAAATATGCTAGTGTGGGAGGTCACCCTTGAGCTAAATAAAGCTCATGGAATCCCAACTAAAACCACGGGCCTTCCAGCAGAGAACCCTTCCCACAGAATGCACTTGAGATGGGCATCTCAGCCCCAGGGCAACTCCATGTCTAATGGAGGCAGGCAACTGGGCCAACTGCAGCCCAGGGAAGCAGAGGACAGGCTGGGAGCAGGCATCACACCTTGGTCCTACTGGGCTAGAGGGTCAGACAAGACTTCTCAGATGAGGGGCCTTACACAATGAGATTTTAACATCTTTTTCTCTTTACAGAAGAAACTCATCTCATTCAAATACATGCTATTGAGAAGGCGACCCTGACCTCCCTCTTACAGATAAAGTCTCAGAGGCTTTCAGAGGCTCAGGATGGGGGGCCTGCCTGAGGCCATAATGCTACCCACCGGCTCCTCCTAACCACTGGTCTGTTGGGATGACCCAGATGTCTGCATCCCCTCAAGTCAGTCAATTTCCTTTTTGTCCACTGAGGGTGGGATGGGGTAGGCTGGGGTACTTTCAATGCTCCTGCTTAAATAAGTTAGACCAGACCAGTGTATTTCTAAAGAAAATCCTGACACGCACCCCCATTAAAAATAGTACATTTTACAGTGTCCCCATATAGTCATACTTTTAATCAGCAAAATAATGCAATCTCATATATATTCTATCCTACTGAATTAAAAATACTGAATACAACCAACTAAATATACTTACTTCTAAGACTCACTACCAGTAGTTTCACTTAAACTTTGCCTCAGAGGCTCTTCCCACCCCATTTCCCATTATGGCACATAGAGAAAAAGGCCTCTTTATCACTGTCCAATGGAGTAATAACCAATGCCTCCCTTAACTGCCTCAAAGACTGTCACTTTATAGAAAATTTAAGACTATCCTAATCCAATCTTCCCAAACTCCCAGCCAGGACAGAGACTTCCAGGAGCTCCACCTGTCCTACGTTATCTGGCTGCCAACGCCTGCTCAGAAACAGAGCCTGCCACACCCTGCCACTGCAGGCCGCACCCACAACTCCCAACTGCCAACTTGAAGCCTGAACTACCCTTTCCCTGACCAGAGTTCAGGAGGGAGGAAGAGCTACACGTCTCTGCACATGATTCCAGTCATTTGAAAGCACAACTGACCCTGGATTTAAGCTGGCCAGGATCCTGGGAGATCTTTGGAAGGATTTTTGCCTGGGTATAGGGTTGACTTAAAAGAGGTGCCCAGAAGACCAAGTGAGGCAGTTCATGCCTGTAATCCCAACAGTTTACAAGCCTGATGCAGAGGATGGTGAGCTCAGACAACATGGTGAGACCAGGCTTTAAAAAAAAAATACAATACCAGGCGCAGTGCCTCATGCCTGTAATCCCAGCATTTTGGGAGGCCGAGAGACGAATCACAAGGTCAGGAGATTGAGACCATCCTGGCTAACATGGTGAAACCCAGTCTCTACTAAAAATACAAAAAAGTTAGTTGGTCATGGTAGCGGGCACCTGTAGTCCCAGTTACTCAGGAGGCTAAGGCAGGAGAATGGCATGAACCCGGGAGGTGGAGCTTGCAGTGAGCTGAGATCGTGCCACCACACTCCAGCCTGGGTGACTGAGCGAGACTCCATCTCAAAAAAAAAAAAAAAAAGAAAATATGAGCCAGGCATGGTGGTGCATGCCTGTGGTGCCAGCTACTTGAGAGACTGAGATGGGAAGATCCCTTGCGCCCAGGTCAAGGTTGCAGTGAGCCATGATAGTGTTACCACACCCCAGCCTGAACAAAGCAAGACCCTGTCTCAAAGCAAAAAAAAAAAAAAAAAAAAAAAAAACACCAAAGCAGCAAAACGGATGGAAGTGGACAAAGATTTGGTTGTAGAAGGAGGTAAAAAGGCTCTGGAGCAAGAAAAACTTCACCACAGAGGAAAATCAGTGAGTTGCAGAAGTTCTAGGATCTTCTGAGACCTTAACTGCAGGCTTCATACACCCTGGACTCAAAAATCTAGAACACTCTCACCTCTAGCTTTAAATGACAAACTAAAGAGGCTACTCAACCTGCTCTATTCAGAGGCCACCTTCTCCTGCCTCCCTCACATCCTGTGTTTGTTTACTGGCAGTCCTCCCAGCCCGGGAAGTCTTTGAAGGATCAGAACACTGCCCCAACCAGGGCAGCATACACTTCAGAGAAATAGTTAGGTCTAACCAACCTGGAGAGCTCCTGCACCATGGCCCAACCCCTAACCCCCACCCCTCTAAGGGCCAGCTCTCCAGCAGCACAGGATGCCAAGCAGAGTTGGGGACACCTTACCTTGCTTCCACTGATAGTATGGAACTTTTTCTCCAGAACCTTCTTCACAGGTTCTTCTTCTTTAAAGGTGATAAACACAAAACCTCGTCTTTTGTTCAACTTTGGATCCATTGGAAGTTCAATGGCCTCAATCTGCAAAAAGCATAGGCAAACTCAGGCTCCATACCTCTCTACCCCAGAGCATATAGGGGACTCACAGGAGAAAAGACCCCACTGAAGGCAGAGAGTGAAAAATAAGCCCTGCCTGGGAGGGTCTACTCAGCCAAGGATACCAAGGACCAGAAAGAAGGCAGCCTTAGGGCAGCTGATGGGCTACTCCCAGGGCCACACTCACCTCCCCAAACTCGCCAAAGTACTCCCTGATCTTTTCCTCAGTGGCTTCAGGATTCAGACCCCCAACGAAGATTTTCTTCACTGGGTCCTTCTTCATAGCCATGGCCTTTTTAGGGTCAATGACACGGCCATCCAGCCTGTGCTCCTTCTGGTCTAGGACCTGTTCCAACAGAAAGGGGTCAGGCTGACTCAGCAGCATGAGCCAGACAAGGCCCTTCTCTCTAAGCCATGAAGACACCAGCACAGATACAAAAATGTGTTTCACCCCCTCCAAATTCTACCCCAGCTTAACTTCCCAACCCAATTTTCTTCAAACCTCAAGTACAGCTGGTTTACCTCTACACCTAGAAAGCAGTCCTCACCCTCAAGCCTTTGATCATGCTCTTTCTGCCCAAGTCCCAGCGTGAGGCCCATCTCCAGAAGCAAAGCAGCAGGGACTCAGCACAGGCTGAAGATGGGCTGCAGGGGATGAAATCCTCGCTCCACTCCCTACTAGCTGTGACCTCTTCTACTTAAATGTCTGAGCCTCAGGGTTTTGGTTTTTGTCCTGTAAAATGGGGCTAACAGCCTATCATAGCAATCTTGGACTCTTGTAATCCTCCCAGATGTTTAGCACAGTGCCCAGAATAGGCACATAAAAGGTAATGAATGTCAACTATAATCTTCCCGAACCACTCCAGCACATACTCTCACTCCCAGCTTAATTTGTATTTTCATCCCCTCAAAAACCGGAACATAACCTCTGGCTTTGCCCAAAGCACTCAACCACATGCAGAACACACAAACTAGTCATGCTGTAAGAAAGGTGTCCTCTTAGAATTCAAATCGTTTCCACTGAGACTGCTGAAATCCAGCACCCAGCTTACCTTCTCCACACTGGCTGCATCTTTGAACAGGATAAACCCAAACCCTCTTGACCGTCCAGTGTTGGGATCCATTTTTATTGTACAGTCAACGACCTCTCCAAATTTAGTAAAATAGTCTTTTAAATCTTTTTTGCTAGTATCCCAGCTCAGGCCACCAACGAACATTTTTCTGAAATGGTAGGGTGAGACACATGGCAACAAGTCTTATAAGCAAGCTGTGATTTTGGAAAGGACTGGCCCTGGCAAAGCTCTCACAAAGTCTACAGCTACCCTTAGAGTCTGCAAGGTGCACCTTAGAAGGATGTTAAATCTCCACTACCCTCCAAATTCAATTCAACCAGGACCCTAACGAAGCTTAACAGGGCTCTGCAGCCCCAGGCTGTGAGAAGCAAAGAAAGGCCCACCTCACCAGGGACATGGGCCCTAACTACTCACAACTGGAAATTCATTTGTTATCTACAACCATGTATCAAAGGGCCAGCGTCTTCGCCACCTCCTGAGAACTCTTTTCAAGGAACTCGATGCTTCCGGGGGCCAAGCCCGCCCAGGGTTCAGACCGTGACTCCGCCCCCGGGAAAGGCGGAGGAGGGAGGCCTGGGCCCCGGCTCGCGCCAACTCCGCCCACGCAGCCCCGGCGCGGCCCGAGACGCCGCCGGGCCCCGGGTCCGAGCGCTTTCCCTCTTCCGGGCCATCCGCCCGCCCCTGCGCCGGCTCCGGCCCCGGCAGCGCACAAACGGCCCCGGGGCGGCGCCAAAGTTGACCCAACAAACTCCTGCAAACTCCAGCGCGAGTGGCGGCGCCAGGCCCGCCCGCGAACGCAGCGGCGACAGTCCGCGGGCCGCACCGGCCCCGACCCGGGCCAGGCCGCCGCCCCTCCCCCCGCCGCGTGGCGCCAACAAAAGGCGGCCCCGGAACAAAGGCGGCGCCCCCGTCCGCCCGCGCCCGCACCTACCCCGCGTCCTCCTCGTTCTTGCTGGCGTTGATCTGGTCGCCCTCGGCGCCGTTCTGATTCCCGCTCGGGGGCGCCGCGGTCGCGCCTCCAGCCCCCGCCGTGGCGCCCGTGCCAGCCCCGGCCGGGGACTCGCCTTCAGGGGCGGCCTCATGTCCGTTCTCGGTGGCGCCCGTCGTCTCCATGGGCTGCTCCTCGCCCGCTTCCGACATGCTAGGCCGAGGCGCGGCGGCTCCTGCAACCAGCGGCGACAGCGCGTCAGGCCGGCGCGGCTCCCGCCAGAGCTCCCGCCCGCCGGCCGCCGCTCACCTCGCCGCCGATGACGCCGCGGGGCCCGCTCGTCCCCACCAGCCGGGGAAGGCGCCGCGGGCTCGGCCGCACTCAAGCTCGCGCTGCTGAGGCCTCGCCCCAGTCAGCCCACGGAGCTGCTCCAACTGTGTCTCCTCCTCCTTGGCCGCCGCCGCCGCACGGGAACCCACCGACACAACCAAGCTCCCTCCCGCGCGGTGCCACCGCCTGACAATGCCGACTCGTGGCGCCCTTTATAATGCCGGAGCCGGGGCCCACTTCGCAACAAACTGCACGCTCATTGGCTGCTCAAGTCCGTCACTCAACCTAGCGTCAACGTCCCATTGGCCGCGGCGGCGCGCGCGCTCTAGACCCGGGCGGGCTTTGTCCTCATTTTAGAACCCGCGCGACTACGGCGCGTACCGAGGGCTCCGGCAGCCGGGCCGGACGGCGCCGGGTCCAGGGCGGCGAGCAGCCACAGCACAGCGGTGGGAGGGCCTAACCGGACTGTAAGCTCGTCGAGGCCCTAGTCCCTTGCTCTCGAGCACTCCATCCCAGCATTGGCAGCCTCCGCCTCCCCATGTCCCAAAAGAGGAAACTAGGCTGGAGAAAGTTTCGCAGTCCAAGGACGCATGGCTGGAAGTGGCAGAACCCGGGCTTCCGAGGTTGGGAGAGTGGGGGTCCTCCAAAGCCCTCAGCACGGGTCGGAGGGAGGGGGCTGAACCCGCCACCCCCCTGGACCTTGGTGCCCTCCAAGCCCCGCGCTCGCGACCTGTCCGTCGCCTCCCCCCGAGATGCCCTGCAGGGACTATGAGACCTTGGTGTTTCCCGATCCTCGGTCCCCTGGCACCACCTTAACGATTGACATCGCATTTGTACTTTTGTTTACTTACATTTTTCCTTTAAATCGTTTGTCTTTTTCTTCCTTTTTTTTTTTTTTTTTTTTTTTTTAGATGGAGTCTTGCTCTTGTCGCCCAGGCTGGAGGCAATCTCGGCTCACTGCAACCTCCTCCCGCCCCGGGTTCAAGCGATTCTGTCGCCTCAGCGTCCCTGAGTCGCTGGGATTACAGGCGCCCGCCACCACCTCCGGCTAATTTTTGGTTTTTTTTTGTTTTTTTTTTGTTTTTTTTTTTGAGACGGAGTCTCGCTCTGTCGCCCAGGCTGGAGTGCAGTGGCCGGATCTCAGCTCCCTGCAAGCTCCGCCTCCCGGGTTCACGCCATTCTCCTGCCTCAGCCTCCCGAGTAGCTGGGACTACAGGCGCCCGCCACCTCGCCCGGCTAGTTTTTTGTATTTTTTTTAGTAGAGACGGGGTTTCACCGTGTTAGCCAGGATGGTCTCGATCTCCTGACCTCGTGATCCGCCCGCCTCGGCCTCCCAAAGTGCTGGGATTACAGGCTTGAGCCACCGCGCCCGGCTAATTTTTGTATTTTAGTAGAGACAGGGATTCGCCATGTTGCCCAGGATGGTCTTGAACTCCTAACCTCAGGTGATCCACCCGCCTCGGCCTCCCAAAGTGCTGGGATTACACGCAGCCACCGCGCCCGGCCTATGTTTCGTCTTCGTTTGAGACAGGGGTCTTGCCCTGTCGCCCAGGCTGGTCGCAAATGCTGAACTCAAGAGATCTGCCCACCACGGCCTCCCACAGTACTGGGATCACAGGCTAAGCCACCTCGCTCGGCGCCATTTATTTTTGTTGAAACTTTTTTTTTTTTTTCCCACTCTGTCTCCCAGGCTGGAGTGCAATGGCGCGATCTCGGCTCACCACAACTGCCGCCTCCCGGGTTCAAGCGATTCTCCTGTCTCAGCCTCCCGAGTAGCTGGGATTACAGGCACCCGCTACCACCCCCGGCTAATTTTTTGTATTTTTTTAGTAGAGATGGGGTTTCACCATGTTGGCCATGCCCATCTTGAAATCCTGACCTCAGGTGATCCACCCGCCTTGGCCTCCCAAAGTGCTGGTATTACAGGCGAGAGCCACTGCGTCCGGCCTTTTTTTTTTTTTTTTTTTAAACAAATACAACACTCGTGAACTCATGAGGTAAAGGACAGGGCGGGGGCATTGTTCTCTTCCTAATACACAAAACTCCTTTATATTATCTCCTTGACCACAAAACTTTAAAGGCCTGGGTAATCCCGTTATTCCTTTTAATCATATGGGTGGCAGGCCCCAAGGCAAGCAGGATTACAACCTCCAAGCCTGCAGGTTACCAAATTGCAACCCAGAACTCAAGCAGCTAGCGTTTCCAGTGGATTCCTGCAGCCAGGACCAGTGTGGTGGACTGGGCATTGCATTTTCTTTACTGTGTCTTAACAACCCAAGTAAGGTGGTACCGTCCCCAATTTTATTTTTAGTATTTTATTTTTTGACACAAGGTTTTGCTCTGTAACCCAGGCTGGAGTCCAGTGGCACCAACACGGCTCACTGCAGCTTCAACCTCCCAGGCTCAATTGAGCCTCCTGCCTCAGCCTCCCAAGTAGCTGGAACCACAAGTGTGGCCCCCATGCCAAGTGAATTTTTTGTAAACACAGGGTCTCCCTATGTTGCCCAGCTGGATCACCAATTTTTTTTTTTTTTTTTTTTTTTTTTTGAGACGGGGTCTCGCTCTGTCACCCAGGCTGGAGTACAGTGGCGCAATCTCAGCTCACTGCAATCTCCGTCTCCTGGGTTCCAGTGATTCTCCTGCCTCAGCCTCCTGAGTAGCTGGGACTACAGATGCACTCTACCACGCCCAACTAATTTTTGTATTTTTAGTAGAGACAGGGTTTCACCATGTTGACCAGGCTGGTCTCAAACTCCTGACCTCAGGTGGATCACCAATTTTAAATGAGAAAACTGAAGTCAAGAGCAGCGGCCCAAAGCTCCACAACCAACTCAGGCACTAACTCCACCCAGGCAGTGGAGTTGCCCTGAGGAGGAAAGATGAAAATACATGGACTTCAGACTTCTCTAGGAAAGTCTGAAGATTTAGCTCACACTGCACGGCATTCCCCTAAGGTAACAATCAGGTGGAGCTGGGATACCCGTACCCAGGCAAGCAAGTGCCCTCTGGTTCACCCCAAGGCCACTCTTCACTCTCCCAGGCTAGATTCCATAACAGGAAGTTACATATTTCCACACAACCTTACTCATGTCACTGAGATCTAGCAGCAAGGCTTTCAGGGAGGTCTCTAACAAACTGCTCACCCCACCTCCACCCCAGCCCTTGCCAACCCACAGAAATGAGGGCCAGGGCTGTGGCTTGCAGGAGATGATGGGCACAGCTCCCCAAGCAGTGAAGGTAATTCAGGAAATTAAGTTCAAATTCAAATAGTGTAGGTGCAGCCCAAGGACATTACTGCAAATTCCCTTAATCTTCCACCTGGATTCCTTTAGCACGACTCAAACACTTTCAGTGACATGTAAAGTCTGAGGACACAACATTTGGACAGTGCTTAGCAGTTTACAAAATGCTTTCACCAACCTTGCTTTATTGGAGCTTCAAAATAGCTTTGTGCAGTTACCCATATTTTATACACAAGAACACTGAAACCACAGCTAAAACTGTGGCCACAAAACCAACAGGTCCAACTCCACACTGGGGATGGTTTCCAGGTCTCCTGGCTACTGTGGGACAAGGTATGTCTGAGCTTCTGAGTTCCTTGATCTAAATTAGATCTCCAAAAGGAGATCTAATTTATTCTGAGGCTCAGCTGGGCGTGGGGGCTCACGCCTGTGATCCCACCACTTTGGGAAGCCGAGGCAGGAGAATCCCATGAGGCCAGGAGTTTGAGACCGGCCTGGGCAACACAGTGAAACCTCATCTCTACTAAAAATACAAAAAAATGTCTGGGCATGGTGGCCCAGGCCTGTAGTCCCAGCTACTCGGGAGGCTGAGGCACAACCTCCCACCTGGGAGGTGGAGGTTGCAGTGAGCCGAGATCGCACCACTATACTCCAGCCTGGGTGACACAGCAAGACTCTGTCTCTAAATAAATAAATAAATAATAATCCTGAAGCTCAAATAATGTAATGGCTTAAAAAATACTTCATAAACTAGAAAGAACTACAGGCAGGTAGGGGTCAGACTCAGCAAAAAATAAAAAATGCCGGACTGAGCACAGTGGCTCATGGCTGTAATCCCAGCACTTTGGGAGGCCGAGGTGGGTGCATCACGAGGTCAGGAGATCGAGACCATCCTGGCTAACACGGTGAAACTCCGTCTCTACTAAAAAATACAAAAAATTAGCTGGGCGTTGGAGGGGGGCGCCTGTAGTCCCAGCTACTCAGAAGTCTGAGGCAGGAGAATGGTGTGAACTCGGGAGGCGGAGCTTGCAGTGAGGGAGAGCTTGCAGTGAGGCAGAGCTTGCAGTGAGCCGAGATTGGGCCCCTGCACTTCAGCCTGGGTGACACAGCGAGACTTTGTCTCAAAAAAAAAAAAAATAAATAAAATAAATAAAGCCTTCATATTGTATCCAAGGGTGTTTCTGCCAGAGGCAAGACACCACACTGTTTGGGAAACAGTAGGAAGTCCTTTTGACACAGGCCTCCCTCTCTTGTTATTAGGTCCAGTTACAGACCCTGAGTAGAGAGCACTTCCATGACAGCGAGGTTCTCAAGTCAACCAGGAGCTCAGTTACCCCTGAAAATCTCTTAAAAGGCCCATAGAGTACACACTCCCCGGGTTTGGGCTATTCAGAATATACGCATAAAATGTGGACAATCTGCAATGTGGGAAAGGACATACACAAAATACTTTTGGATCGTTTTTTAATTACATGAATTAATTTTTCTCACATTCTTTTTTTCCGTTTGTTTTTTGGCTGAGCCTGCAAGGTGGAAGTTGCATGAGTTAACTACAAATATATTGTGCCTCTGCTGTGGCCAACTCCCGCCGCAGCCACTTCCCACACTCCAGCAGACAAAGTCCAGCTCCCCTGCTTCAGGACAGTCCTCTCGCCAGGGGAATCTTTCTAAAACACAAGTCATACAATCTGAGAGCTACAGTGAAAAAAGGAAAAATTTAAAATGCAAGTCCCATCTCGTCACTACCTCTGTGTGAAAACCCTGGCTGACTTCCCAGTGCTGTGAGGATGAAGTCTTAGCCTTGACTTCGGGTGAATATGAGTGGGAGAGACAGTGGGGGCTCCCAGAAATCTGTGTCCCCGCCTTGCCGCCTCCCTTGCTGTGTGGTCTGTGAGTGGAGGAGTCCCTTTCAGGCTGGGGCGATGGAGACTGGGGGCCTTCTCCAGACTTCCCTTCCCCCCGCGACCATGTGTTCTGTATGGCTGAGCTACCTTATGGAGAAGAGATGTTCAACCCACATCAGATTTGACACAAGCTGAAAATGAACCTGTACTGGGCCTGGCACTGAGATTTGGGATTTTTTTTTTCCTCCAAACTGTGGCCTGGCCTATCCTGACCCTCCCAACTGGCCTGTAAGGTCCAGCATGAGCCGCCTCAGCTGCACCTCCTTGCCACCCCACTCCAGCTGTGCTGAATTTCTTTTACTTGCTGGAACACACCAGTGCCCTCCTGCCTTTGGGCCTTCGCACCTGCTGTTCCCTCTACCTGGAACAGTCACCTACCTACTGTACACATTGTGGTTGAATTGTGTGCCCCCATAAAAGACATGTTCACGGCCGGGCGCAGTGGCTCACGCCTGTAATCCCAGCATTTTGGGAGGCCGAGGCAGGCAGATCATGAGGTCAGGAGATCGAGACCATCCTGGCGAACACGGTGAAACGCTGTCTCTACTAAAAACACAAAAAATTAGCTGGGCGTGGTGGTGGCGCCTGTAGTCCCAGCTGCTCGGGAGGCTGAGGCAGGAGAATGGCGTGAACCCGGGAGGCGGAGCTTGCAGTGAGCCGAGATCGCGCCAGTGCACTCCAGCCTGGGCGACAGAGCGAGACTCCGTCTCAAAAAAAAAAAAAAAAGATATGTTCAAATCCTGACTCCTGGTGCCTCTGAATGTAACCTTACTTGGAAATAGTCTTTTCAGGTGGAATCAAGTTAAGATGAGGTCAAACTGGAGTATGAGGATGAAAGGCCCACCCTACTCCCATATGACTGGTAGACTTAAGAGGGGGAAAGACAGACAGCCACGCAGGAAAAATGCCACATGGCAACGGAGGCAGAGATTGCAGTGATGCATTTACAAGCCAAGAAACACTAAGGATTGCCGGCAACACCAGAAGCTAGGAGAGGGGCAAAGACCCTCCCCTGAAGCTTTCAGAAGGAGCACGGGCCCGGCTGGCAGCTTAATTTTAGACTTCCAGCCTCAAGAACTGAGAGAGTATACAGCTGGGTTGCTGTAAGCCACTCAGTTTGCAGCACTTAATCACAGCAGCCCCAGAAACTGAACACAGCACCCAGCAGACTTCCTCCTCCTCCTATGGGAAGTGTTTGGTCATGCCCCAAGGAAGGGTGCCCCTCAGAACATGGGCCACCCTATTGCCATTGACTGTGAGTGCCCTGAGACCCTGCATCGGGTCTTTCTCCTCCACCCTGACTCCTACGGTTTCCACCCCAGTGCGTGCAGAATGAATAGAAGATCTTTTTTTTTCCTTTTTCTTTTTCTTTTTTTTTTTGAGACAGAGTCTTGCTCTGTTGCCCAGGCTGGAGTGCAGTGGCATGATCTCAGCTCACTGCAACCTCTGCCTCCTGGGTTCAAGCGATTCTCAGACCTCAGCCTCCCGAGTAGCTGGGATTGCAGGCATGCGCCACCACACCTGGCTAATTTTGTACTTTTAGTAGAGATGGGGTTTCACTGTGTTGTCCAGGCTGATCTCAAACTCCTGACCTCAGGAGTTCGGACTCCCAAAGTGCTGGGATTACAGGCGTGAACCACTGTGCCCAGCCCCAAATCTCATCTTGAATTACAATCCCCATAATCTCCTTTTGTCATAGGAGGGATCTGGTGGGAGGTCATTGAATCGTGGGGGCGGTTCCCCCATGCTGTTCTCGTGATAGAGAGTGAGTTCTCACAAGATCTGATGGTTTTATAAACATCTGGCATTTCCCCTGCTGGCACTCACTCTCTCTCTCCTGCTGCCATGTGAAGAGGTGCCTTCCGCCACGATTGTAAGTTTCCTGAGGGCTCCCCGCGCGCAGAACTGAGTCAGTTACACCTCTTTCCTTTATAAATTACTGAGCCTCAGATATTTCCTTATAGCAATGTGAAAACAAACTAATCTAATACTCTTTCAAACCAGCACCTTGTGGACCAAAGTTGCCTCTTGGACCCACTTACTTGCTCTATACAGTGTTTTGTTCTGTTTTTGTTTTTGAGAGAGGTTGCCCAGGCTGTAGTGCAGTAGCTGTTCACAGGCGTGACTGCAGCTCAGTGTAGCCTTAAACTACTGACCTCAAGTGATCCTCCCGCTTCAACCTTCCTAGCAGCTGAGACGCACACCACTTCACCCAGTCCTACGCAGTGTTTGGCTCATTTGAAAAAATTGTTTGCCAACATTTATGGATTGTGACATTTCTTTCATATATATGTGTGTGTGTGTGTGTGTGTGTATTAGATGGAGTCTCACTGTGTTGCCCAGGCTGGAGTGCAGTGGTATGATCTTGGCTCACTACTAAAACCTTCACCTCCTGGGTTCAAGCGATTCTTGTGCCTTAGCCTCCCAAGTAGCTGGGATTACAAGCATGCACCACCACGCTAATTTTTGTATTTCTAGTAGAGAAAGGGTTTCATCATATTGGCCATGCAGGTTTCGAACTCCTGACCTCATGATCCGCCCGCCTCAGCCTCCCAAAGTGCTGGGATTACAGGTGTGAGCCACCACGCCCTGCCAGATTATTTCTACACAAGGTTGTATGTCCAGTTACTTTTGAAAAATTGTTAGCTAAGGTGACATTGGGCCACAGTCTCTTATGTCCAGAATCAGCAGGAGCTGAGTCACAGTGACCCCCAGTGGATGAGGCAGGCACTGTCCAGCTAAACCCAGCCCCCACCATGTTCTAATGTCTTCCTCCAGGGCCCCACTAAACCTATTCCCATTGACCAAAAGCATCTGAGATGTGGATCCCTAAGCAGACCTCCATGAAGGTCAGCTTCTTCATCTTTTTTTACATTTTTTCTGAGACAGGGTCTTGCTCTGAGTGCAGTGATGTGATCACGGCTCACCGAAGCCTTGACCTCCTGGGCTCACGTGATCCTCCCGCCTCAGCCTCCCATTTAGCTGGGACTACAAGCGTGCGCCGTCACACTCAGCTTGTTTATTTATTTAGCTAGAGACAGGGTCTTCCTGTGTTGCCCAGGCTAGTCTCGAACTCCTGGGCTCAAGCCATCTGCCTGCCTTAACTTCCCAAAGGGCTGGGATTACAGGCATGAGCCACCACTCCCAACCTACTTCATCTTTTTTTTTTTTTTTGAGACGGAGTCTCGCTCTGTCGCCCAGCCCAGGCTGGAGTGCAGTGGCGCGATCTCCACTCACTGCAAGCTCCGCCTCCCGGGTTCACGCCATTCTCCTGCCTCAGCCTCCTGAGTAGCTGGGACTACAGGCGCCCACAACCGCGCCCGGCTAATTTTTTGTATTTTTAGTAGAGACGGGGTTTCACCGTGGTCTCGATCTCCTGACCTTGTGATCCGCCCTCCTCGGCCTCCCAAAGTGCTGGGATTACAGGCGTGAGCCACCGCGCCCGGCCCCTACTTCATCTTAAAAAAAAAAGAGGACGGCACCTGTCTCTCCACAGTCCTGCAGCGCTATGGGAGGACGGCTGCTACGCGTTTAGAACCGCGCCCGCTGTAAGTGAGAGCTGCTGTGACTGCTAACAGCAGCAACAGTGGAAGCATCCAAGGTAACATTCCTTTGCCTGCTGACACCCCCTCCCCCGCCACCGGCCCCCAGCCACCCCACAACAACATATCTCAAAATATATCTCAAGTCAAATCCTTGAAACAGGCAAGTAAGAGATCTGGAGAGACAACCTGGGGCAGCCTCCCTAAAATCACACTTTCTTGCAACAGCTACCCCACGCCCTGCTGAGTCTCAGAGGCAGCCTCCGTCCTTCAGAAACCAATCAGAAATGGCTAGAGCCCTGTTCTGTGGTTCCCATACAAACCCTCATCCTCCCAGTTTCCTCGAGAGCTCACAAAGCTGCATAGTGGGCACAGCTCACACAGGGGCCCAGCCTCGTCTGCAACACGATCTCCTGTGTAGTTTTTGAAACTTCAGACTCCCTGACCCCTGGGGCTGGACTCTCAGTTTTATAAAGCATTCTAGGCACCGGTCATTGCGACAGGGACAGATTTTAGGACTCACTACTGCAGATTAGGTGGAGAGAAAGCCTATTAAACTGGGAAATGCCTGTCGCCCTCTGAGAGGCAGCAGTGGCTCCTAAAAGAGGCTCTTTATGTTTATGTCTTCGCATTGCAACTAGGTCAGTGTGGACCTGCGGGCTCTTTCTTTGAGCCTTAGTTTCTTTTTTTCTTTCTTTCTTTCTTTTTTTTTTTTTCAGACTGGGTCTTACTCTGTGACCCAGGCTGGAGTGCAGTGGCACCATCTCGGCTCACTGCAACCTCCATCTCCCAATATCAAGCGATTCTCCTGCCTCAGCCTCCCAAGTAGCTGGGATTACAGGTGCCCACCACCATCTCTGACTAATTTTTGTATTTTTAGTAGAGACGGGGTTTCACCATATTAGCAGGCTGGTCTCAAACTCCTGACCTCAGGTGATCCGCCCACCCCAGCCTCCCAAAGTGCTGGAATTATAGGCGTGAGTCACCGTGCCCAGCTTGAGCCTCAGTTTCTGATTCCGCAACAGTTCATCTATTCACTCATGTATTCACTCGATTGAATTGTTGAGGCTTCAATTGCCAACAACATGCCCTTGACCTCCAGGACAGACTGGGTCTCTGAACTCTAAACCCTCATGCATAACTGTTCCTTAAACATCTTTACTGAGGCTGAGCAGGGGTTCTCCAGCAGAGACAGAAAAGAAGGGGTGCAGGCAGAGGAGATGACACAGCTCAGCTTCTAAGCTTGAGAAAGCAGAGGTTGCTTGGAGAACAAGTTGCCGCACACGATGAAGAGGAGCTGGGACTGCGCGGCTGGGCAAGGACTTTGGGTGCCACGACAAAGGGTTCAGATTTATCCCGCAGGAAACTGGAAGTCAGTGAATACTGCTGTGGCCGTGCTCCAGTGGAGGAGATGGGAAGGAGGGATGATAAGAGACCTTGAGGAGGGTGCGTTGGCAGAACGCTGTGTTTGTGTGTGGTTACAACCCCAACTCCATGCATGGCGCAGGACGGGTGGTGAGGCTGGAGCACCGGACCAGAACCGCTTGGTGGAGGGCCTTGGACTCAGAGGCTTGCTTCTCTCAAGGAGAAACCATTCCAACCCTTGCTTCCTGGCTATCCCTCCTGCTGGTGGCACCAATTGTCATGACCATTTCTTCTAGTATATTTGTCCCTAGAGGCTAGAGAAGGATCAAGAGATGATCCATTTGCAAGATCAAGTCCAAACCCCTTGGTAACAAAGGCTGGCAGAGGGAAAAGTGAGCCGAGCAGCGCCGGGCTGCCAGCCTCCCCGTGCCACGTCCTTTCAGCTCCTCCACCACACAAGGCTTTGGTCTGATCAGACCCGAGGGAAAGAGACAAGGGCACTCCGAGGTTTTCATCTTCCTACCCAAGTGCTGAGCCTGAAAGACCACAGAGACACAGACACAGAAAACCTGCCTTCCTCCTGCCAGCCGAGAAGCAGGAAGCCACAGACAGGACCATCCCCTCCGCACCTCCCACCTCCCTTCTCCCTGCACAGCAGAGGGGAAGGCAAAGCTGGTTCCGTGGGTGTGAACAGGAAGCGCAAGAAGCCCCAGCTCTGGCTGTTCCCAGCACAGGGCCAGACCGGGCAGGGCTCCCCAGGCAGGGCAGAGGAGGCAGCAGCGGGTGGGGTGTCGAGGACAGAGACTCAGCCTCCAGTCAACACAGGGAAAGAGCCAGAGGCCTTCTGCTGTGAAAAGAAAGGATTCTTGGCTTGTTAGGGCTTCATGTCATGGATGTCTTAACATACGGTTTTCACATTCTGCCAGTGAACTGGTCAGAACCCTTCTCCAGTAGGGGCCAGGATGTAGGCTTGGAGTGGAAGACAAGGACATGCTGTGTGCTGATCCAGGTGGGTGAGAGATGGAAGGCCCTCAGGGCAGGGGCTCTCTCATACTCACCACCTGGTCAATTGCTTGGCAACATCTTGCTTTTAAAATTTTATTTATTTATTTATTTATTTATTTATTTATATAGAAACATGGTCTCACTATGTTGATTAGGCTGGTCTCAAACTCCCGGCCTCAAGCAACCCTCCTGCCTTGGCCTCCCGAAGTGCTGGGATTACAGGCATGCACCACCATGCCCAGCCAACATCTTGCTTCTTGCCACCTGGCTTGCTGCACAGCCTCTTACAGATACCCCACAAACAGCTCAGTCCCTACCCGCAAAGCCCACACCACTCCCTGAACTCGCTGCTGCAGAAGGCCCCTCAGTGTGTGCCTCCCGGAGCCCTGCCCCTCCACGTCACCTTAGTGAAATCCGGCTGTCCCTCTGTGACCCCACACCCCACTGCTGAACACCAGGCCACACCCACTTCCCCCAAGGCAAATTGGGGTCATCTCACTCTGGGCGCTCCAGCTTCACTAGTAGAGCAGCACTGTATACCAGATACAGATGCAAGCCACAAGTGCAAACACATGTATCATTTAAATTGTTCTAATAGCCACATTAAAAAGTGACTCAACAGTGGGAAGATGCTATGGTTTGGATGTGGTTTGTTCCTACCAAAACTCATGTTGAAATGTAATTGCCAATATAATGGCATTGACAGGTGGGGGACCTTTCAGGGATGTTTGGATCATGAGGGATCTGCCTTCATGACAAGATATTCATGCACAGTCCCCCAGAAGCGAGTTCTCACTCTCTTGGGTCTGGATCAGTTACCTTTAGAGTTGGGTTGTCATCAAGCAAGGTCGCGTCTCATGTTTTCCTCCTTTCCCCCATGCACCTGGTCCGCCTTCCATTTCTCTGCCATGTTTTGATGCAGCACAAAGCCCTCACCAGAAGCTACCAGATGCAGCTGTCCAATCTTGAACTTCCCAGCCTGCAGAACCATAAGCTAAATAAACCTCTTTTCTTTCAAAATTATCGAGTCTCAGATATTCAAACAACAGAAAGTGGACTAAGACAAAGTAAAAAAAAGTAAAATAAAAAATAAAAATAAAAAACTGGGGGGTGAAGTTAATTTTAGTAATATATTTTACTTATTCTGAGATATCCAAAATATAATAAAAAGTTATGGGATATTTTGTTTTTTATACTGTCTTCAAAATCTAGTGTGTATTTTACACCTAAGCTTTTTTTTTTTTTTTTTTTTTTTTTTTTTTTGAGACAGAGTCTCGCTCTGCCGCCCAAGCTAGAGGTGCAGGGGCACAATCTTGGCTCACTGCAAGCTCCACCTCCCAGGTTCACACCATTCTCCTGCCTCAGCCTCCCCAGTGGCTGGGACTACAGGCACCCACCACCACGCCCGGCTAATTTTTTGTATTATTTTTAGTAGAGACGGGGTTTCACCTTGTTAGCCAGGATGGTCTCCATCTCCTGTCCTCGTGATCCACCCACCTTGGCCTCCCAAAGTGCTGGGATTACAAGAGTGAGCCACCGTGCCCGGCCACACCTAAGCATATTTTAATCCAGTACAGCCACATTCCTTTCTCTCTTCCTCCCTCCCTTCCCTCCTTCTTCCCTTCCCTTCCTTCCTCCCTTTCTCCCTCCCTCCCTCTCTTTTTCTTCCTTTCTTTCTTTTGTTTCTTTTTCTCTCTTTCTTTTTCCTTCCTTTCTTCTTTCTTATGTTCTTTCCTTCTTTCTTTCTCTTCTTTCTTTCTCTTTTTCTTTTCTCTGTTTCTCCTTCTCCTCTTCCTCCTCCTTCTCTCTCTCTCTCTCTCTCTCTCTCTCTCTCTTTTTCTTTCTTTCCCTGTCACCCAGGTTTGGGATGCAGTGTTGAAATCATAGTTCACTGTAACTTGAAACTCCTGGGTTCAAGCAGTCCTCCCACGTTAACCTCCAAAAGTGCTGAGATTACAGGTGTGAGCCATCGTGAGTGTCCCTGGCCACATTTCAAGTACTCAGTAGCTGCAGGTAGCCAGGGGCTACTATGATGAACAGGGCAGATCTAGACCAGAGGTTGGCAAACTATTGCCCATAGCCCAAATTTTGCTTACTGCTTGATTTTATATGATCCCTGAACAAATAATGATTTTTACATTTTTATTTTTTATTTTATTTTTTTTTTTTTGAGACGGAGTCTCGCTCTGTCGCCCAGACTGGAGTGCAGTGGCGCGATCTCGGCTCACTGCAAGCTCCGCCTCCCGGGTTCACGCCATTCTCCTGCCTCAGCCTCCGGAGTAGCTGGGACTACAGGCGCCCGCCACCACGCCCGGCTAATTTCTTTTTGTATTTTTAGTAGAGACGGGGTTTCACCGTGTTAGCCAGGATGGTCTCGATCTCCTGACCTCGTGATCCGCCCGCCTTGGCCTCCCAAAGTGCTGGGATTACAGGCTTGAGCCACCGCGCCCGGCCAATTTTTACATTTTTAAATCATTGAAAAAAAAATCAGGCTGAGTGCAGTGGCTCATGCCTGTAATCCCAGCACTTTGGGAGGCCGAGGCAGGCAGATCACTTGAGATCAGGAGTTCAAGACTAGCCTGGCCAACATAGTGAAACCCCATCTCTACTAAAAATACAAAAAAATTAGCCGAGTGTGGTGGCACATGCCTGTAATTCCAGCTACTTGTGAGGCTGGGGCAGGAGAATCGCTTGAACCTGGGAGGCAGAGGTTGCAGTGAGCTGAGATCACAGCCTGGGCAACAGAGCAAGACTCTATCTCAAAAATAAATAAATAATCAAAATAATAATATTTCATAACACATAAAAATTGTATGAAACTCCACTTTCAGCATCCATAAATTAACTTTTACGTTCTGTCAATAACAATCCCCCCAAATTATGGAATTTTGTTTTATTTCTTGTTACGTACTTACCTACTTAATACCCTCGATTTTGCCTGTTGGCCCAAAGCATAAAATATTTATTCTATCCAGGCATGGTGGCTCATTCCTGTAATCCCAGCAGTTTGGGAGGCCAAGGCAGGTGGATCACTTGAGGTCAGGAGTTCGAGACCAACCTGGCCAACATGATGAAACCCCATCTCTACAAAAAATTCAAAAAATTACCCGGACAGGCCGGGCGCGGTGGCTCAAGCCTGTAATCCCAGCACTTTGGGAGGCCGAGGCGGGCGGATCACAAGGTCAGGAGATCGAGACCACAGTGAAACCCCGTCTCTACTAAAAATACAAAAAATTAGCCGGGCGCGGTGGCGGGCACCTGTAGTCCCAGCTACTCAGGAGGCTGAGGCAGGAGAATGGCGGGAACCCGGGAGGCGGAGCTTGCAGTGAGCCGAGATCGCGCCACTGCACTCCAGCCTGGGCAACAGCGTGAGACTCCGTCTCAAAAAAAAAAAAAAAAATTACCCGGACATAGTGGCACATGCCTGTAATCTCAGCTACTTGGGAGGCTGAAGCACAGGAATTGCTTGAGCCTGGGATGTGGAGGTTACAGTGAGCCAAGGTAGCGTCATTGCACTCCAGTCTGGGCAACAAGAGTGAAACTCTGTCTCAAAAATAAAATAAATTATTTTTTAAAAAAATAAAAGAGAGATCATAAGACACAAAACAGATTTTTTTTTTTTAAAGACAGAGTTTCACTCTTGTTGCCCAGGCTGGAGTGCAATGGCATGATCTCGGCTCATTGCAACCTCTGGCTCCCGGATTCAAGTGATTCTCCTGCCTCAGCCTCCTGCATAGCTGGGACTACAGGCGCCCACTACCACATCCAGCTAATTTTTTGTATTTCTTTTTTTTTTTTTTGAGACGGAGTCTCGCTCTGCCACCCAGGCTGGAGTGCAATGGCCAGATCTCAGCTCACTGCAAGCTCCGCCTCCCGGGTTCACGCCATTCTCCTGCCTCAGCCTCCCAAGTAGCTGGGACTACAGGCGCCCGCCACCACGCCCGGCTAGTTTTTTGTATTTTTTAGCAGAGACAGGGTTTCACCGTGTTAGCCAGGATGGTCTCGATCTCCTGACCTCGTGATCCGCCCGTCTCGGCCTCCCAAAGTGCTGGGATTACAGGCTTGAGCCACCGCGCCCGGCCAATTTTTTGTATTTCTAGTAGAGATGGGGTTTCACTATGTTGGCCAGGCTGGTCTCAAACTCTTGACCTCTTGACCTCAGGTGATCCACCCGCCTCAGCCTCCCAAAGTTCTGAGATTACAGGCGTGAGCCACCATGCCCGGCTCAAAACAGGCTTTTTATAGCAATAAGATGCCAAATTTCTACCTGACTCTGGTACAACATCACATAACAGATAGCAGACCCTGAAGGAAATCAAAATACTTTACCCCAAAATATATTTATTTGACAATATTTTGAAATGGCCCTGCAAAGCTGTCTCCTGTGGGGGAAATTTGCATCTGTAGAGAATTTCCATTAATTCAGCCAGGACTTTCTCAGATTTAGGAGAGATTCAATGAGAGTCTGAAACCTTTGAAGGTCTGAAAAGAGACATTCACTATCTATTCTCAGGGTTGCTACCTGGAGGCCATCTACGTAACAAGAACCTCAGCTTCCACAACCCCCTTATCTTAAACATTTCTTCCCACTGACTTCAACTCTGTTTTTTTTTTTTTTTAGATGGAATCTTGCTCTGTTGCCCAGGCTGGAGTGCAGTGCACCCTCCACCTCCCCGGTTTCAAGCGATTCTCCTGCCTCAGCCTCCAGAATAGCTGAGACTACAGATGCCTGCCACCACACCCAGTTAATTTTTGTAGTTTTAGTAGAGATGGGGTTTCACCATATTGGCCAGGCTGGTCTCAAACTCCTGACCTCGTGATCTGCCCTCCTCGGCCTCCCAAACTGCTGGGATTACAGGCGTGAGCCCCCATGCCTGGCTTGACTTCAACTCTTTATTTTATCTTATTATTATTATTTTTTTTGGAGATGGAATTTCATTCTTGTCGCCCAGGCTGGAGTGCAATGGTGCGATCTTGGCTCATTGCAACCTCCGCCTCCCAGGTTCGGGCGATTATCCTGCCTCAGCCTCCAAAGTAGCTGGGACTACAGATGCCCGCCACCATGCCTGGCTAATTTTTGTATTTTTAGTAGAGATGGGGTTTCACCATATTGGCCAGTCTGGTCTTGAACTCCTGACATCAAGTGATCCATCCACCATGGCCTCCCAAAGTGCTGGGATTACAGGTGTGAGCTACTGTGCCCAGCCTATTTTATTTTATTTTATTTTTGAGACAGGGTCTCATTCTGTCCCCCCAGTTGGAATGCAGCGCTACAGTCATGGCTCACCATAGGCTTGACCTCCTAGGATGAAGTAACCCTCCCGCCTCAGCCTCCCGAGTAGCTGGAACTATGAGTACACATCACCATGCCCAAGTAATTTTTAAAATTTTTTTGTAGACACCAGGTCTCACTGTGGTGCCCAGGCTTGTCTAAAACTCCTGGGATCAAGCCATCCTCCTCAGCCTCTCAAAGTGCTGGGATTCCAGACGTGAGTCATTGTACCCAGCCACTTCAACTCTTTAGACACAGCTTAACTTTTCCAACCAATTGCCAATCAGAAAACCTCTGAATCACCTATGACCTGTAAAGCCCCTGGAGTTGTCCTGCCCTTAGAGGCCGAACCAATGTGCACCTTCTATGTATTGATTGATGTATTTGCTTGTAACCTCTGTCTCCCTAAAATGTATAAAGCCAAACTGTAACCCAACCATCTCAGGCACACTTTCTAAGGACCTCTTGAGACTGTACCCCAGGCCACGGTCACTCACATCAGCTGAGAATAAACTTCTTTAAATATTTTACAGAGTTTTGTTTGTTTGTTTGTTTTGTTAACACAGACCATTCACCTGGCCCCTTAACTCCAACAGAAACTCCAGATTTGCCTCTGGAATCAGGAGGCTGAACTTCCTGACTTCGCAGCTCTGGGATTTAGGACAAGTCACTTTTCCTATTGAAACCTCTGCTTTTGCCGGGCGCGGTGGCTCAAGCCTGTAATCCCAGCACTTTGGGAGGCCGAGGCGAGTGGATCACGAGGTCAGGAGATCGAGACCATCCTGGCGAACACGGTGAAACCCCGTCTCTACTAAAAAAATACAAAAAACTAGCCGGGTGAGTTGGCGGGCGCCTGTAATCCCAGTTACTTGGGAGGCTGAGGCAGGAGAATGGCGTAAACCCGGGAGGCGGAGCTTGCAGTGAGCTGAGATCTGGCCACTGCACTCCAGCCTGGGCAACAGCACGAGACTCCGTCTCAAAAAAAAAAAAAAAAAAAAGAAACCTCTGCTTTCTTCATCTGGGAATGGGGCAGGCACTCACGCAGGTTTGAGGAAGCCACCAGGGCTGGTTGCTTTTCACTTGTGTCCAGCATCCTATCCACCTCCCTGGCATGGCACCACCTCCCCCTGCAGCACTGGTCCATCTAGGGTTCCTCACACCTATGTATCTGGCCCTGATGCCCCTCACCAATCTCTGCCCCCACTGCGACAAAGGTGGAGCCCCGCATGGTGGTGACTCCTCCACTGCTCTAGCAGCACAGACCTCCATCTGCCTGAAACAGCCTCCCACCTTCCTCATCAAGTCCTGTTTTCTTGCAGGAAGACACCCACACGCCCCGGCCATCCCGTCCCCCAGGACTGGCCAAGCAGTTCCAGCGCGCCTCTCGGGTGGTCTCCGTGTGTGCCCTTTTCCAGCTCCCCCGGGTCTGGGCCTGGGTCAGCCCTTTACACACACAGGGTTCCCAACAAGTAGCTTCCAGATGGCCTGGTGAGGATAGGCTGCAGGCCAAATTTCCAGGCCCATGCCCCGCTTCTCCACGCCATCCCCCAGGGACAAAAGCCTCCTCGATTCTAACATCCTAATCCTGCTGCCCCGTCCCCACAGATCTTCCCCGCAGAGAATCCCTGCCCATCCTGCCCTGGCCCTCTGCTTGCTTCTGCCTTCCCAGACCAGCTGCAGTCATCACTCCACCCAGCCATGGTCATTTTCACCATATTGGCCAGGCTGGTCTCGAACTCCTGACCTCGTGATCCACCCACCTCGGCCTCCTAAAGTGCTGGGATTACAGGTGTGAGTCACCATGCCTGGCTTGACTTCAACTCTTTATTTTATCTTATTATTTTTTTGGAGACGGAGTTTTGCTCTTGTCACCCAGGCTGCAGTGCAATGGCGAGCTCTTGGCTCACTGCAACCTCTGCCTCCTGGTTTCAAGCAATTCTCCATTTCAGCCTCCTGAAAAGCTGGGATTACAGGTGTGCGCCACCACACCCAATTAAATTTTATATTATTAGTAGAGATGGGGTTTCACCATGTTGGTCAGGTTGGTCTCAAACTCCTGACCTCAAGTGATCCACCCATCTCAGCCTCCCAAAGTGCTGGGATTATAGGTGTATGCCCCTGAGCCTGGCCTATTTTATTATTTTATTTTATTTTCGTGCCTGGTCACAAATTTACATTGGACTGGTTAGGCTCAAGCACCTGGCACACACATTTGCCTTTGTCGGGTCCCACAAATAAACCTTTGCTCCTGGGGAAGTGGTGCTTCTAAAACGGACCTTGGTTTTGGCTGCCAGATGAGAATTGCTTCCAGCAGTGAAGAATGCTGTCCAAGGAGTTCAAGACCACCCTAAAAAAAGTTTTTTTAGGCCCGAGGCGGTGGCTCACGCCTGTAATCCCAGCACTTCGGGAGGCCAAGGCAGGCGGATCACCTGAGGTCAGGAGTTCGAGACCAGCCTGGCCAACATGGTGAAATCCCGTCTCTACTAAAAATACAAATATTAGCCGGTCGTGGTGGCAGGCGCCTGTAATCCCAGCTACTTGGGAGGCTGAGGCAGGAGAATTGCTTAAACCCGGGAGGTGGAGGTTGCAGTGAGCCGAGATCACGCCACTGCACTTCAGCCTGGGCAACAGAGCCAGACTCTGGCTACAAAAAAAAAAAAAAAAAAAAAAAAAAAAAAAAAGGCCGGGCGCGGTGGCTCAAGCCTGTAATCCCAGCACTTTGGGAGGCCGTGATGGGCGGATCGCAAGGTCAGGAGATCGAGACCATCCTGGCTAACCTGGTGAAACCCCGTCTCTACTAAAAAAAAAAAAAATACAAAACACTAGCCGGGCGAGGTGGCGGGCGCCTGTAGTCCCAGCTACTTGGGAGGCTGAGGCAGGAGAATGGCGTGAACCCGGGAGGCAGAGCTTGCAGTGAGCTGAGATCCGGCCACTGCACTCCAGCCTGGGCGACAGAGCGAGACTCCGTCTCAAAAAAAAAAAAAAAAAAAAAAATTACAAAAATTACCCGGGTGTGGTGGCGAGAGCCTGTAATCCAGCTACTCAGGAGGCTGTGGCAGGAGAATCGCTTAAACCCGGGAGGCGGAGCTTGCAGTGAGCCGAGATCGAGCCACCGTGCTCCACCCTGCGCGACAGGGCGAGACTCTGTCTCCAAAAATATATACATATCTGTAGCGGGGGAGGGGTGCGGAGGATGGAGGCGGCAGCGTCCGCTGCAACGGTTGGGCTGCGCGTGAGAAGCTGGCGGTGCAGGCACCTGCGCTCGGGGAAGGCTGGCGGCGGCGGCCGGGCCGTGGCGGGACACCCCCTCCTCCGGGCTCCCTGAAGTCCCGGGAGCCGCGACCCATGGGATCGTCGAGCAGCCGGGTGCTGCGCCAGCCGAGGCGAGCCCTTGCCCAGCAGGAGCAGGGTGCCAGGGCGGGGGGCTTGGCCGGGAGGCCGGACCCTGGAGACCCTGCGGCGGGCTACGGCTTCTGTTACTGCCCGGGCAGTCACAAGAGCAGCGGGGCCTTCCGCTACTGTCGCCCTGACTCGGAGAGAGACGAGGATGAGGAGGAGAGGGAGGAGCAGCAGCCGCTCCTCCACATCCCTGCAAGGAAAAAATTAAGGAGTACATCCAAATATATTTATCAAACATTATTTTTGAATGGTGAAGACAGTGACATTAAGATTTGTGCTCTAGGAGAAGAATGGCGATTACACAAAATATATTTATGTCAATCTGGCTACTTTTCTAGTATGTTCAGTGGTTCTTGGAAAGAATCCAGCATGAATATTATTGAACTGGAGATTCCTGACCAGAACATTGATGTAGAAGCGCTGCAGGTTGCGTTTGGTTCACTGTATCGAGATGACGTGCTGATAAAGCCCAGTCGAGTTGTTGCCATTTTGGCAGCCGCTTGTATGCTGCAGTTGGATGGTTTAATACAGCAGTGTGGTGAGACGATGAAGGAGACAATTACTGTGAAAACTGTATGTGGCTATTACACATCAGTAGGGACCTATGGATTAGATTCCGTAAAGAAAAAGTGCCTTGAATGGCTTCTAAACAATTTGATGACTCACCAGAATGTTAAACTTTTTAAAGAACTCAGTATAAATGTCATGAAACAGCTCATTGGTTCATCTAACTTATTTGTGATGCAAGTGGAGATGGATGTATACACCGCTCTAAAAAAGTGGATGTTTCTTCAACTTGTGCCTTCTTGGAATGGATCTTTAAAACAGCTTTTGACAGAAACAGATGTCTGGTTTTCCAAACAGAGAAAAGATTTTGAAGGTATGGCCTTTCTTGAAACTGAACAAGGAAAACCATTTGTATCAGTATTCAGACATTTAAGGTTACAATATATTATCAGTGACCTGGCTTCTGCAAGAATTATTGAACAAGATGCTATAGTACCTGCAGAATGGCTGTCTTCTGTGTATAAACAGCAGTGGTTTGCTATGCTGCGGGCCGAACAAGACAGTGAGGTAGGGCCTCAAGAAATCGATAAAGAAGAACTGGAGGGAAATAGCATGAGGTGTGGTAGAAAGCTTGCCAAAGACGGTGAATACTGCTGGTGTTGGACGGGTTTTAACTTCGGCTTTGACCTACTTGTAACTTACACCAATCGATGCGTCATTTTCAAACGCAATACACTGAATCAGCCATGTAGCGGGTCTGTCAGTTTACAGCCTCAAAGGAGCATAGCATTTAGATTACGTTTGGCTTCTTTTGATAGTAGTGGAAAACTAATATGTAGTAGAACAACTGGCTATCAAATACTTATACTTAAAAAGGATCAGGAACAAGTGGTGATGAATTTGGACAGCAGGTTTCTGACCTTCCCTTTATATATCTGCTGTAACTTCTTGTATATATCGCCAGAGAAAAGAATTGAAAATAATCATCACCCAGAAAATCCAGAAAACTGAAGATCTCATCAGTTGGAAACAGTAGCACTTTGAAAACTTTCTAGGCCAGCTTTAATTTAATGGCTCTACTGATATTCACATCTAAGGTGACTAACGATGGTATGTCTGTACAGACAATACAGAAGATTATTCTTATCCTCATTGCATTTCTCTGCATATATGAACAAAACATTTTAAAGCCAAGAAAATATCTGTCGAACCATTTCTGTTAGTACAATGTCAACTCATGCTTTTAATTTAGCAACAGCAGAAAATTACTGTAGGTAAATCTCACATTTATCTGCAACAAAATATAGATTTAATTTTTAGCTTAAACTTTGTTTCTACCTTATGTTAGTGGACCTCAGTTATCCATCAGTAAATTTATTTTTATTTGGCTAAAATAATCTAAAAGAATAATTTAGATGGCCAATTAGAAATGCTGTTTTGAGTTGGTGCATTTAAAGCTTTCTTTTAATATTTTAAACTGGCTTATTATGATTCCTCCTTTTAGTCTGGTATCTTTCCAGTTCATACGTGTTTTTAATCATTAAATGCTTTCTTCCTGGTTTTGGAGACTAAGCTGAGAAACTTTTTTAAACTTAAGCATTGTCATGCTATTTTTTTAAATTTGGCTTTCCTAGGATTTTAAGAACAATGAAAGTTAGCTTCACACCTTCAAATGATCTTGAATGAGTGAAAAATCAGTTTGATTCCAAGGATATTTCTTGCCTTACATGGTCTTTTCTTTGACAGTCTGTACACCTTTATTATTAGTTTTTGAATTATTTACATAAACATTATGTAATATTTATTATACTTTTAAATATATTTATTATATTATAATAAATTATTATACTTTTAAACATTAAATACTTTTAAAACAGATATTATACTTTTAAACATTAATACTCTCTGATCTTTGGAATTATTTGTGTGCAAATTTTAGTTGGGAGTTTTGTTTCCTACTTAAGCTCAGGACTTTACACCCTCTGAGTTGAGTGCCTTTGAGTGACACATGCTAACAGAAATTTCATAGTAAATATAAATAAGGTCAGAGGATCTAATATAGAAGCTGATGAAGCATTAATGTAAAAATGGAACTCATTTTTGTCAAAATTGAGATGTATACTTGTCATGATTTAGATATGTTGACGTTTTGTGTTTATTGCTGTTTTGAATATAGCCATGTTCATTTTCTTTCCAGTTAGAGTAAGTACTTCTGTGGTTAATGTATATTTTTATTGTGGCTTTTAAAATGGGAATAATTTGTATGTATCTGTGCAAATAATAAATGCACATTTGGAAAAAGAATAAGTAAGCTCTTATATAAAATGGACCCAAAAAAAAACCTTAATTGAAACCA